>NC_071534.1:37355817-37963999 GCF_026979565.1 Vidua chalybeata
ATAATGTAAAAGACAACATGATGCAATATTTATATTTATATTCATGCATGTCTCTGTCAATCTATGATGTTAACATTTTGCAAACATTCTGCTTATCATTGACAGGTTTTGATCACAAACACAGTATATAAATTGTTAGACAGCCCTCATAGTTATAAGAAATTTACTTTTTTGTATTGTCCAGGCCCAAAACAAAGAACCTAAAAATCTATAAGTGCTGTCTTCTATATTGTCATCACATGAGATTGAAAAGAAAATCTGTTTTCATTACTTGTCATACTAAATATTCTTGAACAGGAGTTTCCAGATTTCACACAATTTTTAAGGACTATTTATTTAAGTAAAGTAGGACAAGTGGTTAAACAATGGAGTTAGATTTAATGGCTGGCTTTGCCATAAACTTTGCCTCTAACTTTGAGCAAGCCCTTCTCCACTACAATTTTCCACATCACAGCAAATGGTAACAATATTTCACTAACTCAATGGTTTAGTTTGAGAATTAATGAGGGTCCCATGTGCAAAAGACGTGTAGATTCTGTCTTCTTCTTTCCACTGTGAACTGATAGGAAAGTGACCTGTTCTTAATTTGAAACAGAGACTCAGTCCTGCCCTTCATCAGCACATGGAATTCTCATTTACGTCAACAGGAGTTGCATTGAATACACCAAATACATTACTTAGCCTAGAAGTAAATGAAGAAAAAGGAATGGAAAGAAACTCATGGATTCTCCTTGCCTGCTCGTAAAAAGTCTAACAGTTCATGGCTGCAGACACATAATCATAAATAACAATATTTTTGATGGGAGGAAAGAATTGCTGCCTGGGATTATAAATGAGAATGGAGAAAATTGTAGCAGGTCCATCTGTAGAGTACATTTAGCTCTGCTGCAAGAGCACCATCATAAAAAAAATGATGGTACATGCAAAATTCAGTCACCATAATGTATCATGCTCTATAGACATTTGTCTCAAAATAAAACAAACTTTCATATCCTCAGCATTTCAGCTTTTCCCACCATCTCCAATGCACACCAAGAAAACAGTTACCTTTTTCTCCTATGTGAGTGTTAAACTAAGATAAAAAGTTCAGAAATTAAAAAAAAAAAAAAAAAAAAACAAACCAAAAACCTAAAGCTTTAAAAGCTCAAACTTAATCCAAGGTAGTATTAAGCACTGGTTTTGGTTGGATATATCTATGGTGCAAGAACAGAACTGACTGAAGAAGATTATTTTTTTCTTGGAAGAGATTAACTGTGAGTACACAATTTTAATATCTTGCTTTGATCTGAGGTAAAAATTCAGCATAAAAAAAAATTGGGGATTTTTTGGGAAAAAAAAAACAAAAACAACAAACCAGAAAGGAGAAAAATCAAGAAGCAGCTGAATGGCCATTACCAAGCTCAGGGAGGCAAACATGCCTATAACAAGCAGGCATGTTTTAAAATTTGACATTGCTTAGCCATCGACAGACAATGAGACTTGACAGTTCTTTATGGAAGGCAGGCAGGAGCTACAATTCTGCATAATTAGGCAATAATTAATCAATCCAAGGATAGCAGCCTTGTAAATTTGGAAAACGGTAAGTGTAGCTGCCTATGTGTATGAACTAGTCTTTTATACTTTATACTGCCTGCATGCAGTCTTGCTCGTTTAAAAGTCCGCCTGTCCAAATAACATTTTTTCACTTCAGGGTGTATGCTACTGAACAACAGAGGATTTTTGACTGGAGAAAGACATTCCTTCTGAAGGATAGAAGGATTTAAAAACAAAAGGGCAGACTAGATCACAACCCTCCCACAAAGCAGGTTACCAGAGGCAGAAGAACCCCAGCAATGGTACTTTGACATCGCCACACATACGGTCTCTTTTTCTTCATAAAACAGTCAAACAGTAGATTCTCTCATGTTTTTCTGGTTTTAGCATTCCTCCAAGCAGGGAGGAATTTAGGGTGTCTTAACACAGGATGTGTACAGCTTAAGAATGCCTTTATTACATCACTATCTACCTTTCTGCTAATGGCTTTCCAAAGCACCAGAAAACATTGTATCTTATGTACCCAAAATCCTGACCTGCTACTTTTGGAACTAGTGGCAAAAAACTATGTGTCTTAAGGACTGTATCTTTATCACACATAGCCAAAGTTTTGCTCTACTGTAAGTGGTCGTTCAGTAATGCTGACTGCTGACTCCTGCCTCCTAACATTATCGATAGCTTTGATTCTGAAATGTTTCTGATAAAATAAGCTAAAACTGATCTTAAGAAAAATTTCAGAATAGTATTTACATGCATAATATATATATAAAAGGTCTTTCAGATGCTCACCCTCTTTATAAATGTATGTTATTTTCTTTAAATTAGGCTTTCCCCTAATATATACTTAGATTTGGTTGGTTGCACTTAATTTCCACCTTGTCTATTTTCTCATGTTTATACTTCTCATAGAAATAAATTTCTAGCATACTTTGTTCTATTTTTCAGATGTAAGATATGTTTTATGTCCTTTGAAGCATGGTATTAACAGAGAAGTGTGCTCAGAATGATTCCTTTAGTACCTCAGACACAACGCTGTGAAAGCATCTTCACAGTAACTATTGTAGCAAGCATGTCAAAATACGGAGACTGGACAAACACGTTCAAAAACAGACATACTTTATGCTGGGTACGAAGAATAAGCTTTAAATTAACAACCTTCTGGTCATGCAACCACAAAAAACTATGGAATCAGTAAGGAGAACACCAAAGGAACAAGTAGAGCACCAGTACTTTCAACACATGATACCACAAGAGGCTAAACGACGGACACTGAGCCAAAAAATAAGGAAACAAAGAAAGCTTCACCACAGTTTTGGGTGGCTTTTTTGCTAACACAAAGTTTCTCCGTTCTCGCTGGCTCTGTCCCTACACGCTGTAACTCAGCGCGCCCGAGATGCAGCGCAGTCCGCAAGCACCGCAGCCCGTGCCGGCGGGGGTGCCCTGTCAGGCGGGCACTGCGAGGCCCGGGGGAGCCTCCTGAGGGGCGGGGTGTGCCGGCCGGAGCCCGGATCTGGACACAGGCACCTGTGTCTGGACACAGGCACTCCGGTCCTCGAGCGCTGCCCGCCTCCCGGAGCGCGCTTTATTCACTGCCTTTGCTCCACCCGAGGGGAGATCTGTTAACGATTAAATCAGCAGCGGCCGCAGTTCAAAGCCCTGTCCCGGGAAGCAAAGGTGAAGATAACGTCCCGGAGGATCGCATCGAGTTTCTGCTGTTGCAATCGCTTTTAATTACCCTCCAAAGGGCACATCACACAGCGATCCTCCGGGCGCCGGACCGGGCACCGCGATAGCCAGACAACTATAAACACTTTACAAGGCGGCCGCTGATTAAAAAGCGATTAGAAACTTATTTGAAGTCGGGTGTTCTCTCCGGGCACGGAGCGCCTCCTGTCAGCGCCGGAGGCTGGCCCGAGCCCTCCCGCCGCCGCCGGTGCGCCCTGGCCAGCCCGCCCGCACTTACAGGTAGGAGGTGAAGACGCTGAGGTTGGCGGGCACGGCGGTGAGCCCGCGGTCGGAGCAGTCGGCGCGGAGCAGCACTCCGTCCAGCTCGCAGCGGCACGGCGCCGGACAGCCCCGCGGGCGCTGCCCGCCGCCCCGCGCCCCCCGCCGCAGCCCCGGCGGGCACAGCAGCAGCAGCAGCAGCAGCAGGAGGGCGCGGGCAGCGCGGGTCGTCGCCATGGGGCCCGGGGGGTACCTAGAGCCGCGGGGCGGTCGCTCTCATGCCCCGGGGCACGGCGGGGACAAAAGGCGGGCGCCCGTCTGGGCTCGAGGAGCTCCTGCGGCCGCCGCCGCCGCGCCGCTGTCTGTGGTAGCATCTCAGCTTACACGCTGCTTTAAAGCCCTGGAGCCGGCACCGCGCGCCCGCTGACGCCGCCCCAGCCTTGCCCGCCGTAGCGCAGCGGGCCCTGCCCGCGCCGCCGTGCGAGCGAGCGGGCGGGCGGGGGCGGCCGCGGGCCCGGCGGGCGGGAGGGAGGGAGGAGGGAGCGGGGGAACGCCGCCCTCCGCCTGCCCTCCATCCGGGCCGTCGTCTCACATTCGCAGAGCGGGTGGGGCTGCAGGACACCGCAGTGGGTCACCCTGCCCAAGCAGTCATCCCAGAGCGCACGACACAGGATTGCATCCAGGCAGTTCCTGAGTACCTCCAGTGATGGAGACTGCACAACCTGCTCCAATGAGTGATCTGCTCAGTAAAGAAGTTCTTCCTCATAATCAGATGGAACTTCCTGTGCATCATATAATCATAGAACTATAGAATTACTGAGTTAGAAGGGACTCACCGGGATCATCGAGGCCAAATTCTGGCCTTGCACAAGACACCCCAAGAATCACACATTGTCCAACTTCTGACCATTGTCTTGTGTCCTAGTGGTTGGCACCAGTTAGAAAAGCCTGTCTTCACTTTCTTGGCACTCCCTCCTGCCCATTGGGTATTTATACACATTTATGAGATGCCCTCTCAGTCCTTTTTTCTTGAGGGGGAATCCTCCCTCAGGGTAGGGATGCACGTGGTGGGCATTTCTAGAAGGTGGGAGAATAGGCAGTTGTGGAAGTGGGGGTATGGTCCTGAGGCCATGGGGTGAGGGGTGGGTCTCTGGGGTGATGGGGCAAAGGATTGGGTGCTCTAGTGGGCTAGATCTAGTAGGGAGATCTAACCTCTAAGACCTTGTTTAGTTGGTTGGCGGTCCCAGCTGCAGACCATGGTCCTGGTCAATGATGGGGATCCACTCTCTTTCCTCACCACATGGTTAAATCACAGGCTTGCCAACAGGCAACAATTTTCTAAAGGAGACTGGCTGCTGAGGGAAACTGAGTTCACAGTGAGGCTGCCATTGAAAGCTCTTGAGGAGTCCCTCACCCAGCTTCTTGCCAGAGGTTCTCCTCAGGTAGTGCACAAACTTGCCTTTGTACTATGTGTCTGTGACTGAGTGAGGAAAAGATGAGGATAGCAAGGTTTTTAAAACCTTTTCCTCCAAATCACTTTTCAATGTGAACAATGTTGGCCACAAACTCTAGATCTGAGACTATCTGTGAGTGCTAGAACCCAGTCCCAGCCCAATTTCTGTTTAGACTGGTAACTAAATTTTTGGTCAGGCTACTCAAAATATGCTTTGGAGAACATTAGTTAAAGGTTTTCTGCTACACTCTCTTGGAATCTACAATTAAGTCTGAAATTAGAGCCTACTGAAAAGGTCAGCAAAATACATGCTTTTATATTTTACCCAGTTATAACACCTGTTTTTACCTCTGGACCATAATCTGGTATAATCTGAGTGAAGAGTGATCTTGTACTGGGACTCAAGTGTTTTAAATGAAATAATAAAAAAGGAGTCTGCTGTCTGGCTAGTTAGACAGACCAGAATGTTTTGGCCTATGGGGCTGCTGTGAAACTTTTCCCCAAGCATCACCTTATCCTAAAATCATAAAAACAGTGGTTGAAAGCATAAAGTGCTTGTGAGAAGTGCCCAAAGAGAAAAATTCTGCAGGAAGAGGATTTTTCATTCTGTGTTATGATATGTGTCCAGGAAACCTCTTTCCCCAAAAGTTCTGGCTGTCTTTTGTCCACGCCTATAAGCTTATATTTTTCATAAGTGTAGTTCATTTATGTAACCTGAAGTTAGACAGACATACATTAATTAGTAGTGAGGGTTCAACTGCAAAAGTCTTCCTCTGTATGTTATTTTGCATAAATACATTTGTTGAGCTAGTAGCTCTCTTTAAAATACTTACTGTACTTCTGTACAGTTTTACTTACAGATTTTTTGGAAGTAAAGTAGCTTGAAGATTAAAAGAAGGATTTTTTCAGGAATGGACATGGATAATTCCTACCTTGGTACATATAAACTAGGCTGTACAGTTTTTTCCTTTTCATGTTTCTCATACGTCTCTGGTTCTCCATGAAGGGAAAAAGAAAAACAAGGGTCTGTTTGGTGATGTCTCTGGGAAGTGCTGTTACTGTTCCAAAAGGCCGTTGGAACTGTAAGGTTTCCTGCAGGTTCTAACATCTCACCATAATGTCCTGGTCAGTTGAAGTGACATCCATGGTACAGCCATCAATGGTCTTCAGCTTTCATTAAGGCAATAAGCAAAATCCCTCAGGGATCTCAGCAGAATGTTCTCTTGAACCTGTCTTCCTGATACTCAGGCAAAACCTCCGATCTTTTTAATATGATGTAAGATGTGATGATGCTCTACCCTGAAGTTTACCACTATAAAAGGTATCTTTATGAAATATTACCTACAAGTAAACAAAATTATATGTTGTGTTATATATTCTTAGCACACAAAAAATGTAACAATTCATATGTTAAGAACAGCAGATATATATTTTTATATATTTTTATTTGTATATATATATATTTAATATCATTACTTACAGCATGACAGATTTTAGACTTTATGCGACATTTGGGTCTAAAATATAGGATTGTAAAAAGAAAACTGCCAATCTAAACTACTCCCTGCTACTTCCATATTGTAAAATTAATAAAATTATTTTTAAAAAATGTGACTAAAACATTTGACAATGGAAAATTATGCTTAATCCTGAAATGATCAGTTTAAATCAGATGTGTTTAAATCAGAAGTGTTAACAGATCTTGCATCAGCAAAGGTAGCAGCTAGTTTAAATATTAAGGCAAGTCCAATACAGAGCCAAAGTAAAAAGCACAGCAGCAGAGAAAACAATAGTTTATAGCTGACTGTAGCGTGTTTTTTCCTTTCCTGCTTATGGATGAAGGGTAGGTTCCTAGAAGGCAGTAAGTAGAACTGTGTATTTAGACTGTGGAGAAAGCAAAGATCCTGTGCAGGGTGGGAATTCTTTTACTGCCTATTGGGATAAGAAATTCTTCATTGAATGTATTGAGATCCTTACATTAAAAGGGTTCAGTGGGCAAATGTGCAGCTCCACAGCCCTGAGGCTTTTCTGCTGGAGAACAGTATAGCAACTGCTCAGTGATCTGAGCAGAAGGATCCTTTCCTCCTTGCAGAACACCTCCATTGTCCTTTTATCCCAGCTAGCCTTGGAGAATGGTGCATGCCTTAAGTTTTATTGCTATAGAGGCTTTTTATACATACAGCAGAAGGCTTTTTATGTGCTGTGTTCACTTGGTCCCATATTTACCTATTGGTGTATGTTCCTGTTCATTTGCATCACATTATCTGTCCCGTTTCGTGGAGGACCTTGAACTAACACAGTATTTACATCCCTTTATTAAGCCATACAATGCTCTTCAAACCCAGGCAGATGGCACTGTTTCTGTTTTACATAGTGATAAGAGCTGGTACCTGAAATGTAGGGTGGTTAGGGTAGAGTCACTCTTTGAACCAGAACAAAATACAGGATTTTTAATTGCCCTGGCTCAATATACCACATGGCTACAGCTTTTCAGTCACAATAATGTTATGGACAGTTTTATTTTGCCATTATGGATTTGTTTTTTTAGGTTTTCATGCTATTTAAGACATGCTATGTCATGCCTTATTAGAAATAGTCAATTTCATATTGATTGTTTAATTTGGCACACTGCCATCTAGCTGCACACTTTCCTCAGCAGTTCTGTATTCAGTGTGGTAGAACAACTGAGGTGAAACATCTGACAGCAAAGATTTACTTGGATTCATCTGAAATATGCTTCAATAGTCAAGTTTCTAATGGGAAGAAGGGACAAAACTAGAAAAAAGGTTTTTTTTTACTGTTGCAATTCATACGGTGACAGCTATCTTACATGTATAATTTTGAAGCAAATGCTGGCAGGAACATTATTTTTAGTCTGAAAATATCTGATAGTAAATTTAGCAATGTTAGTGCAAAAGTCAGGATTACCCAGGCACATTTTAATAGAAATTTGGGAAAGGCACAAGGGCAAAATGTAAATATGAAGGCTGCAGGTTTACTGAATGCTTTTTGGAGGAAATGAAAGCTGATTGTTACAGTAATTCTCTGTTTAGCAAATAAAATCTGTGTGTTAAGGTGAAAATGTGAAAATAAGGTATATGAAAAGTACCTCCTATTATTTGGCATTGGGTGGATGTGACATCATTCAGAGAATCACAGCCAGTCTGCAAAAGTATTAAGTGAGTATTTCACAAACACAGAAACTATGTGCTTTAAACTTTACTTTAAATGAAGCTTTTAAACTCTAGCACTTACTGGTCTGTTACCTTATCCTTGTATGTCTCAGGTAAAGGCAGAAGAAGAAGGAGGACAACATGTAAGTTGTGTCTAAAGATGCATGAAAAATGGTAGGCATTTAGTAAGACTTTTACCAGAACAACTAATGTTTCAAAACAAACAAGAGCTCTCTTTTTGGCTCACTAAATCTTATTTTCTCAAAATATATCTAACTGTCCATTCAAAATTTGTCTCACTTGTAGCCCCAGACAATCACTGTTTTCTGAATTGCATAGTCTTGGGTCTCTACTTTCTCACCCTGCAAAAGTAATCAACAACTACCTGTTCCTTAGAATAGCAGGTGTCAGAACCAAAGATTTAGAAATGCACTACTGTGCATGTTAGCACTGTAGTTAAGTTCAGAAAGCTCTGCATTCTGTGGTATTAGTCAGCAGGACTTTGAGGGAGGTCTTCAAAGTATTGCTCACTTAATGCAGCAAAAGTTCATCACTCCCATGGAAAGTCAATACCTCCACTTCTGTGAGGAAGCTAACTCCAGTTCACAGAGGGTTGCAGGATTGTTTTTGTTTTCCTTAAACACTTGTAAAACGTCAAACCTTTGAATATGCGTGCGTGTGGAGAGGCATGATGTATTTCTGTGTCCTGTATGTGCTTTTTTAATCTGCACTCTGGGTAGTACATGTGCATGAATAGAGTAATTTTTTAATTTAGCAGCACCTATAGAAATTCTGTCCACTTCTTTCCTCCTTCTCCCTCTGTGTCTCTGTGAAAAACACCCTGGGGTTCCTGCGGTTTTGAAGTGTATTTGCATGATACTGTATAATGAGTGATTACATTGTTTTGTAGTTGTTTGAAGGAGGTCACAATAATATTTTTGTACTTCTTTTTCTTTTTTTGTGGTGGTTGTAATAGCTTTAGTCATTCTGGGATCAGCTGCCACGCAAAAAGAAGAAATGTATGTAGGAAAGAATCACCTAATTGTGACAAATTGTCAGAAGGCTTTAGATGTGGTGTAATACTGTGTTTTCCTGTAAATTCCCCTCCAGAAGGAGGGAGAGGCCTGTATTTTTATTTCTTTCTCTGTGTGTTTGTCATCTGAGGTATAAGCACAGAATAGGCAAGTTTCTTTGCAGAGAGGGAAGTCAAGATTTTTTTTTTACGAGTAAGACCAAAACATTTCAAACATCTCTGTCCTCTTGACAGCAGAGCTTTTTCTATCATTGACTGGAACTTTAATAAATCAGATGGGAAATGCCTTATAGGACTCAATTTTTCAAGGAGTTTTTGAAAACTATTTGCATACTGCCCAGTGCAAAATTAATTCCCAAACCTTTATAGTTAATCAGAACAGTTGTTGAAGTGTTCTTGTTTCTGTGGCTCACGTACTTCATCCACACTTTGTACCATGGTGATGAATTGTCAGGATACCTTATCCACCTCTTGAGTCTCTGAAGTTGATCCAGTCCCATCTGCAGTCATGAAAAATGACACAAAGGGAGGGAAGGAGCAAAATACAGATCTGTGACCTTCAACACATCCACAAAGCCTCCACCAGAATCTGCCAGAGTTACATGGATGTACAAGAAATGCTATTTCTTTTGCATGGCTGGCAATCATGCAAAATACGCCTTTACTGTAAGTGGAGGAAGGGAATTGGTCAAGAATTTGAATAGACCAACCATCAGAAAGGAAAAGTGGGATTTCTACAGCTGCCAAGGAGCTGAAGAGAGAAAGAGCCTTATGAAGGGGGACACAAAGCAAAGGGAGGAAGAATGATTGCAGCACAGATGTTTATAGGAAGATGAGAGTGAGTTGGATGAACACTTGTATTTGGAAAAAAGAGAAGGGAGACACTCAGAGCAAACAGGAGTTTCAGAGCAGGGGAATGACAGGGACGTCTTTACAGAGAAGAGGAGGGAAGGTAGCTGACCTTGAAAAAACTTGCAAGAGAAAGAGGCAAGAGGCCTCCTTATCTGCAACAAATTCAGCTGGCTGAAATACACAACTCTCAAGTTTCTATGCTCTTTGCTCTACAAACACTACCCCAATAGCGTTACTACTCTGTGAATTGCTATGTATTTGGGCTAAACTTTCTTGAAAGATGTAGAGATATATTTCTGGACTGAATGTCAGAATCAGAACCTTACATAACATCAACATGTTTATAACATGCTTTGCATTGCATCGCTCTTCTGTTCCTTGGCAAGGTTGGTTAGCTGACTTCAGGGCAGGCACATTTGTTTTGGGATGCGTTTGTCTTTGAAGCAAGCTACTTAATTGAAAGAGTTTTATATTTATAAATCCCATCTCAACAGAGAGCCAGCCCAGACCCATGACACTGACATCTCCACAAAACAGAGAGCAGGATGTGGCTTCATTTATCTTCATCTGTCATCATTGGAGACAAAGAGGTACCTGCTCAAGGCAGTTTCTGGCTTCTGGCTTCAAGCTGGGAGAACCCTTTTCTCTGTCCATTGAGATCTCCCAGGGAATCTTAGATCCTCTTCAAGGCTATTACAGTGTCCCATGCTGGATGGTTTGGATATCCCTCTAATTGCTGTCATGAGAACTGAAATTTCCTAATGCCTAGTTGCTGCAGGAGTTTTGTTTTAAAAGACTGCCTGGAAGAAATCCAAATTTATATGGACCTGGACCATGGAAGCCAGTGTATTTATTTCTGTTAACAACTTGGGCCTCTGAGGGTTTGGCTACATTTCTTTAGCAATTAATGGAGACAGTAGGATATGAGGAGAAAATGTTTGTACCACCCAAGTTTAATCTCCCAGGCATCTTTCTGAAGTTGATTAAGCGCAATAGACTCCTCCAGAAAGTGGTTCAAAGCACCTACATTAATGATTTAATGATTTGTGGATAGTTAAATCACCATGCAAAAGTATCCTGGCATTGATTACAATTAGTGTTACTGCTGCAATAGATCAGAACTCTGAGAAGTTAGATACAGGAAACACTGACAAACAAGGACTAATATGAAAAGCTCAGGTTTAGCATGTTCTGTTTATGCATATTTTTCGATCTGCATTTGGCTCAATGTATGAGCCCCTGAGACTGGTGAAACAGAAGATTGAAAATAAATCAGTACTTATCATTTTGGTCTAATGCCACTTGGAATCTGGCAGGAGCAGCAATGGTATAGAAAGGAGCAGTTGGTCAAGTTTAATTTTTCTCTGAAATATTTCTTTGAACTATGGTAAAAACAGATGGAATTGAAAATTGAAAAAGAGAAAGAAAATGACAAAAGAAGAGAGCAATGCATGGTATTGAAAAATAATTGCTTTGGCCCCTTGGAGTGGATTTTGAATGCAACAAGTCAAAAGCAATGCATTTGTATATTTTCCATTTTCATTTCCATTCTAAGTTTTCCTTTTCAAGAAACACGTCTTTATGTGTAAATGCACACACTCAATGCACTTAATGATAATAATAATAATAATGATAACAACAACAACCGCAGCAACAACAACAACTACCACTACTACTACTAGTACTCCTCATCCAGAATTTTAGTAAATCTTATTACAGAAAAAGAAAGAAATGTCAGGTCTGTTGGCTTATGATCTTCGAGATTATTTCTTTAGACATGGGCATTTATTACAATTGAAATCATTTGGAAGGAGTGGAAGACTGCAGAAGAGATGTTGTGCTGCTTGTGGCCATGCAACAGAATTAAACTGTCCTATTATTTTGCTTCAGACTTCTATTCCCTCAACAGCTTACAGCTTGACCTATTTGTTACAGAGAGAAAAATTAGCCCCTTCTGTATAGTGTCAGAAGTCAAGGATAAATTGTCTGATTATGCATTATAATATGTGTATATATATTAACATTGCATTAAACTTTATTTAGGGCTGAAGCATATTATTTACAGGTGAATTAACAGGTGAATACAGGTGTCAAATCAGACACCACTCTTTAGTAATGCTCATTTGTGCTTAGAAATCTTCAGAGTGTGGTAATTCTATTTATTTGCACTTTTAAAATCTAACTGCTAATTTTGACACAAGCAGTTTTTGCTTTCTAACTCTGAACAACTTAATTAAAAATTGAGAACAACTTAAAAAGAGTTTCAAAAGTTAGACTAAATAAAGGTATTTTTAAATCCTAAATTCAGATTTACTGCACTGATTGAATTAGATTATTTAAGATATATTTTATTTTGGAGCATTAATGTTTAGAATTTCCTCCTGTTTTACAGTTGTCCAGCAGTATATCAGCAAAGTTTTTCCAACAGGATTTTTAAAGAGAAGCTTTTTCTATGCAGTAAGAACTCTTAATCTATATTTTTTGAGAATATGTATCTAAGGGACTGCATTAAATTTTAACACTAAGTTAATTTTATCATAAAATTATTTTGATGTGTAGGAGTTTGGAGTAATGTGAGTTATTTCATCTCTTACAGCTGCTTTGAGCTGACAGATACAAAGAAAATGTTATAACAGGTGCATGGATGTTTCTCAAATACAACTTACTATTTACTGCAGTCTGTCTAAATTAAAGAGGCTTTTGTGGTACTGCCATAACATTTGGTGTACAAAGCTATTCTTTCTATCTCAGTACCTTGCCAGAGTAAAACCTTGCACATTTAGAATTGTGTTTAAGTGAATTGAAACTGTTCAGAGAAATCTCTGCAAAAGCATACCCATAGTACATGAGAAGTATGTTTATTGTTGCTTTCACACAGATTGTGTTGCAAAAAAGCCAACTTAAAACCAAACAGCACAAGCAATTAAATTTCAATAACACATTAAAGGATGAACTAGTTTTTGGGAAAGTCACAGGTATATATTATAAATCTGTTTCTTGTACATTGTATGACTTTGGGAATCTTCATATAGACAAAATAAGTGCACAGATTTGCTTGCAGTACTGGGTCTAAAGGTGTGGTTGAACCGAGAAAGATGAAGCAGTAGATGAAGTCATTAGTTTGACTTTTGAAAAAGAAGTGACAGATGAAAAGGCATATGTGGCCAAGGGCTAATTAATAGATTCCAACCATATCCCCAAGCTTATCTGTGAAGCTGAATGATTTCCCATATGCTTGTGTATTCATACCAATTAATTTTTTAATGGCTTATTACTGGAAGCTGTGGATTTTTATTGTTTTGCCAAAAGCACACACACCCAAGAGACAGATACTTCTGCTGGAATTAAAAAGTAATTTGGCTACCATGTCTTATCAAAACTTGAGTTTATCTGTACCGAATCTGTACGCTTGATGTTACCTTTTCACGCTGCTCCCTCCGTCAGTGAGACAAGACCAAGCCAAAAGCATGAGCTCCCTCTCCTGGTTGCTGCTGGGGCTCTGAGCCCCTTGTCTCCAGTCGTTCCAGGCACTAGAATTGAGAAGACACGAGTTGCAGCTTATTTCAACCAATTACATTTTGAGGCAAAAATATAATCAAGTATCTATTAAAATAGATTAGATATAATCTTCAAAATGCATCAGAAGTATAAAAATGGCATTTGAAATGCTCAGGCCCTCTGAAGTAACAGTAGTTTTATGGTGAAAGAGCATCAGATAGACCAGAAAAGAAAATACTAGATGGAAACAAGTTTTTACTTTCTGTGATTTCAGGTACTGAAAGAGAGGATCAAGAAGTGGAGAAGTAAGGATGCAGATTAACTAATCCTAGTTCTTTTGAAAAACTCAGCAGTAAACTAATATTCCCTCTCTCACTTCTTTTTAGCCACCCCCAAATTGTGGGCATAATTTATCTCAAGATTAATTTTTTTTTTTTTTTGTGTGTTTTTTTTTTAATCTCAACAGAATAAGCCATGAGACACCTTGAGCTGGAGATCAAACAAGGCAAAGTCTTTAAGTCCTTCCAGTATATACTGCTCTGTATTTCTGTCCGATATGTGAGAGAAATATTAAACTTTTGAAAAAGATTTTATATAACATAGCCTTTAACCCCATGTTCATCTTGAAAGGCCTTTCAGATTCCAAGGTAGAAAATGGTATTCTGCTTGTGTAAAGAGAGAAGCTTGGGTCCCCTTTCTGCACTTTGACCCTTTACATACCAGCAGGCCTTTACGAGAGGAGAGGTGTGATAGAGGTGCAGAGGGCACCTCCCTGGGCATTAAGGAAAATGGCTGCATGTCCCCTGTACTAACTACCATCTTTTAATAAAGCTGTGGAAAACCACATACAGCTCATTTCAAAAGCAATCTTGCATATCATCTCTTAGACAGAGTGGTGTGGTCTCTGACGTGCCTCTACACTGAGTAAAGGCATCACAGTCTAGATGACAGGGAATGATTTTAACCCCCTTCATTGTGACCAAAAGTTATCGCAGACCTGCTTGACACAACTGTTCACTGCATGGGAAGAGAGCAGATGAATGTGAACTGTCCTTACTCCCCCAAAATAGCAAACAGAAGTACATAACTTGTTTGAAAGAGAAGTTTCTGGTTTCAGAGGAAAGCAAGGCAATGTAGAATACATCAAGAGTAAGATGATGATACAGAGTAGAAGCTGTCATCTAGGCATTCTTGATATTTCCCTCTAGTACAGCTCACCTCCTTCTGTTAACAATGTAATTAGTTTGAAAGTCTGGTCTTTGAAGGCTAAACTAACCTTTTTGAATGTTTCCTTCCCTTCTCTCACTCCAGTGGCCAGCGTGATTTTCTCATTTCTTTAGGCCATGGGTGGAGATGGAGTTCATTTTTCACTTGATGAGTTTGAATTATATGTAAAAAAGCAGTGAGATCATCTTGACACAACAGATTCCCTTCATTCTGGCATGGACATGTCAGGTTACAGGTGTGTTTGGGCCTGTGCTGCGATTTAGGGTAACTGACAAAGAAAGGACATGCTTTTTAAATGAATCTTCTGGAAAACTTCCTCTACATACATGATGCCAGAGTTATTATGAGATATATTTCAAGATGGTTTTTTTGGGAGTTACTAAAGCCCAGTCTACAAGGGGCAATTCCGAAGGAACCCTCTGAACTTTTTAAGAAACTGGGTGATTAAATCTGTCACATATTAGCAATGATGAGCCCAGCTACAAGGTAAGCACATAGGTTAGAAAAGGAAGGTTAGAAAACACCCGCATAATTCTGTGATGATAGTCCTGATTAGAACACTGTATCCTCAGACAGCCTGGTCACAATTCCTTTGATTTATTAGACAGCTTTTCAGAAAATAGAAAAAAATCACAATCAGAAGTTACAGAGGTAACTTGGAGAAACCTCATGAAATTATTTTCGCAAGTTACCCCTCTATTTACCTGGAGGAGCTGGCATTGCAGATGTCATTTGTAAAACTGACTTTGAAGTCAGTGTATGTTTACAGGTTGCTTTGTTCAGAGATACTTGCTGAAAATGCTGAAACTACAATGTAGTCCATGGGATTTATGGTAGTTCTGGCCCCAAATGGAGCCTATCAGAAGAGTGAAGAAAGGTGTGCAGCTGATATTACCATTTCCAGATGCAAATGTAACACCTGCCATAACAGTTCTTAGACTGACTTTGTAGTACAATGTAAATGCACTAAAAATCATTTTAGTTATAATAGCACATCTGTAAATTTTTTATCCTTTTGATACTTAAATTGGCATGATAGCAGTTGATAGTACGCAGAAACCAGAGAATGCTCCTTCAGGTTTACAAACCACCTGCATCTTCAGTATCTCAGAAGGCACCCAGATGTTGGCAGGACAACAGAATATAGATATAGTTAGTCTGCATATTTCTTATATGTATATATGGATTTAATAAACTGAAGATTTTTAGAACTCACTGCTGTTATGTGATTACCTTAGAAGGTTCCCATATAAACAGCATTTATTAGATAGTTGTGCATGATTCACTTACATTCAAACCCTTAAGGCACCATTTACCACTCTAAGCTCTATGCAGGCAATGAATGGAGAAAAAAAAAACTGCTTTGAAAGCACACTCACCTTAGGTACTTCTCTGCCATTATACCTGGCTTTGAAACACGATGGAAAAAACTGGAATTTGAAGGGTGAGGGTTCAAGGTTTTGTTTTTCTGTCACCAAAGGAAAAAAAATCTAATAATTGAGATGGGATATAGTTATGAATGGTAGAACTCACATTGAGAAAAATATAATTTCAGGGAATAGTTTCCTTCAATAGTTTTCTATAAGTCTATAACTGTAAGTGTTAATCTTTCAGGCCATACTCTATAATGCTAATTTTAAGTTATGTCTGTGGAAATTTTAGCTCACAAGGGCTGTATTATGACACAGAATAAGGGTGTTTACATGCCTCTATATTTCTATATTGAAATACCTGAGCTGGCTTTGAGCAGATAAATCTTTCAGGACAAATGCAAAACTGAGCTAGCTCATGCCATAGAATTGTAGAATCATTTAGATTGCAAAACACTCTTAAAATCATTGAGTCTAACCATTAACCTAACACTACCAAGTCCCACTAAATGATGTCCCTAGGCACCACATCCACAAGTTGTACAAATTGCCAAGTGGCTGCATCAAATAGTTCTGCAGAGTAGAGATGCACTTGAAGAATCAAAGACATTTCTTTCTGAAACAAGAAAAGGACCACAGCTTTAGCCAGTAGATTTATTTGGCTTTTTATTTTCTGGCACGTTTTTGATGTACCGGAGAACACCATACTCTGTTGACATGAATCCTGGGTTTTCAAGATGTTTTGTAAAAATATGAATATGATTACCCTACTCTCAGTTCTATCTGTGTTTTAGCGTATTTGATCCTATTACAAAATGCAAAAGAAAATAGTATTCCATATGCTGCCTGAAAAAAAATCCTGTAAGAAGCATGTTCATTAAAATACAGTATACATTCTATGAAATCTAGGTTTTTTTCTAGCTTCATTTTATATTAGGTGTATCTGCTTTGCAATCCTAAGTTCTTTTTAAATAATTTCTTTTGCACATTGTCTTTGTCGGCTGTAATAATAACATGGGGTAATGTTTGCTGAAATGTACTGAATCCGAGCCAGTAGCTTGTGCCTTTACAGTCATCACGTAGGTGTTCCAAATTATGAATAATAGGTTTTAGGGAAGAAGGCAGGTGAACCAACACCACTGGCTTTCCTAAGTAACTTCTTTCAGAAAAGACAGAAAGACCACATTTGGAGGTTGAAAGTGTGCACTGCATCCTTCAGCCAAGACAAGGAGAACCAGCCAGCTTCTCAGAGATACCTTACTCAAATTATTTAAATAGAAATACAAATAAAATATTAAGTTGTAAGTAGCATGGATAGAGTTACTTACAAAGTTACTTTATTATTGTTTCCAGATGTAAATTTTTAAATTCAGAAAGGGCAATTAGCATTTGGGTTCATTAAATGTGATGTAGTTCAGGACTCATGCAGCCTCATACTCTCTTTTGGACGAGAAAGGGAAGGCAGGAATGAGAATTTAGTACAGTTGAAGGCTCTGGGCATGGATGGAGTCATAATGTGGAGCTTGGGTAGGATGTGTTACTTGAAAAGCAGCATCTGGTCGCATACACACACAGCAAAAGTAATCGGCAGTAATCTACAGCCAAAAAGAAATTGGAAAAATGTTCTTTCAAGCTGACTTTTTTTCTTGTTGCATCAAAACTAATGTACAGAGAGCCATATTCAAAGGAGGCAAAGGGAGACACAGTTTACCATTTCCCATGGGAATTCAGAGCCTACTTCTCTCCATGTAAGCAATTCTTGAATAAACTCAAATTCACAGTAATTGTGCACTAAAAACGATTCATTTTTCCTCCAATTGTTTGCCTGTGTTTTCTGCTGAGCTTTGCCAGCTTGCTGTGCTGACCTTGAGTGTGGTCGCTAGAGGGTCATTCTCATGTAAGCCAGAGGGCCACAACACTCATGCTCTATAGTTATGGGCTTCTTCAGGATTTGTGAAGGCATGGAAGCACCGATTAAGGAACCCTGCAGCCTAAAATGACACACAAAGCAAGGTAGAGCAGGGCAGAATACAAGCTGAGGCACCACAAGGCAGGCCCTAGTAAGCAGCCCGCAGCAGATCCTTCTACAGTCGTATGTGAGCTGGGTGCTTGCAGCTGTTCCAAAGGTAGCACAGCCCTTGCCAGTATCTTCAGGTGTTTTTTTTTTTTTGTTTTTTTTTTTTTTTTTTTTTTTTTTGTTTTTTTTTTTTTTTTTCTTCTCTGGAGAGCCAACGAATTTAGTAAGAGGCATTTGATTTATTTTCAGTCTTGCACAATAGCATTTCTAATGGAACTTCAGCTGTGAAGCATCTTCTGCTGGTGATAATGATGAGTATAAACTTGAGAAAATCTATTTTGACTTTTACATTTCAGGCCTAGTTTTGAGGGGTGCTATTTACAAAAGGAAGCACAAACATATTTTAACTTGCAAACTGAATGAATTTGATACAAAATCTACTAGCTCTTTGTGAAATAAAAACACTCAAAGACCAGAGTTTTACAAGGAGTATTTTAGTCAAGGACTGCATAGTGAGATATGTTTTATCCTGTGAATTCCTTCAGGACACTGACTGTTTATATTTTTATCACTAAGGAATATATGCTATATTCCTAATTCTGTGACCATAGACTCACAATTGCTGTAGTTGTCAAGGGGGTGCCACATATGGAACTGAATAACTCAAATTATAGGATTGTTATAAAAAGATCTCTATTGAAGTGTTCCAGCTTTTAAAGCTTGTCCCTTGTTTCAGCACATAAATTTCTATGAAGGCAGATTTTGTCTGTAAATGGATGCAGCCAAATGTGTAGCATGTGTACATATATATACATTACTTAACCAAAATAAAATTTTCATGAGTAGAATTTATTTTGGCTTTTCTTTATCCTTTATAGTGTTACTGGTTTAAAAATATTTAACCAAAATGCACAAACTGCACTTCACATGAAACCCTCAGAAAATACAATAATGCACCACAGGAAAAGAAAATGAAAATAATCAATTAATAATTCATAACATTGCAGTTGCTATAGCCATATCTGCTATGAAATTAATAGAACAACCAACTCTACAAAAAACATAACAAGAATGTTATGCCAGCACAGCCTCTCCTGAAATCATTCTTGGATGACCTTCAGTGTAGGATTTTCACAAAGCAAGCCAGACATCATGACATATCTGGCTCCATCCTTTTGCTGTTTGTTTTGTGCAACTGTCTACAGAAATCTTTCATTTATTAATAAAAATATGATTTTACTGTTGACATTAATCCTGCTGAAGTTGGTGGAAATGTTCATATTGAATTCAGTAAGACCTCACTGGTCCTTCAGTCACACAAATATCTGTGTGTTTTCTCTAAATAAAGCTGTGTTTAAGGATGCAATTGTGGCGTTTTCTGATGCAAAAGTTAGGCTCATAAATATATGGCTATCAAGCTTCACCTTATGAAAATCTGGCCTGCAGTGCAAAGGAATAGGGAAACTTAAAGGCACTTCTGGTTTAAAGATGACCATGCATTACTCATTTGTGGCTTTACTTCATTCAACACCCTGCCCTTTTATGCATAAAGTTATCCAAGAGTCACAACTAAAAGGGACATATTCTAGGGGGCCACAATTCCTTTGATACATCTTTAAAATTATACTATAAATATAAATTGCAACTGAGAGGATCTGGTAAACATGATGCAAAAATATCTAGACTGCCACACTCTCCTAAGTACCTTCAGATGGCAATGAGCATTTCTGGAATTAAATCTTTCTAAGCTAAGCTATTTTACATTACCACCACTTAGCTGAAGATTGCTGAAACTGCATTAAATGATGTGTCTAGTTCCTGAAGAAGCAGACGAAAAAAGCTGTTTTCCACCATTATCACCATTGCATCTTGTGCTGCTTAATACTTCTTCAGTGTGAGCCTGATTGCCCTTGAAGTTGCCACCAGGCCCATGCAGAAATGCCCCCCAGGGTGGGTAGGAGTTTGCCCCATCTGAGTCCTGCTGGCTTGCAGGACTTTCGAATTCCTGTCTCATACAAAGCCACCCTTCCATGTACACTCAGTGGTCGCACCCTGACCTCTTGCCCTCTAGAGCAACACCAGTGCTACTGTCCTGTTTGCTCACAGTATTCTGCCAGGAGGTGAGAAATAGGAGCTCCAGCCTCTCTGGACTCACTGGCTGTCACTTCCCCTGGGAGTGCAGCAGCTCCATCTTCATCTTCAGTGCATGACAAAAGGAGAGCCCTTTGGTTAAACTCAGATTGCTGTGCTCCTGGGGATGCAAGAGATTGCATCCAAGGGGAATCATAAAGCATGACTTTGCAGCTTGCCAAGCTGGGGAGACCAGGTCTCCTTGATCAGGAGAGCACACACAGACTAATGCTAGCAACAGATCTAGGCGTGGAAGAACTGCTTTGTCTGATGGAGGCAGCAAATTGTCAGATTATACAAGAGTTGCATGTCCTTTGTTTGGCAAAGACATGTTTAGCAAGAGAAATAAGAATACTTCTGTACAGTATGCTTTCAACTATTCCATTAATTTAGATTATGTTCTGATTTAAGAGAACAAGAAGTCTCTCCTTTTAGAGAATGATATGATATGATATTACACAAAAATTAATTGTTTCATATAGCTTAAAATTATTTTCCATCCTGGGAAAACTTTCAAGATTGTAATGGTTCTGTTCATCCATTATTAGGGCACTATGTTGAAATTTCAGAATGGTTGTGAACTTAACTATTACTTTGACATGAGTTGTTATTTTTGATTGTTTCTAAATATATAATTCCATTTTAAAGGATAGTATTTCAGCTATTGCTGCCATACATTTTAAGATGATAGCTTTGAAAGGAAGACTGAACTAGCAGAAAATTAGTTAGAAAGTTGTCTAAATAACTATTCTCAATACTTTTGAAATGTTTTCCTTTTTTTAATAGGAAATTCAGTGCCTTTGGCTCATCTCCCCCAGACAATTTCAGTTTAAATCATTTTGTATCTTGTGGTAAAAGCAGCTATCTTAAATTTTCCATTCAGCAGCATTCCTAGTCCTGGAGGAGTAGGAGCTCATTATTATTTCTTCCGATGTGATGATGGATAGGCAGTCTACTTTTGTGCTTTTAAAATGTTATCTGATGGTTAGAAACATAAACATAATACAGCATCTTGAAACCCACAAATGCCTTTGTTATTTAATAGAAGAAAGAAACAAAAATACAGTTTGTTTTCTTTTTCCATCATTGAGACCATGCATGTCACATTATAAAGATTACATAGTATTTACACTGGTGACATCACGTAAGTATCTGTATCAATATTAGTTTCCAAAGTAATTGGTTTTTAGGTCTCTTCTAAGCATCAGAGATTTGTTAATGTCAGTCTTACAAAAAAAAAAGTTAAAAAATCCACTAGGTGAAAAAAAATACTTATAATGAGATGAAACATGCTCAGGTTTTCGGTTTGTAGAGAATGCTTCAAGCGTTTTATGTTTTACAAACATTGTTAAAATCCCATCTGGTGTTTGTGAAGCATTTTACTATCTCCTGCTGGGCCAGGCAGACGTTGGTTTTCATGTCTGTATGTTTCCAAAACATGAGGAAAAAAATTGAATGGACCTGGACCAAGAACAGCATAATGATAGAATACTATATTTCCATTCTTCTGCATTTGGGAACAGAGACAAATGTCCTTGATTCCAGAAAAGATCCATCAGTTGCCATAATGCAACTTCATGTGAAAAATGCAAAGGAGTAAATTTCTCTAGGTAGTTCAACATTCAACATCTTGCACATGATATATTTTTGTGAGCAATATAATTTATGTTTCAATTATATATTTCATTTTCAAGGGAATCAATTTAGAAAACATAAAGCCCAGATGAAAATGTGTTCCATTTTTATTAATGCATTTTTTCTTTATGCAGTTGATTTTACTAATGAATTTAGTGTGAAAAATAAATAAATATGAAAGCAGAAATGCAAAGTCCTTCTAATTTTGTATTTCTGGAGCCAGCATCATGCATACTGATGTCCCATTTTCTCTAAAGTCAGTGGGAATAGATCCATTTCTTGTCTTACACTGCCTCTAAAACTGGTATAGCTTTTAATTATTTCAATTTGGTTACTGAAGCAGTAAGAGAGGAGAAGAGAGAATTAGTTCAGAAGGGAGAAGGGTCAGTGGGTCTGCACTAGCTGTTATTTGTAGAAAGGAGATAATTATCTAAAATTACATGGCAGTGATAGCATAGCTATTGCTTACAACTGCATTTTAATGGCTTAAGAAATAGAAGTATTTCCAAACACATTTGTTGCACTGAAGGTCCTAGAAAACCTTTCCCACAGTCACTGATAATTCATAGAAAATGTAGATACATTGCCAAAACAAATAAAAAAATCTTAGACGAACAGAAGTACAAAAATAGACTGATTGCTTTTTAAGATGCAGCAGTCATAACATTGGAATACCAGATGGCATTTTCCATAGACACTTTTGTGGTTTTTACCTGATAAATGGCTGGCATTGTATCAGAAAACCTTTTCTGTGTGTGCTTTTGATTGTATATTTGCTATTTTCTTAAAAGACAGATTTCTGGTAGGAGTGTAATTCTTGCTGCATTTGTTCATCCTTCATTTTTCCACACAGAATTTGCACACACTGGGCTCATCTTCCTGCCAGGAAATGTGGGGAGCAGGTTTACATGCAGACACACATTTCATATAAACTTGATATGTGAACAGCCCAAGGGATGGATTGTGTGTGCAGATAGTCAGTAGGAACACCCCCCCTTAGATGCAGTCTTGACACTTGTGAAGCACATTGTCCCTCTCATTCCAAGCCCTGTGGTCTCTATTCTTACAGCCAAAGACTATGAGCAAGTGAAAGAGATCTGATGTGTATATAGAAGTCATGGAAATTAGAGTATTCTCTGCTTCTCACTTTTGCTGACCAGTGTAAAAAGCCACTTCCATTGCTATTTAAAATGGTATTTTAAAATTGTTACAGCAATTGTAAATGTCATGATAATCAGAATTCTGGATAAAAGGCATTTATTTCTATTTGAGGCCATTTGCTGTGTCTTTATACACAGAGTGTGATAGCAGCTTTATACTTAGCCACAAATCTGCACTCTTAACTCTCTGGGAAACAGGATGGAGGGGTGGACAAGCTCAGCCAAGCTAGTTGCTGTCTCCTCCATAAGGCAGATGTGCAATATAAGCATTTGTTCCATGAAGATCTGAATCATTGATAAAATAGAAGGAAGAAAGAAGGAGAAAGGTAAAAAGTTGAGAGTAAGAATTGCTTAAGTCTGTAACAGCAAGGAATCAGTTGTCTCTTCCAGACACTTTACTCTCTTTTGGGGGGATTTGGTGGTCAGTGGCGAGCTGGTGACCAGCTGTGGAGGTGGGGGTGGGAGGAGTGAGGGGAGGAGTGATGGTAGAAACGAGGCCAACTGCAGCTCCCCAGCAGGTGGGAATGATTACGGAAAGAATGACGACCTGTACTGTACAAGTTATTGATGGTACTTCCCAGAGGAGCTGAGTTAATAAAGCTGCAGCCAAAATAAACCACATCCCTTGCATCTTGTCTTTCTTCCTGCATGTCCGGAACAAAGCAACGAAAGACTATTGCCTCCTTTTCTCCCCATGCCTTCCCCAACATGATCAAGTTTTCTTCTACTCTGTTCTACACAGCTGTATTATGAAAGGATTTAACTCTTGTTTTCTTTGAAAAGTACAGAAAGATGAAGACCAAGTAGATTCGAATTCTACTTTTTTAAAAGGCAGTATGTGCTCAAAGTGAGAAAAGGAGTAGAAAGCAAACAAGAAGAAATACTACCTGCTTAATGTAACAGTGTGTTGGTTTTGCCTGTAGCATCTATTCCTAGATCTGTGCTGAACTGCATTTCCCAAGACAGGGTGGAAATTACTGTGTTTGCATGGTATGATCTGTGAGTGGAGCTGACATCCAGCCTCCAGGTGATGGTCTTTGGAAGTCATTGTGCTTTTTTAATAGTATGGACGTGTAGAAAAGGAGCTGTTCTGAACAAGAATAATTGTAGAAGGGAACTCATTGAAGGGCTGAATATGAATCCAAATTCCAACCTTCTCAGTGTTTCCTGTTGATTTAGAGCTATGTTTTTATTGTCTTTCTTGTAAAAGTTTATATACAGTCCATGTTATAGACAAAGTTACTTTCGAGGTATCTCCCACAACAAATAGCACATGACAATCCTGATCCTACATCACATATTTCCATTTGCTTTTACAGCTCCAGTCTTAATTTTCCTCATTTCCACCACTGATGCTAAATGGCTTTGTTTGCTATAACTTGGATTCCAAGCCCCATTGGTATGGAAGAACATTTGAACTAACGAGGACCGAATGGCTGGCTTCAACACCATTTTTGTATTTAATAGGTTTGGTTTGCTATTCCTTTGAAATTTGGTTTGTATTCTTCCAAGTCCATCCGGGGGCTGCACGTGCCAGAATACTGTTTTATTTAGACATCAAACCCTGATGCTGTTGCCCTGGATATGATGTTTTTGCACAATTATTTCTACAGTCCATCTAGCCCATTACTGAAGTATCAAAGTTTTTAGTGAGTATTTAGAAATAGAAATATCTGTAACAATATAAGCTTCTCCTTTTTTCCTTTTACTTGGTCCAGGGTGTAGGAAAAAGGTCCTTCTTTTATAGATTGGCCAAATGAACACTTGAGTACCTGCATATTAAATTAAGTGTGTCTGTATTTATACTGAGAATTCAAAGTGAAAGGTATGTTGACTATACACCTATTTCTGAAGGTGGTGACACTTCTGCTCATTCTTCTGTAAGTCCTACAATCAAGGTTAGTGTTTCCCAGACAGGGAAGCTGTATCATTCACGGGGAGTGATCAGCCAGAATTGGGTTTATTGTCCTGAAATTAGGTGTGCTGATAAAGAAAGCTTGGGAGTCACTTTTCTGGGTCAAACTATGGTTAAATGACATTTGAATGGAAGATAATATTTATAGGTAGGTTTATTGGTTTATTAGTAAAGAATTTTCTTTTAAGCTCAGGAGGCAAGGAGTCGAAAATTGAGAGTTGAAAATAATAGGCAAGGGCTGCACAGCTGTTTACTTGCAAGTCAGGAGTTTTGTGTGTAGTGCTTTGTTGCTATTTGGGCATCTGTTGTTACTGTGAAGTCTTTACATCTTCCTGTAACAGTATTTCTCAGTCTTTAAAAAGCTGAGCTCATTTCCAAAGTGAAATCAATCGATCCCATTGCTTTTTCATGAGTTTTTTACTTCAAACACCTTAGCATATATATATTCTGGCTTTTCCTTATTATATGCCATTTTTTACTGTTTACACTCAGAATCACTGGTTAAGAATTCCTTCTAAGGCACTTTTTCCTTTTTGCTTGCATTAGTAGTGAAATAGTGAGCAGTACTGGTATTAGAACCTCTTGCATTTGGTGGATTTACTGCATGTCTAGGAGTGAGAACTGCAGGAAGAGCCTTCTGACCCGATTGCTCCCTTTTTTTTGCAGGCAACCTATCACAACCACAAGAGTTAGAGCTTTGATTTTTAATAATGGCTTCTTCGCCTCAGTTAGGAAGGTTGCCCATCAAAGTTAGTCTATTTCCTCAGGAATGGTCTACATCATGAGAAATGTTGTTCTATAATTACTGACTTAATGGTAGGCAAGTGAAAAACTCTCTTCACACATAAGGACTAGAGCTTTTACAAAGATAAAACATTTTGCAGACTGCAGAAGTTTTGCAGTCTTGATGATGATCTTGGATAAAGTTAAAAGGAGAGTATTTGCTTCTATTGATTGAATTCCAACATTTATTTAGACCTAATTTAACATAGCTCTAAACATCTTGATCTCTATTTCCCAGTAAGGGGTGCAAAATTTCCTTTAAGTCCCTCTTGTTACCTTGGGTTTTACATGATTTGCAAATGTAGGAGTCCATGATAAGAAAGCCTTTAGGGAGGGGGTCACATCTATGTTCTATGAAGTATAATTGTATAACTGAAGCTTTAGTTATGAAAAGTTTTGAATTTGTTGTCACACGATTTTTCCTACCAGCTACTGATCCTCAGTATGTAGGAAGTTTGGCTAGTGGATCCAGTGACTGGGGATAAGGGAGCAGGCCAGATGTGGATCCTTGCCACCCTGCCTGAATCTCTGAATTTTCTTAGGAAATAATAAAAAAGTACAGCATGGATGTGTACCAGTGAAGGATCTGTTGCTGTCTGTATACAGCAAGATCTGCCCCAGCATTAATAACTACAGTAGAGACCAACATTAATTTCAGCAATTGTTTTTAAGCAACTGGGTCAATGATATTTTTGACAATGTGAATGGCAAGCATTAAAATTGCTTTCACAAAAGCAGTTAGCACATTGTACCACTAATTATATGATTACAGGGGAGCTATTTATCAATTTACTTTTACAGGAACTGTTTATTTTGGACTTAGCCTTTAAGTTTTGCTGTAGTTTGAACCAGAGCCTTTCACAGAAGGAAGCTGTTAGTAGTGGCTAGTTTATAGAGTTTGGGGCCCAACAAAAATACCTCAGAATCATCCAAGGCCAGACGAGATTTTATGAAAGTCTCCTAATTCCACACATGAAACTTGAGTTTAGTTTCAGTTAAAAAGTGAGCAGATTTTTTATTTCTATTTTTTTTTATTTATATCTTTCTTATAATTTGGGTTTCAGATCATGCAAGCATAGGGTGACAACTGGTGACACATAGAAGAGGATACGTCCTTTGCTATATCTGCCTTAGTTCCCTTCTCATACAGCCACCTATTCTTTGGTGAAATAAAGACAGTCCACTTTGTGCATGCTTTCTGGCACATAGTGGCTTTGGATGTAAAGACTTTGGTAGGGACAGAGCAGTAAACCAAGCTGCCTTTTGTTAGGATTATGAATATGGCTATAGTATCTCCTGATCTCCTGGTAGGCCTGCTAATGATGGCAGGGGGAATTTTGCATCATAGGTGAAATATGAATTGAACACGCACAGCACTTGAGTGAATTAGGAATGTAGAGCAGTGAGGGATTAGAGGGAACAGTATGTACTAAACCCACAGCCACAATGGCATTAACCAACACTGGCTGGCCTTTTTGCAAGTCAATTTGGGATTATATGGAATGGACTGTTCTCAATGTCCTGTGCTCCCTTTGGAGAAGTCTGTATATGCAGAATAAATGCAGGGCAGCATGCCCTGAGCTTTTAGAAACAAGTTGCATTGGTTTAACTTAAATTTTAAAATAGATTTTAGTTAAGAACTCTGTGAGGATGTTTCCCTTAGTTTTAGATAGGTTCCTGACTTAGCTATGACCTGAAATAGCAAGGTTTTCAAAACTTTTTATATAAGAAGTCTCACAGAGGACTGTGGACACTACTTAGCTGAACCAAAACAGAAGAGTATAGAATTTATTCACAGATTCCTATCTAAAGACTGTCTTTGAACACACTTTCATGAGACTTAACAATTGGTTCAGTCCAGAGACTAAGGGCTAGCCATTTTAAAGGTTGCTTAAAAATTAGGCACTTTAAAATTAGGCACTCTAGACTGTGTGCTAAATGCTAAGGTTAGCTGTGCTAAGCATGGGGAGAAGGGATAAACGAAAAAAAACATCTGCAAGAGACCTGTACAGGCAGCTTTCTGCAGAGGGCCAGAAAGAAACACTAGGAATCTTGATTTTCTTCTGAAGGAACAAATCTGACTTACAGCTTCAAAGGGTTTATATTTGTAACCTTGGATACCTGTCTAGAACCCTTTTCACGAAAGACCGTCAAATTTCAGCGTGTTTGACTACTCATTTATTGATGGTGTGACAGCTATCTGCTTCTTTTAATTGGCTGACAGTTTAAGGACTAACAATCTGAGGACTTGAAAGAGTTGAGATCACAGCCATTGTCTTGAGGGGCAAATCTGCATGCAGGCAAGTGGACTTTGAAATGAACATTGCAGTCATGGTCTCTTTGTGATCTCATCAAGAACTTGGCCATAACACGCAGAGACTTTGAGTTTAGGCTGTATTCATCAGTTTCATTCTGCCAGGGGGACATGGAGGTGATGGTGTATAGCTGCAGTTTGTTCCACTTTGGGTTGTTGATGTGGGAGGGCATTTACTGAGAGTCAAGAGTTCCATACAACCAAGGACAGGAAATGATAATTTCTTACTTCCCACAAAATGCATTTAAACTACACCCTGCCTATACTGTTGAAGTTGTGACGCCATCCAGAAAAGCATTCAAGATATTTGATTCAAAAAAGCCAAGAAGAAACCTGTTTGTGTGCTTCCTATTTACATACATCATAGTGATAATTCTGGATTTTTGTCCTTATTCCAAGCTCAGGAGCAAATACCAGAAAAAATAAACATGATGTCTCACAACTCCTGTGTATAGAAAGCTCAGTTCCATGAATATGTGTTGAATGTCTCTGAATGTCTGTTGCATTTAGTTATTTAGAGGTTTTAAACTAGTGGCACATGTTTTTCCTGGATCCTGACCATAAATAGGCTGGAAATATCAGAATAAGAGCTGAATCAGTCATGTATATATGTATATGTATATGTATATGTATATGTATATGTATATGTATACAGGGTAAATTTAGGCAACTTCAAGATTAGGCAACAGTTGAAAGAGTTGATGAGTCATATTTGTATTCCAATTTTAGTCTCAGGGTCCCAGGTCCAACTTCAGTCTTCCTTTAAGCGTCTGCATCCTTCCTGGATACAACACAAAGGCTTTAGCGAACACTAGTGCCTCTGTTCAAGAGTGCTTTTGCATGGAGGGCCTGAGGAAAAGATGATATTCTTTAGTGTTCCTCAGGCTCTCTACTATGGTATGTGTTGTGTCTTTTTCACTTTTGAGTAAAAAAGCCTGATAGGTTTATGGTGGTCTGTACAGATCTCAAATGTAATTAGTTTTCTCATTTATCTACTCTTAGGGCTCAGCTACTCCGAAGAAAATGTTTGGAGGTCTTTGGTTTCTCCAGTGTGATTTTTTTCAGGTCTCATTATTGCTTTTGTGAAGTGAGGTATAAGTTAGCCGAGTGTATAATATGTGTTTCTGTGCATGTAAATTTTATATGTCAGAGCTAATAAATCTAAATTCAAATACCACAAAATCCTCACTTCTTAGCATTTACTAACCTTTGGTTTGTAGAGTGAATGAAGTGAAAAGAAAGGGCAGTTGTTACAAAAATACATAGGGACTTTCTTTTGAATAATGTTGACCTAGAAACTGTGTACACATATTTCTTTTGTTAGAAGAAATGTTCTAAAAGGTGAATACAATAGTTCTGTACTTTCTCAGGGGAAACTTCAAGTAACAATTATATTACTACTATTCAAAATTATATGTATATATCCTAAAGTGGAAAAGGTGTTACATTTAGTAACTTGAAAAGAATATTCTTGCTCCTAAAACTTCCTTTAAATCTCTCCCACCTTTCAAAGCAGAGAACCCACAGTTAATCTGTCAGAAGCACTAAAGCATTAAACAGCTATCATCAACCTTTTAGGTTGCTCTCAAATTCTAAACACTGAAATTGTGAAAGTAGCTGATTTGGGCTTAACAGCTTACAGCTTAAGGTCATTTTATAAAACACATAAAATAAAAGGTAGCTGTTGCCTGTTGGCAATTATTCAATGTGAAATTTCAGCCTGTAAAATACAAGCAGTAGAGGAACAGATATTTGAGTCATAGAAAAGACTGCAAAAAGATAGGTACCTTTTTTCAGCCACCCATTCTGAGAGAGGAATGTGTCCGATATTTATATTGGTTTACATACAGTAATTCCTAACCGAAAATTAAAATTCACTTTAATGGGAGTTAAGTCCTCTGCCAAGAGGACTTGCCTGTTGTATATCCATAAAAACCTGTGCCAAAGAAGTTATGTCTGACATGGCTTTCCAGCGGCTCACAGCGATGATAAGGCAGATAGAAATCCTGTGATTGGAAATCCTTTTGCTGGAAGGACTGCCTAGCTTGCAGCACTGATGGCAGAGAAGCTGCTATTGATTGCCCTGCTGCTCCTCACAGTCTGGCTGGTGGTGCTGAGAGCAGCTGGAGGCACTGGATTCCCAGGCCCACAGAAGCACCATGCATGGTGCTGCTTTCCTTCTTTTAGAGGGAGGAAAAGGAAGAGTTAATTTTAGTCTGACATGCAAAACTTGTCTTTTTGTGTAGTGCGTGAAGCATAAACTCAGTGGGAGGTCCATGAAACAGAGCCTGGCTCTGCCCCATTAGCATTCTGATCATACTTTAGAACAGCATAAGCAGGCTTACAGCTTTTAAAAATGCTGTTTTGCTCTCATCTGCCCCACAGATGAATTCTCTGTAGAGAAGGGGTGTTGTGCCATGCTAAGGCTGGGGTATTTAAATTTCTTAGCAGTATATTTTCTAGTAATTATTCTTCCCTTCCTCTCCCCCCACCCATTGTGCCTCCCAGCTTTTAGAAATCAATGAGAAAAATTAAAGGCCATTAATTCAGTTCAGTTCAAGATTTATTTCTACTAAGTTATTTCCCAGCTTATGTTCATCTTTACAATTTCCTTTTTTTTTTTTTCTTAATAGATACAATTTATAGTAGCTTGAAAAAATTGTGAATTTAGTGTCTTCTCATGAGCATGGTCATAGGAAACTTCACTGACCTCCCTGGCTTCCTCTGAAAGGAGGAAGAAAGAGTTATGCCTGTTACTTCCATCCTCACAAGCTGAAACAGGCTGTGATCAGCCAAGCCATCTGCTCAGGTGAATTCTGTATCTGGCAAAGCCAGGGTCCCTAAGCAGGACAGGGCATGTTTTATAGGAACCCTTGTACTGGAAGCCAGCTCAATCCAAATGACCTCTACTGCAGGTTCTTTTAAAATTATGAATTATTTCTCCTCTGTAGTGATGACACTTCTGTATTTTTTACTTTTTAGTTTAGGAACCTTGCAGGAAATGTATCACATTGACTGAATTGATTGATTGACTGAAGGAACTGAAATGGTTTTCTGCTGTTTTGATTAGAAGGCATGGAATAATGTGTTTCATAGTAACAGTTTGTTTTGTTTAATTCTTTCTGCAGGCAACTTGAACTTAGCTTTCAAATTCCTTAGATGGGCTTTTTTTTTTTTTTCTTTCAGGCAAAACTGTTCATGCAATTGGGTTTGCACTAAGCAGAAAATAAAATATTCAGAACTGTTTTGGGCTTATGCCCTCTAGAACCACAATTATGTCTCTAAACAAGAAGTTGATTTTGAAATAAGCCACAGGTTTTAATAATTCTCCATGTTCCCTTCAGATTCCCATTCTGTGTAGGGAGTGTTGTAACTAATCGCACCTCTCAGATCAAGGCAGAAGTACTTTAAATATGGATCAGAAATGGATCTGGCTGCAAAGGCTGGCTCTACACTCTCACAAAGCTTTGGAGGTTTAGATCATGGAATCTGATTTTGGTCAGGATTGTTCTTTGACATCCTCAGATGAAAGGGAGACTATAAACGTGAAGAGCAAATTCTTCTGCCTTGGTTACACCAGTGTTACTGAATTAGTGCCAATGTGGTCACATGTTGCAGCAGGGTGGAAAATTTGGCCAAGAGTGTTTATTGTAAGTAGCAACAAGGAAAAGAAGCCTATTGAAGAGAAGAAACACGAAACTGTAAATGGCCAGGCAAAAGGCTTCATGCTAACTTTATTTGCCAAACTGGTGGTTTACGCCAACATTAACATTTTATGCAACCAAGCCAAATTCACTGTGTAAAACATTATACTGCCTCTCCTGCTCTTTGCCTTTTATAAGACAAGGGCACACATAAACTGCTAAAAGACCCAAAATTGTTTAGCTATCTGTATTTAGTATCCCTACAGGCTTAGTTACTACATAACCAGCAAAGAAAACAAGCTAAATATTTTAAGAGGATAGAGAAGTTTTAATTGAAAAGTATCCAGGGGCTTTATTGTAGATTTATGAGTCTGCACTACAGATTTCTAATAGCAAACAATAGAAGTGAAAAGTAAGAGGGTTTAATGCATTAGTTATGGGTTGGTAATGGACAAATATGAGGTGCTTATTCTCTGCTTAGCATGGCATGGCATCAGCCTTGGGTCCCCACTAAAACAAAAACCGGAAAGTCAAACAACAGTCATGTCAAATTAAACCTCTTTTTGTTTAATTTTTCAAAGTGATTAATTTAGCTGGTTGGCAGAGATTCAAACTGATAGCTAACAATAGTTCATTTATTTAACGCTGCTTTCAGTACCCTGTAGCCACTCGACTGCATCAGAACTTATCTTCTGTAATTCTCTTTGAGCTGTGAAGATAGGCCAGGAAACTGGAGTAGGTCAGGTGTGCAGGAAGGCACAGCTCACATGGTGAGGCAGGTTGTGCTTCATGAACCATAGGATTGGGAATGGATTTTCAGGAACAGTTAAAGCTTACTTTTAATCTGAAAAGTGAATAAAACTGATATTCTTATGCTTCATGTTTGCTGAGTCTCAACAGTCCAAAAATAAAAGAACTCAGTTTATGAAGTTAAAAAAAAAAAAAAAAAAAAAAAAAAAAAAAAAAGTGTTGTGTAAACTGCCAAAGCTGCAAATTGTGAGAGCAAACAAAGAAAAAGAGATCTTTCTTGACTACATTTTCTCACCAGTTATAAAAAAGTGGATAAGTTCGTCTCTTGGTGATTTCCATTTAATTCTATTTTCTTAATAGGATTGAAAAACCTGAGTCTGATTACAACAAACAAGCAGCTCTTTAGTTTTGTATAAATGTGAGTAAATGTCATAATAAGCACTTTTTAGGTTTGTGGGGCTTACAGAAATAAAATTAAGCAAAGATTTTTATGTCAATAAAGTCAGTTGATACAAACCTAATAATCAGATGGGAAGCAGATCAGTTGAGTAAGAAGATAATATTTATAGTAAGTGTGAGTGTTGATAGCGAAGTTTTTTCTGTTCTGTTTAACAGAATTTTGTGTGACTGTTGAATGGTGTTTGAGCAAGGAGTTCTGGCATAGATTGTTCACCTAATGAAAACAAGAGTAGTGTATGACAGTTCTCTGGCATATTAGAATTGTATATCATGCAGCACAACTACATACAGAAACACTATAGGGAGTGGGAAAATACAAGCAGTCTCCACATGTAAGACATCTGTTTAAATCCCATGTATAATTTTTGTTTATTTGTTAATTTGTTATAAAAACTGGATAAGTTTGATCTTCCATTTCAGTTTCTACATTTTCCATCTATCTTTTCTATATATTCATGCTCACACAAGGTGATCTGTAAAAAAAGATAACATCTCTAAACATAAGAACCATTATTATATTAAATAAAAATTTCTATTATTCAAGTCTGGTGAGGATTACCTAAGCTTGCAAGGGACAAGTTTTCCCAAAGGCCAAGTAATCCTTTCAGTGCTGTTCCTATAAGTATGTTCTATCCATGCCAAAAGCTCTTGTACCTGTGGTTCATGACTAGTTTTATGAGTGTCTTTTACCACAGGAGGCTATTTTAGAATAATTTTCAAATGCTGTTTTTTCTTTAAGAAACATAGCTACCTGTTATTTAAATTATATTTATGAGAATAAATCCTTCTGATAGAATATAAGCTTTTTTGTTTGTTTTCGTAAATGTGTATTGCTGTAGCTAAGTAGAAGGATTCTGTCAAAAAAAAAAGACTGGAGAAAGAGCACTGGTCCATCATCCCTGATTCTCTGGGTCTATCTTTATGTGACCCTTGTGTTAAAACCTGTAATTTTTCCTCTCTGAATTACATTTTATTATTCCTTGTTTACTGTATCTTTAATGCATTGAAGAAGGCTTGTGTTCTCTGATATCGTGGTGAGCCAAGCCCATGAGAATTTTTGGTAAGTAGGAATCTGTAGTCAGTCAAATCAAGAGTAAAGTGTGATCAAAAGGAACCCTTCAGTCTAACAGGGAAAAGAAACAATCTTTTCTCAAGAAGGATGTACATTCTAGAAACAATTCAGTGTCCATTAAAAAGTACTTTACTTATTTCTGGTGGGTTTTACAGGGATGTGAAATATAATGGAGTAAACCAAATTCTAAATGTGTATTACTCACCACACTACAGTGAATGCATCATGAGCACTCCACTCCAGTGAGAGTGCTGGAAAGGCTGCTGGTATTGAGAACATGCCCATTATGATGTGGGTCAAGAACCACTCTGCTGTAATAGAGGCCTGTACCGAGGGGGAATTTGAAATAGAAAAACACTTAAGAAATGTAAAATCAATATAGCATTGGTTAGGGCTAACATAAAGGCAATGTAAAAAGCAAACCAAGCATAATTGTATTGTTATTTATTACCAGTGTTGCTTCTACTGATGTAGATGTTATGTAGATAGAATTATAAATATTTCCTCCTAAAATTTAAAACTAAATGCCTATGGACAGAAAAAGAAAACCCACAGGAAGGGAGGTGCCAGGGTATTCATGCCAATGTAAAAATGTCCTACTATTTGGGGTGCTGGTTGTGTTGGCATGGGATTTACAGGACATTTTATACTGTTGAAGTGTATATTTTGAAAATATAACCAGAGGCTAAAATTCAGTGATGAAATTGAGTTTTGCGTTTAAGATCACAAAGAGGAGATCATAAGAGGAGATCACAAGAGGAGATCACAAGAAATTTTAGTTCAAAACTTGAGAGTTTTGGGTTCCACGGGCTCCACACATGCAAAGGTGACAAAAGAAGGTATTTACTAAGAGGAGGCAGCTTCTAGACTGGGTTATAATTTGTGTTCCTTATTGAGTGCAATGTGATGCCTCCTGGATACTGATGGGGTCAAAACGTTTAGAAAACTGAATGTAAGTCAATAATTTCCCCAACAGTCTGAGGGTTTTTTTGTAATTCCCATAGTTTTAAATAAAAGTGCAAGGAATCATGAGTTTTATCACTCTTACTTGCAGAAAAATATAATTACTTTCTCAAATTATCTTCTTCATTGCTAATACTAGAGAAAGAAATTTTGGTGAGAATATGTCATTATGACAGACTTTCATTTTACATTTCATTTAGCTGTATTTTAGCAAATCCCATTCTGAAGATAGAGTCACATCTCTGTGCTGTTACTGCACACATATTTCTTCAACAATTTGTGACACAACCAGAGAGCATTTGAAAGAGTTAATAAACTTGTAAGTTGTTGGAGCAGTTTGCATTTAAGAAAGGCATTATAAAAAATAACTTTAGACTGGGCAATTGGTAAATTAGTTAGAAGGATGCAGAGATTTAGACTTTAGGTGGATTTAGTACTTCAAAAGGCCAGAGTCTGGTAAGTTGTGGGTACAGAACATACCTTTAGTGAACAGCAACAGCTATACAAGTGATCACCTGTTATTTGAATCACAGAAATTATCTGTAAACACACCTCAGTCATGAAAAAGCACACTAGCTCAAGCCTCACTGAAAGTAATCAGCTGCCTTGCATTTAACCACCAGATGGGCATAGATGACCACAGAGAAGCAGCAGACAAACTATAGGTTAAAAAGATGATTACTTTACAGCAATTCTTCACTGTGTTCATGCACTAAACAGAAGGATAGAGACACCTAGGGATGAAGAAAAGCTAAAAACCTAAAATAATTAGCTGAATGGTAAAGAGGTTAAAGAAACCATAGCTATTGATACAAAACAAAAGAGTAATTTGCTCTGCTTTTCAGTAAGTTAACAATTACTGGCAACAGGAGAAAAACTAAGTATAAATGGGATTGAAACAATGGAAATAGCTATAACAGAAATAAAAAAATCTATTACAGGGGATTTTACTGAAAGGGCAACAAATACAGTGGTGGCTGTCCTTTTAGAGAATTTGCACCAAAATACAGACCTAGTAGTAACTACTGTAAATCAAGCTTGCTGAATTAGTGATAGTACTAGGTCCAAATACGAGGGCTTTGCCTGTGTGTAAGAAGAGGAAGCTGCTGTATGCAACTGCAGAGTTGTCAGTCTGGCTCAGTAATGCATGTAGTTTTAAAACAGGTTTTGAAGGGAAAGACCGTTAAAGCTACAGATAAAAGGGAAGTGGAATATCAGTTTACCAAAGCAAGATGTGCCAAACTAACTTAATCTATTCTCTTCTGTTTTCTTTTTTTCTTTTTTTCTTTTTTTCTTTTTTTCTTTTTTCTTTTTTCTTTTTTTCTTTTTCTTTTTCTTTTTCTTTTTTTTCTTTTTTTTTCTTTATTTTCTTTTAAATTGAATGACTTAATTTTCTAGAAGAAAGAAATAGAGAGGGTATATTCTGTCTGTCCTTTTACAATGCACTCATTGTGCTGCTGAAAAGAAAACTGCGTACTTGCTTGGAGAAAGCGGAATTTAAGAGCACAACTGTGACATGACCATGGTAGGTGATTTAGGAAAATATTGAAAAAGAGCCATCTGTATTAAAAGAAATCTTTTCCCTGATAGTCATAAAAGAACAGTGGGAATGGAGTATCCTGATAGTATAATATTGGGAAGCTTAGATGATCAGGGTAGCAAATGAAAATAACTGCATTGCCTTGAGAACCCAGGAAACTACACAGGAGATTCAGCAGTAAGAGCTGGAAAGCATTTCAGAAAGGTACTATAGAGAAAATATAATATGTTGTTGTAAACTGAGAAGTCATCAGATGGAAATGGAGATTATGAGAAGCCTGATTTCTGTTTCTCAAAATACTAGATGGCTGGAAAATTTCGTTCACCATTTTCAATATAACCTTTAGGTCTTATTATACCTTCTTTTGCTGTGCTAAAAATTGATTTGTTAGCAAAAAACTCTTCCCCACATGGATATTTGTAGTATATGATCCAGTCACTTTCTTAATTAACTAAATGAATAGAGCTTCTGCCACTCTCTCACTGCAAATACACTATTCCCAGACCATTTTCTGTTCTTGTAATTATTTTCTGACATCCTGCCACCAAGATTCCTTTAGACATGCAGACAGCAGTGTGTTTCAGCAATTATCTAATTAATACTGTATTACTCAGAAATTACCACTCCTGACACTGTTGTACATCCCAGATCTGTTCAAGGACTGTGTTCTCTGTATACACTGAACTGGAAAAAACATTAGTCAATAATCATGATTTTGACAAATTTTCCAGTGATGCTGTGGTTTAGGATAATAACCTTGTTCTTTACAATTTGTCTTGCTGCCTTCCTTCCTAATATCTCTCTCCTTGTATTTAGTTATATTAAACAACTTGTTTATTTATGAAGCAATAAAGATCGGCCTGTAGAAATTGTTTGACCCTACTCTTACATGTTATTCCTTTACTAAGTGGAAGGTTATTTGCAATAAGATGTGAAAATAAAATGCCAGCTTAGATACAAAAGGATTTTCCTTGGCTTTATTAGAAATTAACCCTACTGGTGATAAAGTAAGGATCCACAATTATCAATATCTTTATGTACAAATTATATATATATATTTCAGTGCCTTTTGTATGTGTATGTACACATATATATGTGAAGGACATACATGGCTATGTCTTTATATATTTTATGCATACATAATTAAAAAGCAGTGTTGATGTGTGTATGTCTTCATAGATACCCCCATTATAAAGCACCAACATTAATAGATTTTAATCTTGTTTATTAGCAAATTCCTAGTATTAAAAATTATAAGCCTCAATAATGAGATTAATTAATAGGTCCTTAAAAAATAAGTCCAGAAAGTTAATCCTACATGACTTTCAAAAATAGGGTAAGTTATTATGAACTGATGTTAAGACTAGAATAGCAAGAGCCATATGCCATGCAGAAACAGAAACCTTGCTTTCAAAATTAAATCCTATATACTTTTACCATTTTCAAATCTGTTTTACTGTATGGCAGTGCAACAAGAAGTTGCATGAAAGCTGCTGCTACCTGAACTACACTTCTTTATAAACTGTAGCTCTAGGCTGGCTCTATATGGGCAGACACATTTAGACCACTGCCCAAAAACTAATCACAAATGAAAGGCTCTGGAGACAGATGAAATTGAAAATGAGAGGACACTGAAATAGAATTAACATCATAACAAGGCAAGAATTGGCTTGAAATACCTTTCACCACACTGTCCAGAGTACACATGGAAAGACACCTTTGCTGTTTGCTGCTCCAAAGGGAAGTGGAAGTGACCTGGGCCAGGTAGTAGTGGTAGAGCTATTGAGCCATTGACCTTTTACAGGTCTTCTTGCTGGCACAGGAAATAAGGTGGTTTTCTCTGCCCAGCTATTTCTTAGTGCCCCAATTCCTCCTGAGAATACAGAGAAGGTGAAGAATAAGGCTGACACTATCCTTCCACTCCCTGAAACTCATGCCATGTCCAGCAACCTACATGGTCTTTGCCCAACATCTTTCCTAGGCAAGCACCATTAACTCTAACAAAAGATACAATACCAAAAAAAAGGGGGGAAAGGGCATTAAAAGGGCAGATGGAGAACACAAGATTGTCACAGGGAAGTGAGAATGAAGGGCTCATGTTTCACAATGGACAAGGAGGCACAGCTAACCAACTCCCTGTGAACTAAATGCTACTGTCTGTGGTTCAGCATCTATACATTAGAATAGATAGAATATGTCACATTCTATCGCCATGAATGACCATGGCTAATAAAATATAGTATTCTTTAGGACACCAAATTTGAGCTATAAGTCACGATGTGGGTTAGGCCCTTCATTTTTAGAAATGTAATGCATGATTGAGTAACTTACTATCACTTATGCCAAACAACAGATTCTTGGAAAAACAATCCAACTTTTCCATGTCATTAAAATGGGGAACAGTCACAACAAAGAGTTAACTTCAGAAAAACAATTTTACTGGCATTTTGCACTGTGAGTTGTATACCTTAGTCAGACAATTAGAAAAGTTTTGAGCTGGTGTCCAAAAACTACTTTGGAAATAATTTTCTATGTTAAAGGTAAAAATACTAAGCAGTTAATTACTGTCAAAATCATTCAATACAGATGCCATTGACTCTAATTCAGATCTTCTGAGTGATGTATTTATGATAAAATACATGTGAAGTGTCCATTTCTGAGCATCCCTGTAAGCCATCTGCAGCAGGAACACTTCATGGAACTTTCCAGTGTGTGTTGCTTTCCTACTCTCTTGGTGATTTCTTTTATGTCGTTATGCCTCAGTGGCTGTTAGGTGAGGGAACTGGATACAATGCTGGTGCTCTAATTAGACTGTGGTGATCAGTCAGTGGAAATTGTTTTGCTTTTCTTGCACTGCTTCATTTACCTTCCTGTTTGAACTTCTAAATCTTTTCTGTCAGCCTATGCATTCCATCTTCCCATGTACTTTAGGAGTTGAGTTTGGGATGGGGATTTCTATCTCCAAAATTGCCTGGGTACACAGAGCTTTTTTTCTTTTTTTTCCTTTTAAAAAGTACTACATTTTCCTAAGAAAATGTTGTAAGACATTCTTTGTATTTTGCTAAATCCTGCTGCTCTTACTGAGGATAATATGTACTGATGATGATAAAATTTCACACACTCTAAGATCCCTTGGCCCCAAATAATTTCCTCTACCATAATCCTTAGGAGTGAATGAGTTTTCAAATTAGTTGCCATTATGTGATCAAGATTCCTCCAGATTAAACTGCTTTGCTGCTCAAAAGAGCTTGAATCCAGCCTTTCAGTCATACTTGTAGTTTTGCATATACAGTTCTTGTGCCAACTCTTGCTATTCTTGATGTTTTTCCCTCATCTTTCTTATTGAAGCAAAATCCAATTGAACATTTCAGAATAAGCCCTATAGTATCAAACTTCATATTTACATGAGCATGAATCACACTGAAATCGAATAAAGCAGCTGGACATGACACCACAGACTACAAATCTGACTGACAGACAAACAAAACAGGAACCTGTTATATATCCTTTCTATAAACTAATTTTATGCAACACTTTTCAAGTGAGGAACATTTACATATTCAGTGCCTTTACATACATAAATATGAGGAACCATTGAGCTCTTCCATCTTTTACTGACTTTTATGCTAAATATGGAGAGGATTAAACCCTTTGGTGAAAGCCATTTCTACTGGCATAACGTTGTAAGTACAAGCTATAAAACTCTAAATATTTTTAAAACAAGGAGCTTGGAGCTGATGTGGCATATTTGTAAATCATATGTATCAAAGAAAAAACCTGCCAAGCTGTGTTTCGTAATATAAACGTAGAGATATTTCAAATAGAGACGCCTGCTGTTTTAAAATATTTTTTAGAATAAGATACCAGTTTATAATTTAAAAATGTGTATGAAGAAAACTTTTATTATTATTTCTGGGACTAACTAGTATTTTTACTGTAAATATTTCATATATTGAAGTCAATTTTAGCTGCTTACTTTCTGCCACTGAATTCAGCCTGTATGAACAGACCCAGAAGGAAACAATTCTTTTTCCTGCTAAATTATTTGAATATTGAAGAATAAAAATTCTATAGACAACTTCTGTAAATTTTTGTACAAGAAACTTCATGCTGATTTACACTTAAAAATACTGAAAACAAAATAAAGGCTAGATTGCTTGCTTGATTGGAAGTAGAACTTAAGATATTTTTACTTGAGTCTACAGAGGAAAGAAAAGGTAAATAAAAATTATCAAATGAGGAAAACATTAGAGAAGTTACTGAAAGACTCAGGAAAAACACAAAAAAATACCCAGTGCTAATGTGAATTTCATAAATTATTTCTTCCTCTCTGATGATTTCCTTCATGATTGTAATAAATGTAAGTCTTGTATAGAGCTGGCTATCAGCACTAAGAGCTAATCAGGAAAGGAAGCAGATGTCTGTCAGGATCAGACAGCTGACATCAGATGTCCCTGATGGTCATCCTGCGTAATTTCACTGCAAAGGGCTTTTGCAGTTGTTAATGTTTCTAATCAAAGTTTGTCAAGTGATGCTGCAGGATACAATTAGGAAGAGCTCCCTGTAAAATTTGCAAAGCCAAGCCACTTCATGTTTTCTCTTTCACTGCTCCCTTCAAAATGATGCCTAGAAAAACATCAGTGGGTAGACTGCTAGGGTGCAACCATAACTGTGTAGCAGGCGAAGATTAATTTCACTTATCACCATCGGAAATATTTTCAAGCCTTTTTTTAATCTCTATCACTTTTCTCATTCTTTTAGAGTAAGGTTTTTGGAGGAGAGACTGTGTTTCTGTTGTGTTCTACAGACATGATCCATGGCTAGTGTTCCTATTTGTTAAGTTAATGTAAGTGGAACCTTTTTATGCATTCTACTCCCTGAGAAGATATGCCACATATGCTCACACATGCTAAATACCTTTGCCAGTGAGGCTTCAGGTGGCACTCTGAAATAGTATTTTTTTTTTCCTAAAGATAAGTAAATGAAATTTAGCAAGGTATGTGAGCAGACTGCACTTCAAGCATGTATAGCATGTCACTGTTAAGAACCAGTCCAATATATATTTCAGTGCATAGTTATGTGTTGTGCTAAGCTGTGATACCAGACATCTGCTTAAAAGTCAGCATGATTTCAGAACTTCACTGCCATGGGGTCTTTCTATGCCTAAAAGCCATTAAAATCCTAGGATGTTAAAGTGTATTACCCACAAGATGTTATGCAATAAGTATATTTTTCACTGGAAAAGATGGAGAAAGAGGACACTGGACTCATGATAACAAAGAAAAATGTATTAGTTAGGAAAATTGAGACCAGCCACTGAGTATGGAAAGAAAATGCAAGCTGTTTGCTTCCTCTTTCCAAAACTGTGCATCTGAATGTATGGATGAAATCTCTGGACTTCAGGGATCCTGAAAAGAATTTGATTCTTCAAGTATTTCTCAGTGTAGGTCACCTGAGAATGTAGCCAGGCAAGCAACTGTCCCAGTTCACCTACTGTTGAAGATTCTTGTGTATTACCATTGTGAAATTTTGTAGGCTTATGCTCTTGTGTTATGTGCGTGTCACACAATTAAAAAGGCTGGAGCACTTTCTACACTTCATAAAATCTTTTAAATTTTATCTTCTTTCTTAGAACACAGTTCTGGTTCCTAAAGTAGAGTAAGGAAAAACAAATATGAAATAATCCATCAAATGGATAAAAAACAGTGAGTTGTACTTCTAGTTTCTTTTAACATTTGGAGAAAAAAAACTTATTCTCATAATAATGAAATCCTGAAGTCTGCATCACAAGACTGATTAGTCTTCCTGATCATAAGCCTCAACAGTAAAATTATGACCTCAGGGAGTTAGTGAATGTCCTCATGCAGGGCATAATCCCAAATATCATTCATATGTAGTCAGATCTGATTAGCCTAGCTGAATGGTAAACTCATTTTATATTTAAATTACAGCACTAATAAAAAATGTATGAAGGCGAGAGATTGAGAAGAGGGGCTGCAGGCAAGTGAAAGAGTAAAAAATTCCATACTCTCTTTTTCAGAAGGTATTTGGAATGTGCAAAACACATCTGAATCCCCACATACATTATCTGTCTTTACAATCAAACATACATAAACTTGCCATTGGTAAAAAGAATGGCCTAAAACACATAAATATTGGGTACTGCCTTTGATTTAGAGAATGAATCGGTACTTTTGCAATCCTGGTGAGCTCTTGCTGATCACTGACATTGGTGTGGAAAAAGTAAGTAACAGAAGCAACGTGTTTGTACAATTTCATTGAATATACAGATTTTAATAGACTATTAAGTGAACTAACACAAGTTTCTGAGAAGGTACAGTACAGCGTAAGTGCATATAAAAGGGGAACAATCTGGAGCAATCAGAGATGTGGTCTTGTTGCTTCCTGCATGAGGATTCTTTTCCCTATTTTTTTCATCCTCAGATGAAATAGGGTGTTTTAGAAGATTGTCAAATCATCAAGGAAGAGAGGCATGGAACAGTACCGAAGAAACTGGATGGAAGCTTTAATAAGAAATCAAGATCTAGACACTAGTGGCATCATTAATGAAACTCTGTATTACCTATTTAAAAAAAAATATATATATTAGGTAATTATATCTCATTGTGGATCCAGTACCAGGTCACATAATGCAATTTCCCAATAACTTCAAGAGATAACTGATTTTTTCAGAAAAAAAATCCCCAGAATTTTAGAATTCTTAAGGTTAGAAAAGACCTATAAGATCATCTAACACCACCACCATGTTCACCACTAAACTATGTCCTCAAATGCCATATCCACATGCTTTTTGAACACTTCCAGAAATGGTGACTCAACCATTTCCTCGGAAAGCCTGTTCCAGTGCTTGAAAACCTTTTCCATGAAGAATTTTTTCCTAATATCTAATGTAAACCTCCCCTTGTGCAACCTGAGGCCATTTCCTCTCATCCTGTTGCTTCTTACCTGGGAGTAGAGTCTGACTCCCACCTCACAGAAGCTCCTTTTAGGTGGGTGTAGAGGGCAATAAGGTCTTCCCTCAGCCTCCTTTTTTTCACACTAAACAACCCCAGCTTCCTCATCTACTTATCATCAGACTTGTGCTCCAGACCCTTTACCAGCTCTGTTGCCCTTCTCTGGACTGGCTCCAGCACCTCAATTTCTTTCCTGCAGTGTGAAGCCCAAAACTGAGCACAGGACTCAAGCTGCAACCACACCAGTGCTGAGTACAGGGAGGTGATCACTTGCCTAGTTCTACTGGCCACACTATTTGTGATGCAAAAAATTAATTTTGAACAATGTCATTGATATAGCTCATATTTGAATGTTACCAGTCACATTCTGCTAGTTTTACTTGGAAAAAATAACTGCTTTTTTTTTCCCCGGTTGGCTTTGTCTGTTCTGTTTCCACAGCATTAGAAAAGATTGCAAAATAACCAACTGAAAATTTCTATATAGTAATTTTGCAGTCTTTTCTTAAATGTTTATATTTCTCTTTTATTCTGTTATTCATCATCAGTATTTAATATTCATAAAACTAGTAGTTTGGAGTTCATCCAAATGTACATTTATATAAGGTGAGGAAAGACCTAAGTACAAAGACAAAAACCTCAGTTGACTTAACTCCAAAGAGAGGGTGTGAAAGAACCTGTAAAAGGCCAAGCAAAAAATGTGAAATTTCTTCAGAGAAGGGAAAAGGTGAGACAGATATCCATTCCTAAGACACAGGTGTGTGGACCTGACTACACACAGTAGATGTTCAGTCACTAAGAAAGTAACTCCAACACTCTGAATCAAATTCCATACAATTATCTCTATGCAGCCAGAGTTAAGCCTATGGCTGCAAATCTCATTGCTTCTGCATTTTCTCGGAAATTATGACCAGTCTTCTGAATACCCTTCAGAAAGTACTCAAAAGTTAGTTCCTGCAGTACTTAAAGCATATGGTGGGTTTAGGAAAGCACATTCTGTCAATGGCACTTACTTGTGGTGGTAGGACTTGTGAGGAGTAAAATGATGTAATGTAATGGACAAGGCTGATAGTTACCATATTTAGTTAGCCTATTAGATGATGTCTTTAAAGAAATGTCACATTAGAGATATATATACACACTATTTCTAGTATTTATGGTTGGCAGTCCACAGATAGAAGTTGAAGGTTATTTTAATTATAATTCACATTTAAGGGCCTGCTTTTGCAGGAATTATATCAAGAGAAATGTTGGCAAGTTCACAACTGCAAGATTGGGCAATAAGGGAATTTAAAAGATTTGTAAAAAAACCCAGTGACTGAGTGCCTATTTCGCTGCCTGTTGTATCCTGTTATATCCAGAGAATGGAAAAAGGAAATTCCATATTGACTAGATTGAGCTGTACTTGCCATCTCAGTAATGAAACCATCATGCAATTCCTTCAAATGAAATCTCAGTTAAACTGTACAACTGTTTCTTTTTACTTTCACACTAAAAATCCAGAACAACAAGTGTCCAGGAAAATACATTCATTGGAAAGAAGCTACCAAAGTCTGTGCTTTTGACTGTCATCTGCAGCTTATTTCACACACCCCCCCAAAAGCAAGAAGTCAAAAATGGAAACTGCATGGGTGGTTTATTACTCAGCATTGAGCTCCAAGTGAGTCTTCTTGATCCAATTGTCTTCCTGATAGAAAACAGATTGATAATTTGTTTCTCAAGTCTATAATTATTTGAACTCATTAGATTTCAGAAAATTTGAAAATGTTTCAAATTGTGCATATACTCTCACATGTTCCTGTATTTAATTTTTGGGCCTAGGTCCCCTCTTCCTGGTAACCAATATAGTAATTTACAGCTTTGCAAGTGTAAGGAGGTATCTTAGGTAAATGAACTGATTCTGATTTGCATAGACCCTCTGTTACAATGAATTTGAAATATTTTTACCAGGATATGAGACCTGAATACTTAAGTTTCCAGTTAAGTTCTTTTCCATGATCATTACCGTCTAACGCAGTTTTTCTGTAAATGTTCAATTTAGTGATGTTAATAGCAACAATTTCCCTCGAAAGAAGGCAATTTCTTTATTTCACTCTCTTTTTAGAGATCTGTCTGCTCAGTTTCTGTGCCACTACAGTTCCTGTGAAGAGTTTTGTAACCAAAGGCAGCTATTCTATTCACACAAAGAATGTTGGACAGGTTAATACCATTGTGCAATATTGCGCAATATTAATGAATTGTACTATAACCAGCACAAGTTCCTGAACATAGCTCTGCCAGAAAAAGAGACTTTTGATGCCTTGCTAAAGAGTATTTTCTACTCTCAGGATTTGTGTGTGTGAAAAAAAAAAAGGGTTCTGGATATAGTAAGAGAAAAACACACTAAAGTGAGCAAACATGACTAAAAGAAGGCCCTTTAGGCTTCTTTTTCACCACTTTTCACCAGAAAATTGATTTAAGTTTTACTAGAATATTAGCTTTATACTGGAGTTTAGTAATTCACATTGGAAGTCAGGAGTCAATGACTGCCTTTATGCTGGGGACAAGGAAAGAAGAAGAGGATTGATGGTTACACTTACGTAGTCTTTCCTGGAGTTCTCTTGGTTCTGTATAGCTGCTTATCCCTCAATATTAGCAGTAAAGACCATTCCAGCCTTCACAAAATAATGTCCAAATACCTCTTTCTGAGTAGGTCATTAATTTTCAGGGACTTGCCAGCTATGCTACACAGTAGGTGGGAAAAAATGTGGTGGTGCTTGGGTGTGATGCCAACAATAACTAGCTATTCACAGCTCTGATTTCTCACCAAGTAATTATAACTTTTGCTTTACCAGGGGAAAGAAAATAATACTAAGAATGAATTTTTTAAACACATTTATTCATTACCAAATCATTCTGAAGTTTTCTTTGGGGAAAGGCACTAGTAGCCCTTCTTATTGGGTGGAAATTTCCACTAACTTTCTTGGGAACTCCAGACATGCTAAAAATACAGTGTCTATAAAGCTCTGTGGCAAGGATTATCCTCTTTTCCTAGTCGGATGCTTTCTCTATATAACATAGACATCTCACAGCTGGATCATGCTGTTTATGGTCCTTTTTGGCACTGTTTCCTTCCAAATTATACTTTGGGAATTCCTGAAGGTGTCTGTTCCAATATTCGGTAAATTTTCTCCTGAAAATGTCACTGCTTCTTCACATCATAATGAGGTACTGCTGATATAATGCTATTTGTATCAATTTATCATTGCTACTGTTGTCTGGTCAAAGACCATGGGGTTACAGTGTTAATCAGGTTCATATCATATTTAATTTCCCTATAAACTGCAGTTTCAACTACTGCTAGACTATGTAATTAATTTGCAGTCCTTGTAAATGCAGAGCTTCCCCGTAACATCATAGAACTGAATTTTGCATTTTTTTGATCTGTGTTTTTCTATAGATCCTGAGTCTATACCTGTCCATTGTTGCAGGCACTTCTTCACTTCCATATTTTATATGGACAACGTTTATTCTTTTAAGTTATAAGGATTTTGGTACATAGTCTTTGGTCAAGATTTGTTTTGAGGTGCCTAAAGTGAAGCCCTGAAGTCTCCATTTTGCTCCAGTTCAGTCACTGGGAAATGTGGACAGCCATGCATTTGGGAAATTCAAGCCATTGTTCAAGTACAGACTTGGGAGTTTAAATTCCTATTTTTGAAAATTTTGACCAAATTAATTACAGATTTTGATTTATGCAGAGGGACCACTCCATGTCCTTACTCTTCTCGATAATGGAAAATGCGCAAAACCATTAAAGAAGATACAGAAAGAGATTACATGTTGAGGTCTGCATTTTGCCCTAATATTTTGCTAAGCTAGGGATTGGGAATGAAAGATGTTGTCTCCTCAAGTAAGAGAGGAGACAAAGATTACCAGCTGCAGAATTTGTGGGATGAGTATTATTTTCCAGAGCGTTTAGGGCAGAAGGTACTTTTGGCCAAAAGGTTACTCACACTCCTAGAAGAGAGCTTGGGACTACTGGAAGAGCAACCATAAGTCAAGTCCAGCATCAGGGATGGGACATGATGGAGTGGGACAATATGGCACAAGTAATTGCAGAGGTGCAGATAACTTCTTATGCTGAAGATGTAGAAAATGGAGTTTGGTGGAAAGGAAGATTCAAAAACCATCCAATAACAAGTAGCAGAAGAGAAAGAGGATATCAGAAGAGATATAGGGTTACACAATACAACCGCTACAGAAAACATGAAAGGCAGAACAGAAAGACAGAAGAGAGGAAGAGAATGCTGACACAAGAAAATAAGATATGAGTATGAGGGATGGCTGTGGATTAGAACTCAATAACAAAATTAGACAATACATATCTGATTTGAAAAAGAGTTATAGATGAGATGAAATAAATTTCAAACAAGTAGAAGAATCCTCTTTAAACCCTCATGGAAAATGGATTGTGTGATTGCTATTCTCCACTGAGAAGAATCAATGGGCTTTTCTCCTGAACAGGCCCAGAGGACAAAAAGGCATATTGTTTTTCAGGCTCTGGGATGCATAGAAGTTGAGACAAACTGACAAAAAGTCTTTATTGTGAGAAAAATACAGCATTGCTGTATTCTCACTAGGCCAGACAGGTAGCATTTTAAGAGAAGCAAATCAGGGAACCTCAATAGCATTGCTATCTTTTCTAGTGAGAGAGAAAAAAGCAATAATAATATAAAGAACTGGGCTACTGAGATGGTTTGTGAGTTCCAGTTTATGGAACTTAGTTGATAATTCATATAGAAAGTTTTAAACAAATAGATGCAGAAACAATGTTGAGAGACACCTACATAATGTCCAAAGAAAACTCATGTTTTATTTCACAGCAACAGTGAAATTAGGTATAGGGCAGAAAAAATACAAGTAAAGGGTAGAAAGTTTAGGAATAAAGAGAAATTGTTAATGAGTAGAGTCACAGTCAAATGGATGCTACTACTAAAATAATGCAATTTAGCCAGAGAATTGAATGAAATCAGACAGAAAGAATTGAAGCAGGTAAAGACTGAAAGAAATAAGGTAAAGAACCTAAAACTCAAAATGAAGGAATGTGAACAGTGGATACATTACATGAATTTAAGTATTATAGAGAAAAAAGAAGTGTAATAGAAGAGCCAGAAGGACTGAGAAATACCTGTTGAAGGATTTGCAGTACTCAGAGAAGAAAGCAAATGCACTGGGTAAGCATGACACATATTTAGATGTAGAATGCTGAAAAATAATGTGATAAAGGAACATACATAGAAGACATTAGCTATTCAATCTGGGGAAGAAATTAAGAAAATTATTTTATGAACAGATCTTGAAGATCAGTTTTATATGTTGTAAGTGTTCCCTTTAACATTAATGTAGAAATAATTTTGCTAGGCATTGTGTTGGGGCATATTAATTTCCCTGACACAAATGGGAGAGCAAATGCTATTGGTAATTGTAAGACCACCAGCAGAGCTGAGAAGAGAACAATGCAGCACAAATGGGGACAGATTTTATTTAGCAGTTTCACTGTAGAAATTGGTACAAAAGTCTGGAGGATGATCATGAGGTTTCGTGATGCTATAAAGGGAAGAGGTATTGCCAATATTCAGCATGATCAGACTATCATATGAGAAAGATTGAAGTACTTTGAGAATTAGAATGATAGATAGAAATGGGTGTATGCTACAAGGAAAATGTGCTAGTGCTTTTTAAATGACCCAGGGATTCATTAGTTGAAGACAACAGACACATCGAAAGATGTGGAAATGCTAACTTAGGGCTGAGAAGAATAAGGAACACTGGCTGATCACAGGACCACCCTGAAATGCAGAAGTTGGAGAAGGCACACATGACCAGAGGTCATGCTATTTCTGAGAGGGGAAGCAAGGCAACCCTTGGCTGAGCAACTGCCCTTACCCATGCCGTGGAAGTGAGCTGCTCCAAAACAGAAGAGGGGTGTTTCATTGATGGGAAGTCGAGATTCTGCTTAGAAGAAAATTTAAAATATACTCTAAAGAACATGCCATGGTAAATATACTGTGTGTTCAAATCAAACTGGGAAGGAAGAAGAAGCATTTTAGTCACAAAATTGCAAGATTGTGGAGCAGCCCTGCTAGTGCAACAGACAAGATGCTAACAGTTTTAAGAGGAACCTAATGAATGGAACATGTCTGCCATGTAGGGGACTCAGTGACCCATGTTCCTGTCCCTCAGTGGTCAGCCAGCACCCCAGCTCTACCATCTGGGACCCAAGTCTGACTGTGACCATGTTGCCAGCAGCCCTGTGGCCAGCCTAGGCCCTGCAGAGCCTGGTGGGGCTGTCAGGGTGGAGTCCAGCCCTGCTGCCTTCCCTCACTGTCTCCAGTGATGGTCAGGTGGGTGGCAATGCTGTTCCTGCCACAACCACCAACCTGCTTGGGGACTGAAGACCTGCATCCAACAGAAGACACCTGCCTGAGCTGTGTGTGTATGGTGGATGCACTCCTGACTCGCCTGAGTGGGCACTCCACTACTCCCTGGCAATTCCATCCTCTGGGGCATTCCTAGAACAAGGCAAATCTGTCATGTAATCCAAGGAGTGTTACAGAGCTTGTGAAAATATTGATCCAGATCTTAAAATCCTAATAAAAGTGACAATTACAAAGTAATTATTCCTGGGGGTAGTGCTAACATTTTCTATAATGCCCTGGTTGTAATTTCTTCACTGGCTTCATGGCCATTCTAAAGAGATTAATAGCAATGCATATATTTTCTGGTTGGAGAAACAGCAGCCAGGAACTCAAAGGCCACCCAGGAAAGTGGGGACAGAGACTGAGGCAGAACTAAGCTCTTTCCGAGGAGCTAATCTGGGGGTCTGTACAGCATCTGCTTAGAGAGACCTTGAGAGACATACTCCATTTCTTAGGGTAGCCTGTTTCACAGAGGGTGAAAACCAGGCCTGGTGACTGTGTTAATGCTTTGTCCAGGACCCAGCATGCTAAAGAACCATATAAATAATAATGTCAGTGACATCAGATTTAAGTTTTTGATGACTATGCCTACATTGGAAGAACAATAATACTTGTGTTGGTCATAGTACTGAAAATACCTTTTAGAAAGTTTAGAAAAATCAGTCATTGAGCTAATTGCCAAATTGGTCTGGGTGGCCTCAGGAAAAGAATCGATTCCCTGTATTCTGCTGAAACTCCTTAGAAGGCTTATTTCTTTTGCATTTTCCTGTAGACAACATGTTTTCCTGTCCCTTGCATGAAATAAACTCTCTTCCAGTGCTGCAATGGAGGACTGTAAAACCCTCCATCAGAACATGTGATGAGAACCAGGCATCTATCCTGTTGCACGACACAGCATATCATCTGTGTCTTGCATGCAGTTAAAAGTAAGAGCTATATCCATTAATTTTCTTGTTGATGCTTCCCTGGCAATATGACTCAGTGTTGGGGAATATATTCCCTGAATTACATTTTTTAAAACATCTGATCACAACTTGCTGTACAAGGACTCAATTGATTCAGTTTTCCATTTTTAAAATGAACTGTATATCAGATCCTTCGATAACTTAAATGAGTGTAGCTTTTGGAATGGCCTGTGCCAGCTGAGGATATGCCTCCATCTCTCCTAGCAACACCTAATCTCAGCTCACTCTGGTATTCAATGCTTTATCTAGAACAGGCTTGGCTAAATCCTTCTGCCTGCTTATATAGTACAAAGTGATTTTAAATTGCTGGAGTAACCAGCAGAACTTTTCCAGTTGCAATAGAGTTCTCTGCCTGCAGAAAGATCACGACATTATGGAAGCATTTTGTGCATTGGTCATGTTTACACCCTTTAAATAAATAAAAGCCATTTGCCATGTGTGAACAGTGGAGCAGGCTAACACTGAGATATGTCTGCTGAGGCTCTTCACACAGTGGAAAATAAAAGGACCTACTTCTAAATCCAGATCTCCTGGGATTAAGGAATTAAAATCAGCTTTTTTTATTTTTTCCACCCTTTTCTCTACCATCTCCAAATATAGACCAGTTAGTGTGGATAATCTAACTCTTAGTGCAATTGTATTGAGTACACAAAATTGGTATGTGCCTATATATTGGTAGGTTAACCACTTTTCATGCCCTACTGGGACTTCTAGACACATGTACTCCGACAGCTATTTATGTGCTGGGATTTTTCACATAATTTAGGGGTATGCAAGTTCATACTGATAGTTTAAAATAGAAATCCATTTATATAAACATGTGCAGCCAATACAAAATTCTGTACATGTGACAGCACTGAAATAATGAGTTAACCAAATGAGATGAACAAAGTTTAGTCTGAGAGTGTATAAACTCAGCAGGATTCTGGACAAAAACCACCAGAGACGTTAAATAAAAATGGAAATGTTTATTTTGGTTGATATTGAAAGTATAAGCAATACCACCAATGTCAGTTCCTTCATTCTATAGTGCCCATGAACATCCCCAGTTCCCTATGATATCTAGACATGTGCCATTTTAAAACAAAATTACCCTCCAATAATTGCTCACTTTTTTAGCATTAATATGTTTTCTCAAGCACACACTTGCATTTATATGTAGAGAGATATCACAGACCTCTGTTTTTCATTTTGTTAATGATTTAAAATATAAGAATCCAAATTAATCTGTGTTTGTCTCCTTTGTTAAAATAGTTAGCTACTCAAATATCTGAATGCTGTAGCTTTTAAGAAGCTCTATGAAACTTATACATCTTGTGACTACACTTCTTGTCTGATGAACAAAGACTGTGGGTGTATGTACAAAGAGTTTTTATAATGGTTTGAAGAATTTTGGAATGGCCTTGTAATCCTCATTCTGCTCAATAAAACTAAGAGGCATTTGGGATGAATGATAATGCTACAGGAGCAAGTTTACTCAGATGTCATTTACCCTCAGGTGGTATTTTGCTGGCATACATGATGATTTGGATTATCACTACCTTGTAGCATGTAAATACTGAAATTGTTATTTGCACAGAAAATAGGTTTTCTTGCAGGATTAATGCAAGAATAATATTAAAGATGGAGGAAAGAGTAGGCTCTCTGTTGTACTCCTACCCCTTTGCATCTGGAAATGTTTAAATTTCACATATTGATAGTGTTTGTGGCATTTTTTACAAAGTGTAAGTGGTAGAAGAAGATTTTCTGAATGAGGAAGTAAGACAGGGCACAGAGAAACCTAAAGTCCAGAAAGCCTAGTATAAAGCCCGTTGCCTGTCGAAATAACTGCTATTTGCAGTTGAGAATGCTCATCGGGTTCCAAATATTTGGCTGCAGTTCTCTTTCCATAAACATTGGAGTCACATCATACATGTCTACAGGGCTCAGCCACACCTCTTCCGCCTTTGCCTGCCTGCCTCTAATGGTGCAGCCAACACTACAGTCCAGAATATTCTTTTTATCATTCTTAGTTCCTCCTTTTAAACCTTTTAATGTTTTGGGGCTTCAAGAAGCCATCTTACCCCACTTCTCTCCAATTTGGAGTTGCTGACCTCTTTATACATTGGCAAATCAGGTTATTCTTATGCTTCACGTGACTCTGATCTTAACCTACATGTTGATAGAAATAGCTGGTGACATTTTAACTTTCAAGAACAGTTTGAAGCTTTAAGAGCTATCTCCACCCTGTTGACCTATTTAACCTAAACAGATTGCCAAAAAGTTGGAGACGCCAAAGGTTGTGCTAGTGAGTTCCATTTGGGTCTCCCACCCCAATAAAAGGGTGGAGAAATCCAGATACAATGCCATTCAGAAAGGCCAAAAGCCCTGTAAGACTCCATGAAAAATATTTATTTTTCATTTTTAAATCAAAAGCAGAATAAACAGCACCACATCTTTTTTGCCTTAAACTCAAGCACAAGAGAAATTTGGACCACCACTGAAGGTGGAAATTCTACATACCTGACCTCATTGTCATGTTTTTAAGTAGAAACACAATGGTTTTAGTGAAGTGTTTTGCTTAAAACATAGGACTGTCTAGCACTTGGGAAGTTTTGGTTGTTTGCATTTAAATGTGCATGATAAAATATTTTTAGAGCTCTTTGCCTATGTGTTGGCAACCTATGTGCAGGTAGTGTTACTTGTGAAAAGCAAATCCTGGGAGGTACCTGCTTGAACCTGTCTACAGCAAGAAAACCTTACTTCTGTGCATTTTATGTATAGTATAAATTGATAGATAAATAGATGATTGATAGATAGATAGATAGATAGATAGATAGATAGATAGACAGGCAGACAGTCACAAAAGAGCTTGCCTCCAGTGCTAGCTGACAGGCTTTGCCAAAATGGACTGCTCTCATACTTTCTACAATAGCTGTTAGAGGAATTGTATGAAGGGCTTCCTTATGCCATAGATACCCTGATCAGAAATGTAGCTACAAAATTTCTTTAGAGCATTATGTAGATGGTGCCTACTGGTTGCCTATTGGAGGTTTTCCTTATTCTGATTGGTACTGGGTTTGGTTGGGAGAGAGTTAAATTTATTCATAGAGGATGCTGGGGGGTTGTGTTTTGGATTTCTGATAAAAATGGGGTTGATAATATCGGGATGTTTTGGTTACTGTTGAGTGATTACACAGGGTCAAGGCCTTTTCTGCTTCTCAGACTGCCCCACCTGTGAGTAGGCTGGGAACTTACAAGTTGGGAAGGGACACAGCCAGGACAGTCAATCCCAGCTGACCAAAGGGATTTTCCAGACAATATGGCATCACCCTCAACCACTACTAAGGTACTGTCTGGGCATCATTAGGTTGATGACATGCAATTATTTTTCTTTCGTGTCATATTTTTTTTTTAGTTGTCATTTTTTCCATAGAGCTTTTCAAATATTTAAGCTGTCTTTATCTCAACATATATTTTCTCACCTTTACCCTTCTGATTCTCCCTCCGTCTTACTGTGAGGGCATGAGAGAGTGACTGCATAGTACTTAGCTGCCTGTCATGGTTAAGCCATGACAAGAATTAAACTGCCATAGGAGGCCATCAACTTCTCCTGAATTCCTGGAAATCATAGTTCAGAATGTGGTTTGGGTAATTGTCATGAATGTGCATCGACAGTGCTTAATTTGCCTTGTTTCTGCTCTGCTGCACCCCTAACCAGTATTATTCTAATAGCAATGGAGTGAAAAAATGGATGAGATTCATCTGACTAAATATAAACATCTACAATAAAAATAATCACTTCTGGCTGCCTTTGTAGTCAATGGACAGAAACAAACATTTATAAAGTATGATTCATCTCATTCTGAGGTAGGTGTCTATGCTGGCTTTGGGTGGGGTAGAGTTAATTTTCTTCACACTGGCTGGTCTGGGGCTGTGTTTTGGATTTATGCTGAACATCGAACTGATAATATAGAGAAGTTTTTGCTATTGCTGAACAGGGCTTACACAGAACCAAGGCCTTTTCTTTCTCCTTTTGTACTGCTGCACAGGTGAGGACATTGCGGGTGTGTGGAAGGATGGGAGGAGACACAGCTAGGACAGGTGATGCCAGTCAACCAAAGGGATATTCCAGACTACATGACATAAAGTGGGGGGAAGAAGGAGGAGATCTTTGGAGCTATGGTGTGGGGCTGGCTGGTTTAACCTGGGGTTAAACCATGACATTGTCTAAACTAGTTTGCATGAATTATGCCCTAAAAATGCCTGATTCTCAACATAATAGAAGCCTCTAATGACAGCTTCAGGTGTAAGTTTCTTCACTTTACAAATCCTTATCCAAAGGGAGATAATTATTCACCATTACTCCAGAACTGGGTTCCTTAATAGTGGCAATTAATAAATAAATGAACCATAAGGTACTTTTTGCTTGTGTGCATTGCTTTACACTTGTCAAATAAACTCCAAATTCTATCTTGTCCCTTAGTCCTAGACAATTCTCCTGCAATTCTTTGCATTTATCTTGATTATGGCTACTCCGGTCTATTTTATATGGTCTGCAAATACTACTGCCTTCTTGTTCATCCACTTCCTTTATAAATATGTTAAACAGGACAGATTCCAGAACAGTTTGACATAGGACAACAGAGATATACTTCTATGAAAAGTGACCTCTTAGCCTCAATCTTTGCTTTGTGTTTTAAGCAGTTATTTATCCTACAACAGCTGAGTTTTTTTAGAAATTCTTTAATAGAGGACCTCACCATAGTCTGTTAAATTTTATGGTGAGTATTTGCAAGTTAGGGATTGAAAAGAGTTTTACCAAAGAGGTATAAAGTGAATTGTAAAATATACATTGTATTAGAGAGCTGGGGCTTTAGGTAGTGAAGGAAAAGCACGGAAGATCATCTCATAATAAGTAACAGAGGAATTGTGTGAAAAGGGAGAAGACTGGGAAAAAAAAGAGAATTGCTTTCATTATACAGTAAATTAGTTTAAATAAGTTACAATACTAGTATTTGGAAGAGCAAGGTTCAAAGCAGGAATCTTTCCTCTCCCTGTTTCAAGCCTGCTGCTTTAGAGTCTGCCTGCCTGCTTCTAATATGAAGCCGTACTACACCCTGTGAAGTATAAATATGGATTCCTTTAGAGGTTTGATGACATTTTGTTGGAAGACACAAACATGTTTCTTGCAGATTTGTGATCTGCAAGAATTCAGCATGTGCCAGTACATTGGGGACTGTGCCATAGATCACAGTCCAAAATTGCCAGTTCACTCTATTTATTTACCTGGGTTAATAGAAACAAAAGAATATTGAATTGCAATTAAGCTGAACTTGGAAAATGATTTATGAAACCTTGTCAGCTGTGTTATCCAACACAATGCCATTTGTGGGAGAACAAAGATTGTTCATTTAGAATATGTTGAAACCATAAGTGAAATCACCTTACAAATATTTTTTCTCCTTGAACGGATAACATCTGATGGAGGGGAAAGCAATGCCTAACCCACTATTAAATATTACCAGGTTACCATTATAGTTAATTAGTAAGGCATTACCCATAATCCTCTGAAGACAATCACTTTCTGGCTGTCACCCAGGCCTGCTGCAGTATAGGCTCACTGACTCCAGAAAACTGACAAAAGTTTTTTTCTGCAAGAAGCATGTTGTGAAAGAAGCCTGGTGAAGGTGAAACACGTGTTGTCACTTTGTCTTTAAGAGCCAGTTTGATCACAGCGTTTCTGATGTTCATTTCAATGTCAGAGAAAATTTTGCAAATTTTAAAATCAATTTTAAAAGTATAACTCTATGTACTAATTGCTTTTTCTCTTTGGCAGATACCTAACTTTAACTAGAACCTTATTTTAAACTTATGCTGTAGTTGATAACTCATCAATAGAATGTGAAAATCAGGTCACAGTTTGAAAAACTGTAAGGTTTTTGCACCCTATGAAGAGAAGAGATCTGAATGTATCCTCAGGTTCACTCATGGCATAAAACCAGGAGGAGTGGCTGATACACCAGGATTATTAGACTTCTGTACAAGGATGGCCTGACAGTAGAGCTGAACATGTTTGTGTGGGACATGTGTGTTCGCTCTTTGGATTGTGCCATTATGGCCCACTTCCTGACCAGGAAAGTGCCAGCATGACTGTGGCTACAGCCCATTCAGCTGCTGAAATGAATAGAATGCTATGCTTTGATCCATAAATAACATCCTGGTATTTAAGCCCCCAGATTTTCAAGGTGAATTTTCAATGACCTTTGAAAAGAACTCTTGTCTTTCCATTTCTTTCATACTTTTATTCTAATGTTATTCTAGCTGGTGATGCCAGAAGACGTGAAGATCAGGAAAAACCCCATAAGTCATTGCTCAGCAATCTTGTTGCTCAGCTGGGCTGCATTCTCCACAAGCTGCATTCAGTAATTTGCTCATTGAAACATCAGTGAGCAGGTTGCACAGCCCAGAACACATGTTGCATCATAGGATCTCTGTCAGGGGGCTATTGGATAAGAAGAGATCATGTAGCAGGCATGGTGGCTTAGCATGTTCCATTTGTGGAGCACAATTTATTAAACCAAGAGTATGTAAATGGGCTAATTCACCAAGGCTTCGTGGCTTTGTACTGGTGACAAAGGACTCCTATTTGAATTTTCTTGTTGAGCTGCTAATTGTCATTTGGCACTCCACATTGCTGCATGGGTCAGGGGTGGTAAGAGACAGAAATGGAGTATGTGAGAGAAGACTACCACAGTAAACTAAGCAGCCTTGGACAGATGTTGTGCATAAGCTTGCCTGGGGTTCAGAACTTAGCCACCTCCTCACCCAAAGAGCACTGAGACACTTCATCTGGAAAGCAGGATCTACTCAAAATGTATGAACAAAGGCATTCCTCACAAAATTTTTTGTGGGTGCCACCCTCATCATAAAGCTAGAGCGTGAAGACACCCTTCCCATCCTCCTCTACATAATAATGTAATGGTGTGAGCCTTCAGCTTTCAAGGTGTAGGAAATCTGGATTCAGACCCTTTTCATCTTAAAGACATGAAGATTCAGATGTCCCATTTGAGTGCCTTAAACCCTGGCTATGGGGAAGCAAAGGGAAGTGAACTTAGTTCATTTTGTCAGAGGAAATGCACAAAAGAGAGGGAGATCTGGGCAATTTCATGAAGGAGGGAGTCCTGGAGATCTGTACTTTCAGATAACTATTCCTGTTTATTATATGAAGAAGTCACTGCATAAAAAGAACTGAATTGGAAAAACCCAAACCAAACCCTTTTCAGGGGCCTAAGTAGTTTTGAATTTAACCATAGGTCCTTTCATTGCTAACTTTTATAGTTCTGTATCTCTTTGGTGCCCCTGCAGTGAATTCCCTTCATTTTACTGCAGCAAGCATGGCAGCCTGTTACTGTAACTTTCTTTCTGAGAACAGTGACATGACTGTAAGCTGTGCATGTACATACAGAATATGTGGTGCATGATTTAGCCTCATTTCCCAGAGCAGAGGTATTATTCTTACTTTGGCTCACTTAGTAATTTCACTAATGGCGAGGAGAAGAATAATGGAAACCTGGAGATTTGGCTCATAAGATACAGCTGCTGTGCCGTAAAGCCCCCTTTGGAGATATCATTTGGGGCCAATTTCCTCATTCTGTAGTTGGGCAAAACTCCCATTGACGTCAATGGGAATTTTCCTTCCATAAAAAATGGGGGCTCAGGTTTGGCCCTGATTGTTTTGTCAACTTGGACCACTTTGGATAATGCCATTATTCTAAATACCCATCGATGGGCAGAATGCCTCTGTAATGTATTTACGATATCCCCAGGTTGCATAAAGAGGTAAAATAAGGAAAAACTAGTCACCAGCAGCCTTTTTTTCAGTCTTCCCTAATGCATCTTGCATGAATTGTTGGACCTTCTCATATGCATAAAGATAGCAGGTATTTTGAATTTAATCTTTCAAAATGCATTTTAAACCAGACATTTGGTAATAGCTTGTAAGTAGAAATGTTAATAAAAATGCATCACATTCAGGGATATTCATAAATGTGAACCACTTACTCCACCCTAAGCTGAGGAAAAGTAAATGTTATCCATTTTCACATAGGTTTTTAGCCAAAGTCTTTTAAGCATATAACTTTACAGCTTTCATAAAAAGGGCATAAAAATGAAAAACGTGTTTTGCAATGAATCTGCCACTGATATGAGTGTTCAATTAAATGGACCATGCAAGAAAAGAGGAAAGATTTGCTACTGGGATATTGCCAGCGATATCCTTTGACACTTCTATGGTCTCATGTGTTCCCGATCAAGCGGTAAGGAACACTGGAAAATCCCAAACCAATTAGCTTGAAACTAGAGCAGTTTGTATACATTTGATATACAGTCAGAGGACTCTGACTTGAAATGATTGGCATTAAACTATGGCCTTTCTATTAACTTACCTTAAACAATTTTTGCCCTTTTGTTGACACAGAAATTTACCAACTCTATTTATATCCTGGAAAATTGCATGTTTCTGCTCAGACAACAGATTCAAACTGTGTTTTTACTAGTGGCAGCCATTTGGAATTCTTTCCTACCACACTGTATTCCATTTCACTTTAAATCTTCTCTTCTGGACATGCACAAGATTCATACTTCTGTAAAATCTAGTTACCAAATCTGGTAATTTATCATTGACATTACCCAGCGAAATATGTAACTGGTTCTAGTCCAGCTCTTAAATTTGTTGTATTTTGTTCCCATCACATAAATTTCAGTTTTCCTGGTGCAGTTCAGTACAGTTCCCGGTGTAAGATACAGGCTGCCATACATGTTATACTGTATGTGCAGAGACAAGATTGTCAGCTGTGCTGTCCTCTCCTTTGTCTTCAGCCTCAGCCCTCCCTTCTGTCCTTCTGTGCAGCTGGTTTGAGAACAGATGACTATGAAAGAAGGACTGTTAGTTGATCCATTTGAGCCATTGTTTAAACCCTTGGAGCTGGTGGATGCTGAGATTGCCATGGCTCATAATGTTGCCTTCCACCTTTGTGGTGCAGGCTCCCAGGAAGAATCAGGAAGGGAAGTTCCAGGGAAGAATAGACAGACTCTCCTGGTGGCAAAAACCCTGCCTGCAATCTGACCTGGGAACCAATGTTGAGTTCCCATGGTTTCTCTACCTGTAATCTTTTGATTTTGGTGCAACCTTCCAAATACCAGATAGCGAGAGAGTTGTTGGTTTGGGGAGACAACTCCCCTGCTGTCCAACCACTCATTCTGACTGAAGAAAGAAAAGGAAACACTAAGAAAAGGGTACATAAATATTTCCATCCGCGAATCTGTCACATGCTTATACACATAGAAAGGTGTATTTAGAGCATAGTACAAGCTCTTCATGAAGTGTGAAAAACAGAATGCCCCAGAGACTAGTTTTTCTTGTGAAGCGAAAAGTGGAAGTGCATCATGAATATATTTGCATTTTTGTTACCCATTGGCTTACCTTCCATAAAGCTGAAATCTTCCTTTTCCAGTGCTACAAATCTGGAACCACTCATAATTATTAAATTCCCTTAAAGAAAAATAAGAGAGAGAGAAAAAGAACTATTTATTGTGGCCAAGGAATGAACAAACTACTGGAAGAAGAATTTTATAGCTGTTTAACACAATATAACAGAGATGTATGCCAGTCTTCAGGATAAAAAAAATAGTCCCATGAGGAATTCAGCTTCTTGCTGTTTTATGTAATTTCATTCTCCTCTATATAGATACTCTTTAGTTTTACGTATAAAAGTAGTATCAGATTTGTTTTTTATATGCAAGAAATCCCATTTCCATCAGTTCAGGTTTAATCTGCCATGATTGAATTTGTGTTCTTGGGCATAAGGAACGATACTTAGATCATTTTTCAAATAACTGACATGTAGAGGACTTGCCACTACTCTTCCAAACATGTCAAATTCAGATGCATCTTGGTCTTTGCTGGTAGAGAATGCAGTTTAAGATTTTGCTCTCTTCATGGCAACTCACTTAAGTTTCCTCTTTGGCTACACTGACCACTGCATCCTGAGCAGGCATATGGACTCCCTGCCCTGCATATGGACAGTAGACCCCTATGGCAGAGAAAATGGGACAGATGTCAATCTCAAGGACAAGTGCCATAGCAAACTTTGTGATTGCTAAAAATGTCTTCTTCTCAGAACAGGACAACCTTGTCTATATTCCTCCTGGGAAAAGGAAAACTCTGTCCTGTGCTAACCCCCTTGCATTATTTGTGAGAGTATTAATTGTCTCATGTCAAAACTAGGAAGTATTCTAACTATTACATTTAACAGATCATCTTGGGAAAAAGTTCAAACTGATGTCCCAACTGTAATTATTTTACTAGCATAAACGTAGTCCAAAATATCTCAAATACACCCCATTAAACTTGGAACACTAAGGAGTACACTTGAACAGGTTTGCACAGCAAGCACAAATCTTAGTGTGGTATGAGTTCTCATTGGTCTTTCTGACTTGAACTGAAGTCTCACTCAATATTGCCTGTTAGTGGTAATTTGGGAACAGAGGAAAAATGGTGAAGACAAGTAAGAACAGCATTAAGAAATAAACTCAAACCTTTGAAAATGTTGAATAAATGTATCTATGTACCTTTTAAAACAACTGATGGACATCTCTCAAGACTGCTGAAATAATATTATCCCTCTATTTTTTCCCATAACTTTATTCCTTTGTCTAACCAGGAATAATTCAGTACAGCTGAAATTTGGGAGCTGAATTGAAATGCAATGGGAATTAATCCCAGTAAAGTTATTCACCTCATGCCAGCTATTGACTTCAGTACAATGAGTAATTTTAATTGCATCATAAGTGTCTGAAACACCTTCTATTCAACAGAACTCTTGGAAAAGTGAAGCCTTCTTGTTGGGATAAATCCTTTTTATTTCTTTATTTTTTACAGTGTGTGAGGACTTAAAAAGAACTTAATCATCAAACTCCAGACTAAATTAACAGTAGTGTTCAGAACAAAGCAAGAGGGCTGGAAACATGCAACTCTTTATAATTAATTTTCAGCCCCAGTGGGAAAATGAACAAATGTCATTACAACCTAAAAGAAAAATAACTATATTTTGCATATCACAACATGGACACCTTCAGTGTTTGGCATTCTCCCACTAGTTGAAACAAAGAGAAAATCCAAATTTATACTTGCAACTGTGTTATTTTTTCTTAATTATTTCAGAACTTTCATCTATTGTATCATGAACTTTTTTACAGAGAAAACCAAACAATCCAATAATAAAATGTGTGTAATTTCATGGTTTTAACTTCCTTTCTTGTGAAGTGGTAAAAAAAAAAAGCATGTTTATTCTATTTTCACTACAGAACATTTTGGCAAAAAATTTAATTTTGGAATAACTTCCTTGACATTTCACTTACCAGTGTAAAGAAGAATGAAGAGGGGCAAAGAAGAATTCCCACCTGGAAACATTTTCTTTGATGCTGCCATTATTCTGTGACAACCAGCAACTATTCAAAATTTTCCTCAGTTCCAAGAGAAAATGATATGTGCGTGTTAATAATATGTGTTGTGTTATGTTATGTTATGTTATGTTATGTTATGTTATGTTATGTTATTTTTTACAGTAAGGTTTGTTTACATGCAACTTTGAGGTAACAGCTCACAGTCATCCTAAGACATTTTGTTTGGTGAATCATCTGAAACTGCTCCTAATCTGCATGAGATATAGGCTTTAGAAACTGAAAAGAACTTCAGGTACTCACCAGTTCTGAAGAAGATCTTTGCAGTATCAGGATCAAAGCAAAAGTGTTCCTGGAATTCCTTCTCAGCAGAAGATAGTGTTTCAGGAAATCATCACTGGGTCAAAAACATGTATGGTACATTGATGTACAACATCCCTGAACAGTGTGTCTGTATCACATTAAATTCCACATTAGCCCAGTATAATGTGTATGATGTATAGGCTTGACTATGCCTCTGCACAATTAAAATAGATTTATAGATCACTGTTTTCCTTATGTGACAGGAGAGCTGTAGAAAAAAAGCTCCATAGTACCCCATAATATCAGGAGGTGGGAAAAAACTGGGAATGTGGTTTCTACCCTTACATGAGAGACTGTGGAGCAGTTATTAAATTCATTAAAGCTAACAGAAGCAGTTCTGACTATGAGAATTAATGCAAATCACATACAGACTTGGGTTCTCTGAAAAAGTTTGCATAAAACAAGAGCAAACCTGAAACCTTTAAAAAAAAAACAAAACACAAAACTTGAACTGAACCAAGCCTTTTGCTGAAGGTTGGAAAATTTTTGATTAATTGTTTAATTTTCACATTCCTCATCTTTTCCATTTTCAGCTGGGAGAAAAAGGGGACAAGAGAGATTTTTGTGGTATTTTTACTGGCCTGACTGAAGCTAAAGAGGTATTAGAGGTAATCTCATGAGAAAGTTTGACCTTGCAAGATTTCCGATTGATTTCCAAAGCCAAAAGATTCAGATACATTTGGATAGACTTTGAACAAACATCCAAACTTCAGCATGCCTGCCTGATATGAAGATCCAAATGTTTTATAGACCTTCCTTCCCCTCCTTGATGAGCACACATTTATATTGTGTGCACATTTGGATGTGTTATTTGGGAAAATACATGTACATTCAAGTTCTTGTCAGAGGGATTTCGGGGTTGAAGTGCTAATTCATTACTCAAAATAAAAGTTGATATGAAACATAAGCGTTAAGTACTCTAGAAAGTACATTATGAAAAAATAGTTGAGCTATATGCAGTCTTTAGTCTCATTAGGAAGTGAGAAAGAGATGGAATGGAAAAAATTAACTTGTCAACATAGCCCTATATAATTTCCAAAGAGCTCAATGTGAGCACAAGATGTTGCACTGACCATTGAAATAAATCAAAAAGCTGTGAATTGTTTCAGAGATTTATTGATTTAATTACCAATCATAACACAATGTGTTTGTTCTAAAGTAATCCTACAAAAAAGGAAAAACATGTATTTATGCAGCTCTTGAACTGAAAAGCAGATCCTTTGAAACGGGTGAGTTACAGACAGTGTGTAAATCCCTCATTTACTATGCAAAGCTTTAAAAAGCTTTCCATAGAAAAGTGTAGCATCAACAGAACATGCTAAATATTAGAGATTCCAATTGAGATCTTTTCAACGTCAGAGTAGCTGAAGATTTCTCTATGATCTTAGTTATCACTGAAACCTGAAACAGGAACAGCACACTGACCATGAAGATAATTTAGCACAGGAAAATCATTGGCACTTCTCAGTTTTACATGCAGACAGCACCTAAAAATAAGTGCCCTGAAACACTTGTACCAAGGGAGCAGGAGCCTGAAGAATATTACCTGTTACTTCTGTCCGAATATTTTCCAGCATTTCAGTATTTGAATATGCTGATTCATTAAAGTCACGCACAAGCTAAAGGCACTGCTGAGGCAGTTCACAGGCTGAAGGTTAGTGTGAAAGTGCTGTCCTGGGACAGGTCTGCATAGATATGGAAGCCAGTATACCAGAGGAGTATGGGAAACAGGAGCAAACAAACTGACATATAATTATGGATAGGGAGCAAAAAGGGCAAATATACACAGCATAATGCAAGAGAAGTCACAATGATTAAATTCACTGTTTTATGATGGATCCCTTTGTCGAGGTCAGATTTTCCTCGTCAGGACATTCTGCTGAAAAACCTTTGTTGGAATGAAGAACATTGTTGGGGTTGTCCAAAGAACCCACAAGGCATGGGATAGACCTTTTTGCCATAACAGCACAACACAGTTTATACACTTATTTGAACAATACTTGTAATCCAGAAATTTCAAAGGTTTTGATTTTCAGGGACTTAGTTCTTCCAAAAATGGGACTGGAGTAAACTTGTGCATGTTCAAAATGAACAATCAGGGTACAAGGCCCTATGAAATGGAAAGTGAAGTAAGTGAATTCAGCTTAGTGTTTTAGACTAAAAAGCACCTCCTTCTGTAAGGAATTGATAACAACACAAAGATTCCCTTCTATTTCACTTTTGGTCCATTTTCCACATCCAGGGTGATGAGATTAAACATAAATTAATATTATTTCTTTGGGATAAAATTTTATTTTCCAGGCTGTCCACTGGCAAAATTGACCTCAAAACTAAATCTCTGGGATTTAATTTGGACATGATTTTTGTTGGTTATTAAAAGTTAGTAATGTCTAAAATAGTATAAACTACATCTCCCTCAGAGCTGGAATAAACAAAAATTTTAACCATCTATGAAGTTTTATGTCTGACTGAACTTTAGTCAACAGTGTTTCAGTGGGATTTCTTAGAAACATCAAAAGAATAAAATGTCCAAATATAACACCATTCCACTTTGGTGGCTAAGAGTTAATAAAGTTAAAACCTCTTCCAAACTCTATCATGTAATTCCGTATCATAACTCTTGTTACACTAAGGTTCATTATGAAGAATTCATAGTAGTAGAAGCAGCAAATGAAAAATGGCCAGAAAGAGCACAGTTTTGTTAGGCAGCACAATCCAGGTACAAGATTTTGGCTTCTGTGAAAGAAGGGGAGTTGGCCAAAACTACTTGAATGTAACAGCCTCCTGATATTATGCAATTATGTAACAATGAGTCTAGTCATTAATATCCATTTTAGCTGTCTCAAAGTCCTGAGCAGTGCCATGCCATAAGCTCTCCCAAAGTGCATCAAGTCAATAGCCCAAAGAGGTTCCCAAGACCTAAGCAAGCAGAATAATAATGATAGCTGAGAATAAACACCTTTGTTCAGTAAAATTAATTGTTGCAATGCTAGAGTCTGTGACCAGGTCACTACCTTAAAGGCAGGTCTCGATGTGGCAGCTGAGCAACCATGATGAAAAAGCTCACATGCAGAGGGCATGAAGCTGTACTTTCCTAGCTCATATTTAGGCCAAGGGAGGAAGACCTTACAAGTGAAAATCTGAGCTGGAGCTGGCCAGCATATCAGTGGTGTAGGCAGGAATACTGCTATGGCTATAAGATACTGCCGTTATCTAGGGCTTGTATTCACTAACTGGCAGGGGAAGAGATGAGAAGGCAAAGACAACATACGTAAGACAGACAAAATGGATGAAGCAGCAGAGGCTAACACAGCACTGACCCAGAAAATGAGTTTCCCTTGCTGGGAAGAGGTGCAGTTATAATGAGCCCCTTGCACTATAGTTCAGTGTAGGCAGAGCTAACCACCCACACTCTTTGCTGCAGCCATTTGAGGCTTGAGGCCTCAAAAACGTATCTACAGAGCTGGAGGGAGAAGACTGTCTAGTTTCTATAAAGTCCCTATAAAATTTGTAACTGATTTCCACAGGTTAGTCATCTAAACATTAGCATAGGCACCTAATGCCTTTCATGGTCATGGCCCCTTATCCTTACAAAAATGAGATTACTTGGATTCCTTATTAACAATTGCAAAGAGAGATTCCTCACAGTCAATGCTAACACTTTTAAAAGTAGCAAGGGCTCCCATGTGATGTGCAGGTCAGAGGCAGGTAGCAAAAGCCACAACTCTTCTGAATGTCAGTCGTGGGGGATGAGCTCAGTGTGAGTTAGATGAAAGTATACGAGAAGTACAAATTGAACAGGATTTAGCAGGTATGCTGAAATCCCAGCCTTGCATTTGCTGGACCAGTGCAGGAAGGGAGTTATGGAGTTTATATTGTCTGTCCCCAGATGGAGAAGCTTGCAGGGGAGGTGAAATTAAGTATTTTCCATAGTACTATTCCTTTTGCAGGGGATGGGCAGATGAAAGCATAAAGGGGACTAAGGAAGAATCAGAAGTGGTGATCAAGGCTGTCATCTTTGTCAGATCACAGGCAGAAGCTGACAGTTTGATAGGCCAATATATTTGACAGATAGGGTGAGGCTAAATGTGAAGGATCTTAAAGGCAAAGGTAAGTTGTTTGTGTTCAGAAATGCAAAACCACTGCAAGGACACAAGGAGAGTGGTGATGCAGCCAAAGCAATGAGCTGGGAACAGGGTTCTAATCCTGCTATTTTAGATGGAAGTGAAGGCAGCAGTAGTGCTAGAACGTGGAGACCAGATTATTACAGACAAAAGGCAAAAAGATGTGATGCTGCTACGAGCCTTAGCTGTGAGCTATTATGTAAGAGGAGGCAAATTGACTTGGCTCATACAGTTACTGAAAGAGGGAGGAGAATCTAAAATTTTCCCCAATCATGGGCTGGAGGAAGTATGAAGTTAAGAACAGTGAAAAAATTGGGGAAAATTTACCAAAGATTTAGTTTTAGACATTAATGATTGTCAGAGATGTGGAAGTGAACTGTTAGCATGAGGATTACATAGAGGAAGAGAGAGAGATTTGCAGAGGTAAATTTTTAGGAGACAGGCACCTACAAATGGGACATAGCTAAGTTCTTTAAAGAAATCTTTCTGCCTCCCTGACTCCTCCTGCTGTCTAGGCACCAGGAAAAGTCATGGGCATCACCAAGTATTTGCTTATTAAAAGCATAATTTGCTAAATTTTGTTCGTTTTTCTCACTTCTACAACAGGCTGTGCATTGGTTACATGGCCAATTGACTCCGGGTTTTAATTCCCCCAAAGAGTATCAACAACATTCTCACAGATTTTTTTCTGAGAAACCTCACAGAAACTATTTGAAGAGATAGTAGTAACTATTTTTTTTCTATAAAAAAAAATATTTTGACAATGTCTAAAAATCAGAGTGATGGCTGGAGTGCTGACACAAACAGAACATCTTACCAACCTTTTCGGCTTAAGAGAAAAAGAAAAGAGGCAAGGCTTTGTATACCTGAAATAATTACTAAGAGTTTTTATTAGGAAGAGACCAAACTTGTTCAGCTTCTTTTATACTAAACATGTCTGGTGGGTTGAGGTAGAGGAGGGAAAATCATGCATACTTTTTATACAGTCTGGTTAGATAGCTGGCAAATGCACCTGTAGGGCACATGTGAATGTATAAACCCACACATGTTCACTTAAAAGGACACCGTCAGCTTGCTTCAGAGTTTTTGTTTGCTCTTTAATCTGCATTAATACCCTCTTAGAAGCTTAAAACCTATTATTTATTTCCCTATTGATTTCCTTTTTCTCTTTCCCCTTGTCAAACCCTTTCTGTGTGTGTTTGTTTTGCTTTGTTTTGAGTGGAGATAAAATTAACACAGCTGGTCTTATTTAACAACCCAAACAACTCAAATTTGTACCATGCTTTATCAGGGCAGTGAGAGCAAGGACAAGAGCATCAGTAGGCAGAATGCTGGGTGGGCACACCAGGGGAGTGCTGCTTCATGGTGCTGTACTTAGTGTGGCCTTGGAGAGGGCACGAAGGCAATGCAGCTCCTGTTTTGTCACCTGGACCTGTGAGGGAGGACAGACACATTAAAGAGGTTCGGTTCCTCTAAAAGTGTGAGTAACCGCTTGCTGCTCCTTGAACAAAATGAATTAAAAAACAGCAGTGGCCTTTGTCACAGACTGTGCAGTTGGGTGAACACCAATCCCATTGTGTAAAGGGATGTGGTGTAAGTGCTACTAAGTTTGAGCAGTTCTGTTTTCAATTCCTGCTGCTGTTATGAGCATGGGTCTGTTTGCAGTGATGCAGAGCTCCATGAAGAGCCCTGGAGGCAGAGGCTGCCTGTACTTGCCATCACCTTGGGGTGCTGCAGGCAGCAGCACACCCTAAGAGGTAGCCAGTAAAAGTCCCTTGCTCCTTGCTCTCTCCATATGTGGGGCAAAAAGAAGAGCTTGCCAGAAAAGCAGTGATGGCAGTGAGTCATTCAGAGTACTGGGCTTTCCAGGTAGATTGAAGTGGGGAGAAAGAAAAGAGCAGAGAAGCAGGTAAAGGAGAGTTTCCTAGTCAATCCACTCTGAAATAGGTCTGTGCTGAACCTTTGGAGATTTATCTGTGGTCATTGCTCACTTGCTGTAGGATCTGTTCCAGAACAGATTAGTTTAGCTGCTGACTCTCATTTTAAGGTGTTTGATCAAGTGAGGAGACTGGAAAGAAAGCAGCTGACGTTCAAGGATGAAATAATATTTCTGTCTTCATCTTCGCAGCTTCGTCAAAATCCAGTAACTCCTCTTTAAAGCTCCTTGTGGATGAAAGGGTTTTATGGTTTCACTAAATTTTCACTCTAAAGGCAGGAACAGTGCCTTTGACACTTAACACTGAATGAAGGCAAGCAGGACTGGCACCGGTCCTGTGCTGGTGCTCTGTCTGATGGTGTGTTTGGACCAGTTCGCAAATGAACCCTTGCAAGCAAAGAGTGCATGAAGGTCTCATTGAATAAAGCACTTGGCTAAAACATACAAAATAAGCTGTGCAAGAGATACCAATCTGGTGTTTCATCAGTTTTTGAGATTTCAGAGAACTGTTGTCCTTTGGAACATGACTCTCCAAAGGTCGCCATAAAAGATCAGATTCGGATCTCAGCAATTGCTACAAAAGCAGAGCAAAATAACTGGATGAAAAGAGAAATTCACACCCAGTCTATTACTGGATTAAGTGTTTTATGTTCTCACTCAGTTTTCAGCTTGTCCTATGATCAAAAAACCCAAAAATTCTGCTGATTGCACCAGCCCTTAAGCCATTAATTGATAATGCAGGTTTTCTTGTTCCTTTCATTTGCTGCTGAAAGATAATATACAAAGGCAAAGAAAACACTCTAAAAGTGCCAAGATGAAAAGCCATCCTCACAAGGAGGTCAGACGTGGCTGTTTTGTTCTCTGCTGAGTAGCTCCCGGCAGGGCTTTCCCACCTGGACTGGTGGGAGGCCAGTTCAGGGCTTCCTTCTGCCATCTTCTGCCCCTTCGCAGTACTGCGAGCCGGAACAAACGGCTCAGCCTCACGCACAGCTCTTTGGTCTGTGGCAGCAGGACCTGGGCTTTTGCTCAGGGTTAGATGATCTGATCATAGTCATACATCAGGAAATAGCTGGAAATAACCTGTTACAGTAGTAACAATGCTCTGAAGTGCTTTTAGGCAACCCAGTCTGAACATATGCATTAAGAGAATAGCTCTCACATATATAAGAAAATGTTTTTTCCTTGAGGTTTTTTCACCTTGACCTTGCGGTGCTAGCTGTCCTCACTGCTGTAGAGGAAGGAGCTTCATCCATCCCAATGAGGTTAGATGCCCAGCATTTTTGTAAGACAACCAAAAGGGCATTCAAAGAAGAAAACAAGAAACCACCTATTTTCACAGTGTTAGTAGATGGCTGCCCGCTCCTGTAGATGCTCAGATGTTTTGCTTCCTCATAAAAAAAATGAGCTTCCTTTGCCTCACTTTCTTTTAAACTTTCAGACTGAAGGATAGCATTCAGTAAGGGCTACTAAATAGATAACCTCCCAAGACTGCCCCCACCTTAGTACATATTAATCCCTTTTGTAGCTGGATGGGTTATGAATATTTGAAAATATTTTGCATAAATAAATTATTTAGTTTCTGCTGTATCCATCCACCATACTGCCAGCTATCTCACAGCATCCAGGTTTTGCATTGGTATTCTGCTGCATTTCTTTTCTTATCAATTAGTAAGTAATGTTTTCACCTTTTGAGAAAACCTCAGCTACAAGCTATACTCACACATATATTCTGTGAGGCATTTGCTGCTGGCATTTAAGCAAAGATAACAGTGACAGCTACCAATTTATGTTCCTGCTATTTGGGTCTAAATACAGCACTACCTGAGAAGGAGGAGTTCAGTTATGTTGTTTTTTCCTAAGAAGTTGATTTCTATTTTCTCATATGTTTTTCCTCATTTCATTTTGGCCCTAGATGTGTCTCTTTCTAGTCTCTTTACAAATATTTTCTCAGAAGTATAAGGTTAAAATGCCATTCACCTCTGACTGGAGTTATGGACGTGGAAATCCCTTCCCTGCCAATTTCCATGAACAACTGCTTCTAAAAGCTCAAATGACGGCTTTCCTGGCAAAATGCTGCTTCTCATTTCCCTTCTTTTATGATATTTTTGTCCTTCACAAAATAATTAATGATTTCTGTTCTGCTTTCTCTTACCTTCCACCACTTTTTGTTTAATTTTTGACTTTGTAAATTTGTTTTGGAATAGAAAGGTCTTTCTCTTAGCTCTTTCTAACAACCTTGTGTACTACATTTTATGAATGGTTGTGACTTTTACAAACTACAGCTTATTTGTTTGTATGACTTTGCAGTGCTAAGGTTTTCAATAAAATTCTTCTCACCACAGATGTTTAGCTAAGTAAAAAGCAGACCTTTTTTCCCAGTTCTGCTTGGGGTTACTTTCATGTGTTGTTAAGCACATCTAATTAACATTGGCACATTAATTTTGTCTTAAGAGTGCAGACAGTAAAAGCTAAGTAAACCTTGATTAAGATCTCAAAATACAGAGAGGTCTTGGCTGGTATTTTTGTTGTTGGTCTGTTGTTGTTCTTGTTGTTTTTGTTGTCTAACTGTAGTTTATTTTAACAGAAAAGAATTTACTTGACCAAATCTTTTGGGGCGTTCTTAACCTGTAAGGTTTGTTTCCTTGATTATGAATACAAATACTTACTATATCAATTATTTGCTGCTTTTTTTTTTTTTTTTCTTTTCTTTTTGTGGTTAGGGGCAGTCTCTGTGCAGTTTTGAGAAAGATGTAGGGTTTATTGTACCTGGCTGCCCAAACTACCCAGGTATCAATGAACCTTTCCAAGCAAAGCTCTGCATACAGAGCTGGTCACTGGGAGTTAAGCAGTTAAGCAGGGCTCTGACACAGCACAGATCCAGGACATTTTCAGGGCCAAAGTCTGAAGCAACGAAAAAATACAAGTACAATGATGCTATTTACACACTGAAGAATAAGATATATTCAACAGACAAAACCCTCCAAGAAACCAATGAAAAGGTGTAAAGCATTATGAAAAAGTTATGTTTAGTTTACAATTTCGGAAACAATACTATCTTACTAAAATTTGCTAAAAGATGCAGTATCAATTTAACCCTAGTAAAGAAGCTGAGCATACCCTTGAAAAAGAGAGCTTAGTAAAAGAACCTTTTTTTTGCTGCAGTGTACCTTTTCCTTCCTGTTTCTTCAGCAACTGTATGCAATACAGTACACACCATATTTTAATTAGCAATATTAGTAATTTAGTAATTATCAATATTAGTAATACTAGTAATTAGTAATATGCCAGGCACCCACATCATTACACACAAGTTCTTATCATCCCTTAAGGTGTGTTAGTACATAATGTGTAATGTATATGTGAGTGAAGGTGCCAACACTACATGAGTTTCACATACTAGTTATTGTTATCTACAAAAATTATTTATTAACAAAATAAAGGAGGAGAAAGGCTGGGTGTAGTTTCAAATTAGGGTTTCTTTCACTTAACTTCTGGTTACATGATTTACAAACAGAGGGGTGTGAATGTGTATCCAAAGCTGTGTTTAATTTGTCCGTCTCCATTCTCTGCTCATAGTTTACCGTGTAACACAGCCCTTGTACAGCCCCCATCTCTCTTGATTTCCTTTGCCCTAAGTAGCCCACAATATTCTTCCTTCCCTTGATTTCCCCAGTATTTCCCTGTCATCAACTCTTTGCCCTGATCTCTCCCCTACTCCTGGTGCTGGAGCCGAGCGTTTGGTCTGGAGAAGTGTCAGGATTGCAAAAGCTTGCTTTGAGTGCAGCAATCAGGGTCAGTACTGCTTGGCCATGCCCCAAAAGACTTTCTGTAACCAGAGCTGGAGCCAAAGTAGTTATACCAATTTGGCAAATGTAGAGGATTCTTCTGTGCACCAAGTACACTGGGATTGCTCTTTAACTGCCTTTAAGTTTTCTCATGAAATCTGCAGTGACGCCCAAACAAGCCTAATGTGGTTAAGAACTCAGTCCAATGATCTCACATCCTCCACTGCAGTTGAAGGCTCATAAACACATTTTGTCTGTATTTGTATGTTGTCATAATTTGGGAGACACATTGCCTGGAAACACAATAGTTGGTTATGAAAGTCTAGTTTGATGCTGAGAGCCAGATGTTACATTCAGTAATCAAAAATGAGTTATTGCAGGAACAAATAAAAAGTAGTGAAATGCTAATTTTATATACCTTTTTTTTTTTTTCTTAAAGACATGATTTATTTTTGTCTTTAAAAGGAGGGACTACTCAGAGGAGACAATGGTGACTAGGAGACTATTAGGAGAAGAAATCCAAAGAACTACAGAATAAGTAGAGCTAGTTAGGGGAGGCATTTCATATTTTTCATTAATTTAGGAAGTATCTGATTACAGAATGTATATCTGATTACATGCATTAAGCATAACAGAGCTCCAAGAAATGACCAATAGACTGTACAATCAACTGGTGCAGGAGTGAAGATGGATATTTGAAGATATGGTAGATAAAATGTTTCACAGAAAATTCAGAATTTGCAGGTACCTGCTGCACATCGAAGCCATCTCAAAGTGCAGCTTCGAGATTGCAGATTGCATGCTGCAATCTCGAAGCCATTCTTCCAGATAAGTTGCAGAATAAATGAAGAAATGCAAGAGCTCTTTTCTATCCCATCTCTATAAAGCATGTGATGGGATTCCAGGGGTCTGTTAAACAAGTGAAAATCAAGATCAACAGAAGAATTCTATGGTGGGTAAGGAGATGCTTAAAATAGAGATGCAATTAGATAGTGCTGAAAGGGAAGATGTTGTCATTGAAGGAAATTAGTTTATAGAGGAACAGAGCAGAAGCAGCAAAGGAGCAGACTTGGGATCTTTATTTTTTAATATTTTTCCTGTAGTGTGGAGAATGGGAGAACCCAATGGGAAATGATAGTGACACAAAGGGTTGAGAGATGATCAAGACATGAACAATCAAAATCTAGAGAAAAAGCTGAATGGCCTGAGGCCTTGAGGATTAGAATGGGATGAATTTCTGCAAAATATAATGTTAAGTATTAATCTTGGACAATGAAAAGAAAAAACCTTGTGTCATAAATCAGAAACTAATCTGGTAAAATCTGAGGATGGGACCTTGGGCATATTATTTACCAGGGTAAGTATGTACTATTGCTGTGATACAGACAAGAAAGACAACTATGGTCAGGAGAGCAATTACATGAAGAAAGAGTTGCTATTGCAGTTTTTCAGACCTCATCTGGAATTCCATATGCTTCCTTATTCAGGAAAGATGAACTCAAATGAAAGTGATGCAGAGAGACAGAGTAAGGCTTGGTATCTTGTGAGGAGAAACTAGGAGAATGTGACATCTTTTGGACAAAACAGTTTTTCAGTTCATAAAGGTGTTACAGGAAAAAAACCAACTATTTAGGCTAAAAGATGTAGTTGTAAGAAAAGACAGAAATCAAGTATATAAATGTAAACTGGCCACGTGCAAGTTTTAGAATGGCAGTTAGAAGAATGTTCCTAATGAGAATAAGAGCAGGAGCAGAGGAAGTGAAGAAAACAAACTGCTAAAATGGAAGATAATAAAAAAGGATATAATATATTATCTGCACTAACAAGAGAACACTTTATGTGACTCGAGTACTCCCTGAGCTCAAAGGCCAATTTCTTAAATTAAAAATTATATTTTTATATTTCATGAAATCATTATAGTTGTGGCAGTGAAGTACAGTCTAGCTAAATGATACTGGATTCTTATGTTCAGGTGAGGAGAGAGCATTAAGATCATCTATCCTGAAATTTAATGTAATACAGCCCATGGAAACCTACTCATTCATTTTTGCTCCAGGCTCAATGCCTCTCTTTGATCTAAAGCACATCTTTTCAGAAAGGTATTCCGATTTAATTTAAGTGCTTCGAGTGAAGTAGAATCCACCACATTTGGTTTGAGAGAAGAGCTTTTGACCATCATGATTTTTTTTTCTTTTTTTGCCATCGTTGACAGGCTTTATGAGGAAATACATCAGACAGATAGTTGTGAAATATTATTAAACTTCCTACATCTATTCTGATCTGATTAACTCCTTTTCAATATTTTCAGGAGTTAATGGCCTGTGGTATGTTTCTTCTGCTACTAAGACCAACTTTAAAATCAGTGAAGTTATTCCCATTGATACCAGGTAAAAATATGATCCCACTTCCTGGGATGAGTAAGTATTCTCTAAGTAATCCAACAGAATGGAAAATATCTTATCTATAAACTATGTATCTTATAGCTATATCTTATATATCCCTATAGCTACATAGCTATACATCTTATCTCTGAGTAAAGCCAGCTGACTTTGGTTTATGGTATGATTTGGGTAATGCACAACATTTAAATTCTTGTACAGATAGAAATCTTTTATGGTCATACCTATTTCCTTTAATGCTAACTTCTTAAATTTGACATATAATCTGAGATAACCCTTTAAATTCAGTCTAAAGAATTTATCCCTAAAAAAAAATGTATTCTTGCCAACAAAAAAACCACCTCACCTGTTTTATATACTTAGAATGGATCACCTTCAGGTTAGAAAACTAACTTTTAAGATTAAATGAAAGGGATCATATTTAAAAAGTATGGAAAAGAAATAGCCTCATGACAGGGTGTTCTGGGTGGCTGTCACAGAAAAAATTTGGAGTAGTGCATGGGTAAGACTAAATCAACCAACACAGCAACTCAGATGCAAACAGACATCTGATTTCTGTGTGGCTGGGTGAAAGGAGAGGAGAAAAAGCTTTTCAGATCTCTGAATAAATTTGAGTCATGAAGAACTGCGCAACTCAAAACCCAAGAATGGAGCTAAATCCAAGCATAGTTAAATAGTGATTTGAATCATGGTTATCTCTTGCAACATTTTTGTTTGGTGGTAGTATTTCACTGACTCTCATTCTAGAGATCTCGGGCACCATGGAGCACAGTCCTGTGCACCCAGCAGTGTGTGCCCTGGAGGATGCTTGCACTATGGCTGACATCTTCAGCAACAAGCTTATTGTGTGTAACACTGTGGTTATGCCCTATCTTTCAAAAGCAAAATATCTTTGATGCCAGATTTTGAACTAAAACCAAAATCAAAATCCCTGCGTAATCGAAATCCTTGTGTAAAAGTCCTTTTTTTTTAGGTATCATCAGCACACTGTTAAGTATGTCTTTTGTAAGGATAGTTTGAATCTGATTAATCTGTACTACGGTGCTATGAAAAGAAAGAAAATGTGTCCAAACTCTGCTTTTAGCTACAGCAGTCAGCACAGACATCTGCAGGTCAAGTATTTTTAGAGGTCTGACTTGGATTAGAGTCTGATCCCCATGCACATGAATCATCACAAGGATTAATGATGTGTATAAAGTGTGTGTGCTTGTTAACCTCATCTATGGAATGACAAAGGAAGAAATTCTTCACTTTGAGATAGTAAATGGTTTAGCAAAGAGAAGATACAAAGCCTAGCCTTAAGATGATGAGAAGCCTACAGCTTAATGGAAGAGTGTCTTTTATTATATTAACTGCAGCAACTGTGTTCCAAGGAGGTATGACATGAAAACTATCCTGTTTTACTTTTAGTTGTGAAGTTTTGTCCCTTTCCTTTTGGTATTCTCACCTCTGTTTTAAATGTTACCTATGAAAAAGATTCTATTTTAAATTAAAACTAGAGTTTCATAATTTGTATTTATTTTAGTTCTCACTTCCTGTAAGTTCCTCTGGCTCATGCCATGAATATAAACATGGTTGCTCAAGATTTGGCTTTGGCCAAATACCTTCGAAGGGGCAAGTAGTTCTCATAGAAACTCAGATAACATAAAATAAGGAGTATATTACCGGATTTTTGGCTTGAGTTTTTCCATCAGCTTTCTAACTGATAGAGGTCTCTGCCATTCCAGCTATTCACCCAGGGATGATACTCTGACTCAGAGTAGTTCCCTAAAGATTTTCTTGCCTGTCCTTGCAGAGGAGGATTTTAAATTTTCAGAGTCAGCTCTAAGACTGACTCTATGCAGAGCTTTGAAATCCTACACGGATGGCATCAATAAGAGGCTTGTCTTCAGGTGCTCCTCCCTTGTGGTATTGTAATGTTTGTCAGAGAATGAGTCAAGGGGGTCAGAGAGCAAGTGAGGATGCACATCATGACCTACAAAATCCTGAGCTGGTCTCTAAGAATTTCTACAGCTACAAAAGCCCCAGGATTATTCCAGCATGTATATTTTTTTCTTTCTATCTCAGTAAAGTAAGGTCTTGGACAACTCTGGTAGCACTGAAGAGACTCATCTTTATGCAACAGCCAGGACTATCCCAGTTCCATGTATTTGTCTGATCAGAGGAAGGTAATCCCAGATAATTTGTAAAAGATGAAAAAAAGAGGAACTATTTTTACAGTAGTGGTTAACATTTGAAGCTTAGCACTGGATGGTTCTGAGATTCCTCTGAAAGGAAAGTTCACCACTCTCAGCTCTGATTACAGGCTTGGGAGGCCAACGGTCCCTCAGCATGGGCTCCTTAGCTTTTCTGAGGAGGAACAGGCTCTTTACAGCATCTTTCTTCAATGGCTTCAGAAGGAAATTAGCTTTTAGTGCAAATGTAAATTGCACATGTGCAAGTTATAATTCTGGATCATTGCCAGTAGGTAAAGTCTCTAACTCTGCTATTTGGTAGTTACTATAAAGTTTTCAGTAATACTCTTCAGCTCTCTTCCTGTCCTTTCAGCTACAGAAAAAACATTTGGAAAGAAAAGAGTCTTTTTATGTATAGAGGGGATAAATGAATAGCACTTGCGGGACAAAGATGAATGGAAATTGAAATAAGAGTTTTTTCAACAAATGTTTATAGTCTAAAAATGACAGAATTTTCATATTCAAGTTCTGTAAAAAACAGCACTCAGGGGTAGAAATGAGAGTTTTGTGTGTGAGAGGATTAAACTGAAAAAGCAATACAACTATTTGAAGCAGAAAAGACCCCTGTGCCCACAAAGTGCTGCAGAGAAGCAGAGTTTAATGTCAGTGGGATTGTGAAGGTCAGTGAGCAGATGAGGGTTGATAGAACCTCCTCTCTGGATTGTGAAAAGACCATACACATCTGGTAGAATACTCCCAGAGGATCTCTGAGTCCCAGGGGGTTGTGAAGCCTGTAGCTCACTTGTTGTGCTGTGTTATTTTGATAGCATTACTTTGTCTACAGCAACTATAGAAAAATAAAGAAGCTTCCATTCAACTTTCAGAGCATGGATATTTTATCTCAAATGAAACTTAAGGAATTAATAATGTTGGAAGCTAAAGCTTTACTTATATTAGTTTTTAAATCTTTTTTATATGTTTAGTTTTTACTTACTTTGCCAAACAGAGGTATGCCTCACTGAAAGAGGGCATTGAGTGTCATATTATCCTGAAATAGAAGAAATACACTTGTCAAAATAAATATCAAATCTGCATTTTTCAAGCAAAATTTCATGGCAGGCATTATGGACTTGCTGTGTACTAATTCTAAGCATAACTAGAGACCACATTGACCTGCCTGCCTGTATTATGTAGAATTTTCATATAAAGCATTAAGAATGCATCTTTATAAGGAACAATATCATTATAGTTGCATAACTCATGTCTATAAAACAACAACAGAATGACCTGGTTCTCATTTTCTAACTGGTAAGTATCTGGTTTTGGATCACAAAATGACTGTATACCTCTCTGGGCCTCATATCATTGGGATACTTCCTACCCATGGGTGGAGGGCAGCAGGGAAAAATCAGAGGGAAAGTATCATATTTCTCTTACAGGTTTCTTCTTTTTCCTCGGAAAAAAATATGGCAGGGGAACGGTTAGATGTATTATTTTAAATTTGCACTCACAGTGACTTGCCTTACAAACGTCTTTTGATTTACATAGGCATAAACAAAATTAGAATGATTTCCTGGTGTTTACATCTGAATATGAAATATGCATGTCTTCTCCAGGAAAAATCCTCCTAGATCAGCTCCCCCCGCTTGAAAAAGAAGACAATATTCTAAAAATGCATGTGAAACCTTTTGATTCTTCAGTGACACAGGCTGTTCTCTGCATTTTTAAGGCATCTTTCTTCACAGCAATCTGTACTTTATGACACAGACATTTTCAAGATATGCTGCAAATGATAGGAGTCAAAAATACCACCCCTTATGTAAGTCAAGCTCCCATACACATGGAGCCCTGCTTATAGAGTACAAACCTACAAGAAACCTTTTCAATATGGGTTCTTTAGCAAGCATTTTTTTAAACAAAGTTAGACATAATAATATACTTACTAATAATGTACTATATCTACAGGCTAGATAGTGAGGCCCTTACTGACACTGATTATCATTTAATCAGTGATGAATTAAATTTGAAACCACCAAAAGGTTTTAAACTTGGAGACATACAATTTAAATGAATCTTGACCAGGTGATGGGAAGTAGGAAATCCCTTTCAAATGCTCTGACATAAATGAAGAGCTTAGTTGGTCAGGTACAAAAATGAGCTGAATTATGTAAAGCATCATTAAACAAGAATGTCTGTAGAGGCAGGGAGTGTGTGAAGAGAAATATGCGTATTAGGTATGCAAGTTTATTCATACTTAAGGACTTACTTTACTTTAATAATAGCCAAGTATCACTCAAAGCTTAAAGATATGTATTTCAGAGAGTTTTCAGATGAAAGGCTCCGAAGAAAACCAGTGGTGTATGGGAAGAGAAGGCTGTGCCCTTTGGGAGGTAGAGTGGATTACAAGCTGCTTGAGGTTTGTTTTCTGGAAGAGTTGTTACTTTAGGGGAAGTGAGAGTGTTTTGAGACACTAGACCTTGCTAAAACAAGAACATATGAGTGTTGTTGGCACCAGGCCATGGAGTGCCTGGGTAGGAGTTTAGCACAGAGCTGGATGGGGATTTTCTGGTGAAACTTTTGTCAGAATAGGAACTTTTTGTGAAGACATAACTTCATTTAAACTCTCTCACTGGAGACAAGCTGTACATGGTTAATGTGAAAAGTGTGGTCAGAGGGAAGGTATGACACACCTCTGACCAGCACCTTTATGGCCAACAAACTCACCTGGTCCACAGAAATGCCTGTGCCCTCTGAGGGCCTCTTTTGGTATGAGGGATATTATATATTATATTATATGATATAATATATGATTATATTATATCATATGATTATATGATATATTATATGAGGGATATTATACATTCACACTGCCTTTCTCTCAGCCTCTGAGGAGAGGACAGCATCAGGGTAACCCAGCTATACATTTCCCAGCCCAGAGCTGAGGCTGACAAGGCAGACAATAGGATCTGCCTGCTCCTGTGTGCATGGACATGTCCTGGAAATCCAGGTTTGTTTTGATGATCAGGCCCCTGCCTCTTGTGAGCTGGGTGGTTCAGCAACTCAGTTTGGGCTACATCTTTTATATAAAGAGTTTGTGTATCTCTTGGCTGGAGTGCAGATGTTCATAATCATCATGAAAGAAGTGTTTACATTGCTAATCGTTACAAGCACCTTTTATTGAAAAATGGAAGTAAAAGCCCTAACAGGCAAGAAATCAGTTTACACTAACAGGAGCCCATTCACTCTTGTAGCCCATAGGAAATGGAGAGGCTTCAGATCCTTTTCTGAGACACAACTCTGCTCATCATTGTACATTTCAGGGTGTGGTAGAACAGAGGAAAAGAAAGGAAGGTAGTCAGTAGCAGTATTTGGCAGAGAGTGGTCACACCATATAGCTTTCCGGGTGGATTATAGCTTGTTCTGAGCTGTAACTGGGGTGGGGCTGGGGTCAGAGAACTGCTGAGCTGTAATCAGTCTGTGCCTCTGAAAGAACAGGATGTATCTTTGGGCTACACACCTTGCTATGGCAGCTACAAAGCTTTGGGTCAGGGCATATCCATCTCACGGCAAAACTTCTGCACACATGCCCACAATGCAACATAACTGAGACCAGATCCTCATTTCCTGTCGTCTTTTCCCCCTACTTTTTGCATCATTTTTACAGAACAAAGAAGTTCTATAGCCAAAAGACACATGCTCTTCCTTTAGAGCACTTTAAGAGCAAAAAGTGCCTGCTGTGGAATAGAGATGCTGTCCCACTGAGGAAACTCCAGTGGAATCCATCTCATATGTCTTCAGATTCATGGATTCACTTTTTGGTCAGTGGCAAGAAACAGGCAGTTCAAGGGCACAGTTCACCCATCCTGTTTTCATGCCTACTTTAGGATAAGCGTAATCACTCCTTAGCAGTGTCCACTCCTTGAAAGAAGCTGTGAAGGCAAGTTAGACAGCTGATACAGCCACCCATATACATGCCTAACACTGGTTGAAAATTATTCCCACTTCTACTACTTTTCATGTGGTCAATTTCAGTATCAGCCTTGGACTCAACCATAACTATCTAAACCCTGTGAGGCATGGAAGTTTCCAAAAAGTTTATGTGCTCATAGTATTATAAATCACAAATCAGCTACACAAAATCATGAAAATGGATTAAGGTGCATGATTAAATGCAATAGTGCTGTCTTCTTTCTTCTACTTTTTATTCAGCCTTTGGAGTTTTGGGGTATATTTTTGTCATGTTTTCCACTCTTATCATTCAACTCAAGGCTTAAATCAAAGGATAGTTCAAAATGAGGGCAGGGAGTCTTGTAATTGTTTGACTGTGGGATTAGAGTATAAACAAAGCTGTCATGGCAGTGCCACATATCAAAAATAAGATCAGTTAGGAAATGGTAGTATTTTGCTAAGAATCAGACATAAGAGTATTCTTCAGTTTTACAATTGAATTATTACAGGCTTTTACAATATTGCAATAAGATGTAATTGCTAAGGTTATAACTCAACTTTAGCTGTAGTAAGCTAAGTACAAGCTGAGTCAGACCTTGTCTTGCAAGTATGGTCAAGGGCAAGAACAGATACTAAAATTTTGCACTGTTTTGAAGGTGCTTGTCCCACTGTTTGCACTGCAAACATGCCTTTGTTAGGCAGCACACCCCATTTAGGTGACTGCTGAAATGCTGACAGGGCTAATGGCACTCAACATTTGCTTCACCTGGTATTATGGATAAACAACTTACTGTGAAAGCATGAAAAGTGCTTATAATTTACACTTCTGTTTAGACAGGAGTTTAATTAGGAAATGCAGAAGCTTGTATTGAGTAGAGACCTCTGAGCAACAAGAGAGTTTGCAAGGGGTCAAATATCCCTTTGGCTGAAAGACAAATGCAGTGACAGCCTGAAATCCATCTCTGCCCACCTTATATAAGCTGAATCTACTGATTCAGCAGATCCTGAGATTTACTGATCCCTTTGTAGGTTCAATCTCCACTCTGAATATGGTTCTTACCCATCTTCTCTGTTGTGCATTTATCACTGAAATGGGCAAAATCCCTTTTATTCTCCACTATTCACACCCCACCACTCAAAGATTTCACTGATGTCCAGGACAAATCAATTTTTCAAGTCTGAAACTGAATATATGACTAGTTGTGCTGTGAATCATCTGATATGGGGCTTTGGTCACAGCCTGAGCTTGTGGAGGTACCTCATAAGAGAAAAGGGAGGTTGTAAAACAAGACAAACAAGACTCAGAGTGAGGAAGTCTCAGAGGTGAAGAAAGATAAAAACATTGTAAAATCAACTGTAGCTGTTTGGGATATTTCAAAGGGGAGATGCTTTACTCCAAGTTCATTACAGACTACTGGCTTTTTTTTTTTTTTTTTTTTTTTGCCAAAATATGTCTCTCTCTTTCCAGTATTTTGTGCGAGCATGTTGTCAGAGCTCCCCATGTTGTGGAGGGAGCTGTGTGTGTTGCGTCAGAGGCTCTTGCCCTGTGCTGCACCCAGGCTCTGATAACCCTCCTCTTCTAATTTGTAGAGGAGCAGTAACTAAATGGATTTTCACAAATTTTCTCAAATTCTGAGAAAAGCTTTTGAGTAGTTTGTGGCTTAGGCATTTTTATTGGTAGGGTATAGCTGATTATCTAAACAGTTAGTGGAGGGGTAGTGGAAGCAATTTCATATCCAGACAAATAGCAACAAAATTTCTCATGCTATGCCTGTGATTTATAAGCCTCTGCAATTATCTGCATGACCTTCATACTTGTAGGTACAACTAAGAATGTAATCTGTGCCATAATTGTAGCCTTTCCCTTCTCCAAGGCATAAAAAAGCACTGCGTAGCCAGGAAATAAGAAATAGGCAAACATATGGAAGATTTAAGCTAAAAAATCTGTCACTTATTGGAAACTGATTGTTTGCTTCTAATCTTAGATTGTATATTTTTACATTAGATACTATTAAATATAGATATTAAACATGTAGGAATTGTAGCAAAGTCAGATACTGAGTTTCTGTTCAGGAACTGTAATTTAGCATGTTGTAAACTGGGGTCTTACCAGAACTTGCTTGTGGTTATGTTCAATAGGCTTATTAAAAAAAAACCCCAAACCCCCTAAAAATCCCCAAAACCCCAATCCGCACCAAGAAACCTCCCAAAATCCACCAAAACCAAAACCAAGAAAACAGCAGAAATTCTGGGCATTTGCATGTCAAAGGTCCTTGCACACTGTCCTGTTTTGAAGAGCCAGTGTGAATGCTCATGCTTGCTTCCTATATTATTATTTCCTCAGCACATTTTCCCTCAGATATCTCTGACTGAATGCCTGGGCTAAGCATCTCATAGACAACAGTGCTACAGCTCAAGCCTTCCTTAATTAGTATCTGCTCTGTTTGAAGATTTACAGCAGTGCAGTTTTTGGTACATAATGCAATTTTCAAACTCCACTTACAATAAACTTACTTAACTGCAAATGTATGGTCTGATTGCAGACTTATCTTTTCAAATCCTGTGTCATCTGTAATTCCCTTACTACCCTTCATGGTCCTTTTCATACATTTTTATATGACCGTTTAAACTTTTCTCATGACTCATCTGTGGCTATGGCATCCCTACATAAAGACACCCACATTTCTCAATTTACTTCTTTGTGGAGTGTGTTAGATCGAAACCATACCACACAGTGGTTTCTCCCAATCCTTATAAAATCTGTATTTCATGAGCACAATTACTTTTAGGAACATTCTCAGATTTAGGGTGAATATTTGAAATAAGGTAGTCACACAGTTGATATCCTAGAGTTATAACGAAGAGTATTACCCCAGAAAGGAGCACAGGAAGTCAGAAGCAGGTATAGATCCACTCCTGAAAATGGGAAAGCTAGTTAAGAGAGCAGCTGGATGGAATTATTTTAAATATAGAATACTGATGGGTTTTTTGTGGATCCTACAAAAGCCAGTTCTAAGTTATATATTTTTGTCACCATCTATGGGTGCGTTATATACTGACACTTCCCATTTTTTTCAAATACAGAGACCAGAACTGAGGAACAGGAATTGACACTGAAGACTGAAAACTGGATTTGGGCCAAGTGGACTTCATAAATCAGTTCAGATTACTGTTCTCTTAATCTCTCGTACTGTGTTCACCCTCAAAATTAAAACTTCTTTATTTTAATGACAAACTCAAAGAAACCTCTGTCTGACCCTTATTCCTACAAGCACTGCTTTATGGGGCTTCTTCAGAAAATAGGCTGATAGAAAACCCCAGCAAAAATATCTCTATTTTTGCCTCAGGATTCCTAGTTGGAGGGACACAGAACAAAACAAACAAGACAAAGCCCAAACCCAATGAAATAGGCTATCGCCTTGCTTTCTGGAATGAGTCTAGCTCCTATTGCTGAGAGGTATCTTGCACCTAGTGCCAGAACTAGGGTTGCTGTGCTGAGGTTCAAAATACTTCTGGAAACCTGCACAGTAGGACTTTTGTGCACCACAATGCTCAGGTTTCTGAGGTTCTGACTTGATAAGGAAGAGGAAGAGGATCTAAAGCAGATACTCAGAGGGAGAAAATGTTGGCAGATTCCTTACCCCTCCTCTCCTGGGATAAAGCAGACTCATCCCTTCATGCTGGTTGAACTTCTGAAGTGGAAATGTGAACACAACTGAATGAATGCTGGTAGTAAACATTAGGCAGTGAAAGAGTAAACCCTGCAATGTAAAGCATTAAGAAATGCAATTATTTCAACTTCCTCTTAAAAGCAGGTCTGTAAAATATTTTTATGCTCACCTCTCAAAGCTAGCTTCTGCTTCCATATTTACTTTTGAGGTGTAGGACAAGTCATAGAATTATTACAGAGAAGTACAAATCACAAGACACAGTAAGAACCTGGAGACTTGGTGATAACAACTGGTAGTGTTTTCCTAATGCTTGGTTAATATTTACCTATGATAAAGCAACTATTTAAGCAACTGTGGATGACTTGGTCGTAACATTTGCTTTCAGGAGCAGAGCACAGTGTATTTGATGTGCTTTGAGAGGTTTTCTGAAGACACAAGAACAACTTTTATATCGAGGTCAAACTCTTAGGAAAGATTCTTTTGCAGCACTTGTTTTTGTCTCAGCTTGTTGAAAATGGCGGGTGTAAGCAGATGCATGAAGTACTCCATGTTCATCTTCAACTTTTTATTTTGGGTAAGTTAGTGTTTAAACTGTTATTAATGATGTAGGAAATGTGTTCCCCATTATCTGAATGCTGCAGTTAGAGGAATTGTAAAGAAAATAGAGCATAAGTGGAACCAGAGTATGATTCCAAATCAGGGAGGGGAGAATATATTTAACTTTTGCCCTTCCCTTTGTCTTTTTCCATCTAAACACCTTTCCCTCTGCATTTAAAAGTAGACAAGCCACAGATCTGCCTCCCTGCTCTTGTGCCCCTCATGTCAAGGGACACCACTCATCTCAGTCAGAAGATAACAGACTCTCCAATAACAATGCACAATTCTCTTCCTTTTATTGCTGGTGTTTGCATGCAAGATCCTGAAAATGGAGTTGCAACAGAAAATATGGAAAATTTACTTGAATTTTTAGCCTCCTAATTGATAAATGGTTTTCATATCCTTCTTTGTGGTTCTTTGCTTTACATTTAGTGCATAATTAGTTTCTGATGGTGGGCAGTAAATGTTTCTAAGAATGTATGTGCTGGCAGTACTGCCACAGCTGTACCAAGGCCGATACAGCACAGCAGGCAGGTTTCTGGGTGTTATTGGAACTGTATTTGTCTATTTATCACATCTCAGCTGGGTTGAAAGAATTTCAGGTCCTGAAAGCTCTGGAAAGGTTTGAGTTAAAGAACATTTCTCTCATGGTTCAACCTCACTGTCAGATTTCTTGACCGAGCTTTGTCAGGTTCACCAGGGGTTCACTGAAACCAGAAGCAGAACTACTAGCCACATTATGGGCTTTGCCTCAAGGGATTTTTTTCAACTGAAAAGGTGATACCATTCAAAAGGGACCACAAACAGTAGCCTTGGAAAATCTGTGGCTAGCCCAAATTCTTTGAATGCATATGGATCTCCCAAAGAAATTCCTGAGCTGAAACATGGACAAATGTCTCAGACTAGCATTAGAAAAGCTCCAAACTACTTCTAGAATGAACATTGGACTAGTGTCCTATGCCTCTAGTGACAGTATGGATTTCCTAGGGACAAAAAAAGGGTGGGATCCTGGGGGAGTCTTGGAACAAGCATGTGAGAACAAACTTTCTATCTTTATACCAAAGTTGAAAAACCCACACTGTGTTCTGAGGAAGAAAATGCTGAGAGCATTCACTGTGCATGTGCCTGCCTCGATGGAAGAGAGAAGGACAGGAGAGAAGGACAGTAGTTAACTGTTTTAGGGAAGGTGTTTAGCACTATTAAGATAGGGAAGAATGAAACAGAGAAGAACAGGAATGCAGTATATTTATTTATTTTTAGGCAGATGTTTAGTTTAGTATGATCAAGATTAGGAAGAACAGATGTATGGGCTTACAGAAATAGAATGAAACTGAATTTTTTTGTTCACATTCCTGTCTCTAAGTCATGGAAATCACTAAACTTCAACAGTAAGGTTGAGGGAACAGAGATGACTTTACAGCCACTCATCCCACAGCTGCTGTCTCTAGTACTCAAGGCAGTTGACAAGTGGAAAATTACTGATACTGGGAAATGAAGGTGACTTTAACCTGAATAGATAAGAATGACAGTTGCATATTTACCTGGTGTTCTTTCATTTTACACCCTTTGCAATCTCACAGGGAGTGTCCTCTCTTAGAAGACTCAGGAATGGGCTCTCTAGCCTTCTGATGACTTTTTCCAAACAGCTCATGCAGCATCACACTCTGTAAGCCCTGGAACAGTCTAAGATAGCTCTGCAAATTGACTATGGCTTCACTTCATGACATGTGTCCCCTTGGCTTCTATATGCCCATGAGCCCCATGCTGGGCTCCACCACACAAATAGAGTTTTTCATCTTCCCTGTTTAGTGAAAAACAGCAGACTGTTGCAGGCTTTTGAAGATCTGTGCTTTGAAACTGGGTGCCTATATGGAGTTTCTATATATAAGTCCTTAAATTATATATATAAGTCCTTAAATTAATCCTTGTCAGTTTTGTGCATTAAGCCTCACATTAAGCCTTCTTTCCCTTCTTTGGAGTTTGCAGGATATCCAGTCTCACCTGCTGACCTCATTGTGTCAACTTCTACTACTCCACATCATGCAAAATTGTAGAATTACTTATTTTTTCACTGAATATTGATGTCTGACATTTGTTTGAAGCAACATGGTTAGTGACAAAGCATCTTTGATCAGTTGTTCATACCAGACTTGCAGTCCCATCTACAAAGTGGCCCCTTCCCTGAAACTGAATGTGGACATCTGAGTTCCTGAAGCAGCTTAGCAGGTTTGCTGAGCCAGAGGCCACATTCTCTGTAGGATCTGCCTAGAGCTGTAATTTCAGGTGTCTCGAGGAAGTATTTCAGTCAAATATTTTCTTTAACAGAAGCAACTTTGTAAAAGTTCCTCCTGATGTCCTTGAACTGAATGTTTGAAAAGGGTGTGCTAATGGAGGAAATTCCCCACAAATTTGGTATTTATGTGTATGAGAATTGCAGAATCTTAATATACTGTTGGTTCAGCACTATGTCAGGCTCATCTGAGGTGATACTGATTTAACCAACAAGGCTGTATTTCCTCCTCACGCCAAAACTGAAAGCTTGAGAAGGACTAACCAAATTTGAGGGACATAAGTACTGTTGCTGTTCTATTTATGAGACTGAGATAAGATCACTGATTCTTTGTCAAGGATTATGGCAAAAATACGATAGCCATCTAATTTTGGGGAAATGGGTGAAGACATTTTCAAAGAATCTCATTTTATTCCATCAGAAAACACTAGCAGTTCATTAAAAAATAAATTTCCTGGAATGAAAATTTATTTACTTGAAACTTTATTTTAAGAAAACTTTAAGATGGAGTATTGCAGCAAACTTGACATGTTCAACTTGGACTCTTTGGGAACAGACCATTTTTATTTGTTATTACAAAACTTCTCTTTATGTGTTTTTGTACACATTGTATATTATGAAAATAACTAGAAACAAACCATTAAGATTTTACTGAAATGGAACATTTTTTATCAACCTAAAACAGCTCTATTTTAAAAATTAAAATATGTGCACATCTTACTAAAATTTTGATTTATAAATGATGTTTCTATTTTTATGTCGAGGAAATATTGTAGCATTCCCATTTGATTGATGAGTTCCTGTATACATTTAGCTAAATTTGCTTCTACTATGTCGCTGTCGAGCAGGACGGGAACAGAGAACTCCAGATCAGAAGGCAAAGAAAATGAGCTCTGATTTATTACAAATATACCACTCTATATATAGAGAACACCGAGAAGACTGATTTCATTGGTCTTAGAGTAAAAACATGTCACACCATTGGTGTGCAGTGAATGACGCACAGTGGCAGAGCATATCTATAAACAATGTGAATAACAAGATAGATTAGAGAATTATTTACATTCTTTCCCAACTGTTTCCCAGGCTCTTGCCTGGTTAGAAAACCTTTCTCTTTCTCTCTGACTGAGCTGAGAATATCCACACTACTACTCTGCTGCATTTTAAGAGGAGGTCCTATATAACAAAAAAGACTGTGTGACAAACTCTCTTTGGATTTGTAGCAATAGATGCTTCAGTGAAAACTTTCACATTAGCAAGACCATGTTATCTAGTTAGTAGCCACGTCACTCACACAGTGCTGCTGAACAAGACTGAAATGTACAGTCATATGATACCATCAGTTTCTAGGCAAATTCAGCAGGATTCAAAAGGTTTCAGTGGGGAGCTGTAGTTAAATTTGATAACATGTTATAGCTGTCATTGATTGTACAACTTTCTGTTTCATGTTTAAAAGGTACTTATAGGAGCTTTACTTAGAGCAGGAAAATGTGTGGTAGCCATGTCTGAGTGCTGGCCCTATTCCATATTCAATGATCTGTGAAGGTCATTAATGCCTTTGATGCCAAATATTATATGAAAACTTCTGTGGTGAAAGTTTTTTAAAGAAAAAATATCTAAACCATGTAAAAAACTCCCTATTTTAATTTCAATAGTTCCAGTCTTCAAGGGAAAATAATAACAACATTTCAGGGCCATTTATGACTGGAGTATTAATGGCAGATAGAGATAATTATAAATCTGACTAGTCCCTGGTCCTCAGTGATGTCTCTTTCCTACCAGTCATCTCAGTAGGCACAATCCTTACACCAGAGTAGTCTCTTGGTTACCTATGTCCAACAGTTAATAAAAATAAAATTCTGTACAAGATTCATCAACAACAAGGTTAGGAATAGAGTGACTGGCACACAGGGGAATGGTACCTCAATGATCGATGAAATAGGAGCACAACTAGAAATGAAGGAATTTATCTGGACCTGTGATTCATCTTCCCTGACTTCAACATCTTAAGGAAAGTCATGCTGGTCAAACATTCATATGTACAAGAACAAGTTGTATTTGTCTGTTTTCTGTAAAATTATAATGGGAGCAATTACTCTAGGCATTTTATGAGACCTGTTCTAAGGATTGGAGATGGCCAGATATTGCTTGCATTTGAAACAGCAAAAAGAATTTATTTAGAACTTTTCCTGTTAGATTTACTATAGAGAATATCTCCACGTATGTGTCCTGAATAAGGCTAGAAGCAGCAGATATGCAAACATCCTTTATCAAATCTCACGTTTCCATTATTCAAGAAACAACATTCTTTACAGGCACATTTTATACATACAATAGCAATTTATATTTCTCTCTCACATCTGACAGAATTTCTGTGTGCTTCCTAAACACATGTATAAATCATCACGTAAATGCGTAGTCCTCTGGGGTGGAAACATCAGGGATTTGGTGCATACCTGAAGATTTAACTACACTTCGAATTTTCCTGGAAATGAATCAATATTCTCTGCTCCAGCAATTCATGTTTCTTTTGCTTTGCCAAACAAATGATTTCAGAAGTTTGGACAGCATATGGTGCAATTTGGATACTGAATGTTAGTAAAAAAGTTGCTGACCTTTCTAACTTGTCTTTATTTTCTCCCACAGGTGTGTGGTTGCATTATTTTGGGAATCTCTATATGGATACGTGTTAGTGGTGCTCAGCAGGTAAATGCATGCAGTCATACCAGCACCATGTAAAATGTGGAAACTACTGCATACACTTTAATTTCCCATCTTCATTTCCACAAATTTTCTATGGTTTTTTTTTTGAGGTGGTTTGTGTGGGTGTAGAGGAATGCATTTTATGATGTTAGGATTAAACATCATGGTGCAGGTAGTCAGATAAAGTGATTGATGCAAGCAGAGATATGACTATGAGAAGTAGCTGCTAGTGTTATTGATGCAGTTTCATGCAGATGCACACAAATTTCTGTTTGAAAATGTGTCTCTCACCTCTAATGAAAAATAATTATGCTTTTGTTAATGATTTCGGTGTTAGAATAATGTGGAGGCATGCAGCTCATAGACTTATCCATGTTTTTCCCTATTAGAATAGTATAGTCATATCTATTCCTAGGGTTATTCCATATGTTTGTGGGGAATATTTTTATCTTTCTCACTATCTTCAATAACACAATTCTCAGTTCCCCAGTAACTGCAACTTTGAAAGGGAGAAAGGATTTTTCCGTTCAATTTTTCAACAGCTCCTTAAAAACACCTTATCCTTTTCTCCTCATATTTTTATATAAAGAATTTTAAATGCCCAAGAATATAGGATTACAGTGTCCTAAAAGTCCACCTGGAGGGTAGAAAAAAGACCCTGAATTGCCCTCATGGATTTTTTTAATGGGTTATTAAATTACTTCAGATATTATGACGTTTATTTTCTGCAAAGCTAGGGAAAATACAGTTTTGAGGAGCTCTTAATCTTGCAGACATGCAGCAGAGGTTGGTCCTGTTGTTTCAAAGACCCCATAGTCCTGTAGGCCCTTTTGCCCAGTCAGTACCACTGGCACTGACTCTAAGGTTTAAGCGGTACATTCCCTCAAATCAATTTGGGCCATAGAAATGCAAATTAATTTGAAAGCTTAATTTGCATTCTTCTATTTCTAAAAAGACTTCTTGGCCAGAGAAGTGAAAAAAACCCCAGGTGTCACATGGAAGCATGTTTTTTTTCAGCTTTCGGATTGAGCCTTTAGTATAGATTAAGTTGCAATTCTTCAGACAACTCCCCTGTTGCTCTAGCACACTGTCAATTAAGAATAACTTTTAAACCAGTATTTTCCCACCTGGAAATAAAAATATGGTGAAGGTAAGAAGATAGCTTTATACATTCCCTGCCATTTGGCTGATGACACTGTTAACCTTAGCCAGTCCCAGATGTCTCATGTCTGGCAGAGCATGAATGCAAGAGAACTTGGTTCAAGATGACACTGTGTCATTGGGTAAATTAGGTCATGGTGGAGAGCTCTGCCATACTCTTCTCTGGAAGAGGAAGAATCACAACTTTCACTCCTCAATCAACATTTTACTAGAAGCTAAAATTGCCATACTTGGTACTTGACAGTCTCTGGTATGATGGCTCAAACAATGCAATGGAGCTTGGAAAACCATAGCCACTACCAAATCTTATTTTTTGAGAGATTTCCTATTGAGAAAAGAATATTTAAATGTATGTCAAACTGCTTTCCTGAAGCAACACTTAGTACTCTCCAAAAACCTGTGAATTAAGAGTCAGGACCAAAATTGAAAGCATTTTCTTACATTTTTGCCTCCAGGCAGGCAAAGTTCCCATTCAAAACCAATGTATGTTTCACCTCAGTAATAACTGAACAGACCATAAGGACTTGGCTGTAGATGAATAGAGCTTTCTATGAATAAATAACAGGAGATTCAGTCCAACTTGGAAAGAGAAAGAACAACACATTCTTCAAACTATACTTGTCTATATACCTTTGCAATTTCCATTAGAAGATGAATGTGACAACTTCCAGACATTTTTGCTAATCTTGGCATCAGTATCACTGGAAAATATTCTTTGAACATTTTTCTCGCTTTAGGCCTTTGGCCTTAGTCAGTCCTGTGGGAGCTGAATAATTTAATATTTAATAATATTGATGTATATTAATTGTTTAGTTGAATGCCCCACACATCAAAATAAATTTCTCATCTCCAAGGGTAATATTAGAGATGAAGCCTGGGAGAAAAAAAGAAAAGAAAAAAAAAAGAAAGCTGCTTTGGAAAATACATCTAACTATTTCCCTAATATATGCAGCATCACTCTGAGAAGTGCTTTCTCAGAAGCAGTCATAGAGTATGTTCCTGGTCTCCTAATGATAAACAGAGATTTTGTTTCTTTAACATTGGGTTAATGTAGGAGAGGTTTTGAGGTAACCAAGTCTCCTACTTCGAGTAAAAAGCAAAAATTCATTGACGGAAAACCAACTAAAAAGTCACTTTAAAGACAGATCTATATTTATTCATTTACTCTGTAAAGTTGATTTTCATCTTGTGCAGAAACAAAGGTGGAAAACCAGATTTTACAAAGCTCTCCATCTCAAAACAACATTTGAGAAGAGAGCATTAGAGCATAGAGCTCCCATATTTATGGATCACAATTTCTCCATAGGTGCCACTCAGTATATTTATCAGTTACAAAATAATGATCTTGTTTTGGGGAATTCAGATGCTTTTAGAAGGACCTTCTTGTAGCTAAAAGATTGTTTTTCCTCTTTCTTTTCAGGGGGTAGACAGCAGCATGCTTGCAGGAGTTAATCTACTAATTGCCGTGGGTGCCATCATCATGATCCTTGGGTTCCTCGGGTGTTGCGGTGCTGTAAAGGAGAGCCGGTGCATGCTGATGTTGGTAGGAAAGAAAAACATTTGTCTGCCTTTAATAGGCCACAGCTACATATGATGGATAGAGTCCTTGCAAGTAGTATCAAATGAGGATGGGAACCTTTTAATTTAACTGAAAACATGATTACAATCCTGTGTTTTCTTTGCTCACCTTGAGTTTGGGCCCCTTCTGAATTCTGTTGTGGTAAAAATGATGGTTGGTCTCATCAGCAAGACAGGGTCCAGAGAGACTTGAGCATGTCACTAGTTTTTTTTTCCCTCCAGGCATCAACAAATTTCCCTCTATCAGCTCTCACCCATTACCTATCCTATTTAATTTTCTAAATTCCCAGTTGCTCTCTTTGCTGGTCCACCTAGAATGTCCTCCCTGTCCTCCTGCCCAAATCTCACCAACGCACTGTTATCATGACACTGTTCTGGTGTGTGCCTTGTTTTGATCACCAGCTGAGCACGGTCTGTCTTGAGCACCACTTTTTCTTATCATCAAAGAAGAAATAGTTGGAGCAACTCTGACTGGAAAATCATTCTACCTACATGGTTATTCAAGCACATGAAAGATAAATGTTAACTTAAATTACATCACGTTGATCAAAAGTAATATAGTTTCCTACCCTTTTTGGTTTTTTCCAGTTTTTTATTGCACTGCTTCTGATACTGATTCTTCAGGTCACAGGAGGTGTTTTAGGAGCAGTGTACAAACCTCAGGTACAGTATTATTCTATATGTTCATTGATGTCTTCATATAGTTTTGTTTCTTCTCAAAAATTAGTAATATATTCTAACTTGCAGGTTGAAGCAGTTTTTAACCTCACTCTAAGTGAAAGTGTGCATGCACTGCAAAGTACTACAGGAGAATATAAAGAGTATCGGGAAGAGTTCCAGAAGCTGGAGAAAAAGGTAATTAAATAGTAAAAAAATGAAGGGGTTGTTATCTGTCTCATCTTTGGCATCTGTCTCCTCTTCATTTTATGACTACTCTGCAGTAGATTTGAATTTCATTCCCTGGGGATAGGAAAGGGTCTGACTTAAAGGCAAGTTGAAACACCACAGAAGGGACTTCTGTTCTCTTGATAGGACAGGGTCTTCCTGTGATGATTTCTTTGTGCTATAGTGCTGTCTGTAAGAGCAATGAAGCAAGGACACACCACATGCAAGTAAGACTGACTGTTAGCTAAACTCTTTCAGGAGAGGACTGCACGGCCCTTTCTTACAGCTTTCCCTTCTAAAGGAAGATTGATCCTTCACCATATCCCAAATAAGAACTCTCCAGTACTTTTAAGGAAAGTTTACCCCAGGGATTAGGAAAACATCAGGAGAGGAGTGTATTTAATTTAGAATATCCTGCTGCTATGAAATCATTAAATGCCATGCTTTACTGTGTTAGAACGAAGAAAATATGATGAGAAGTTTGTTTTTATTGTGTTTCCACTTTTCATGTTGCACCCATCCTGCAAGACCCTGGAATCTCATTGATGACAACAACAGCATTCACCCCTTCCCCTCCCACAGGCACCTGGGTCTGTACATTGAGAGAATGCCTGCTGTTCTGGTTTTTTAGTCCCTAATTGCTTTTATAGTTTGACTTAATTTTTATGTTTTTAAAGACTGCTGTATGAAAGAAAACCAAACAAGGAATAATATTTAGGTGTCTTATGTTACTTCCACTTCTCCATTCCATATCCAGCTTTGTCCTCTGCTTCTGAGACAGCTTATTTCTTCTCATATAATAAGCCCTCTGGAGAGATGAGCAAAATGAAAAATCCCATAATTACTGCATTAATTTTTAAATGTAGCAGGATTGCTGTATTATGTCCTACAGCCTTTGCTTTTATACAAAATTATGTGAATATTTCCAGCTGCTTTTTAATAGAGGGAGGACCTCAAACCCAAGTTTGCACCTCTGAGCTTTAGTGGCTTGAATGTAGTGGAACACGAAGTGAAACTGCACCTGGTTTAGGTTTCACAAACCCCAAATGGAGGCCTGGTTTCCTCAGTCCATTTCTAATTTAAAGAGATAACCATCATTCAAAGGGGTTATTTTTCTAGATTTCAGAGTTTTATGTGCCTGAATTTTACATTTCCAGCCTGGCTTTTCAAGATGTGAAATGTGGTTGTTACTGGAGCTGGCAAATTACCTTCTGCAAGTACAACCTAGAGAAAGAAGGCTTGATTTTTAAAAATAATATACCCAGTGTTTTAGTTCCATTCTGGTACTGATAATTACTAGCTTTATAGTATGTTAATGTTTTTTGAGCATTTTATACTGAAAATTTGGTCTTTTTTCTCCTATATCTTAAAAAAAATGTATGAACTTACATTCTTATAAATGGTATAGAAATGTAAAGGGTATTTGAAACATAACAATTTGGGAGAACTTCCACACTGAAAAAGGTGAAATAAAATTTGGTTTTTGTTGTTCCTGTCAGCTCCCTCACCTCCTCTCTTTGGATTGAAAATCACATATTTTTAAACTCTTCTCCACATTTACTCCTTTCTTGCAGTACCAATGTTGTGGATTGCAGAATGGACCTGAAGACTGGGGAGAAAATTTTGACAAACAAAAAGACATCTGTCAGTGTGAACTAGAGAAGACATCAGACCTCTGTATCAACTATAAAAATACATCTAGATACATCTATAAAAAAGTGAGAAAAATGTTCATTCTTCATTCCAAAGAGCCAAGTTTTAACCCAAGGTTATCTCTGTTGACTGGTCTGGTCAGGAGCTCTGTATCTTTCTGAAAAGGCAAAGTTTTGCTTTCTCTTTCTTAGCCAGAATTACCCCCACACCACCTGTTAAGAAATGACTGTTCATAGCTCTGCTCCTTCCTCTTCCTGAGATATCTTCAGTTTAGGCCCTTAGCAATCTGCATGGTTACTGTTGATGAAAATTATTGACTTTGGGGCCAGGGTATGACTGGTCAGAGCTGCACACCAGCTACCCTTTGGCTCTTGTTCCTCTCTCAGAAGGCTATGCTCCCATCCAGGCTCATTGTGGTAGTAGACATGTTGACTTAGAGACATTCAAAATGCTAAGGTATATTGAAAATCAAACACGTTAAATGCAAGACCTTTGGGGTTTTATAATACTTTAATAAAAAACCCACACTCACTTTGCAGGATCTGCTGGAAAGAAACCTTACATATTGTGGGATTCATGTCAGAATATTCGAAGTGATTTCTTACAACTACAGCCTTTTGAAAATCTTAATTAATATAATAAGGCAAAGTGTCTGGTGACAGGTAAAAACAAGGCACACTCAGAAGAGTACCATCTCGTAGACAGTAGAGATCTCAAAGAATCAATTTCATGGTTTGCTTGTCTCCTTATGAGGAAATATGGATATGTAAAAAAATTAAAAGAAATGCACAAAATAATTGAATAGCACAAAGTAATTGAAGTTTTAGAATGCTGGTGGTGCAAATTTTGCCAGTGTGCACCTAGCAACAAGCAGATTTTAGCAAATGTTCATTCTGGTTGTATAATTCTCTAATTGCACAGCTCCTTAATCAGGTCCTGCCTGAGCAGTAATTTCCTCCCCATGTAGTCCCATAGAAGCAAATACTATTTTAAAGCAATGAAACTATCTGGTTAAGTAGAAGATACCAGAACCCAATCTGGAAATAAGATGTATACAAAGAGGCTGTTTTGGCCACACTTTAATGTCTTTTTGGCCTCAGGCAAGCCCTCAAAGGACACATGAGAAGCCATCTGTGAAATTACTGCAGGTGCAAGATATCACTCATATGAACACACAGATTTCATAGTGATGTGAGATGCTAGTAGAGACATCCAGCTCTTCTGATATGGGAAAAAATATTTGATATCCAGTGCAGTTATGAGTCAGCTTAACTGAGAGATTTTTTAGAAGAACTAGAAGGAGAAGATCCATGTGTTTATTGTGAGAGAGGAAATATGGTGAAAAAATACAACTATATTTGGGGGGGAGGCAGTTGTACAGTTGTAACAGTAATGTAATTTGGATGTATTTAAGCTGTACTTGGCTTTCCCTCCTGTTTGCAGAAGGAGGATTGTCAGTGCCTGGAGAAGATGTAGTCACTGTAAGAACAGATGTATGCAAATATCCTAAAGGAGAGTAGCTCTGCACAGAACTTCAGCTGTAGAATCATAGAATATGCTGGGCTGGAAGGGACCCATCAGGATCATTGAGTCCAATTCCTGGCCCTGCACACAGCAGCCCCAAGATTCACATCATTTGCATGAGAGCATTGTCCAAATGCTTTTTTGAACTCTGTCAGGTTTGGTGCTGTGACCACTGCCCTGGGGAGCCTGTTCCAGTGCCCAGACACCCTCTGGGTGAAGGACCTTTTCCTGATATCCAAGCTAATCTCCCCTGACTCAGCTTCATTATATTGCCTTCAGTCCTTTCACTGTTCATGAGAATGAAGAAATCAGTACCTACCCCTCTGCTTCCCCTCATGAGGATGCTGAAGATACAAAAGAGGTCTCACCTCAGTCTCCTCTTCTCTAGGTTGAATAGAACAAGTGTCCTCAGTCACCCCTTATAAGGCTTCCCCTAAAGGCCCTTCACATGGCCCTACTTTGGACAATCTTTAGTAGCTTTATATCTTATGGTGCCCAAAACTGCCCCCAGAGCAGAGCACAATGGGACAATCCCTTCCCTTGCCCAGCTGGCGATGCTGTGCCTGATGTCCCCCAGGACAGGGTTGGCCCTCCTGGATGCCAGGGCACTGCTGGCTCATGTTCAACTTGCCATGGACCAGGACCCCCAGGTCCCTTTCTGTGGGGCTGCTCTCCAGCATCTTGTTCCCCACTCAAACCCCAACATAACAATGAAGCCATGCTGATTTATTCTCTTCCTTCCAGCGCCAGCCAAGGACCACCAAACACTTGACAAAATTAATTTTGAAGGTTTTATAACCAAATATTTTTAGTTAATCCCAAGTCTAATAATAAACCTTGAAGTTTCAAATCCAAAGATTAGATTGGTGGGAAACAAGTTCTCTTTCAGACCTGGTCATGGCTGGCTGCATTGACTCTTTCCTAGTAGCAAATTATTACCAAATGAAAGTAAGAACAAACACTTCTTTCCTTGTTAATGCAAACATTAGACATTGCAGCTGTATGTCTTCCTTGAAAATAGTAACTTTTTATGGTCAGCTACTAAATCTTCATACTTGGAAAGGCAAAGGCTTTTGCAGAGAATAAGGTACACATAGCTGTGTGTTTTGTGTTTATTAGCAACAAGCCAGAGTAAATTTAAATAGCCTTTTTTTAGGACAGAGCTAAAGAGAAGGAGAGAGAGAGTTTGAGAGTTATTTTAGAAGATGCATTCCTATAACCATAGGATAATATTGCTTACCTATAATTAATAATTTTGTTTTCTTTTTCAGTCTTGTGGAGAAGTGATTATGCAACAAATTAAAGACAATCTGGTCATAATTATGGGGATCGCCTTTGGACTGGCTGTTGTTGAGGTACCAGTGTACACTGTTAAAATACTTAGTAGCTGACAAGCAATATATTCTATTTGGAAATACATTGGGAATGGGATTACAACACATGGCTTGCTCAATTAATAGACAAGGGAAAACCAACTCTTGCCTTAGCTACAATCTTACTGTTATTCATATTTAATTAAAGTATATGGCTGCTGAGCTGCAAACTTCAGGTAAGATCAGACCACCCTGCTGCCTGTATAAGTGTATCATATGGGATATTTTCTTAAAAAAAATTGCCAGTCTTGAAGCCAGGCTGTGCCTTGACATGAGCCCTGTGTACAGAGATGTGCGAGAATAAACACACAGAAGAATAAGTGCCAGAAGACATGAGGAAAACCAGCCAGATTTTTCCTCCTCTTTCTCATCTTTTGTTGAGGAAAAATTAATCTCCTAAGAAAATTTAGCCTTTAGAGTACATATTTTTATCATTAAGAAATTTTGGTACAAAATTATAATTCTGAGGCATTAAAACTTTAAGCCTCTAGATGACGCATGAATGTGTCTGAGTGCACACATGTGATGCTCCATATATCCCTGCGTATAGAAAAACACAGAGTATGTGAACTGTTTCTTTCAATTTCCTCACCATACACTGAAGAATAACATGCAAGATTTTCTCTGAAGAGAGGAGGAAAATAACTGAGGCTATCCAGTCAGCTACTTGATTTTGATTTGAATAGGAGAAAATTATAAAGAAATAGGGGATTTCATCATGATACTTTCTTCAGTCATCTTTTTTTCACTCTTCCTCCTTGATTTTCTTCCACCCTCGCTCTCCACCAGTGGATGTTTGAGGGAAAAACAGAACTGACAAAGATTGCTGTGGAAAGTTCAGTCTATTACTCAAAGCAAAAACTTCTCCACATCACTGGCACAGGATTGCTCCTCATGGTAGAAGAGTGGGAAAGAGCCCCAACTCAAAACTGTGTTTCTAGGAAAATAGTAGTAAGTGGGGAAGAATTACATAGCTGCAGCACTGGAAGAGGACAGGCCATCAACTTCTTACTCAGCACAGACTTTCTGGTATTTAAGGAGCTATATGTGGGCGGTCAGGTCTCTCACCCATGTTTACTTTGAGGGAAAAATAGGTGAAATACACTGATAATAAATGGCCTTAAAATATAATTGAGGTGTAAAATCTGTATGTATAAAGCAAATTATAAGTCACTTTGCTCTAGTTACTGCGGTTATGTGAGTTGTAGCCTTTAGTTCATTTCCCATCATTCTTTCCTGCTCTCCAGCTGGCATTTTCTGTGCTGGCTGCCTCTCCCAATCATAAAAGGATTAGAAAACAACATGAATAAACAATATGAGACTCAGCACAAATTGTCAGATGGCAATTTACACTTGATAAACATTTAGTGTTTCCACATTAACTCAAGCAATTGCAAATTAAAGGCCACTTGCTTAACCACTTCTCTGCTCTAGGAAATCCCCGATTAAAAAAGGTGCTCTTCCCCCCTCTGTCTGCTTCATTATGCCACTTGTGAGCTATTACTGCTTTCAGCTCATCCTACTAGTGAAAATTATACAGATAAGAAGGGCCCAGTTTCATTTGGGTGCAAGTGCAAATGTGGGCATGGTATGTCAGGGAAGCCTTGTCAGTTTATTCCAGGTGTGAGTACATCCCTTTCTCTTAGCTGTACCTCTGTGCTACATATACTTTTCTCTGTCTCTTCCTTAAGTAAATAAAGTATGTCAGTGTTCATGGCTTCAAAGGTGTCAGTTGGGTGCTTTCCATTTTTGTGGAACACCTTCACAGACTGGTTAACTTTAAATTCAGAAGGAAGCTTTCTGATCTGATCCCACCAGCTGTCTGCCACGGGTCATGGAATTGTACCAGTAATTCCCAATACAGAAGGTGACTCTACTGAATTTTCTATTTCTCGTAACAGCTTCTTCAGTGAACTCACTCTTGTTTCTATCCTAAGTGCATTACTGATAAATATAAAATATTTGTTGCATGATCATTTGCAACTCAAAACAGTGAGGTAGGTTTATAGATGTATACCTGTATACAGTATACACATGAATATGTATACCTGTATACATATACTTCACACGTATGTTTACATAGAAGAGAGTGACAGTGGAAAGGAAGAGAGATTTCAAAGGGAGACAACCCTTAGAATACACAGTGAACATTCCTCTAAGTTTATCAGAAACTAAAATGCTCAATTTTTGTCCAGATTTCTTGAACTTCTCCATAATTGCTGCTCCATTACAGCTAACAACTGCATTTGAAACACATAGAGCTACGGGGTTCTCATGCACAGAGGCAATCCATCTTTTAAACAAATAAAACTTCTACATGGTATCTGCAGTCTTACCTGTTGTATATACTGACTTCATTAAAGTGTCTGTATTCTGTAAGAGGCACATTGGAAAAAGTCTTCTTCACAGCAGATTTATCCTTCATGTAAATCCAAGACATTTGCAAACAAAATATTCCCGTTGCATATCAGTTGTATCCTGGGATTTCCAGAATTGCCAAGTAATATCAGAAATATCTTTGTTTTCCAGATTCTTGGTTTGGTGTTTTCTATGACCCTCTACTGCCAGATTGGGAGAAAATGAAACTGTGAAAATGTCAGAATGATGTCACCAGTCAAATCAAGATCTTTCTAGAAAGAGAGTTAGAGATTTGGCTGGCCACATTCAGATAAATATATGCATGTCCCAGGCAGCTGTTCTGATGAAAATGGCAGCCTTTGTGCTCATGGATGCTTGACAACTTGCAAAATGACCTCTTTATATTTCATACGATTTAATGATGTGAATATGATTTTTTATTTGCAATAAACATCTTTGTTTATGTTTCTGAGGTGTTTATTTTGTCCAAAGATAGCAATTATGTCATGTTGAGAGTGAGTTCACCCTCATGAGTGTTAAACCACCCACAGCAGAGTCACCATGAACAGCTGGAAACCATCATGCAGTGGCTGACTGCTCCAGGGAGCTCAGGTCCCTGGTTACCTCTGCTTGTGGACCAGGGTGTTTTCATTAAAGAGTTGTGCGTCAGGGTTTTGTTACCTGCGGAAAGGGCAGCTAACTTGCAAGCAAATAGGAAAGCCACATTTCCTTTCAGGGATGCTTAAATCATTACCTTGGCAGCTGAGATGGTTGCTTTTGGGCCCAAATGATGATTAGGCTGTGTAAATGAGCTGGATTTAGTGGCACGTGTTTTACAAATAAGCATCAATGGTGAAACCCAAGTCCACGTGGAGGCAAGGTGTACACAGAATTCATGCAGATAAGGCTTTGCCCAGAGCAGCTAAGGCAAGTGGGAGGACAAACACAGGGCATGGCTGGCAGCACAGCAGCAGCCATATAAAGCCTGCCTGCCTTTGGTCTGACCAGTGCATGCCAGTGTTTGGGCCCTGAGGTACTGACAGCCCTGATGGTCCCTGCCCAGCTGCCCCGGTTTCCCTGCGCACTGCCCATGGCAAGGACACCACATCAGCCTCCTGGGCCAGTTGGTTCCTGCCCCACCAATGTCACAGTAGGGCTGGTCTCCAGCTCCCCTGCCTGGTCATGGAGTCCCACCAAGCTGGGCCTGCTCATGTGTCCTGGTGTGACCTCAGCCCATCCCCAGGAAGAGTGTGATGCCAGGGGCTGGGGCTGCCCTGGTGCCCTGCACTGCCCCACTCCTGACCGGGATGGAGGGATGGGCCAGGCTCTGCCTTGCCACCCCAGTGGAACCCCATGTGGTCCCAAGCCCTGGGGACCTGCTGGCCTAGGTTGCCCTCTAACAGAAATGACATCAGGGACAAGATTTTTAAGGTATGAGGCTGTCTAATGATGCCCACAGGGACCTGCTGAGATTTTACACAGCAGGCTGATGGCCTTCCTGCTGTGTGTTGGGATTAGCTGATTTATCCAGCTCTGCTGGACCCTCATCTTCATAATAGGAGCAACTTTAAACACCTCTCACAGCTGCTCTTAAGAGAAAACCACGTATCATGCTCCTCTTGTTAAAGACTCCTCAGGTGCCCTCGACCGTCTCGAATCACACCCTGACTGTTCCCATCTTGACAAAGCAATGCAAACTTGCTTAAAAATGCATTAAAAGCTTCCCTTGAGCAGAGACCCTTGTCCATGTATTATTCCAGCAGAATTGGATTAAGGTAAAATGCATCTGCAGCAACAAGGTTTTTTTAAAAACTCAACCAGAGGACATTTCTGTCCCATCCCTCATCCTTCCCTAGCACTCAGACCATTAGGCCAAGCAGTGATCCTGCTTTCAGTAATACATGTGTCTCCCAGGAAAGTCATCTAGCTACCAGACAGTTCTGGCACTTGTCCTTCCCTCTGCTGAACCTCAGAAGCTGTGCCAGAAGAATTCAAACTTTGTTAGACCAGAGAAGAACCATGACTCCATAACCCAGCTGTACTAACTGGAAAGAGAAATGCTGGCTTCTAGTTCCTCCTTCTCCCCAGAGTGTTTTTTTACTGTGCGTATCTTATCCATCCTCTGAAGTCCTGGGAGCTGAGCCTGAATCACCCAGATCATGGTATGGCAGCTGGAGTCCTGGATTATCACTACAGAAAAATATTGGGAATATAAGGGCAACATGGAAAGAGAATTGCACCTTCTTCTTCTTCCTCCTCCTTTCCATTAGAAGGACTGCTCTCACGTTTGAATGAAGGACCAGAGGGACTCTCACAGAGAGGGGTCTTAGAGCTGTGGATGCCTAATGGATGGACATGATGGAGAAATTACAGCTCATCCTTGCTGCCAGGAGGAGTCAACTTCAGGCAGCTGTAAACTTGCGTATTACTGGCATGAATTTGCAATGAGCATTAAGATGAGACTGACAATGTACACTGGCTCAGACACCAGTCTGGTCCGGTATGCTGCTCTGGGGATTCAGAAGTGTAAAACCAAGTTGTAATAAATACAATACATACAATACAATAAATTTTGGTTGTCTACTGCCTGATTTTGGATATAATCCTTAAAATAATCTTTGCTTACTTCAAAATAATGATGTATGACACATTAGACTTATTGTTAAAACAGTTAAAACTGTTGATATTAAAACCAGCATCAAAATGTTGTCTTCAGGGAGGAACTTTGACACAGGAGTTTTATCTGGAGCTAAGGTGAGCAGTTACTCTGTTTATTTACGCAATTTGTCTCTATTATGTAAAGCTCTAAGGAATAGAAGTAAAGCACTATGATTATATGCTACCATTACTGTTTAAATGGGATTGAGCCAGTGAAGCAATTCAGAATATTATCAGCTTACCAGTGGAGTGGGTTTGCCACTAAAACATGCCCATTGCCTTTGGTGTTGCAAAACTTACTTTTTTCTAATGTTTTGTCGCCTCCTGAAGTTTTCTTCCTCATTTTTTCAATGGAAGCAGCAAAATGCTCAGCATAAAACAAAAAGAAATCTGTCTGGATAAGATTCATCTGGCCATTTGCAAAACAACAGAGTATAAACTCGTATCATAGAATTATGAAATGGTTTTGATTGGAAGGTAACTTTAAAGACCATCTTTAAAGTCCACCTCCGTTGCCATATCTGAGCTATTAGTTTGAACTCTCCTTATAATCAATGAAGAGAAAAACCACATCTAGGATTCGAGCCATGTCATTCTAAAATAGATGTCCAAAGAGGTGAGAAGAGTGATTTTCATTGCAAATAGGTGAAATTGAAGTGAATGAATCCCACTCCGCAATACTGAACTTGTTGAAAACATTAGAAGCACTGATCAGTCAGGAAAGAGCGCTAGTATAATATTCCATGAATGTGCACTGATTATTCATTGATTCATTGACATTTTTGCTCAGTCATGATCCAGCCTGCTAGGAAATGAGCCCTGCCTACTCTCTAGGCTGGTAGGATAAGATTCATCTGGTGTGCACAATGTTGTAACAGAGATCCCAGCACAATTCCTTCATGAAGTCCCCTCTGTATTCTTATCTAAAAACATTTATAGTTGGCTGTTGACTGAAAACAGCAATGGGACAATTTTCTGAGCCTACAAACACTTTTTAATCCTGATGTCTGGAATTGCTGAAATGGAATTTGACAATAAATCCTTGACAGAACAATAAAACTGTAAGGGTTTTCTTTTGTGGGGCGTTGGGGTAGGTTATTTTTGTTTTTTCACAACCATCTCATGCAAGCTAATGTTTATCTCAGTGTTGCCCAATGAAATCAAACATACAGAGGAAAGACACATGTCCAAGACCTTAGTTCTTTAAAATATCACAGGGAGAAAAAGCATTTATCATTATAGTCTTAAATGGTATAAATAAGGAGTGGTAAGAAGAAAGACAATGTGCCCCTGCCTTTGACAATGGAGCTAAATTCCACCTTAAAACCAAGTCTATTTAAAACACATTGGTGGTTTATCATGTCAAAACCAAACATCTATTTAATGGCAGCGGATAAGACATCACACCTGGGCCAAAATTTCTCAAAAGAAGAATGTGTTACATCATTTAAGGAATTTGGGGGAGGGGGGAACGTGTTTTTCTCAGAAAGGATTGTATTTGTGGGGAAATGCAGCCCAAAAAGAAAAAAGTTATGATTTATGGCAAAATGTGAGTCAGTAAAGCAATGTCAGAAACAATGAAGGGAACATTATTAAGACTGTTATTGGAAACAAAAAATAAGGAAGACAAAGAGGCAGATAGAGAAAAAGAAATATGATTTTTAAAAAATGGAAGAAGAATGAAGCAAAACAGAGATTTGAAAGAAGGAAAAAAATAAATATTATCAAGATCCAAGAATTTGCTGCACTCAACTCAGCATGAGGAGAATTTGGCCCCAATCCACCTTTGTGTCCTGGATGCTACGTCGGAAGCCAATTCAACCTGTTTTTAAATCAGTGCCAAATCTGCCCCAAATCTGTCTGACTATCCAGGTCTCTGAGAAGCTGGGGCTCATCAGAGCATAGCTGGTAGCCAAAGTGTACACCAAGAGACAGCTGTGGTAGTTGTATGGCCTCTGGGCATGCCTGGAGAATGAAACTGAGGAGGTGAAACAGCTGACTTTCCCTCTGGAAAGGACACCAGGACACCGTGGATCTGGCCAAAGTATTTTCGGAGACATGATTAAGTGAGGCAGCAGGGTTTATTTTTAAATTAAGATGGAGGGTTATCAGTTTAAGTTTTGAAATAGGATCGAAACCACAAAATTAAAAGCCAGTTCTTTGGCTCTGCTGTAAGATCTGTCTTAACTGCTTAGCCCAAGGTTTTCAGGCATGGGAGAAACTCAGCTGATTTAGACTGGATTCAGCCCTCCTCAGCTGAGGGGATGTTTGACTTTGGATTGTCTGGGGAGGTCAGTTAGAGAGCAAACACCTAATATCATTCCAGGCCAGAATCAAAACCTACCCCTGCAAAGATTCAGTTGGAGAATCTGCCTGGACATTTTTCCTCCAGGAGAGAAATGGGATGTGCTGATATGGGGGAATGTTACATTAGGACTTCATTCAGGGACCAAAGGGAGGCTTGGATCTTTTTGGCTTCATCCATGGCAATTTGATTATTCTTAATATCAAGTAAACTGGTACATTTTCTCCCCACCCCTGTCAATAACAATATTCTCATCCTTTCACTAAAAGACTCTTTTTTTTTTTTTTTTTTTTTGTGCAGTGGTTTGGATTAAATTCCCTTTTGTTCTTTTCAAGTATTTCTTTTTTGAGCTGAAAGTAGACCCCTTGGTGTGTTTTGCAAAATGCTCAACCTGATTGGGTTTCTTGGGGAGATAAAAGGGTGATGTCATTCAACACCTGATAAGGCTGAATCCTTTATCTATTTGAACTTGGACACTGGGGAGGAATGGGAAAATCATTCCTCTTCCTTTCTGTCTCAAATCCACTTACATTTTTTTTTCTCTTTGTAGAGAAATATAAGTCTCCACTCACTCCTAGACTTTATAACGTTTGCTTGAGCAGTCCAGAACTCTTTAAAAGACAGGAAACAGAAACATAGAAAAGGCATGGAGGAATAAGAGGCAAATGAGGTCCTTGTGCATTAAGAGGGATAAGAGACATGTAATACTCTTCTTTCTTAATCTGTGAGGAGCTCAAATTCAGCTAATATAAGTCATTAGAGAGACTCCAGTTTCTTCATCTGCATGAACCTGTGAAAGACTGGAAAAGACTGTTTGCCTATTTTTTCATGAAAATTAAAGTAAACTGTGCTAAAGGACTTACACACTCAAAGCTATGGAAGAAACTGGTTAAAACAACCAGACAAAAACTGTGGACAAACACAAGGGCACTCTCAGACAACTTCATAAAACAATTTTAAGTCATTTCAGTGCACCAGCCCTTTACACAAAAAGTCTGTGACCTTGCTAACGTAAGAAGATGAATTAGTGGTTTACAGGGGTTGCAGTAAAAGGTCCAAAGTGTCAGTATACTGTTTCACATCTGCTATTAAGTGAACATAATGTGTTTTTAAACTATTTCAAACTGTTTTTATGTTGTTTGTTATCTAAAAGATTTGTCAGATCAGCTGATATATGAATATTGACTATTTCACTGCTGTATTGCATTTTCTTGCTAAAGTTTCAGCTGAATATATTCCTTCACTTAAATACAAATGTTTCCTAAACCCTATTTCATTATACTAATGAGTTAAAGTAGCAGCAACTCTCTGAAATATTGAGTCTATCATTATTCAACCTGACATGAAGTTCTTTGCTATTACAGTTAATGCAGACCAGGGAGGATCTTTTGCAGATTTGATTTGTTGGGAAGAGAAAGAATTTAAATGTACTTTCTACTGTCTCTGTTAAAAACTATCTTTTAGAATGTACTTAATTTTGTCCAAATAAAATGGTTTCATCAATGGTTTTCCATCAAAACCATTGATAACATAGCTTTGTCAAAGCTTATCATTGATTAGAAGTGTATTAAGAATAACAAATATTAGGAAGTGGAGCCATGGAAATGAATGTATCATGTTCATTGGGGCCTCCATAATTTACTTCTGTTTCCTGCTTGGATGAGTGTCTACTGTAAAGACTGTTGAGATCCTTTGGAATAGGATTAAAATAGACTCTTTCAAGAAAAGCCGGTGACTGAGGAAGCTGGTTACTAGAAGGTGTATAGTAACGGTGTGGACAGGAATAGGAATGGATATACCAAAGAAATATACCAGCACTGTGTTGATGTGTCAGAAGGGAATTACAATCACTTCTCCCATTGCTGTAGGAATGGAGTTGGGAGCACACTGCCTTGGTATCCTGGCTATTGCACTTCTGAACATGTTTATAGACAGTCGAACAGATGGGGTGAAGAGTAAGGATCATGTGCAAACAAGGCTCAGAAAATCAGAAATGAAAGTGAATGATAACAACAGCAGCTGAAAGGCACAGGTAAGACAAAAAGCTGAGGTAGTTTGGGATAAGAGGGAATGGCCTCAGGTTGTGCCAAGGGCCATTTAGATTGGATATTAGGAAACATTCACTGTGAATTTTAGTCACCTTCAGTATTGAAGGTCTGAATGAGAAATTTCCTAATATGCTTGAAAATGGACTTAGTGACCTTTCAAATCAAATTTTAGCCTATCAACCATTGGAAAGGGTTGTCAAGCAACAAGAGTCTTTCCAGGGAAGTGGCTGAGTCATCATGCCTGAAGATATTTAAAAGATGAGTAGGCTCAAGGATGATGTTTAGTGGTGGACTTGGCAGTATGGGTTTTTCACTGGACTCAATGATCTTAAAGATATTTTCCAATCTAAATGATTTTATGATTTTTTTAATTCCATGATTTTATAACATACTTAATTGCAACTGGAAGAGGAATTCAGGAGCCAGAATATGTATTACATGAGCTCGAGTGCAATAGGAGTGACAAATTTACAACCCAACCTGACTGGAAGTGTGATGGATCCCTGCAGCCTCTTGCCAACTGATCATGGACTGGGATGTTTGTCAGCACAAATGAGAAATTATAGACTACTGAACACAACAGAATGTGCTGAAAGAGGAAGGATACAAGGACTTGCTTTATAATGGTTGGATTTCAACATGGTCCTCTGCTCTAACAGACATTCCAGATTGTGTAAGGGTTCATCACATTAAATACAGGAAATTGTCTGTCAGATACGGGTTTGGGTATTGTGGTCAAGGAATAAAATACCCAGATGCACTATCTCTGATATGCTTAATACTCCATAGCACAATTATGATGGATTACCTTCTGCCTGTGATTTAAGATTCTGCTCTCATTCTACACATGGACTGTTACAGTGACATGGGGAACTTTCTGATATTACCTTTCTCATATTCCTCATATTCTCATTCCTCAGTCTTTCAGCCAGGGGAAAAAGGATTTGAATCAATAGAATAAAGAGGCCATTCTAGAGTGAATTGTGATGAACTTGTTTAAACATAATTTTAAAAACATATACACAAGGAAATACAAAAACCATCTGAGAAAAAGAATTGCCTATGGCTTTAACATAAGAGATGTGCTACAGATGAGAAAAGCTGTGGACAAAAGACTTCAAGAACAGATTTTTCAAGCTGAAATTGGCTCTGCTTCAAATATTCTTGAAAGACTAATTTTCTTTGGATGGCAGTGACCATAAGTTGATGTTAATAATGCAAGTCAATTCTAATAATGTGTGGCTTTAACTGCAATAACCACAACAATATTATGTAAAAGGAACAACTGCCATGAACTTCTTACTGGTGTGGAGAATTCTATTTGCAGGTGGAGTGGATTTTATATCTTCCAAAAGGGATACTTGAGGTATTTCTGGTCATATGGCAGCCATTCCTGAAGCTTGAAATGATAGGTGAGAAAGTTAGTATAAACCTTCTGTTCTTGTAGATTCATGATATGAATTTATGCCTGTTGTCTGATGGCTATCACTTTGAGTTATATTGGCATATAAATGTATTAGAAAGCCTGGAACTGTGTAGGCAGAAATTAAAAATGTGCACAAAGAGATGAAAACAGAAATGAATATTGGTGTTTTTCCCCAAGAAATGCAAGCCACTAGGCTGAATACTTAGAGAGTATTTCACAGGGTAGCAAACTTCATATACTGCATATTATAGATCCTGACCATCACATCACAAACATGCTAAAGTCTACATAAAGAGTAAATATAGAAGTTATCAGTTCTGAATTTCAGTGGATCTGTTTATTGAATTAAGATTGGAAAATTAAGGGGGATTCAGTCACCTAGCAATGCAATTTATGTTTTCTAGACTTCTGCTTGGGCTCCCACTGCTGCTTGATGAGAGCGTGTATATTCTCTGTCCTGTGTTACATCTAGTTACATCTTAAAACTAAAATGTTTTAAAGCTGCAAAGTGCAGTTCAGTTACACTTCCTCTTCCGAGATTTCATCATGCACCTGGGAGCAAATTTATATTGATACAGAAAATGTTGGGCAGTCCGAAACAGGGGTGATAGTAGAAAGCAAGGCAGCAACCACTACCTTAATTAAGGTTCATGGGTTGTCCTGAGGCTTGTCCACATGCTAGGGACAGTTTTATCAGGCATTAGAACTGCAGAACACACGAAAATTGTGGCCCCAGGATACTATCTTCAATTGTCTCTCCAGAGAGTATGTTTAGTTTATATTTTGTATGCCACACGTCTTATTGCTCTGGCCAGTGTGTGGCTACACATTTTGCAGAGCTTGGGGGTCACACATAGCCTAGCACAGGACAAATTCTGGCAAGAATTTGTACAGTTATGAAGGCTCAGATGCATGAAAAGCATGCAAGGCATGACTAGGGATATGGGTTACAGCAGCTTCCATGTCAGCACCTGCTGTCAAGCACAAGACACAGCTCAGCACCTGAGCCACACTTTGAAGTTCAGCATTTGCCTGCCAAGAAATGTCCACCACACTGGAGTATGGATTAGCACAGTACATGGAAAATAAGCCTTCACAGTCAGTTTCAACTTTATCATTATACGATTTTTTAAATGTTAGAGAGCAGAACTAAGAGTTAGGGACTCTGGGGGGGCAGGTGAGGTGGTAGCAGATGATGTAGATTTGCAGAACAACAGTGAACTAATAAGATAACGGCATGCTTTGACAGATTTTTAAACCATGTTGTTATTTTAAACTACCTGGTTATTCTATGCTGAAATTGCAGAATTCTGCAGAGGATGGTACTTGTTAGCTATAAACACTTAAATTGCTAAACCACCAAGCTTCTGAAAAATATATCCTTTTTTTTCTAGCAAAAATTGAAGAGTATCAGGCTGGTGACCAGACAACATTTGCAAACAGGAGTCAATGTTCAAGCAGATACAGTGAATTTGTGCAAGCTCAGAGTAGCAACAAAGAGCACCACATCAAAACCTTAGAAAACAGCAAACTGTTTTGTTCTATTTACCCTGATTTAGACTAAGTAATCTTTGGGAATCAACAGATTACAAAAGCAAGTTAGTGTTTAGGGCAACAGTGCTGTGTCATTTGTGGAGTAATAATGCTCTCTTTAACACCAAAAATCTCATTTACCCAGGAGACAAAACAAAGCCAAATCCTCATCTGATGTCAATCAGCATGATTCCTTTGCCATTAGCATGGCTTCAATGTGTTTGGTGGAGCAATAGCAATTTAGTTGCGCTGAGGGCTTTGCCGTTGTGTGTCATAGCTCAAAGAAATTAAGCTGCCTTCCAAGTTTTCTGACTGAAGTTGTGTACAGTTTAAATCTTGTTGCATAAAGCCCACTCAGATGTGTTTTTTTTTCCTTTCTGTTTCAAATGATTTTGCATATTCATCACAAGTGAGTTTAATGTAATATGTCTAATTTTCATCAAACCATGGCAAACCAAGAAATGTTCACAGGTTATGCTAATGACCCATTTTGCTGAAAAAATAAAAATGCACTTAGGCTAAATTTATGTTGTTGAAATGGTTTCTTTTTTTTTCCTCGCTTTTAAATTAGAAATGTGAAGAAAGTTAGCATATGAGACATTTTACATGTCATTAATAATATTTTGACTGTTCTACTTTGAAAGCCTACTCAAAATAATGCAAAAATCCAAGAAAATTATGTCAATATTATTTTAAGTTAGAAAAGCACTCTTTTCATTTTTGTTTTTTCTTCGGTCGTGTTTAAAGTGGCCTTTCTTAAACTTGCAAAACACTATAAATTCACAGTTAGACATATGCTTTTGTCCTTATTGAAATTAACAGGAAAATCATAGGAATTACAATTTTCCATGTTTCATAATGAGAACTTCCTACACAAACTTTAATGGTAGCTGAGACCAGGAGTTCTGCGTACTTCCTTCTGCTATGCTAAGTTTTGCAGTTATTTTTCATACTTCTGCCATCACTAGAGTCAACTTTTTTAGTAATTGAGGTATTGGGTAGGTTTATGCATTCATTTCATTCTGTATGTGTTATGGTAGCCCTAAAAATCTCTCAGTCTTTCATGTGTGTGCTTCACCTACAACAGGCTGCTTCCTCAGTGGTGAATTCGCTCAGGAGGTGAATGTTGCTGAAGACCAACAAGCAAGATTTCTGTGGAGATTGTGAGAGAAGGAAAGGACCTGAGAGTGGTTGGTCAGCCCCTGTGGTGAGGAGGATCTGCCCATGAAGTGCTTAAGGTCCAATGGAAGGAGGCTTTGAGGGACTCAGTATCACCAACAGGTCCCTGTTGGTGATACTGAACTGGGGGTCTGAATGCCAAAGGTCTTCTGTAGGAGAAAGAAAGCAAAAAATGGTGCCAGTAGTTTGGAGATATTCACATACTGGTACATGAAGTGTTGTGCTGGATTATTTGAGAGAGAGGGACATGAGAGAGAATCAAACCTCTTGGAGCAGATCTACCTAAAGAAGAAGCTCCTGGTTTCAAATTTCCCTGCACCTTTGTCATCTTTTCTTATTGACCCCGTGGCCATGGCAGGAAACCTCCTTATAGCCTATATATAACTATAGTTCAGTGTGACCCTGCAATCAGCAGACATGACTCCATGCATCCAATCGCGTCACTTGGGATTGCCACCATGAATGGGAAGGGGAGAAAGGTCAGAGTGGGTGAGGACATGATGAGCCCTGGTGCTGCCTGGGCCTGGAAGGATCTGATGGCACATATAAAGAAAGTAGAAAAGTAGAGAGTGTTCCTCAAAAGAACTACACAAGATGACCAAAACAAGTCGTTTCCATGCAGATCCTTGGAAACAGCTAAGTCTCTGCTGGCATGACTGTGTAAGCAAGTCTGGAAACTCCTAACTGAAGCACAGGTCCAGCAGCCAGGCTTTAGTGCAGATCAGCACTCAAAAAGGGCCAGGATGCTCTGATGCATAGTTTCCAATGCAGGTCCCGCTAGATTAGGATGTGTTTTTCATTTGAAGTTGAGCTACTCTAACCGTTCCCTCCAAACAAACAAACAACTGAACGATCAAGCAAACAACCCCGTGGGAGGGATGCCTTATTCGAGCACAGTGGGGAACAAAGTGGGGTGGGAACCAACTGGCTCCAAGTGCCGGCACTGGCCTTGTTTTCCTCTATGACTTTCATCCTGTTTGTCACTGTTACCAGGGGTTTAAAAACTCAGAGCAAACATCTGGTCTAGTTTAATACCAACAAGAAAGAAAACTGGATATTAATTTTGATATGATAGTAAAGCAGTTTGATAGTGCTCATGCTGACAGAGCCACCACACAATTTACAATCTCTAAAACTAAATTGATTTTCATAAAACCCTTGAGAGATCATACTAGGATTGACAATTAAAATTATAATGCAGCCAAGCCTGCTGAGGAGCAGTAAATTTTCTGGGAATTTGGTCAGTTGGTTACATTGATTTTATATTAAGTTAGAGAAAATTTTGCTCATGTAAAGGCAAAAGCAGTTTAAATCTGTTTCATACATTGCAGCAGGGTCTCACTGATTAAAAATACCTGGGCTTGTTCCAAACTTGTCGTCATATTGGCTACATGACTGTTATAAGCAAACCCCCGCAAACAGAAAGATCTGAAAGTTCAAAGCTTATTTAACTCGAGAGTGCTTGTAAAAGGGAAAAAATGCCATTTCTGTATGGAATAATGGCTCGTAACTTTTGCAACATTATTTTTTTCATCAATATCACCTGAATCTGATATGCATGTTTCACAGCAGACTCTAAATAAGAAATCTGGTACCTTTTGGCATGTTATTCCTGTACCATCTGGCTAACAGGTACTGGACTGTTCCTGCAGTGTGACGCACCAAATAAAAAAGTCAGATCTTTTTAAAGTCACAATAAATTTCCCAAATGAGTTTGCATGAAATGTTAAAAAGCAGAAGATAGAGGTTTTGGGTTACATTGCCTCTAATTTGAAAGGGGGATAAGTGGAGCCAGGTGGGCTACTTAGCCAATACCTGCCTGTTCCAGCTTTTTGAATCTGTGAACATTACACCCGGATACAGATGGAAATTGGAAACAATAAATGATTATTACAGAGACTTTATCATCCTGTAGCTCATGAAAAAAAGATGAGCCACTCCTAAGGACACTTTAAAAGTGTGCTGCTTAGGCATGTATCCGGACAGATGTGGAGGAGTAGGAATATGCCATATATCAAGTGAGAGGAATAAGATTTCTTAATTCCACTGTGACAAGCACAAGCGTCTTCTAAAAAATAAACCTCCCCTTCTCAGTATTAATCCAGTTTCTTTCTGATATCTCTTTTTTGGTTAGGATGAGCATCTCACACTTCCAGAAATCTGTTAGTCCACAGATGGAAATGGGGGATGGTAGAAGCAGACAGATAGAAAAAACGGGGTCACAATACCTTATAGAAGTTACAGCTACAAGTCATAAAGGCAAGCTCAGACAGTTAAGTTCTTCACTCCCACTGGCCACTTCAGACTTATAAGCCTGTATTCCCATTAATTTTCAAAAAAAAGAGCTGCATTTCAGGACAACAGCTGCAAATAAAGCCAGATCAGAACTTACTCAATGACATATTTCTTCATTGACTGCTCACAGATAAAACTTTCCACATGGATGGCCTGAATTTTTTGGGGAATAGCTGGGAAGCAGAAAAATTTCCATCACAAAATCTCTCACTTTCTTCCAACTTGTTTGGCAGGGGCCAATTACCCTGTGGCCTGTGGTCCCTGCTGCCTGTTCCCTGCCAGTTGTTGGGAGCAAAGGCTGGAGGAAAACCATGGCTCTAGGAGCTTCGGCAACAGCTCAGCTCAGATCCATCCCAACCTCAGGTAAGCCAAATCTCTCTCCAGAAGTGTCTGTATTTTCCCATTAATGAGGAAGGCACGAGCTCAGGGCTTTCCTTTGGAAGTCTTGAGCTGGTGATAAAATGAATGCTGAGAGATGAAAAACCTCAGCAGGGGAGCATGAGCCTCTCTGCACATCTCTATAACCAGGAAGGCTCTTCCTTCAGGATGGGAGATCACCACAGACAGCACAGTGCAAGGGCAGGCCTTCCTATACCTGCCTCTGAATCTTACCCTTGTGGAAAGGTTTTCTAATTCTTTTTGGGACAAGTACCCCAATGAGCTGAGCATCAGGATGCTGTGCCAGGGTCTGGGGTGAAGAGCAATACGTAAACCCAAGGCAGGGGTCCCAGTCAGCTGTACCCTGAGTGGAGCATGAAGGGTGTAAAGGCATGGATGGCCACAGTCCATGTGGTATCCTAGTGGGATAGCAGGGGATACTGTGGCCCTGCAGAGGGATCCTGCTTGTACAGATGGGGTTCAGAGTCCAAGAGCTCTACTCAGGAGCCTAAGGCACGCCTCTGTTTTAAGGGACAGGTTTTATTCTTTCACAATATTGCAAGACTTTCTTAAAGGTCACTGAGCAAAGTGCATGCCCTTTGGGTTAGAAAGGAGAGGGCAGAGGACCCACTGTGCTGGACTTGGTAATTCAGTTTGCTTATGGCTTTTTTCTGCCTCTCACCCTCATGCATTACCATTTTTTACATTGTCCGCTGTTGTCAGCCTTTTTCCCTTCATGATAGTCAGCTCCCTTCAGCTCCTTGTCAAGCATCACCAGGCTCTGCAACACAGTAATTAGTTAAAGGGCAGATAGGGAAAATAAAACATGAGCTGGAACAGCAGGACTGCATTTAAAAGAAAAACAAAAACCTCTTCCAAAATACCTCCAATCATAAGAATGTCAAATTATTCCTTGGAATTGGAATAAATCAGGGTATTCCACAAGATAGAAGACTTCACTCAGGAGGAACCAGTAGGATGAAGCACAATGGTGAGCTTAACACCATCGCTATTTAAAAGAAAAAAAAATCTCTATAGTATGAGAAATAAAATAATATTTTCAACATTTATATTCATTCTGAATTATGGAAATGCCACAAAGATGGTAATTCTTTGGTCTAGCACAGAAAATCCCAGTTTCATAACAGCAGTATATATTAACATACTTTTTCCCTTTGGGGTATTTGTATGTCTTACCAGCTTAAATAGCACCACTACTTACAAAGTAGTACACAAACACCTAACAGATGTACAAGTTCACAAGAGAAGAAATAAAAAATGCACAAAACCCCTCACTCTTTCACAACTAATCTGCTTTAATGTAGGAAACACAGCCCACTTGCTCTTCCTTCACTGCGAATGCTTTTTCACTCTGTGAGATCCCTGAATCCCAGCCTACCCTTTGTTCTTTCATATTTGAAATAGCTGTTGGACTTTTAGAAGCACTCTGTAAGACTTTTTTAATTGTCTCATGAGACTCAATGCTCTGAACAAGCATAAATAAATGTCTTTCAAAACTCTGAGGATTTACTGGGAGACTTGAGGTGGGTACATTGCCCCTTACATAACAGCAGATGAGCTGTAACCCTCAGGGTTTCTTTTCTCCCCTTATGCATGACTGTGAGGCATTAATCTCTGAACAGTTTGATTGTCATTTAATTGGTCCATTAGCCTTCATCTAAACAGTTTTGAACTCCTACTTATCCTTCTTTCTAGTTCCTCTCCTGTTATGACTTTGGGCCAGAGCTGTCTGGTACTGATGCTTCTTCCGCCATTCTTCTTTCTTCTACCTCCTGTTTGCTGTGTCCTTTCTCCAGGAGAGCATGTACATTTAAGATATTTCTGTGATGTCCCACGGCGTGTTCCTGCAAAGAGATGGCCTGAGAAAGCTTTGTGTTACCAAGCATAGGCAACACAGCACAGAGTTCTTTGTAAAATAAATCAGCCTGCAGTGTTTCTCTGAAGATAAATTTATCTTTTGAAGTACAATAAAATAGTCTCCCTGAACTGCAATATTAATTGGGCTTAACTACTTCTACTGTCCAAGCTAACTTGCTTACGTTTGAGAAGGATTGTTCATATGGCAGTGATTTGTGTGACACCAGCTACGTGACTCAAATTCGGCTCAGCAGTGGAGGATGTTTGGATTGATCAGTCACTCAAGTGAGTTTTTCCAAATGCTGCACAGAGCATATGGTCTTGTGTGCTGTATGACACCAAAATACTTCTTATGCTATTAAGCAACCATGTAATTTCTGAAATAAATGAGAGAAGAATGTTTCTAGACCAATTATTAGTCCGTGCATGCAGGAGCATAAATGAGGAATACATTCTTATCTCTTTGGAAGCACTCAGTGCTCTGCTGAGCATCCATTACCTTTATGGTCATTAAGCTTAACTAGATGACAGTTAAAAGATTGCAAATGCTGTATCCTGAACAGTGCTGTGAATCTTGCTGGTTTACCGTCACCAATGAGACCTAGATCATCTGGCATTTCCCCCACGTTCTTTGCTGTAGATCCTGCCTATGGCTTTTGGGTTAGCTCTTCTCCTTTGTCAAAAGAAGCAGTAAATAAGCTGGTAAATCTGTCCTCTGCATTGTCAAATTGTAAAGTTACACTGCATCTGTACTTTCTTCTTAATTTTGTTTTTTAATAATCTATTGGGTTTGTTTGTTCAAGTTAATGAAAATAGTATGTTATTGTTATGTAGTTATGCCAAAACACTTCACCAGAAATTTCATAAATGTTTTCTGGTGCATTGCCCGGTTTCATGTGGTTTAATTTTTTCCATTCATATAGAAGAAAAGCACATGGAAGATAAAGATCTTACGGTTACTACAGCTAGAAAACGCCCTGGGAATATTCCCTTAAACAGCTAAAAAGGAGTTAATGAAAAATCAAGTACAAATGAATTATTTTCTGGCTGGCTAACAGTAAAGCTTTAAGGCCTCAATCACAACTTTTTTTTGCAATGGTACACATTTATTCTTAGCAGGAGTCCAGGCAACTTTTGGGGGGACCATTTGTGTGAGAAAGCACACATCACCACAGGGAGAGGTTTTGCCACCTAACATTTGCAGCTTCACAAAGTTTCAAAATTGTCCTTTGCTCATAGTAGCATTTCTTTTGGGCCAATGAGTTTCCATACAGTTAAAAGGAGAGCATCTGTGCCTCCAGGGATTTCACAGCTGAAGGTCAAAAAATCCAAAGGGAATCAGCCAAGGTTTAGGGTATTATTTTTTGTGCAAATCAGCAGGATGGTATAAAACAGCATTTTACTAGCATGTCTCTTAGGATGTCTCTGACTTGTTCTTTTAGTACAGAAAGGCAATTTTCCCAGAACACATCCTGTGTTCTGTGCAAAAATGCTTGTTTTGGAGATGGCACCTGAGAAGTTCTAGAACTGTGAGAAAGGGAATTATAAGAAGACAAAACCTAAGAAACTGTAGAGTGTTCTGATACACAGTACAAAATTTGAGTGCAATAGACTTGCCAGGAGGACTATGTGTTAAAGTGTAGAATTTGTCCCGTTGATGGTAATATATCTACTAATTTAATTTGAAAACCTGGATTCTGATAAATCAACTTTATATCCCATCTTTGCATCCTGTCTGTACACATCTACTGAAGTTCTGAGCTGTGGAACTTCCTGGATATTTTTAAGAAGCAAAATAGTCCTAATTTCTGATTTCTCTGTTGTTCATGTTAAATTTAATGGAAAGCACTCTATGATTTAATTCAAGTGGGATCAAACTCTCAAACATAATTTAAGACCTCAGCCAGTTCCAATTGCAGCAACCAGGTCCAAAAACTAACAGCTAGACTTGCATATGCAGATTGCCAAATGGAAGGAAAACAGGCTGAAAGAAGCATAAATACAAAGGGCACCGAAAATAAATTTATTGGAAATGAACACTGAGTCTGAATTAAAACCTGAATTGCTTTCCAATCTATTTCAAAGAACTAATACAGAATGGAAAGGCCCTCTTAGCCAGTATTATGTCCCTTACCTAAGATAAACTAACCCACTAATCATGTATGATGGAGTCACGTATTTTTCTCTGATGCATCTGCCAAATATCTATATGTGCAAGTGAATTCACAGAACCTGGATTGCTTTCAGAGGCAGGGATGTAGACATATAGGTTCCCAAGTCAAAGTAATGTGACCCTCTTTATAGCTAGATACCTTTTTTCCCCCAAGTTTCACATACACTAGTACAAATTTCCCCAAGGCCTGCATGGAGTTACGTGAGGAGGCACATATACTTTGATGAACCACAAGATAAGGGCACAGATTCTGAATATGGGGTCCAGGTTACAGTATTGGGCTACAGCATTTCCCCTGCCCTAAGATACCTCAGGCCTGAGTAGCAAATTTGGCAGATTTAAGATCAAGCTGACCAGCTGGATTTGACATTTAATTATCAGAAAATTAAACACAAAAGGAATGAAACAAAGAAAAAAGAACAAAGAGTCTTACATGGTGAGATGGTGGGTGGTGGTAAACTGCCCCATGTTATTTCTCAGTCCTGCCCACCACAAGTTCCCACGGCTTCTCATCCAGTGCTCTTCTGCTCACCTTTTCAACCCCACCCCTCCAGCACTTTTCAATCTGCAGGTCTCTAGCCCCTTTCACTCCCCCCCATCTGCAAACCATCCTGAAGTCTGGTATTTCCAGACCTCCTTGTGCCTGGTCTCCTACTGCCCATGCATGTCCCCTCTGTAAAGCCAGCTTGTTTTTTGGATGATATCCCATCCCTCCCCTTAGATTTGTTCCATCCCCACATCTGCCCACATCCACTACTTCTCTTCTATCCTAGCTAGGACAAATCCGTACCCTGATTGTCACTGGAGAAACAGTGGAACTTTAAGAACCTGGTCACAGTCTGCAGCCATGAAGAGCCTTCCAGAGCTGCACCATGAGGGTGCAAGGGGTCACAGAGAGACATGACTTTGCCTTGGATCAAAAACTGGGAAAATGTCGTGGCTCTCCCAACATGTCAGGTACCAGTTTCATGGGGAATATGAAGTAGGAGCCAGTTACAAGGGTGTGCATTATCTGAGATTTGAGTCCACCATCAAAGAACTAGTAGCAGCTCATCAAACTTACAATAAATTGGTAATAGTAAGTTGCTAACTTACAATTATTATAACAATGTCTAGGATAGCTGGGGTTGGGAGAACCAAATATGGAGCTATAAGTCTTTTGTGGAGCCAAAGAATAAATTCAGTGAATTTCCTCTCATTTACATAGACAAATTATTTCCATGAACATGAGTCTGTCTTGTCCTTTTCCTCCACATTTCCCTCCCTCTTCCTCCACCAGTAGAGATACAACAATAAAACAGATTTTCTTTTTCTGTCCTTGGAAAAACCCACTGCACATTAGTAGCTTCCCTTTTGAAATCTAAACTGAAAAATTATGTGCACTAGCATACCATATTGTGTTATTATTCTTGAAGCCAAGGTCCCCTTGGGTATCTATACAGCTTAAAAAAGCAGTGACAGGATGTATAGCTGGACAGAGGATTTCCAGTGGAGCCACTGTCCAATGGACAGTGACATTTTGGTGGAATGTGTTGATTCTGTCAGAATTTGTGCTGGGAGCCAGTCTGGTAAGCAGGTGGGTGGCCAGAACCCCAGTATATATTTCATTATGCATTTATTTTGTATTTCTGACTTTTCCTTCCAATTTAAAATAAAAAATAAATCAAATCTGGAAATGGTATTTTTTTTTTCTGTGGAGCAGGAATTCCTAAGCCTTAACCAAAGAATAAACTATTTGTTATTTTTCCATTTGGCTCTTCCTCTCTGTTTCTCTGGCTTCTCTTACTCAGCTACCCTTCCTGTTCCCCTTTCTTGTTCCTTCTGCTCGTTTTTCTCCTTTCACTGTTCCATTTATCAACTGAACTGTTCTCTCTCTCCTGGCTGTGCAATCTGTTTCACAGCTGATCCTTTGCTGAGCGTGAACTCAGTAACACTGGAGGTGAACTTTCACACTTGTGTCGATTCAGAGGATTGGGGTAGACAGGTTTGCCCCTCTTTATGAAGTAAGTAAAGTTAATGTATAAACTTCCTCTCTCTCTCTGCTTTATAATCTCCTCAGTTTTATTATCTTAACTTGCCATTTTGTTTTAAACCCCTGATCCATATCTAAACACAACCCCATGTGAACTACCTGGCCACCATCACCACCACCACCACTTCACTGTAGCCTGGATCCCCTCTTTGAGTATTAGAATTGCTGTTTGAAACAGGACTTTAAATTAGAAATTACTTCAGCATTCAGTGCAGTCCCTTCAGTAATAGAGTTTGCTAATGGAGTTCCTGCTATAAGCACCTTTTTCCTCTCAGCCTGAGAAAAGTTTTACCCCCCTTATTATTTTCACTAGCAGTAGCACAGGTTTTTTTAATATTCTATGCTGCCTGTAACATGTTGCAGATGTACCTGTGTGAAATGGTCTCTCGTTATTGGAATGCAATAAAAAGAAAACAAGCTTCTCAAGAGGAAAGAAGGTAAAAGAAAAAAGTTAACCCAGTTTGGGCCTGAAACTCCCCAGATTTTTATACTAACATTAATGTTTATAATACAGCTATTAAATTACACATAGAAGTACATTTAAAAGGGCTCTGGGCTAAATTCCCTATTCCTTCCTTTACTCAGTCCCTATGTCTGTTGCTGAAGCAGTAATAGAGCTTACCTGATTAAGGCAGAAAAATAACATTTGCAAAAGCATGATAGTGATTCTAGGACCCCTTCCCTGAAATTCAGAATCTTAAGATTACACTTGTGTCCTGCCACACAGAACGATGAGCAGACACCTGACACAGTGGAAAGCACATAATTTCAGCAGCAGCAGGAGTCTGGGCATCTCATCTGTGCTGTACCCCAGCTCAGGGCAGAGCATTTCAGCTCAGCTGCACCTTGCTGACCTGGCTGCAGCATGCCAGAGACTAGGGCTGGTGTTCACACATGTTTCTGCACCGTAGCTTCCGTACTGGTTTTGTTATCTGTGTACTGTGTGTTCTTGCATGGTGTAGATCTATTGTGAGTCAGTTTTTAAATGACACCTAGTCTCCTAAGTTAATAGGAAATTTGCAAAATGTCCATGGAAAATATGAGGGCCAAATGTTTTCCCTTGAAGGAAAGCCCTCATCTGGTATGGTTCTGACACACTGTGTCTTTTCTCATTAAGTATGCAATGTGTTAGGATACTTCAAATGAGGCAAGCTATATCATATATATATATATATATATATATATATATATATATGATACAAGCTGTATCAAGCCAAGTAATCTTCTTCCAACAGAAGAGTATCCATGCTGCTCTGAAGTATGCTTAATGCAGCACAAAAGTGGTAACAGGATCAAATTATGTGCCTGTGCACTTGTTCTGTGCACCCATGGCACTCTAAAGGGCTTTTGGATCATCTGAGCTGGCAGACGAACTTGTTCTCTGATTCTAAATGAACCTTCAAATTGCTTGCATAGCAATTTGTGTATAGATATCTCCAACAAGTAACTTGAAGCCAGTACAAGCATTTTCATTTGTTTTAGTTCAATGCCTCTGTGAAATGAGACCAAGGCAGAACGTCCCTCTTTTCCTCGGAAGAGCAGAGGATTGTGTCAGTGCATTTCTCAAGGCAAGCTGCATTTTTTCACACCAATTTACTCCAAGTCAAGAAAGAGAGCCTTGCAAACACTGGTTTTCACCCAGGGTTTGTTTTTTCAAGTGTAGTGTTTATAATGGATCTTTAACAGTTTGAGTGCTTTATTACCCATTGATGGCGGAGTTAGAAATAGGAATGTTTTTTTGGCATGAGAATATCATCTGTGATTTCAATGGACTTTGTGTACTAAAATGTAAGGATTGATTGCAAATGCGTAGTTGTTGGTCCCATGCCAAAACAGATCTCATTAAAAAATGAGTCCAAGTGAATATAGCTGGGGATTCTGACTTACGTTTGTGTAAATCTATGAGTTTGGTGATCTAAAACTAGGAGATAAAACTGTAACTGGCTCTCTGTTTGTTGAGAGATGAACAGTGAGAAAAAAACAGTATTATTGTAGTGGAAAGGAAAGAAAATGTGCAGCAGTTGTTTGCAATGGGTTAGTTCATCAGCATGGTTAGTTTGGCAAAGCTCTCCTGCCTTCAGTGAAGTTGCCCCATTTTATACTACTGGAAGACCTGTCTTGGTGTAATTTATCATTACTGTTGGGAGTCCCTGTAATTTTAGTCTTATAGCACCTATGAAGACCAATGTGTTATGCACACCTAAAGGAATCATAAGGGAATCATAAGCCATTTAGTAATCGTGGATAATCCCTGAAGCTCTGAGTCACCAGAAGCAGAGGCCCTTCATGCATCGTTTGAACCCCTAATTACCCAACACATGTGAGTGAAAAGTGAGAGGCAACAGCAGGGCCCGAAGCAGCCAGAAAACACTGGATGAGCAATTTTGAAAGGGACTTCCTTCCCATTAATATAAACAACCTTCTTTCCTTCTAATGGTGCACCTGTTAGCAAATATATTCCTGTAGAGCTGCTCTCGTGCATCTGCTTACAACTTCGCAGAGGAAGTTGCTAATTGACATTAGGGGATTTTGAGGTGTTTCCTGACTTTAAATGTGCAGTATTTAACAATGCTTTATGGAGCACAATGCTCAAAACACTGCCAAAAGCTCCAGAGCCCTGCTGAAAACATGGAAGAAGCAAAAGGTTTCCATATCCAGAACAGTGACCTAGGATTTAATCTATTTCTAGGTAGAATTAATAGCTGTCTGGCATGCAGCCCAGTCTCTTTCTCTGCACAGAATGAGTCCTGATGAGAGTTTTTTCCTCTCTGAGTGACTAATCACATCTCTTTTCAAAGAAACATGATTCCCTTGATCATTCTCTGTTCCTTGGGGTGGAAAAAATCAGATCTATTGAAGAGAAATCTGAGAAACTGCAAGAACATTTTAGAAGCAGGGTGCAGGTAGTGGCAGCAGCAGGTCTCACCTTGTGCCAGGTTCAGCACATGCTGCACAGCAGGAAGGGGGCTTTCAGCCCCTTGAATGCCTACAACTTGAAATCACTTGTGATTGCCTGTGGGGTACACTACCCAGGTGGGGTAGTGCACTAACCTGCAGCCTATGGATGTACAAATGAACAAAGTGTTGCAATGAGAATGAAGTCCTTCTTCTAATGTATTTTTCAATTCATTCAAAGGGAAACATTTTTAGCCAATTTTTGGAAGGAACAAGGTTCATATTCTTGCTCATTGGTCATTGTTTGTTCCTTATCTTTTGAATATTTTGGTTGATTTCAGTGCTATTGAGGGCTGACATATCTTTGAGAATTCACAAGAAGAGAGAGAGACATATGACTGCCCGAGTGTGTAAAAAGCTGCAGCAGAACCCACATCTTCATAAACACAGGAGCCAACCAATTGTGTGGCACAAGCAAAAGGAGGCTCCATGAGCTCAGATGCTCCTTTAATTTAAATACTCCTTCTGCTGCATTTTGAGTCACCCACATGACAGAACTGGAGGAATTTCTCGTGAGATGTGTGGGGCCTTAGATAGTAGTAATGGATAGGACCATCAATCAGTGGTGTTACTTCTGGTCATTGCTCAAGGGGCAAAAGTGGGCATTTGTACCTCAAGTGTGAAACTTCAGAGGGGAACGGGCTACTGAAAGTTCAACCAGCAGGAAGGTGGAGAGACTTGAGACTCTGTATTTGCTACAAAGCTGTTGTTGCCTTTAAGACATCTGTAAATCAGGTCTGTCTATTTGGGGTCTCAGATTAGCTAGAATTATTTGGGCTTTGCCAAAGAACTGCCTCTTTAAATCTTCATCAGCCCAGTACTGGTTAATGGGGTGGAATGTCAGAGTATGCTTCTGGGGGAAAAGTGAGATGTAGGTGCTACTCTGTCCCTCAAACGTGTGTTCAAATTTGCCCCAAGGGCTGCAAAGCACAGCTAGATGGTGAAAATGCTATTGATTTGTCTATGGGCTTGTCACAGAAATTATTGCAAGAGAACAATCTGAAGTTACAATCTGTTACATTTCTGGGAATATTTTTTTTTCATCTCACTATAGCTGGAGGTTTTGCTCTTATTTTTACTTTAAGTTTAGCTTGCCTAATCTGTTCCTCTCTGTCTTTTTTTCTCCTTTTAGGAAATTCATTTGTAAGTAACTTCAAAAATGGAAAATATTTTTAAAACTATAAACAATTTCTTTTGTTTTCTTGTGGGGGTCTGTTAGCTGGCACTGGTCTAAAGAAGAAATCCCACAGCTCTCACAGCCAATTTGCTTTGGTTTTCTCCTTTGGTTTATTTTATAGTTACAGAGGCCGGATGGGTGGAGATCAAATCAGTATCATTGCAATCTCTGTTATATCTGTCATCCCACAAGTCTGTCTGCTTTCCAGAAATTATTGGTGTTGATTTCAGCAGTTCTATCAGTTAGTATACTGTGCTATTCAGTGCTTCTCTTGCCAAAACACACCTATGGCATCCAAAGGCAGGAAGAAGAATGTCACTTTTCCATAGTCTGTGTGTACATCAAGAAAGATCTAGCACATCTCTGAAAACTGTGAAACAGCCTCCTCCCCTTTTCTGTGTATATTTTTTCCATTTACTAAACAGCTCTGACTTCCTTTTCACCTGCTGGTATGACTGTCTCTGTGCAGAAGAGGCAGCCAAAATTCCATTTTTATTATTAAAAAAAAAATCTCCCAAGCCCCAAATCCTTTGTTCTATTGAAGACACTGGAAGCAGCTCTGGGCTGACGGAAATCAGCAACAATGTTGACATGTACTTCACAGAGTCTATGCTTTTCTTCAGTAATATTATGCCAGATTGTAGATCTTCAAAGAATTTTCTCACTAGAGAGTTTCTCAACCTCTACTTTCTTACACAGAATCAAGCTGGGAATAGATGCTTCTTTGTTAGTTTAAATGGTACTTGTCTAGATGCCTTAAATCAAGACAGTATTGCTTTTGTCACTGTACCTCTGCGCATATGGGAATCCTCAGAAGATACAGACACTGGCACCACACAAAATAGGTAACAGAGAAGATTAAGATACTTCATGTGTCTTGCAGACAAGAAACCAGACCAACTGCCTTGATCTCTGTCAAATGAGAAAGTGTATTAATCAGAATGAAAAGAAACCCAAAACCCAGTTGTCTTAATTTGCTCATTCTAGTAGTTGGCTCTTAAGTAGAGGTAAGTAAAACACTTGGGGGCATATTTAAACTATTCTGTTTTTCAACAGAATTTAATTAATTTAATTTATGCCCACTTTTCATGAGAGAGAGACATCAGCAATATGCAATAGCTCAGGACAGGGAGCAAGAGAGACATGTAGTGGAAATCTACATTAGGACAGTGATGGTGCTCAAGACTAAGAGAGCCACAGGTCAACCACAGAAGAGTCAGAGCCAAAGCTAATGTTAATTTAAATAGTATATCAGTTCTAAGTAGCTATGAATTTGAAACTCTGCAGGAATGGGTGTTATGGAAAACTCATATAGTTTTGATCTTCAGGAACTGTGATAAAAATAAAAGCCAAGAGAATGGAAGAAATGGGTCTATAACAACCAATAGAAATGATAAAAAGTAATATGAACAAAAAAATATCACCTAATACAACACTAGCATTGCAGGTTCTTTCTACCATGCACATCTGAGAGTGGCATTTGAAAGCAAGACATGATTTTTACAGATAAATAAGACTGATGTTGAGGCTATTTGCATATACTTATGTAATTCAAGACTGTTGGTTGAATCAAAGCTATAGGTATAAAATATAAGTTACTTTTAACTTAGTATTTGACCAGAGGAAAAAACATTGTTGATCTGTTACTCTTCAGTTGCACTGCATTAAAGTGTGCTCAGAAGGCTTGATAAAGTATTTTTCATAGAACCTTTATTGTGTGGCTGATTTATGTAGCTACTTTGATGGTAAGGAAGTTTAATTAGTAATAGTTGCAGTTCTTGAAGAGAATTTTAACAAGGTGGCTGACATATGAAAAGTACAAAAGTCTCTTTGTTCTGAACAACCTCTTGCAGGGTGTGTAAGGAGACTTTTCCTCACTTCACTCATTCTAATAAATTAGTAGGCTGCTTTGAGCAAGTAAGCAGAACAAGATCACAATACCATCAAGTCTTGGCCCACTGAGTGAACAGTTGTGCCATCGCTAAACTGCTGCAAAAGATTTATACCAACATCAATGCTGGGATTTCCTTCCTTACTTCAACAAAAGGGAGCTTCAAACTCCAGAGATCCTATTCTAGCTGTGTCGAGCTTGGTGTCAAAAACGAAGCTATTTCCCCTCTGCATGCAGAGAAATTGGTACATATTGGGAGTGGGTCACCTCATCTAAACTCAGGAGCTTAGGATAAGTAAATTCGAGTGCTGTAATCAGATCCACTGAAAACAATCTTCCATGCATTCTATTATGAAAAAAAAAAAAAGGTGAGGCTGGTATTGTAGTGTCCCACTGATTCAGGCTGTGCACCCATCTGAAGAACATAATGCATTCTTGTGTAACTTTTAATAAATATTTTGGTGTTGTCTGAAAGGCAGTGCCTATGCCACCAACCAAAGGCAGCCAGAGATCTCTCTCTGTACTAAGGGCATGGCATTGATGCTCTCCACAGACCTGAATGCCATGCTCTCTCAAAACAGAAATGTCAGGCAGCTTTGCAGGAGAGGTCCCTGGCAGGCACCAGGCTGGAACATTGCCTGGGGCAGCAGCAATAGGCACTGGCCAGAAACAGGCAGGAGTGTGCTGCTTGTCTCATCACAGCTGTGAAACACGGTGTGAGGCGTGCCCTGCCTGTTTCTTTTTTATTAGAATAGACCCAGTCAAGAGGCTTTATCCTGAAAAACATAGTTAATACTGAAAGAACTTCTTTTAGCAGCAAAAGACCAGAGGCTCAAAAGTGACAGGTAGGACAGGTGGCATTTTCATGTTGGGAGGACTTACAGATAATTTCCTGTGTTCATGGATATAATTTCATCTGTTCTTTACGAGAAGTCCCCAGAGGAAAAGCTGCATTGCTTGTATGGGCTCTAAGTGAAGCCTGATCAAATGACTTTTGATTATTTTAGCTATATCAGATAGGCTATCTGACAGTATCTCAAATCCTTCTCTGTGTGTAGAGGTGGTGCCTCATATATTTCATAGATGCTCTAAAAACTTCTAACAGTCTGGCAAGAGAGCAGTGGAATAGAATAATCTTTTTTTTTTTAATGGTACTTTAAATATATGACTCATGAAGAAAAAAAATAGGCTAAGCATTTATCAAACATCAGGATTTATGATAAGACTAAGAGAGGTCAAGAATACAATCTTCAATTCCTTCTTTTTGGTGAAGTGCTTTAAAATTCTGAGGTCTAAGACAGGTCAGTTTCAAGGGGATAAGGAACTACAGTGAACAAAACCTCTCTCTGCAGCATTGTGAACAAACTCTCTCTAGCTCTGAGGTATCCAAGGGGAATTGTGCTCAGGAGTTAACTTACTCTCATAAGAATTTAAAAGATGAATGGACACAAGAGAGGGATTATAACCAGAAATTATACAACACTTCCCCAGTGTCTAGGGTTAAACTGAACTTCTGAATGACTGTGAGATATTTTAGAATTTAGCTTTTGTGAACAAGTCTCTTATTTTCCATAGGGATCCACTGTGAAATTTATGTACATAGAACTGGGAAGTTATTTTGTGACACTTTGTCTTCACCAAGTGAAGTCCTGTGATTCCTTACAGCTCTCACATTTGACTCAAAGCAGTAAGTTATTAATAATAATAACGATTGTCTACAACAGGGACAAATGGGTGAGTTCCTAGATTTACTTAGATTATATTGTCATATACAACCAAATCTCTGACAACTGCCAACAGGTTAAGAAATACATAAATATTGGTTACAGAATAGACCACACATTCCTAAGCATGCAGTCCCAATGATTGTACAAGCACAGGCTTTAAAGCAAAGAGGTAGATCTCACTGTGGCAATCTGTGCATTTTGAAAAAAATTATTGCATAGACTCAAATGGATTTTTTTGTCTTGGATATATATTTAACTGCAAAGATAATAGGATAATTCTGCTATTAAAGAAGCAAAAGCAAAACCAAAAATGCATATATTTCTTCAGTGGCTTGAGATAAAGAGCTGAATGTGGCCTCTCCTATTTGAAACATCTCAAAACCAGATGTAGGGCTTTTTAGTACTGCAGTGCTGCTAATATCTAGCACTCTCCAAAGTAAGGAAGCAGACAATGTCTCTTGTTCTTCAGCCATGCTGCTGCAATATCAGTGCACATGCTGGCTGAAATAAAGTTTCTCATAATGCGAACAGTTATTGTCTCTTCCACTGAGAAGCCCTCAGTCAGAATCTCTGGCACACTGCAGGGCTGATGAAGAAGGAAGGATTAGAAAAATAAGCAGAGCACATAGGACAATTCATTCTGGTGGACATCACTGCAGCCTGGGTCTGCAATTAGCGATACGGACCTCTTGTGGTGGTCAGACCTCAGTATGTTTCTGCTAGTTAACTAGTGTGTATTTCACAAAAATTAGCTGGCATTTTGTACATACCTTATTACAGTTATATTCGGTTTCAGAAATTAAAAAAAAAAAAAATCTTTGTGGCTTTCTAGTCTTCCTCAAATATCTCTGTGTTTTTAAAAAGTCTCTTACATGAATTTTTATTTATGTGCTTTACAAATCCTGAAATTTGCGGCAATTTTTCCTTCAAAATGTAGCAAATTAATCAGAGACCTGAAATTCTATTAATACAGGTCTTTTTAGTACATTTCCTATCATGTGCACTTCAAAGTGTCCCAGGGAAATCAGCTAACTGGGAGAAGTCAATAGCAGTCAGAACAGTTACAAGACAGGCAGGGAAAAGCAACAGCAATTATGCAACAAATAATGAATATATTAGAGTCCGTTGAATTCTTTTCTCTTGCAGAAAATGTAGACATAATTAAGAGTAGGGACCAATTAGTGCTACAACAAGAAATGTTGAGGTAAAGGGCACATGGAAGAATTAAATTATGCAGGCAATTCATTTGCAAAATCATGGAACAAAGCAAATGATTAGCTGAAATCCATGATCTAACCCACCAGATGACTGCATGAGAACTAAACAGCAGTGTGTACACCATTACAAGTGAAAATATCTGGTAGTGTTACTTGAATTTCACAAAAAGAGTGACCTTTCACACTCACCTATAAATATAGATACATATTGCACTCTCTGTTGTGCAAAGGATCTCGCAGACTTGGCCTTATTTCAAAGAAGAGTGGGTTTGGGCCATATCAGCATGTTATGAAGAAGTATTCTCTTTGTTTATTTTCAAAGACTCCCCCAGTGAGGCTCTTCCATGGCAATCTGCACTTCAAGTCTTGGTGATTCATTCAGTCTCTCTTGTACGTATTACATGCATCACACAAGATTCACAGTATTTTGAAATGCCCTTTTGACTACTTTCCTCACCTATTTGAAAAATGCTGCCTATGCTACCTGCTAGCACTGCCCAGCAGCTTAACATTAGCTATGAGCAGCCTTTCTCATGCACCTCTATGGTCTACCTGGACCTGTACCTATCAGCTCAGATAGTATCCCTACAGCAGAGCAGAAGTAGCTCTCTAGTCTTCTTTGCAGGTAGCTTTTCTTTGATGAGGTCCTGCTATGAGACCCTCTTGTGTGAGGTAGATGCTCCTGATAGCAGTAGTCTCATAAGCACAATAGCTCCATGCTTCACATGTATTATCAAGTCTTTGAAAAGAAAATCTCACCGAATGTCTTGAGCTTTGGGGTGAACACAGCCTTATTCAAGTCGTCCTTGGGGAGAGCCGCTAATGGTGGAGTCACATGGACAGTGTAAGGGAGCACACCCTTACCCTTGAGGGTACCTCAGCATCTGAACCAGAGGTTTCCTTCTCAGCAATCCCATTTTATTATGAATTCCACAAGGTGTTGTCCAAGACTAAGGTATTCATAGGCCTTGGAGCGGCAGGAGCCTGTGGAAACCACCAACACCTTTAGAGAGCATAGCTTCTTCATATAGTTGGTTTTTCTTCATTTTATTTTTCTGAAGCACACACTGGGAGAGAACATACAACTTCCCAAAATCTGCTGCTGCAGGACACTTCTGCACTTTTGAGCAGTTACGCCAGGACAAGATGTTAAATAATTCATTGGAGCCTGAACTAGCACACACGTGTGGAAGAAAATTCTATTCAGAAGAAAATCTCTTCACAGAGAAATAGGAGACTTTGTGTAATATTATTCTATGTTTTCTTAACAAAGAGAACACACTAAGATGAAGATAGAAGATTTTATAAGAAGATAGTATTGATAGATTAAGGCAAGCAGACTGCTCTGTTCAAGCTGAACTCAGGATTTAAACCAGACAGTAGTACTTGGTTATCTGCAGGCCTGTAATTATTCTAACTCTCCACTGGATGTCAATACTGTGTAATACAATTGTTGGCTCTAAATTCACTGCTTATAGCAGAGCAAGCCCTCTTTTTAGGTGTGATTATTGTTAAAGAACATAATTAGGTAAGGAATGTAATTATAGCAAGTGAATCTCACCCATTCGCTGGTAGGGAGAGGACAACCTTTAATTATAAAGGCACTGCTTTCTCCTTTCCCTGAAAAGTTTGCAATTATGCTTCCATTACATAGATGATGCTTTCTGCCCTGAAGTGTTTGTCAGAATTGGGAACTTGGTGTCTAAGATTTCTACTAAATATAGATAAAGTATTCTAAATAAAATCAGTTCAACACTACTTTCCAATTTTTAGAGAAAGGAGAGACCTACAGAATTCAGGCACTTGAAATCTGGTGCTCAATAATTTTAATTGAAAAAATTTCTAAGACCACATGGCTAAAATTACTGATTGGTTTGAACAAGCCTTAGTTAAGCTCTGAAATTCCAAGGCTTTATATAGCTTTTGTGTCTGCCTAAAACCAATCCCCTTGTGCAGAGTTTTGCTCTGCAGAGAAGAGGCAGGGTGGAAGCGCAAAAGGAAGAACCATCTGCAAAAGCAGGACAGGCCATGGCATGAAGTTAAGGGGAGAGAAGGAATAAACATTCTCTGTCCTGCAGATATACAGATTTAGAGGATAACCTATATTTATTTTGAAATGCCAGTGAATGCTCCCTGGCAAAAATTCCATTAAATGAGTGGTGCAAGCACAAGGGAGTTTAATGATCTCTATGATCCTCCTGCCAGTGCACATGAGAACATGATGCCCCATTGTTACAGCCTGGTTCTTAAAATTATGAGAAATGCCTCTGCCTGAATTAAGGTGCAAATGAGACCATATGTCAAACTCAATAGTATGGATTTTATTTCACAGCAAATGTATGTGTTTGAGAGAGTGAGAGAGAGAGAAAGAAAGAGAAAAGAGGTGGGGGAGGACAGAAAGAGAGTGACAGAGACAAACAAAAGAAAATATCACCACTCCATGGATCCCACCAGCATCCTGATGATCCTCTCCATCTGCTCTTCTTGGTGATGAGGGTCCCCTTGAAAAACATAGAATCCAATGGATTAAGGTATGTCCAGGCCAGGTGGGAATGCCCAGGTCCATCCCTCAGGTGGATTTTTGTTGGATTCTGACATCCCCTCAGCTGCCTCTCACATGAATGTCCCATGGATGTGGCCTTCCCTCAGCTGCCCTCTCACATGAATGTCCCATGGATGTGGCCTTCCCTCAGCTGCCCTCTCACATGAATGTCCCATGGATGTGGCCTTCCCAGGGTTGGGGGTTTCACAGCTGGCTGGGTTTGTGTAAGGGAGATGGGTGCTCACTGCCTCTGAGCAGAGGTTACACCACACAGCCAAAACTCTCCTCCTCCCTGCTTTGTTGGGCCTTGGGGGGAAGTCTGTGCAAACCTGGCCTCTGTGGGCTATGGCGTCCCTGCCCCATACCCAGCCAGGGATGATTTTCTGCTGGGTTTGGCTTTCTTGTGGATGCATTCTCTCCGTCAGCCTTGTTTAGTTCTCCCTAGACCTGAGATGATTGAATGATAGTGTCTCCTTTATCTTTCTAGGCAGCTTAACTCACAGTCCAAAGGCATCTTCAGGGAGGGGTAGGCTTTGGTAGCCACAGACTCTTTATACAGTTTTTGCTGTATAAGGCAAACTCCTTCATAACAATGTTTAAGGTATGAACCATTTCAGTCTCTGACACCCTTGAAGTGGAGAGGGAAACCTGCTGATCACAAAATCTGAATCTGAGTTATCAGAGTATAGTTTTTTAATTAAAAACTATTTTTTTTAGGTAACTGAAAGACAAGCAGCTTAATATGGTACTTTAGGCAAAGCAGGGGTGTTCAGGTGGTTTCCTTTCCCTTCCTTTTTTTTTTTTTTTTCCCACTTCAATATGTAGCAAATTAGCACAAACTAAATGTGGAAAACAAGACAAACAGAAATGGGGTTTCTATTACTGAGCTCCCGAAGCTAAGCTGATGCCAGTGGTACCCCATGCTTCTGTGATTATACCTAATGATGCCTATGGTATTTAAATTTCATAAGGATTTAATATTTGACACCATGACAAGATTTTTTCCAAGCATGCACAGAGTGTTTTTTCTACTCTTTATTTGGCATATTTATTCAAAATGTACTATATTTAAGATTGCTGTAATCACATACATGCATTGGCTACTGGCCACAATGTTCAAGCTATTAATCATACCACAGAATCTATGGAAGAGGTAAAAATTAAGTTTTATTTATCAAAGTTACTCATTGGAAATGTCAGACCAAGAAATTTACTCCTTAGGATTTTGACTTTTCTTACATACATTTGGCAGTGGTTTCAAGGTTTTAGAAAGGTGTAAATCATATTTTTGCTCCATCCAGACTGTGTTGGCACAAAACTGAAATTATATTTCCAGAAATGCAAACCCTTTTGTTTAGATGGCCTTTATTTTTCTGCCAAGTTGTACCACCAGTGCTATTTTTTTTAGTCTAACACTATTTCCCAGTATAATCTCATCTTTTAAGAAACAAACCAAAGCCTCTATCCTTACAGAAGTTTCAGTCTCACAGATATAACTACCTTTCAACTGAGTTGGGAAAGTGGTCTCCAGTGACAGGCTTGGAGGATTCTGGTTACTTTTTCAGTAAATAGATAGATGAAAAGCCAATAACCTAATAGAGAAAAACAGGTTCAGGGAAAAGATTGTTTTTGTGTTATGACCCAGAAAAGCTCAGACTCTGAAAACCTTAGCAGTCTATGAGTTTATTTACAAAAGATTGTGTATTTTAAAATAACCAGCATAAATTTAAGCAGGCCCAAAATGATTGTGATGTTGTTTCTGTTGTTTGCTACAATGGGAAAACCTCCCACAACCCAGACTTGCTTGAGTTTTCTATTTAAAAGAACAAATTAGGTACAATAATACAGAAAATATATAAAAGCTAAACCAAACACTAACTACCAAGGTTAGAGATATGAGACAAAAATACATCCACCATATGAGCATGCAGAGCACTGTAGGTTTGTTCCTATTTTGGTTTTTCTTTTTTTCCTTGCAAACTGTTTTTGCTTTATAAGTATTCCTTTTATATACATTTATGATATATTAAAGTAGAAGAACTAAATTAAGTCCAATTTTCTTCTGCTTGAACTAATGTACGCTAACATCTGGGGCCTTTTTTATTCTCCTTCTCTTTCCAAACATTGTTGTAATAGATCTTTTTGTATTGGTATCATGGATCTATTATAGCACATTATCATCTAAAAATCAGTCCTTGAGCATGTTAGTTTATAACAAAATGTAGTTCCCTAAAAGGTTTATCACAGGGATATTAAGAAGTGGCAGATCTTCCTGCTACAGTAAGTCATGGGACAGCAGGGAATAAAATACATGCCACAGGATGTTAGAGATGGAAAGAAAAATATGAAGGGCTGGTTGATTTTGTATATCCAAATAACATACAAATAACATACCTGAAGGACAGTATGTAAGGGAGTATAAGGATGCCAGCATAGAAAGGAATCCTCTACTAAGATGCAGAGAAGGAAGTGTGTTGGGCTTTTTCACCCAGGCCTACTGGCTGCAAAACCCTAACAGAAATTGTCATGCTGATTTGATGCATACCGGTATAAATCAAACAGTTTCACTAGGCTACTTCAGGCATTAGTGTTAATATCTCTGCAGCTGTTATGAGCGAAAGGATAAGCAGGGGCTACCAGGTTCTTTCCATGACCTGAAATACGGTGATACAAATTCAACACACTTATTATTTATTTGTTTTTAAACACTACTCTCAGGGTTTGGTTTTTTTTTTTTGGAAGTTTTCCTACATTCCTCCTACTTCAATGTCTTCCTGTTTGCCAGCATCCTACTCATACTCAAAATGTATCAGATTTGTTTTCCAGAATGTCAGCGTTTCCAGGTGTCAATTTTTGTCCTGTTTCGGATGCTGAAGTGCCAGCAGGAGTTGGCTGTCTTTTTCTGGCTCACTGTATGTTAAGTTCAACATTTCCTGAAAAAGGTTTGTATTTCAGAACAACTAATTAAAAAAAAAAAAAAAATCAATGAAAAACCCCAACAAACAAACCACAATAAACTCACCCAAGGCCCAAAACAAGACAGTTAAAGGAAGGAAAAGCTCTTGACTGCAGTTTGAAAGTTCTTCAAGATGGAAGGCAAAGGGCCGAAAGAACATACAGTTCTCATCCATGCCTCTTCTTCATGCCAACATATTTCTTCCTTCCAACTTCTGATCACAAATTAGTAGTTTAGAAAATCACCCTGTAATGTTTGTGTTTTTGACTATTATTCTAGGTCTGCTTTCACCTAAATAACAACCATCTGGCAGTGTCTCAAATCAGATTCATGTGATGAACTGTATATAATAACCAGTTCAAGGATTGTCAGGGGAAGGGTTAACACTCCTGCCCTGAGCAGAAGGACCACAGCTGCATGCCGTAAACTCTGCACAAAGACTGTCAGAAAGGAAGGGCTGGGTCAGCTGTAAAGAATTAAGCAAATCCCCTTACTACAAGAAAGGGGAAGAAGAGTGGAATTAAGAAATCCCTTTCTGCTCTTTTCTTTTGTTCATAGTAAAATAGATAACTGGGAACATTTGAAGCATACCTTGACCCTTAGCCTCTATGCAATTTTTCCTTATGGAGGGCCTTGCTCCTTGCTCTCACAGAACCCGAGTAATTAATCTTCCATTCCAGTGATGTCCGAGGTTTGCACAAGGTGTGTGGAAAACAGATCACATGAACCTGCAAACTCACTTGTTATTTGTCTGGAAATCTGTATCCCTGCTCTCAATCTGATGTTACATCCCTAAAAGGAAAGGTGGAGGGTTTACTCTATGCTGAAATGCTCCCTGCACAAATCCTTCTTCAAGGGTGTGATTGAACATGTCTTGTTTCCTCCAAAGTGTTAAAAGCCTACTTCAGTACAAACAGAATGTCCAAAATGCAGTTCCCTGAAAGGTTTATCACAAGGATATTAAGAAGTGGCAGATCTTCCTGCTACAGTAAGTCATGGGACAGCAGGGAATAAAATACATGCCACAGGATGTTAGAGATGGAAAGAAAAATATGAAGGGCTGGTTGATTTTGTATATCCAAAGGCTGTTTTGTGGAGAGGAGGAATTTGAAATGCTGGAGCGTGTTGCAGAAATGAGGCTTTCACAAAAAGCTGTGTTCGAGGATGCTACTACAGCCTAGGACCTTGGTAATGGTATACTCCAGACTTCTCATGATGGGTGGGGGAGGCCACATTCTGCTCTGTTGTTTCTTTCTGCTTTCTTAGGTTGAGTTTGTTGGAGTGCCAGGGGTTATCAGGCTTTGGGCTTTTTGTTTGTTCCTTTGTAGTTGTGGTTTGAGAAATAATTTTCCTCTACGTATCCATGTGAATGTAGCTTATGTATGCATATACAGAACCAGAGTATGTGTATATATCTAAATATATGAACATACATACATACATCTGAAAACTTCTTTAGGAATAAACCCGTTTGTATACTGAGTTGTGCAAAAGCACAGCCACATACTCATGTCTGAAGTCAATTAGCTTTTTTCCAGCAATAGCGGATGCCTGGGATACATTTTGACAACTGAGAGTACAGATTGACTCTTTTTTCTAAGCTCAAATCCAGGCACTTACTGTTTGTCAGAAGGCTGCTGCACCTCTGGTGTACCTGAACTTTTGCTTCTGCCTTTTCTGACTTGTGTGAGCTGATGTTTTGTGAACTTGTTTTCTCTGTAACCATTGCTGCACTGCATGGGACTGAAGCTGCTGTCCACCTGCAAGATTTACAGCAAGACTTGACTGCAGGTACTATGGACAATGGAAAAAGCAGATTTTTTTTTTTTTGCTATTTTTGGGGGTTGGGGGAGAGAGTGAGACTATAGTTCATGAAATGAAAACATTTTTCAAAATAATTAGATCTCTTCCTCTGTAATTTGATTTGTTGGGTGGAAGGAGGGGGATGTGGAAGGAAAAACCTGTTGTAGAATGTTTTTCAATATAACATTGAAAACCAACACTCCAGACCAACGAACACTTACACATGTGCTTAGCTTTAAATCTGTGTTAGACCCACAGGGCCTATATTTGTATTTCATTAATGACGATTATTTGAAGAAAGATGGACTGGGTGGAAACAACTGGAAAAATATGTAGTTATAAAAATGTATGCTTACTGTAAACTATTTTTATACTGTGTCAGTTCTATTATATTCTTTTATCTTGCATATTTGGCACACATTTTTAGGTTTCTAGCATAAGGAAAAGTTTGCACTGTCAAATTCTGTTTCATTCTAACAGAAGTGTATAATTAAGTCCCCATTTGCTAACAGAAGCGCAAGAAGAAACACTACTAGCACTAGGGAGCTTGGTTGCAGAATTGGGACCTTAGCTTGAATGAGCTCCAGGGATTAATCTCACATTCTTCCTTCCTCTGGTGAGTTCAGCAGTCTAGTCCTTCTTGTATAGTTATGAGATTTAGTTTATAGTAGGATAGCAGGAATACTTTGTTAGCAATTCCCTTAATCCTCAGATGTGTTTTATCTTGTCTGCACACAAACCTGGCAGTCTGCAACCAGGTATTTGAGAGTAAAGTTAGAAAGCCATTTTTACTGTGTTAAGTCTGCTCTGAGAAAGCTAGCTCTCACAAGAGATCTGTAAGAACCACCTTACTGCATTTCAGAGACAGGACACAGAAAGGTCAAGTCAGATGATAAAGCTGCTGCCGCTCAAGTTCCTTTGTGAAGCTGGCGCTTGGCTACACCTCTGCAACCAAACTTTCTGGAGGGTTAATATATCTTGAGTCTAAACTACTGCTCCAACCTCAGCCTGAAAACCTCTTCCTAGCTGAACTGCTGGATACTGCTGTGCATTTTTGAACTACTACAGATCTCCACTCCTGAGGGACTTGCAGCCTTGTAATGGGTGAAGTCTTATAAATGCAAACACATTTTTGTGTATATAATTGCCCTGGATAAAAGGTGGCCTATAGACAAAAGATCATTACTGCTGTGCAGTTTTACATCTAAACCTTATTAGCTCTATGGTTGAGACAGATTTTATCTTCTCTTTTGTAATAGTGCCTAAATGGAAACCACCAAGACTGAGGTAAAACATCTACACTCGACTTAGCCATTCAGATTGCTCCATTCTCATCAAAGGTTCATATTCTGCAAATATGTCTATTTTCTTCTGAACTGACTGAGAGACATGGTCCAATCTACCTCAGGTTGAGTGAGCCTCATGGGCAAACACAAGGTAACAGAAATGATGTTGTTTCTATCTCTAGTGCATGAAGTTGCTAGACAGAGAAGAAAGTTTATCCACAACTCAATACAATTAATTCAGTGTATATAACAACAGATGCAACAAACCCCAGACTTGCAGCAAAAAGCTTTTGCAGGCTGCCCCTTGGGACTTCAGATCAAGAGTTCCCAGTCTCTCTTAATTTTACTCACACTGTGGTACAATTTCTGTGAGAGCACAGAGCTGGGACTACTGCTGGAGTGATGAAAAAGAGAGAGGTTTGCCTTCCTAGAGCCTGTAATTCTGGGCTATAATCCCACAAAAATATCCTCCAGAGACTTTTTGACAAACTCAGAAGGCACAGGAGCCATGGAGTCATTTAGCAGAAATGGCTGTGTTTGATATGTCTGTGGGGTTATTGCAGTACAGTGGGGTTTCAGATTTTATTTTCTACCAAAGTGTGTTTTACATCCCTTTTTAAGACCCTAAAGCAAACAAACAGAGCAGTGCTTGAGTAGCCTAATGTAGTTGCTTTTATGCCAGTTATTTAGAAATATTCTCATATTTAACAATGCATTCCAGTGTCGAACAAGGAAGCACGTTCTATCATTGTAGCATCAAGACATAGTTTCAATATATAAACTATTAATTCAAATTAACCAAGTGCATGCGTAGTTATGGCAAATTAAATTTTGCATAAATTATAAAGTGAAAGTCATTATTGGGCCATTTTGAGTGAAGTATTTCTACAGTAGGCTATGATGACAAGCTATAGAAAAGTAGATGTTTGAATTTCAGACATCATATCATTTCCTGGCTTTTGGACCTGCAAATCTTCATGCTTCGTGAGTAGAACCCAGGCTGGAGCAAGGGTTTTAGCCCCAGACCTCCCACATTTTAGGAGATAACTCTGAGAGCTGGATTTTTTGCTACTCGAGGGAGGGCCTCTGTCTGTAGTTAGGAGAAGAAATTTCATTCTTGGGCAGAAAACACTTTCCCAATCACTGTTTCATTGAATCTGGCACACACTGTACAAAGCTGTATTTTGGGTGAGTCAGCATTTTCCAAGTAAAATCCACTCTGTCAAAAAACTGGCTACTAGCTTTCACCCTTTGCTAGCTGCACACATGCCCTGAAAGGAAAAACACCTAGTTGAATAGGATGTTCCAACTGTGGGAGCTAAAGTCTGGCAGGTAACATAACTGGTCTTTTCCATTCCTTCCCACAGATCCATCTGACCAAGTGCTGTGTCTTTCCTGTGTTTCCCCAGCCAGCAGCCTGATCTCTGCTTCATATGGGGGGGATTGAAAATAAAGACCTCTGACAACACCAATGCTTGCTTAAAGGCAGGACAAACAAGGGTGTATTGAGAGTGGTGAAATGGGAATGGGGGATAAGCCTGCACAACAAATTAAGCAAGAACTTGAGATCGTGCTGCTGTTAAAGCAAAGATTTCTATAGAGTACTAAGTATCACAAGAGAGATCAGGGTCTTACCAATCTGTAGCATATAGCTGCTGTTGTTCTCCAGTATAGATGTTCCATTTTAATTTCATTTTGTTGAGGTTTTTTAATAACTAAAATAAAATACAATAATATACAAAAAGTGTGTATTTGTATGCATAACTCAATGCAAATGTAACAAAAGTCAATGCAAAAAATCATTAGAAGGACAGTTGCATGTGACCAACTGAAACGTTTAAATAGGTTTTAAAGTTAGGAAATGCCTTTAGGAAAAGCATTTATGGAAAGAAGAGGGGGGAAACATTTAAACTTATGAATAGTTAAGCAGTGCTATGAGAGGGAGTAACTGCTTATGCACACCAAGAAATATCAGAAACATGACAGAGCTGAGCAACCTGCTTCATATATGCGAAAATCAGGCAAAATGAGAATATATAAAATCTGGGAACAACAGGTATTGTTATTTCTGGTTGACTGGTTGGTTTGGCGGGGGGGGGCAGGTTGTTGTTTGTTTATTTTTCTCTGAATATGATAAAGATGATGACAGTACTTTCAGTAGGAGATGGTTTGTGCTGTCCCAAAGGGTTAACTACAGTTCAGCTCTGGGGGTGGAAAGTATCTTGCAGCAGTGGGCCTGAAGAAGACAGGGAAAAGGCCTGAGTTGCAGGAAAGTGGTGTTGTGCAATCTTCCCGCTTTCTTCTCTCCCCTCCCTTCAAAAGGAGGATTAAATATCCACCACAAAAAATTCTGTAATCTGAACAATCTTTTTCTTAATTTAAAGACTCTTCATATACAACCTAAAGGTTGGGTGGAATTAGGCCACAGTCCACAAGCTACTCTACCTCATTCTGAATGGTATGAAAGATGAGGATCAGTAGTCGATATTACCTTATAATAAATTATTCTGATCAAGAACAGCCTGGTAGCAATGTACATATATTCATTTTTTCTATAATCGGTCTTGAAGACCACTTACCTAATCAGTTAAGATGAGAAATGCAATGTGATTATATTATTCTACTGCCTCCATTCATAAATATATTTCCTTAATCAGGGTGGAAAGTTCAACTGACAACACATTTCCAACAGCAACCACATATTCTCCTCATGTCACAAGGCCTCTTTACTTTCATCAGAGAAGAGCACTAAATACTGTACTTTTAGCAATGAATGAGAGAAATATTTATGTTATAGATAAGTGTGAATTTTCATGGAATCTCTTGGCAAGAATTTCAGCAGAATGACCCTGCTGTGCACATTCAGGGAACATATAATGGGATACCACATAAATGAGTGGAAAAAAAGTAATCACAGCACTTTGAAAGGGAAAAAATAGCATTTTATTACTCATTTGGGCAGCATGAAGCAACACAATTTCTAGTCTGACTCTTTAGTGTTGCTAACAAATTTCACTTAGTTTAATAAAAATATAATTATCTTTTACTTAAACTCAACTCTAAGTTGTTATTAGAACTGGGCAGAAAAAGGAAATTCCATTTCATGTAGTAGTTTGCCATTTCAAATTTGACTACTCTGATTTGGCAATGAACACAAAATAAATGTGAACTTTCTCCAAGAGAGGAATGGAGGGCTGGCCAAAAATTCTGAAGCTGTTGTTGGACCCTTCTGGTTGAATGTTGAGGAGCCAAAGCAGAAGGCAGTAGAAAAGATTAAGTTCTTCTCCTGTAACCATCTTTGTTTTTCCAACATATGCTTAGCTTTCTGTATATGTATAAACACCACTGACTTTACTGGGATTAAAGTCATGTTTAAATAGAATCCAAGAGAGTTCATCAACCCTCTCCTGTGAATTAGGCAGCTGATGGCTGGCAGCCAACACAGCTGTACTGGTGGTGTTCCCCAAGTATGCACAAGGACGTGCTAGGCCTGCCAACTGAGAAAAACATGGGTTCCTCCTGCTTGAAAAGGTTCAGTTGGAGTTTGGAAAGTTCACCTCACCACTGCACACTCCTACAAAGCAGGACTGATGCACTAATACTGTGCACTAAACAAGGGAGCTACTTCTCAATGTGGAAGCTTGCACATAACCTGGTTATAGATGATGAAGGCTGTCTAGGAGGGAGCTGAGAGTTTGTGATGTCTTGTTGCTGTTTTTCTTGTCATTTGAAGATCTATCAAGTGCAAAGAGGAAAGAAGAGATTAGTATGACCTTTTCCCATCTTTCATCAACACTGAGCAATGTACCCCTGTAATCTGCTTAGTCTGAGTTGACTGGAGGCCTGGGAACTAAAACCTTCAATGAAAGCTTGACAGCCACTACCTCACTACCTTCTTGGCTGAATGAAACTCATTTTTATTAGCAACTAATCTATTGCATAACATAGACAGCAGGAGGACATTTCAAAAACAAACAAAAAATCAAAAAAAGTAACAAAATATACTTTTTAGATAAACTGTGAACACAAAGAGATTCAAATCAACTTTAGGCTGAGGCATAATACACCTACTCTTGCATAATGGCTACTTCTTTATCTAAGTATATTAAGGTGACCAAGAAGCAAGTAAAATCAATGTGGTTTTACTTACATACTAAAATCAAATACACAATATGCACCAAGTCATTAAAATTCTGTGTTTACAACTATAGTGATCAGGAATTTACTTTGATTTCATGTTAGAATGTGATATAATTTAAAAACTGTTAAAAGCATGTGAGGATGTAATTCTCATAAGAGAATGGGGAAAAAAGGCTAAATACTAAATAAAAATTAAATGTGCATAAATTCTTGTCAGTCTTTGTGAGTTACAAAGCATTATGAGCGCCTTAAATGTTGGAAAAATATTTCCTACCTTTAACTTCTTTAATTATAAAAGCACAAGGTATTTAGCAGACCAATTAAAAGTACAGTTTGGATTAACTACATCTATTCACAGATTTCTGCTGACAAATATTGTTGCTCAAAATTATGGAAAAACAAAACAGAAGATTTTAACAAGACACTCTACTGTATTTTCTATTTCTTGTACCCCATTTTTATTATTATTTGCATTTGAAAAATTGTTTCTCAAAATCCTGATTTTTATTTTATTTTATTTTATTTTATTTTATTTTATTTTATTTTATTTTATTTTATTTTATTTTATTTTATTTCAGAGTCCAAACTAAGGAATCTGATTTACATGGCAGATTTTATGTTTGCTGCTAGAATTATTTTAGATGAAAATCGGGAGTTGGTGTTGAATTATATTATTGATGAAAAGTGCAAGAGAAAAATGTGAACTTCTGCTTGATAAAACATGTCCAAATTGAATGGTATGGATAGTGTTGATCAAAACCAGAGGACATCAGTTAAAATAAGATAAGACAATGGATTAGGAGAAACGTAGTGTGATTTACCACTTCTGACTATGGCTCGTTCCCCCAGCTGAGCTGTCTTCTGGCCTTGCACTGCAGCCAGGAGGACTGGTGAGGTGGTGGACTAATCTGCATTCCAGGAGATGTAGTCTCTCAGATAGAGAGAAAGTGAAATCACACAGCTTCCCTGGCATAAATATATACATAAATAATACCACATAGATTTTTGTTTTTCTTTTTAGAAATATTGTCTTATAAATTGGGTGATTAGGCCAATAGAAAGCTCAAAGCAGTTCAGTGCTGTCACTGCTTTCTTGGGTATATGCCTCATGCAAACTTTGAGTTTGCTTTTGAGTGTATTAAGTGTTACTGCTAAAGAATTTATATTTAATCAAAAATTCTTATGCAGACAGTCTGTAAACTCTCAGTGTAGCAGCACCTTACCTGCATGACTTCTTGATCTACTCTGTTTCCCAAAAGTCTACACAGTTTTTTAATTACCAGAGTTGTGAAAGCCCAGTTTCCAATCACTGTACCCTTACAGCTGATGAAATGTTTCAAAAATAGACATGAAAAAAAGCTTATACCTTATTACACACTGGGGAATTCATATTGACTATCATCAGTCACAATACAATGATCTTTTTTTCCTACATCTGGCAACATATTCTTGTATCTTTTGAAATCTTTATCTTAATATCAGATTAGGTTATAACTGGTTTGAACACTCTAGCAAAGGAAATGAAGAAGACTGAATGAACCTGAGAACAATGCCTCCCTTAGGAAATCTGCTAAGGATAGGTAAATTTTATATTTCTATTAGCATGATGAAGTTTTGTGGTGGAGTAATTTGAATCCCATATTCTCACTTTCTTCTTCACCTTCTAAAATATTCAACTGTCATCCCATTTTACCAGAGCTTTTTAAAAGGAAAAGCCAGAGATACACAGCATAAAAATAGTAAGCCTGCCTTTGTCAAAAAAGCCAATGATTTGTAGTGCTGGGAACTCCTGTGTAACTGAGGTCAAAAGTAAATTAAAGCCTGGAAGTGTAGCTGTATTTAGTACTGAGACATCAGGTGTGAATACTTGCCCGGCTGAAAGAGGCCTCATCTGTGGCTAGGTTTGCTGACCATAAATCTGAAATAAGGAAAGGCAGAGGGCTGAGCTGGCATCCCAAAGTACTTATGCTTGTAAAAGCCCCAAATAATCTGTGTGCTCTGAAATGTTGATGCCTGTCTGACTGAAACCAGTAACCCTCTATGACTGCTTTTGACATGGGCAACCACATGCAGAATAGGAGGCCAAAGCTCAGAGGGGCAGTTTATTCTGCTGTCTGCAGTTGTATTTGCTTCAAAGCTTCTTCTTCCGTGACAGTGATTTCATTAAAACCAAAATGTTTTGTAAAACATATTGGTATTCTCTGAAAATTTCTCAGGTTTAGGAGAGAGAGAAAATCTTCTACCTGGAAGAAGGGAAGCTTAAAATAAAGTTCTTCACTGCCTGGTTCCTTGCTGAGCATCAAGTTTGGCTCTTTTTGGCCTAAGACAAGTAACCAATCTGTAGGTTATAGAGCATATTTCAGCTTGACTCCTGGGTTAGATTTCTTTCCTTCCTCCTAATTTAAAAGAAGGTAGTGGTTTTGTTCCTGTTAGAACAGGCTTTGAAACCTCAATGTGTTTCATGAGATGGAATTACTGTTTTTCAGCCAGCCCTTTGGTTTTTACTATGCTCAGGGGTGGTTATTGTGGTATTGTTTGATAGGTTTCTGGTAAACCCCCAGGAAAGTTAGCAGGGAGGAGATAAAAGTGGCAGCAGAGACAGTAATGCTCTCCTTGTTTTAATATCTTGTTCAGAGCTAAAAGATTGAGATTGCAGTTATGATGTTTATTTTGGTCATAGAAAATAGAGAAAAATATATACTTAAGCAGACCAGGAAAACAGAAGATATATATTTATTTAATAATGTAAATAAAGGGATATATATAATAATATAATATTTTGAGGTTTTTCTATGCCAGTGCATGGTCAGCAGGGCTGGCTATAAATCTTTAGTACTAATTTACAGGCCAAATAAATTGAAGAGGCGTAGGATAAAGGTGAAGGGTTCACTGAAGACCTGTCTGAACTGAGAGTTCAGCTTGCCAAACCCCAGTGACTTGGATTCTACCACTGTGCTTAAGGAGAGGCCCAAGAGAGTTAACATCTCTCTACAAAGTAGTTTTGAATATACCACATATCTGTCCTGTGGTCAGTGACTGAGCTTGTCACACCATATACAGGCAACATCTCACCACAAATAAGCATCCAAAACACTACATCCCTTTAAAATGACTTCATGGAATAATGTTTTACTCTGTTGCTCATTCCACTGAGTAGCAGATCTTTATGGTTTGTGATAGGGATGCTGCTGCATGTCCTGTTTCCATCAACAGTCATTAATCCAAGGGTACATACTGCCAGCCAGGACCGGGGTTACACACAGTCTATTTGTCCATATTAGCTGGAAAAATAATAGTACTCGATTGGAAGAAGAAATATTTAGGAAGAATTTAAAATCTTTTAAATGATGTTTGATCTAGTCATCTTCATTTTATGTGAACAAATGTTGGGCATAAAGGGAAAGGAACACTAAGTAGGACTATAGTCATAAAATATATACTGTTGGGAGCTTCTTCCTTAAAACAGCATTATCAGTTAGACAATGTACAGTATTTCCAGCCTACAACAGATGTGTCACAGCCATGCTGCTGTTGCTTGTTTTACCAGCATCCTTTTTGAAACTATCAAAATGTCTTCGTTTGAAAAGACAGGAGTCTGTGGAGGAAGGCAAGGGCCTCCCGTGAAATGGAAAAGGTAAACCCCCCCTCCCTCCAAATTACCACAATTTCAAAATAAAAAGGCTCTCAGGCAAAGATATGGGAATGGGAATGACAGTTCTTTACTAGGAAAAAAACTAAATTAAAAAAAAAAGTGATAAGTACAAACAAAACTACTGATAGAATCAGAAACCTGACACCCTGAGGAGTCAGGGTGTTGGTGATAGTCCAGTTAAATGGTGGCTGCTCCTCCTGCTCCTGGAGTGGCAGATGAAATGCTGTTGAAGCGATGATCCCATAGAAGGGTGTAGTTTTCTCTGAAGGTCTGGTGATAGAGTAGATGGGCCTGGTTTTCCTCTGGGGATCCAGTGAAGAGGCTTGAGTTGCTGTCTCAAGAAATGCTGATTTTATGCAGGTAGGGATGCTTGGCTCCTCCCTCTGGGTGGAGCATCTCACAATGGGATGATGAAACTTTATCAGTCATGCAGTGAGCCATTCAATGGCACATTAACAGAAGATATCTCCCCGGAGGGAGACATTGTTCTTGGAAAAGATAAGAAAACTGCCCAACAGATGGCAAATAGAATATATGCTTATCTTACAAGCCAGGACACGAAATTCTCTCTCTCTCCCCCACTCCAACCCTTGAAGTCATGAACTGGTCCTGTTTTACTTAAAATATTTTGCATTATCTTCACTAAAAGAGACAGAGGCTGCAAATAGCAGTTGCACCATTCAGTCATGGGGCAGTTAAGATGAAGAGGATGGTAACATTTTAATTTTAAAAAGTAATAAACTGTCTTTTTGCTTGGTGACTCTTTTAAAAAATCTTCACTAGCTATAGTAAATACCCTTTATTTAAATAGATTATTCCCATTTGAGTGACATAGGCTGAAGGAAAACATTTGCTTTCTCTGATTGAATTTTTAAATGTTAAAAAAATTAAATTATATGTTTATATATAGACAAAATTGTGAATCTCAGCATGCATTGTTTGTGTTTCACTGAACACTGGATTCTTTTAGCTACACAGTCTACGCACACTGAAATACAATTCCTTCAAAAATTTGTGCATCATCCTAAATAATTATAGAGAAAACCTTTTATGCCTTTGGTATTTTCCCACAAATGGAAAAAGTAGAAAATATAAATTAAACCTCAAAAAATTTAATTTCTATTATTGTCTCTTTAGAGAGATATTTTTTGGAAAATTGAGGTCTGAGCAGTATTTTAGCACAAGATTTCTTTCTGTGGATGAAAAGTATTGTTAAAATGCAATTATTTTTATGATATTGTAACCAGAATTTGTTGGAGATGTTTGTTGGAGATTTATATATGTGTGTATATATATCTGTAGGTGGAAGAGAAGTTTTCGTTCCTAAATGTTAGACTATGTGATTTGTAAATACCTAAATATCTGCAATCTGGAGTATATATCTATTGTCAAAATTGTTCACCTACTCTCCCACCATAGCTGAAAAAAAAGGGTAAATCTCCTGAAGGAAGCTTATTCCACCTCAGAAACATCTGCTTTAGGATGGGATGAATTACTGTTTGGAAACATTTCTCCACTGATCAAGGAAGGAGTCTGTGTGATGGTCTTAAACTCAACACTCCAACTTTTCAATATCTAAAATGAGGAGAGCTGAGGCTTATTCACAGACAATGTGCTACAAGATGCCTGCAATAGGTTTTGTCCTGCCAAACATCAAATGTTGGCCACCCACATCTGACAAAATCCCTGGAAGGCTCCCAGTCTGAGGTGCCATTCCTTCATTCTGCAGTGATCACTTAAAACAGGTTGGAGGAGCTACCTAATTTCATAAACCCACACAGGCAACATTTTCTGGAAACAATCTTCCTAGAAAGGTTGTGAAATCTCCATAAAATCATAGAATTGTGGAAGAATTTATATTAGAAGATGCCTTAAAGATCAACGAGTTCCAATCCTCTGATAAGGGCAGGGACACCTGCCACTAGTATGGGTTCCTCAAAGTCCCATCCAACCTAGCCTTCTTTTCCTGGGATTTTTTCAAGACAAAGGCAGCAGTAGTGCTGCTGCCAATCCTGAACTAGATAGTAATTTCCTGCAGAGAACTTCCAGCCTGTATTTCTGCATTGAGTTGGGTTGTTTTTTTTCCCACTGGTGACAAAGCAAGTCCAGATATTGAGCTTTGACGCAGGCATTGATGATTAGGTGAGATGAATGCAAACTCTGGTCTGGAGCTGCTTTTCTAAAAAAAAAGGAGGAGGGGAGGTGTTGGAATTTCCCTTTTTACTTTTCATTATAATTTAAGCTTCTCATCACATACTATTTTCTTTAATTTAATTTGTTTCCAAATAAATTAAATTACATTCTCATTGGAAACAGGAACATTTCAGAAAAATATTTTTTCCCACCAACACTTTTTTTAGTAAGCAGAACAATGAATGTGATCTTACTGGATAGAAATAAGGATTTGGGATTTGTTCTTGGGTAATGAAAGCATCCAGAAGAGGAGATAGGGACAAATAACTTTTAAGGAATAGTATGGCAGTAGAACCCTAGCCTGCATTAGAGGAAAGCATCAATGACAGTGAAGACACTGGTGCAGATCACAGCAGTAGTGTTGTTATTTAGAGCATTGCACACTAGCTACATAAGAGACCAATCAGTGTGGTGATCAATCTAACGTTTCAAGAGCATGTAATTATTTGTGGAAGATGATTATTGTGCTGGTTTTTTGATTTCTAAGTTTAGCACTTCTGTTATCTGTACCTCTAACTCCTTTCCTCCACTGAAGTATAGCATAAATCTTATTTTAGAAATGTTGCTGTCAGCCATGGTATTACCTGAACCCTTTCCATGTAACTTAGACGACAACAGTGAAATCCATGGCAGACCTCATGGATGTTCTGTCTCTTCTCCTTTTTCTGTTCCATAAAACTCTCTTTGCCATGAAATGTTCTTTAAGAAAAGAATAAGAGATGTTCTGGTTATGATAAAATGTACTCTATCAAATAAATGTGGCTGGCAAAATTTCTAAAGTGTGGTTAGACTCTAGATTCATTTAATCTCCTCTGAAACTTTATTCCATATTTTCATTCTGCAATCACATATGAAGAACTAGATTTTCATCTGTTTTAAGTCAATATAACATCACTGACATCAGCTCTCTGTATCCCAGGATAATCTGGGTGTTACAGCACCCTGGCATGAAAAAACCTAGGCAGTGCAATATTTTCCAGCCCTGAACTGGTTCACACAGGACCAGCTTGAGCCTCCCTGCACTGGACTTGCCTACAGATCAGCATTACTTCATGTGCTGAACCATGTGAACAAGAGAGACTTGTGAGAGTTGAATCAGCCCAAGTTGTTGCTGTGCACAAGTTACCAAAGCTTTCCAGGCATGGATGTACTAAAAATGGTGGAGGCATTGAAGAAGCCACCCAGCAGAGTCCAGCAAGGCTGGACATAAATTGGAAGTGCAAGCAGAGCAAGCTTGTTTTCCAGAAGTGGGAAGTCTTTTCAAGGGTTGGATCAGTGATAGAGGTTCAACATTTAGCTGTGGTCCTTGGCTGCCAAAACCCTGCCAAGTAGTATATTGCTTCAGTGAAACAAGTTCAAAAGTGTCTTTTCATAAGGGCATTGTGCATTTCAAAGCCTATCTACCCCTCTAGACTGTCCATGCAATCTATTCATATATAGTGGAGAGTCATCTGTTGGTCTGTAAGAGTTAGAGATCCAGTCCAAAGGCTTTGGCTAAAGTTATGTTCACCTTCTTCTCTAGTATTTGAGCTGATGTCATCTTTTCTTCATAAGTAGAAGCTAGATGTTTAAAATCCTTGAGAAATACTTTTTAATTTCTTACTGCAACATTTTCAGAAGAGGAGAGAACGCATATTTAAAGAATCAGTTGCCAAAACATAGGCGTCTTGTGCTCATTTGGATCCTTAAGGACGTCCTGTTTAGTCTGTAGGTGAATAAGGCTCTTCTACATGTACTGACTGCCCCAAGTAACTGTTTTACAGCAACCTAGACAGCACTATGCCATTTTTTAGTCAAGTGAAGCTGTTCACTGAATCTGTTTGACTTGCTGGGTTATAGCTTCTGTAAGCAGTGGTCAAAGAAGGGAATCCACCAGAGAGTCCAGTAACTCCTGCACAGCACTGGCAGCCATGTCATATTAGCTATGTTTGGAAGGTCCAAAGTATTTAGGAAGAGCCATAAATAGACCATGAATAGTGAACAACATAGGCAAACTCAAGAATGTGACTGTGAATACTGAATGCTGCTTCTTAAATTTGAGTGTAGGGAAAAAAACCCCGCATTACTTATGAAAACAACAGGTAATGTCAAAAGTAAAGGTCTCTGACCTTTGTTTTCCTTTCTTCTTCTTGACTTTTTCTGGAAAACACACTAATCAGTCCTACTATACAGTCCTTCAACTTCCTGGAGGCATCCCTCTCATAGTGCTTCATAAACATAACCACTGTCTATCAAAATCCTGCAGCTCACTGTTTCTGAAATGGGACACAGAGTCTCTGGAAAGAAAATACTAAGAGGTGAAAATGGATCCTGTTGACCCAAAAGAAGGATCCATAACTAACACTCAGCAAACACAAAAGTTGCATGTCTTTAATTTAAGAAAAAAATAATATTTGTTTCCAATTTTATACTACTTTTGACATGCTAGCAAGTACTTAAATAAATGTAGCATTTTACATATAAAAATTGCAACCCAAAGGGAGGCAGCAATAATTTAGCAGACATAAACCATAGGGCTATTTCTCATTGAGGTGCCAGAGAAGCCTTCCCATATCCTCAGAAGAAATGAAAACAGATGAAGTCCTGCATAGTCCGTTCTCTAGTAGGAAGCAGATCGTATTTCTCACATCTGTTACCAGCATGGCTGATCTGCTCTGCTCCTATCAGAGTGATGGTCAGGATCAATGATTTGAGGTTTTGCCTTTTTAGGAGTTATACTTCTCACCTTGTTATATTCTTTGTTAATTTTACAGCACTTTGATGCTATGAAGGAGCTCCTACTATTCTGTCAATACTACAAGGTCACTCTATCAGCGTAAGATGTAGAGCATCCCCAGCTTGCCTGCTTCAGGCATTTGAGTAGATTAATTTTGTTCTGGTAAAACGTAGTGATGCATCTTTCCTTCCTGCTTTTCTGTGGACAGTCAGTCCAAAGCTAATGTCAAAAGTAATTTCATGTTGTGGTAATATATTACATTTAAAAACCTCAGATAATGTAAAGATCTGAATGTAAAATCTCATAATACTTCTGGGAAAGTATTTTTTCCTCCTTTTATTAACTATACAAATGTTGGATGATGGAAACCACTTAAAATTTTTATCTACTTGCCAGCTTGACAAAATACAGCAAGGAGAGACTGTACAAACAGATTGACAGGCATTCAAGCTTGGAAGCCATGGAGAAAGAAACTCAGGGATAAAATTGAAGTGCCACAGATCACCTGTAGTTTTCAAAATTATTTTAAACTCTAGAAAATGCAACGTGAAACACTTCTGAAATGCAAAACTTTTTCTCAAATTCAAAGAGCTAGCCATTTATGGTTAAAGCTTTGAATGTATTAAGTATATGTAATCTCCCATATTTTTGAGATAGAAATTGCCAGAGTAAGTCTTATTTTCTTGTGAATCTCATAAACTAATAAAATCTCTTTTTTTTGCTCCTACTTTTTTAAAAAGTTTATAGTGCAGAATAATATTTAATCATAGTAAGGTAGTAATTAGAGACAACCTTGACAGGCTTGTATAATGAAGTAGCCAATAGTGAAATGTATTAATTTCTAGAAATTCAGAAAAGAATGAGGTTACATAAAATACATATAGGAAAACTGGGAGGTAACTAAAGGCTGAATGCAACCATACTTTTTGTTTGTATTTTACATGGATGAAGACTGAGGGAATTATCAACAGGATAAACTCAGAATGTTAAACATCAGCCATCATTTTAAAAAATGCTGAAATATTTATGATGCACATCTAAGAGAAGAATATACAGGTGGATTGCCCTGATGATTTTACAGTCACCTGAGGAATTGCAAATGATAAGATGGATCAAACACACAAGAGTTTAAAGAGTAAAAATCTGCCACTTTCTGCTCTGTATAAAAACTTGCTAAATATTTCAGGGTGAACTGTCAGAAAGTGACTAAATTTGCCATGGAGTTATCTCAGGGACCAAAGACTGGAAAGCATGTTTCGGGTGGATCACTTGAGAAAATCAATCTCTGAGAATGGCAAAAGCATCTATTCCTACTCAAATTTGTGTCACAAAAATACATAGCATTAAGTGATACACATAGACGCAGCAATTTGGACAGTTGGTAAGAAAATCACACCTTATATGTGAAAGCTACACAGGCAAAAAAGAAAGTGAGAGCAACTGCCACTGCACAATTAGTTTAATTTAATTTATTAGGTTAATACACACAACTCATTTCTGCTTTTATTGAAAAAAAAAAAGTGTGTGACCATGTCAAGGTAAAGAATTATATGGGGTTTTGGTTTTGAATCAGGACATCATGTAAGGGATAAAATGCCTTTTTCTTCCAAGTGATTAAAAAAACCCTCAGAATCTGACTTCGTGTTTTAACTTTTGGATGTCAAATACATTTTTAATTAGGATGTTCTTTCTACTATGATTAGTATTCTTAGCAGATGCTTTTGCTCAAGAATCAAGACCATTGGAAACCAATGTTTCTTAAACTAGTTATGTTTTATCTCAGTGAGAATTTTGATCTAATTGGCATGTGTAATAAAGGGATTTCCTGTTCTAAATACACTGATTTCCTCAACTGTTGTGACTATGTGTAACATATGTCTCCAAACCAGAGTATCCTCAATTACCAGTGTTCCAGATTTTAACTTCTTAAAGCTCAAAGATCTTATACAGTTTCAAAATTTAATTCTAAAGTTCTGAGTTCAGTGGGATTTCAGGGCATTTATGACCTTTCATGACATGCTAAATATGTTGCAGGATCAGGCCCTTAAGTAATGCCACAAGGAAGTATTCAGAAAATGAATTTCTGGATTATATCATTTGGGATGTCATAGAATTGGCTCAACAATCGCAAAAAAATCAAAACATCTGGAAGACATCACATTTCACGCTGATGGTACCTACTAGATTTAGGTAGAAAAGCCCCGGCGAAACTTTTTTTTTTTAGTGCTAGCCCTTTTTGAAAGAAGTTGATACACACATAGCTAAGTTCTTAAAAATGTAGAAAATCTCACCAGATCTGAATAAAGGTTTAACAGGAGGATTTAGAACAGACTATTATGACAGCCTTGGGCATGTCATAAATTGGCCAGATTTGATATAGCAGAACAGATAGAAGGCAAAAGAACCAAGATTTGCAGAAGAACTGGAGTTTTAACAAGAAGTATGAAGTGGAATATGAAATATTACATCCATATGCTAGAAAAAACACACGTCCAACAGAAGGGATGGTAGGCTATCAAAGCAGAGACTTAAAATTTGTTGGGTTTGGCAAAGCCAGTCATAATCAGTACAATAAACAGAACACTCAAATACTTAAATAACCTTGAAGAAATGTTGTAACTGCAAACAATATTTCCCTCTTGATTAAAAAAAAAAAAAAAAGCAGCACCAATTCTGTTAGGCAGTATTATATTTTAGGTTTTTTAAAATTTGAGGGTATGCAGAATTACTGCATTTTGTTTTTATAGTAAGTACAACTCTCTTGTGAAAACTCTCTTGCTAAATATTGCATGAAAAATATCTCCACTTTTGTGGGCAGTAAGGAAAAAGAAGTGCAGTATATGCAGCAGTAAACTGCAGGTGACTGGAAGTATCACAGGTCCTACCTTAGAGTATTATGTCATGAAAAATCTCACACATTATTTATGGATTTGCCTCACTCTGTGCAACACTGGAAGCTTTATCCATTCTTTTAGAACTCCTGAGAACACCACATCATCTCCAAAACTCTGTTTTCTTTCAGCTATTACAGTATGTCACACTAACCAAGGTGCTACGTGCACCTCAAATTGATCCTCTTCTAGTTGCTTTAATGTAAACTAAAGCTAACATAGTTCATAAATTCCAGGCAGATGTTATAAAACAACAGAGCTTACTTTAAAAGTCTCCACAATGTGTGATCATTTACACTAACTGCTTATGACTAAGAATTATAACCAGTATTTACAAGCAGGTATTACCTGAGCCATAAGATGGTAGTCCTGCAAGTTGCAGCATATAGGATGTATCTTTCATCTCTAAAGCTAACAACATATTGAGAATTTCTTTTTCCTTTTGAGGAGTATAATGCTCAGGTTTACAGCAATTTATGTTTGCTAAATTTTATCTGTGTTTCAGATGCCTTTCTATGTGCTAAGATAAAAAAACTGCACCAATTGGTCACACACTTGTAAACACAAAATATCCAAACCCAGGTTTTCAATAATCATTCCAAGTAAACTACACTGATAGACTGAAAAAAAAAAAAAAGGGAAGTGTTGGTGGAATTGTAAGATTTCTCCCACTTTCAGAGAAAAAAGCACTGGGTCTTAACTCCAAAGATCCAAAATACCTCTGTTCTACCTCATCAGACAACAGGGTGTACCAAACAAGAAAATGCTGATTGTGATCCAGCCATTGTTTTCAGATAGAATATACACAAACACAATTATGAATTATTTTATTTGGAATGCCCAGAATACATGGATTTCCTCATTCACATTGAGGAGGTATGTCCCTCAGGGAAAGCGCACATGATCTCTGCTGTAGGTTCCTCACAAGAATCCTGATTTGTGTCTGAACATTAGGGTTCATGGTAGACTGAAGGTGAAGTGCCTGAAACACATTTGATGTGATTTATAAGAAACTTGGACATTACAAAATATAATTTATGTTTGTCAGACACTGTTTCAAGGCATTTTATTATGAAGTAGTCCCATCACATACAGCAACCTTCTGCAGCATGGGAGAACTCCTATGCACTTGTGTGCTTGTTCTTATGTGCAGGTTATCAGTGAATGAAGCAGCAGTTATCCCTGAGTTTACACTATATTTGAAAGGAGAAGGGGCAGGATTCTCAAGACAAGATAATTTAATTGCAAGAACAGGACTCCACAGAAGTGTTAATCACTCAGTTGTGATCTGCAGGACCAGCTGTACTTACAGGGAGAGTGGGTATGTAGGAGCCACAGAGTTGCAGGTTGCTTGCACATCCCTCTGCTTGAACTGAACAGTCCACAGCTCTAACACCTTTTGTGATGGTTGCCCCAGTCACATAAAATTAAAGGATGCAATTAAAGGGTGACATTATTCAGCAGTTTTCTAGTATAGTAGTTATGCAATCTTTTCAGCAAACCTAGATATTTTATTCTTCTCTTTTCCCCAGGGAATTACATAAGGAAACTGCAGTGGCATCCTGTGCTAGGGTTTCATCTCCATTTCCAACTCACATGGGTGCATCAGCAAGAGCTCTGCTCTGCCCATTACTCAGAGGGCATCCCTCCTGAGAAAAAGGCAGAGAAATAGGGAGATTGCTCCATTTAAATAAAAGAAATTAGGAAGGAAGTCAAAAAGTAGAAGAAGAAAGAGTTTAATCTCTAAGGCTAGAGCATTTCAAATGAGATTAAAGTTTCAGTTCAGTAACTGGAGCACAGATTTTTCTTTTTAAATTAAAATTGACAGGTGTGTAATTAATGCATTGTACATATTAAAAATATTCAGTTTTGCTTACACCCTACATTCAAGATTTTTTTTATACCAGTCTGGGGATATTTACAAGTGATGCCTGTTTACTAGGGGTGAAAAGCAATTTTCTCATCCTCTTTAGGTATTTTTTTTTCCTTTTTACAGCAGTATAATAATCTTGGCTTACTTCAGCTATCATTAACAATAGTACCATTGCTAGCAGAGGGCAATTAAGAATTCCTTAAAAGAAAAAAACAACTTCTCCAATCCTATTGCTTACTATAATTTACATTACCAGAAAGTTTAAGCCTGTAAATCTAGCTTAAAATACATCAAATTGGTTTAGTGGGGGTTGTACATCCCAAAAGCTAGATTATTTTTTTATCCATTCTGCCCTGAAAATCTCCTGTGTTTCTTTATCCCTTGACCACAGGCCAAATCACAGCACAACTTGGAGCAGGCAGTGAAAGCAGAAGCTCATTTCTGCCTCCTGCTTCATTGTGGAATGGCCCATTTTTTGGACCCAAGGGAGCGAATGGTAATGATGGCATAACAAATAAATTTTACAGTGCCCAGTATAATTTCCACTGATGTGCTGGGAAATGTTCTGCTCTCCATCACCTTATCATTTTTTATAAGTTCAAGGAACACTGACTCAAAAGCCAAAAATCATTCAATCAAAATTGAAATGTCTGGTTAATTTTTTGCTGGGTTGTAAAGACCTGCAGAATACGTCTGGTTATTAATCTGCAAGTTTGAGCCAGGCAACAAAGCCAAAGGCGAAAGGAATATTAAGCATGGTAAACTGCTAAGGAAAGCTCTTCCTCAGTTTATCCATTCTGGGGTCACTTATGCTTTCTGTAGAGCTTGAAATTCTAAGTCTATTGCTGGCTTTCAGCCAGGCCCTTTGCTGGCGCCAGAAAGACTCATCATTTTATCAGTCTTGCCTCTGTTTCACGAACATTTAATTGTTTGTGGGATATTCTTAGAACACAGAAATGATGGATCTTTCTGTCATTCAAATCAATTCATTAATTTGATTTATTTGTTTTCCCTAATAGCACAAGAGTTTTCAGCTGAATATTTATTTGGAAGGATTTGGTACATAGAGAAATGTGAGGAAAAACAAATGTTTTTGTTCCATTCAGATTAGCTGGCTGTAATGCACATGGAGAACACACAGCCCATGTAGATGCAAAAGAAAAGCCAGTATAAATGTTTGCTTTACAGTATTCAATAAGAACTGCTAGAGGCATAACTTGTTCCTGGGGAAAACTGCTTGAGCTCTGTCTTCAGCGTTAGCCACACATCTTTCTGTGTTTCAGGCTGGGTGTCTTCCTTTGACAAAAATGTCTAAGAACATGGTACCACTCCAGCACATGCAGAATATAGACAGAGCAAATATACTCATGCATGTTCACTCTTAAGAAAGGATAGGAGTATTATTTCCACTTTTTTTGAGAGAATGAAGGCTTAGCAGGATGTATGCAGATGACCCCGATGCCTGATTTACCACATACCTTACCTTACCTTACCTTACCTTACCTTACCGTACCTTACCATAACATGGATTTTGCATTAAAGAGAACAAAGAGTAACTCAAACTTTCCAATCTCCAGGGCATCACATTTGGATCCCTATGCAAGTGAGGGGTAACACAGCAAGGCAAGACAGTCTAGGCCCTTATAACTCCTGTAGTTCAATCCTTCTAATTAGATGTAGATGTTTCCCTCCATTGGCTCCATAGGCAACACTGATTCACAGTGTTGATGAGAAGACAGTTTCACACATTTGCTGCTGTTCCGAAAGAAGTCATCCGAGGAGCTTTGAAAACTACAGGATGACTTATTAAGGTAGCTGGCTGTTGCAGAGGCAGTGCAGAAAATTGCTCAGTATCATGTAATCGAGCCAGTGACCTGACAGAAAACTGTGCTGTGATCTCCTAAATCTGGCTGCATAGTTCTCCCAACAAGAACCAGCAGAGACCTAAATGACAGGTGCTGCAGTGCCTGTAGACATATCCTATGATGTGGGAGACAGTGCCCATCACTAGTGTAAATGATGACAATAGGAAAAAGGACAATGTATTGCTCTTCTCCACTGCATATCTACACCTGACCCCATGGCAATTGTTCTCATAGAGGAATACTGAAGTGCAGTAATGGAGGGTTATATGAAGGTTCAGAAATGCCACGGATCTCACTGATATGGAAAATTCTTCTGATTTACACAGACTGTTATCATGAAAGTGAAAATGTCGGTTTTACTTTTAAAAATCAACCTCAAAATCTCATGCACACAGATAGGAAAATATTTACCCATATGTTCTGCTCCTGGAAAATACACCATCATCATCAAGGATTAATGATTATTGCTTAGAGAAAATAATTTCCACTTTCCTGTTTTAGTAAAGTTGAAAAAGTTCACCTGGACTTCAAATTATTTAAGTATTTCAATGTTATCAGAATGAAATATGCCTGTGATTTAATACCTACATTTATTTTTCCTTTAGATATTATATTTCAAAACACTTTTTAATAATTTAATAATTTTTGCACTAAGGATAGAAATTCCATTTATGAATAGCTCTAGTTGTTGAGGAAAGATGGAAAAAAAAGATCATGTCAGGCTCAAAAACCAGAAGACCAATAAAAAGAAACAAAAATGTAGTATTTCTTAATATTTGGATTTTATACCAATGCCATGAATGTTGGTGGTCTGACACTGTGGTTTGGCAGTCCTACATTTATTGAAATGCTAAATATTTTTCAGCTCAGTTGTGCTCTCAGACATTTGTGCATATGAACAATTTGCTTACGAACAAGGCATCTGTGCAGAGATGAGCCCATTTGTTCTTAGCCATAGTTATTCACATTTGATTATTTATTATTCAGTCACATATGAATAGCAACATATTCTGGAAATGGTATTGTTCCAGAAATGCTATATAAACAGGACTTCACCAGTCTCCAAACTAAACCTCAAATGTTTGTTTGATAAAAACTATAACTCAGGTCTTGAAGACTATCACAGTGAAAAGGCATGATGATTACAGAAATGGGAACTGTGGCACAGGGCAGTGAAGTGACTTCTGAAGCACTGAAATAAGTCAGTGACAGAGTCTTTTATGCATTCAGTCAGACACCTCAACCTTGGCTTCTCAGGATTCTCTGTTCTTGTGGTAGTGTTAAAGCACTGAAATGATTTAATAGACATTTTCTTGGACAAATTGTTCTGGGTGTACTTGTCCAAAATGGGTAACTATTGACTTATATTGCTGGACTCATATGGGATAGATTAATTTTTAAGCTGCAATTTTTTCACAACCAAAATGTTCTTTGAGTAGTAGAGAAGTAGATATAACTACAGCGGGGTTAATTTCATTAGGGGAAATTTTTAATTTATCTAAGACTTTCTTGCAATACATCCAGAACTCTTTTTATTCTGTCCCATATAGTGTAATTTATTATAATTTTTGTATTTTGATTCCAATATTTTCCTATTTCTTGTATGTTGTCCTGGTTGACACCAGAAGATTTGTGCTATACCAAAATTTCATTTAGTTCAAAATTTGAGATTATCTCTCAATGGACCAATGACAATCAAAATAATTACTATTTATAATCTAGAATTACGCATATGTGAGATTCAGGGTAAAAAGGATATATCCCATCAATAATTTTGAAAATTACATATATATATATATATATATATATATATATATATATATATATATATATATATATATATATATATATACTGTTAGTTCCTAAGACAGCACAGTCAAGACATCTCTTATTAAATAATGTGGAAGGAACTATTATTGTAACAGGTTTTCTTACATATTTATTTCAAAAGTTCTTATGTAAATTTCTAGGCAAGTGTTGGAATAATAAAGCAATGTAAAATTAAGACTAATTTTTGCTGATCTTTAACTAAATAGGAAGTGAAATTTTCACTTCACATCAGGCTGTCTACACCAATGCACTTTTGATGAGACAACAGCTGAAAGAGGTTTCAGAAGGGTTCTGCATGCTGTCACTTACACATTAGGGATAGTCTTTTCAGACTATTGGCAAAATGAGTTGGCCACAATCAGGTTGAGGTTAAAAATTTACATAATTCATTATGCAGTTGTCTTCTGGTTTGGATTTGGTTTTGAAGAGCAAGTAGGCAGCATTTAAAAAATATTCATATCTTTTGGGCTGCCAGGGGACCCTTAAAATCAAAATTTGGCTTTCCAAGTGATACGATTCATATGAAATCTGGTGAGGGTGTACAATTTTCACATTAGTAACAGTCAGTTTGTTTCCATCAGAGAAGCTAGAAGCTGTCATTTTAGGTTTTTTTCTGCCTGCTGGTATGTTACAGCATTCACACCTGCCAGAAAATGTCAGAATGTTTATTCCAAGAATAAAAATGTGGGCACACATCCGCCTCCCAAAATAAATAGCACAGCAGATATATTCCGTAGCGCCTCCAATACTCACAGGTTGGAGTTAGTCATTCTTCCTGTGAGAGGGTGGCCATCAATCACTGTCAAAGGAAGCATTCAGTCTGGAGTCAAGAAAAGGGGTACTTAGATCAATGGATGAGGAGCACAAGGAGCCTGTAGGGAGAGAATATGCCTTTTCATATTTGTGAGACAGCACTGTAAAGTCTTAAAATCATCTGGGCTTGAAGAAGGAAAAATTTCAGTATGGAGAATCTGCTGGTTTGCCAAGCAAATCATCTTTCAGTCACAACCTTCTCCTCCCCCAAGACCAAAGTATGAATATTTTTATAATAAAATGGAAATGCCAATGGAACATATTCAGCAATCATCTGCATTGATTTACTGGGAAAAAAGGAAATCTTTGTTCTATTGTGAAGTAGTACCAAGATTTTAAGATGGTAAATGCATCTTAAAATCAAAAAAACCCAAAACTGATATTCAGAAATTAATTTAGTCTGTCAAACTTATTATTTTCTGATGAGTTCTAATAAATGAGTCTACTTTCAAAATCTTCCATTTAAGTGATATGAAAATAGAACAGATCAAGAAAGCTTTACAGGGAAAGGTAAAATCACTTTATATTTAAAGTGCTGAAATAGGCTTTGCATTGTCTAAATTTCTGTCTCAGTCACAGACTCCTTGGGTGACCCTGGCGTTATTAAATCTCCCTTTACTTCAATACTTACAGAGAAGAAAATACTCCCTTTGATCTTGTAGTTTTATAATTATTGAAGGGCAGCTAATGTGGTGTAGATTCTCATCTGACAGAGAATCCAAGTGGGGAAAATGGTTGTTTCAAGCTCTCTCTATAGTCAGAGGAGGAGAATAAGAAGCTCCTTTGACATTTAATGTAGTCCAGCTATGGCCAGAAGGTTCATTTAGCAGTACCTGTTTTCATGCATTCATAGCAGACAAAACTTAGGGTGACCAAACTCCGTACATGCCATTTGGCTTACCTGGTTGGCCAAAAAATTATCTCTTCCCCCTCACCCCCCATGTTGATGTGACCTCCTTCAGAAGAGTTGGTAACTTCTTTCTTTGTGTTTCATGGGTCAAGCTCCATAGCTAGACTGTTTCCCAAGAACTAGTAGGAAAAATACCTCTTATGCATGATGTCATCTGAATATGAGAAGACCATGAAGCCTTAAAGGCCCCGTATCTACAGTTCTCACAAATTCAGTGCTTTCCGGATTTTTTTCTAAAATGTTTTTTATTAGATGTCTGAAGCAATATTTTTTGTCAATGTTCTGCCAGTAACAGCCTCTCGACTTTCTGAACTGCACCATAGATGAGAAGCTGAAAACAAGCAGGTACTCTTTGGCTGCTGAACAGCTACTTATTCACACAGCAACTAAGTCCTCAACTTTTCTTAAAAAAAAAGTTTTGAAACGGCAAGGTGTACAAAGTTCTGACTAAAGGCAGTCTAAGAACAGACAGGAAACTCTGGTAAGGAACATAATTGCAATACTCACACAATTTATGTATTTTATTATGTTGAACTGAAAAGAATTTTAAAAACCCCATCAAATATTCTGTTTGCAAATGAGGACCTGGAGAGATGCACTCATGAAAAGTGCAGAATTTTTACAGAAATAATCTATTTCAGCAAAAGAGAGGAAAGATATCCTTGGTCAGGGCACTGTCTAGAGAAATGGAAGAATTTGGATCAAATCCCTGATGGGAATGAAAACCAAAGGGATTTAGATCATGATCTTCACATCCCAACTGGCATTTCAAGACCACCCTGCTTTCTGTCTTACTTCCTTTTCTCCTGATTCTCTGCTCCAGTCTTATGAACTCTGCCAAATCTTGACCCAAATTTACATTTCTATCAATTCCCTGCATTCTCCAGCCCCCTGAATATGAGAAAGTTTCCAGCTCTCTAAGAATAAATAAGAGTAGGATATTAAAGAAAGTCCATCCATTTCCTTTGAATGTGAACTACAGTCAGAAACTATATTGTCTTCCACCCCTCCTTATGCTTATTTATTGAGTGCCTTCCATTTCATTAGATACAGTTTTATATGAATACAGTGATATCAGAGCAGGGAAACCAGAAATGGCTTACTTGGAAAAAAAACTCCAAGCATTTATTTGACTTTTAGCCTTCTTAAATGAAGGCAAGGATAAATACCTCCATCACAGACCACAGAGTTTTATCAGTCTCTGGCAAATGCTTGCGGGCCTTCAAAACCTCTGAATTCAGCATTATTTCTCTCTCTCTTCAGTCTCATAGCAATGAAGGGTAACCAAGGAGACACACAGTCCTAGACTGAATATCTTTAAGTAGCATAAGCTCCCAGACATGGATAAGAGCAGAGAATTGTTTGTTTGTAGCCTATCAATTAATGCTACTGTGAATATGTGATCTTAGAAACAAGCATCCCACAGACAAAACCTAGAGGTGGTTGGTGAAGGCACCCATCAATCCAAATCTGACAACTACTGGTTTATTTAAAGATGGCTGTATTAGCTTCATCCTAAGGAATTTCAATGAAATCTCTGAATTTCTTCGAGAAATTCCACATCAGGAATTTCAATTCATGTAAGACGCTTGATGCTATGGGGTAGTTGAAAGGCTTTGATTTCTGTTCTTTTCCTAGTTGGTTCTAGGGAAATAAAGAATCAATATCAATCTCCCATAGTACTTGGTACTTTGTAGTGCAAAAGACCATCCATGAAATGTTCTGATTTGGTGTCAAGAGTGATACAAATTTTGTGGATAAAATGAGAGGAGATGATAAGCTGAGGTAAGTAGTAATGACTCCAGAGTTTAGTTGATATATACACTTGGCAATCACATACAAGTTTGAAGGTTTTTTTTGGTTGGTTGGTTTTTTTTTTTTTTTTGTTTTGTTTTTTTTTTTTTTTTTTGTTTGGGTTTTTATTTTTCACTTTGGTCATCCAACAGTGAAACTATTTGATCTTTTGAAATTAAATTAGAGAAGCTGTTAATGAAGACTAATTGCTTTGCATAATTTAAAATATGTAGAGAGAGGTCCCTTGATCTGTGCAAGCTGTACTTGGTTAGACGTGGGACTTAAAAAAGGAAGATAACTCCAAGCCATTTGCAATCTTCCCAGTTTGTAACAAAAGTGGAAGCCAAGACACCCCTGAGAAAGCTGTAGCAACTCAGAAAAATGCATCACTGCTCTTTTAGTCTTCCTTTAGCTGTTCTTTAATGTTTTGCTCACAAGGGAACATAAGTGTCCCCTCCATCCCCTCCCAGCCTCTCTTCATTGACAGAAACCCTTTCTACACTGTGTGGAAGGAAGACTTGTTACCTCATTTGAGCCAGGAGCCAGCATCTGCTCCAGAAGCTTTACTTTTCAGGAGGTGTGTTTGGGACAAGGACTACAAGGAGAGGAGTCTGCAAGGCCAGGTTGGAGGGGGCTTTAAGTAACCTGGTCAAGGTATCCCTGACCATGGCAGGGGGGCTGGAACTAGATGATCTTAAAGGTCCATTTCAACATGAACCATTCTGTGATTCTGTGAGTGAGAGTGGAGCTCCCATGGCTTGGCACAGACTGATTCAAGCATCTCCTTAAGGGAGAGGGACCCCAGCAGTGTGAGCAAACCCAAGCCACAATGACTTGGGTCTTCTTCTGTCATCCTGGTGGCACATTATCAGGATACCCCTTCACTAACAATGTGGTCAAACACCACATCTCTTCAGGGAGCTTATTCAAGGTAGAAAACTACTCTGATTTTTAATTCTGGATTGATTTTTTTACAGAGCCAATTCACCACCTACCAGACACAAGGGAGAAATAGCAGGAATGTACAGCTGGAGGTGGAGGTGGGATTTGCCACACCACTGATTTAGATCAGCTTAAAATGCTGTTGAACTGCACTCTTGGGACGATTCACAGCCTAGTTTCTCTATATAAAAAAATAAAGGAGTCACTAGAGAGTAGTAGGCTCTGCATGAGGCGAGTTGGAGCACCTAAGCCAACTGCTTCAAGTCAGCAGCCTGACCCCCCACGTTGAAACATGCTGTTATGCAGTAATGATGTTCTGGACACACTTGGGTGACTGGTGGGTTGGGCTTTTTTCTGCAATGTTTATTGCTTTAGCAAATGTGAAGAAAGGAGTGCCAAATCTGGCAATTATTAGTGACTCCATGCTGTAGCCTGCTTGCAAACATACAATGTTCTGAAATATTTTCCTAAGAACCTAGTTTAACACAGAGTTACTATCCTTTTCACAGATGATTACCCCTCTAGTAACTCATCTGTCTCCTCTTCCTACCTGTTTTCTTGCTCATAGCATAATTTCTTATTTAAAATACATGGATACAACACACTCCAGTATGTCTAGGGGCACTCACACTGGAAAAGTTTAATCATGTAACTTTATGTCCTCAGGTAAAGAAAACTTGCTTCCTCCGAGCTGCAGATCTACTCACAGGAAAAACGTCCTTCCAGAAGCATGTGAATTGTGCTTCCTTTCTGAACCACAGCAGGTGACACAGCTACTTTCTAAACATCATATAAAAAGCCTAAGAAAATGAACTTATAATTTAGATAAAGGAAACTTAGTGCCCAGAATTAAGTACTTGGAGAAAAGTGTCATCAAAAATATTTTCTTTATCTGCAGAGTGAAAAAATGTTAAGAACACAAGCAGCCATGCAGTATAAAAGGCTGCATTGTTCATTTTGAGATCATTCCATTTCTAAAGTCATATATTATAAAGTAGGGTTAGGTAAAAGACTGAAAAATGTCAGGATTCTTCTATTGCCAAGAACCAGGACCACTATTCAAATTTGAGAGAAGTTGGTCTTTGTTTACTCTGAGATTAGTGAGTGGAAAATCAGACAGTGCAAGTGAAGTAAGGAGTTTGGAGAACCTTTTTGGTGAACTATGGATGTTTTTTAGATGAGCTCAGTTTCTGAAAATATGAGTTGCTGCACATGGCTAAAGACCTAGTATATTTGCAGGCAGAAAAAAATACTCACACGTTTATTTCTGGAGAACAGTGACACCTAGTGAGCATCCTGACTGAAACTGAGCATTCCCTGGGGTCTTTAGGTCTGAGCCTTCTACTTGGATTTAGCTTCTTTTTCTACTATTTGAACTTCATGGTTCCTGGAATCGGAACTGCATGTGCATCTCTGGCAAGGTCTAATGAACATAAACAGCAAAGTAGCTGTGACACAGTATGGTGAGGGAGTGGGGTGACTTTGAAGAGGAGACTTAAGCATGGCAAGGAATGTGTAGGTATGTGGCCTGGGACAGATTTGTTGCAGCAGAGGAATTACTGCAGTAGCAGAGTTGCCTAGGCAACAAGGACCAAGCTTTCAGTCAATGGTCAGGATCTGTATCAGCCAGAAACCACAAAGTGTGAGTGGTTCATTAGTTCAGCACTTTCCTGGTAGATTTTCTGTTTCTGGACTCCTGGGAAGCTCCCAGCAGAGTTCATAGCTGCCTTCTCATCCTGGACATCTCAGGGCAAGTAGCCATACTCACTTCCACTTGTAGCCAAGGGGACTTCCCCAGACACTAGTGTGAATTCATCCATGATGAATGATGAGCCTGCACTCCTATCTTGGGGTTCAGCCCAGGACTATGATAGTGTGTGGACACATCCACAAAGGAGCAAAGATGTTAGAGCTTTGAAATAAAATGCTTTTGGAAATGAAAATTCCATTCATTTTATATTGTAGCACTGTGAATAAGTGAGGAGAGGGATGATACTCCAAGGATCTGTGGACAGAGGAAAGGGAGTCAAAAGGAACTGGAAATGTCACTGAGAAGGAAAAAATCTCAAAGATTGCAGTGAATCACACTATGATCTTGGGGTTTACAAATTGTTTTGAGGTACACATACACCAAACTGGAAGTTTTCAGCACTTCATTAGCATCAAGAGAGGTGATCTTTCACCTGCGTGATAAATGACCATTATATCCAATCCTACCTGTCCAGCCTGTAAACATCCATTTTATTACATAAATTACATATATTTTATTAGTATTATGAAGGATACTGGGTCAGATTCAGCAGTTTTTCTTAAAGCAATCTAAGAAACAGGTTTTCTGTAACTATGCTACTTTAAAAAGGCACAATCCTTTTACATCTAGATTATTATATCCCATAAATTCACCTGCCAACATTTGAAGAAACTCAAAAAGGATAATAAGGCCCAGACTGGTGGAAAACTAAAGGTAATTAAATCTTTACCTTATCTGCTATGTAGTTTCTAAAGCTGGAGGATGAAACGTTTATTTTACATCAATGTCTTATTATATGCTACTTGAATAGTTGAAATTCCCACTGCAACATGATTTTTTGACCATTTTCTGTGTCATGGCATTTACAGTGCTGGGTCTTTTCTTTTCTTTTCTTTTCTTTTCTTTTCTTTTCTTTTCTTTTCTTTTCTTTTCTTTTCTTTTCTTTTCTTTTCTTTTCTTTTTTTCTTTTTTTTCTTTTCTTTTCTTTTTTTTCTTTTCTTTTCTTTTCTTTTTTTTTTTTTTTTTTTTTTTTTTTTTCCTTGCAGCAAATGCTGGAAGAGTGCACACATTTGAGGAAAACTTGTGCAAATATCTCAAGTGTCAAGAATGGAATCTGAACACTACCCCATTGTGTTCTTGTTTTATCTCAAGGAAAAGCACAGTATGTGGACATCTCAAGGAATCCGCATCTTATTGGATAGGCACAACGGGACTTCTTAGAAGAGGACTGCCGACTGTCATAACCACGCTGTCATCAACACAGACACTGGCTCTCAAGTCTTGCCTGGTTCCTCCTGGAAGAAGGGTTTTTCTGCAGAAATCTGATTAAGAGTTTGCTATAAGGAGGGAATGAGCTGTTACACATCACTGGAAACATGACAGGAGTCAGACTGTGTGGCAGCCAGGATATGGGGGCCAGCCATAGTCATGTTTGGAGGACAAAGGGAGCAAAATTGATTTTTTAGAAAAAGATCCATTTGCTACAACCCTGCTGCCATGGGCAGGGACACCTTTGACTAGACCAAGTTGCTCAGAGCCTCATCCAAACAGGCCTGGAACATATCCAGGGATGGGGCCACCACAACTTCTCTGGGCAATCTGTTCCAGTGCCTCACTATATAGACAGCAAACAATTTCTTCATATCTAACCTAAACCTATTTTTTTTCAGTCTCAAGCCATTGCCCCTTGTCCTGTCACTGCTTGCCCTAGTAAAAAGTCCCTCTTTGGCTCTCTTGTAGCCCCTGTTAGGTACTAAAAGGCTGCTCTAAATTCTCCTTGGACCCTTCTGTTCTTGAGGCTGAACAACCTCAGGTCTCTTAACATGTGCTCACAGAAGAGGTGCTCCAGCCCCATTATCATCTTTGTAGCCTTCCTCTAGACTTGCTCCAACTGATCAGTATTCCAGGTGAGGGGTCTCACAATGTGGAGTCTCACCAGAGCAGAGGGAAAGAATCACCTGCCCTGACCTGATGACCATGCTTCTTTTGATGCAGCCCAGAATATGGCTGGGTTTCTGGGCTGCACTGGGCTTCTTATCAACAGCACCTTCAAGTCATTTGCCTCAGGGTTACGTCAATTCATTTTCTACCCAGCCTGTATTTATGCTTGGAATTGCCCTGATCCACTTGCAGTGCTTTGCACTTGGCCTTGTTGAACTTCACAAGATTTGCACAGTCCCACAAGCTCTCAATCCTGTTAAGGTCCCTCTGGCTGGCATCCCATCCCTCCAGCATAGTGACCACACCACGCAGCTCAGTGTTGCCAGAAACCCTACTGAAGGTGCACTCAATCCCACTGTCCATGTCACCACTGATGACATTAAACAGCACAAATTCCAATACCAAACCACCAGGAATGCCACTTGTCACTGATCTCCATTTGGATATTGAACCATTGACACAGCTCCTTGAGCTGACAATCCAGACAATTTCTTATCCACTAATATACCTATTTTAAATTACCTACCAGGATATTGTTTACTATTTAAATTTCAATATTAAGGGGAACTGAGAACATTAGAGAGACTCATTTTTTATATTCATAGGACTAGTGAGATATATCTATGTGATTATTATTTTTGACAAGGCTGTGTTTTAGGAATGGCACTCTCCAATTTCATACTCCCACTAAAAAGAAAACCACAAGCCGCTCCCCTCCCCTCCTTCCAGTAGGAGGCAAAAGGCAGAGATTATGTGTTGAGATAATAACAATTTAATGGAAACAGCCATGAGATAGGAAAACAAACAGTAACAGCAACAATACTAATAACAAAAGTGTACAAAGAGAGAGAGGGTGATTTCCATGCACGCATGCTCGCCAGGCCCAGAACAATGAAACACAATGGCAGACATGGCCACACTTTTCCCTGACTGCAAGCCACACTCGCTTCTCGGAAGCTAGAGTCCCTAATTTCTGCCCCCCAGAAATTACATGAGATGGTATAGAATAACTGCCTAGAAATGCCCACACAGCTCCAGGTTTGCTTCTTCAGAGCAACTGTGGACAATAACTCTGGCTGAAACCAAGACAGGCAACTACCCAAATAACTTGTTTTTATAGAACCATTTTTCAGATTTTGTAAGACTTAAAGTTTCTGTCAATTGATCATCTATAACACCACAGGTTAGATTGTCTGTGATACATTAGACAGACCTGATCAATCCTTAGCTGGAACTGCTGATCCACCTAGAAGCTATCTTTGTTACTTATGTTAAGAAAAGACTTGTTCCCCCCCAGAAGAAGTAGATATTCTCCATATGGTTAGACCACACAAAGTGACGCAGTCTTCACTAAATCCTTTCCACAAAATGATAAATAAAAACAATTAAAATGAAATAGCCATTCCTTTTGTTTGTGCTCTGTTTTTAATTTGTCTTTTCCTCTTTTTATCAATTAAAAAGTCATGGTTAATAAGCACAATTATTTTCCTTGCCTTTAATCATTGTGTCCCCTAGGTGCTGGTGAGGGACTCCATGTGACTTGGAGAGTAGGATCGGAGTCCCTGAAGTAGCATTAAGAGAAACAAGTACTAAATGTTGGCCTCTCATTTTTATTTCTTCAGATTATAAATTGCCAAGGGGAATTTCATTTACTTCTTGGTTTGAATTAAATTATTTGCTGCTCAGCAAATTGAACACTTTTTTTCAACCCACAAAGTATTTGGCATTCTTTTCCAAACTAGAATGTTTACTTTACTGTCCACAGACCCTCATTCTTCTATTGCCATCTTCTCCTGTTTCCCTGACCACTTTTTGTCTGGTCCCATGTTTTCCCCCTTTGACTGCTGTACTTCAGTTTTTCCATTTGCAGTCAGTCTGAATCAGGGTATTAATGACTGTTCTGTCTCATGTTACTAGTATTTTCCTTTTCACTCATACCTGTTTCAGTATTTCCTTTTGAGCTTCCCTTTTAAACAGGAATAGGTAGAAGAGGAAGTTCCCTGTTCCATCCTGACACATTATGACTCCCTGCTGCTAAGAACAGAAGTTCCAAGGAAGCCCTCCTACTTTTGCAATAAATCTTACACTTTTGATCTGATGAAATGGCCCATGAGCATTCCAGCCAGCAATTAGAATGGAATTGTATTCAAGGCAGATGAAATTTTGAGAGAATTTTGCTTCCAACTGAAAACAAACAGCAGTCACTGCCTCCAGAAACCCTCAAGAACACACAGCCAAAATTTTAGTTCTTACAATTTTGTCAAATTTGGATCAACATTTTACAGTAACAACAATAGATACATGATGACATCAGAATGGTTCTTACATTCCATTGAAAACTTGGATACATTAGAGACAGTATCATTTCAATGGGTACCACTTGGCATTATTAGGTAGAGTCAAGTTTGTTGCACTAAAATTAGACAAACGCTTTAAAAGAAACATTGAAAATTTAATATAAAGTTTTTATAAATTATAGGCCTTAAGAGAAGCTGGATAAGAAAAGCACTCTCTAGTGGAGGATGTCAGGAAATCTTAGACACTTAGAAATTGCAGATGTTCTGAAATTTTTATTTGGGCTCTCTTACTTAAAGAAGAAATTGTGTTTTATTTCTGAATCATAACACTTCCAACTCTCAACAAAACTATGTGCACTTGGGTGCGACAATGCGTTATTTTTCCCGGTTCCGGTCAGCTCCGAAGTGCTTGGCTCGGGCGCCTCTGCTTCTCGGCAGGACCGGGACTTGTCGCGATTCCCGGGCACTTCTGCTGCCATACACCGGGGCAGGCTGGTCGCGTTCTGCCATCAGCACTAGGGAGGAAATAAAGAGGTGAAGGAATTGTCCAATTCATCCACGAGGGAGGCTGAAAGGCTTTAATGGCTGCAGGAGCTGTGGTGGAGAAACTGCAAACCGCCCCCAACTCCGTGTGGATGAAAATGGCGACGGGACCGGGGAGGCGTAGGATTTTATAGGGGACAGGACAAGGAGGGCAGAAGCCCTCCCGCCCAATGGGGACAGGCGCCGTGGCGGTGACGTGGACCACGGCGACCAACGGGAATGCAGCAGGGGTGGACATGGGGCTCCGGGGCGAATGGGGCTGGTGGGAACAGGGTGATGGGCACAGAAGTCTCCGGACGGGACAGAGAGTGGTTACAGGAGTGTCATGCTGAAGCTCCAATAGTAGGAGACCATGAGCAAACCACTGCGGGGGGGGGGGAGAAACATGGGGGGTGCACAGGGGTACACAGAATCGGCTAACTAACACAGATCAGAACCCCTAATCTGAACCCAAACCTGGGATGCAACACTTGGGTATCTAGGCTTGCTAGGAAATTGTCATATAGTCCTCATAATTCATAAAAATACTTCCAAAACTGTAGATGGAAACTTGAACCCTGTTTTGCTATAAATAATTAATTTTTTAAAAATGTGCACACTAGATTTTTATCCCTTTGATGATTCCTTTATTGCTCTCTTCAAAAGCACATTTAACTGTAAACATTATTTAAATATTATATTATAAATATTTTATATGTATTATTGAAGTGAGATATTAATTTATTACAGGCTGCTGCTTTCTGGTTTATACTTCTAAAAAAAGCAGGCAAACCCCTCCTCCCCCTGCAAATGCCCAAAAACCCCAAACCAACAAACCACCACCCAAGAAATAGCATTTTTAATAAGAAAATATGTGACTTCATTAAAGATTAAGGCGTATGCTGCAGGTTCATAACAACTGGGTTCATAAACCCACACTGTTCAGCTTATACCAATTCACTGATGTAAGACTGGTCTTTCTTCCAGAATCATATTAAGCGTCTTCCTGATATTATTCATTTACCCACTTTCTGTTCCGGAGGGAAATTGTTTGAAAGAGATTTTAGAACAAATATTATGCGCATTATTCAGTGGGCTTATCCTGGATAAAGGAAGGTTGAAAAAATATGTCTTAGACTTAGAATGAAAATAAATTAGCTTTTGCTCTAAAATGGCTCTTAATCCCCGTGGAATTTCATTCCAAGATTTGACTGGCCACTGAAAAAGACTGTTTTTAACGCACCTATGAACTTCAGGGGGTTGTCTGAGTATAAGGAACTGCGTGAGTAGAAAGGTAAAGATCTGATACTTTAAAACAACTATCTTTTAAAAAATATCCAAAGATAGATAGAATTTATCCAGAGATTTAATCAGGCCCAACTTGAAAAATCTTGGGGTTATCATGTACCTTCTCCCTTAGCAAAGGCATGTATAACTTCACTGGACATGAACAGATAACAGAATCCTACCAATTATCTAAACTTTCTGGCTAGAGCAATTACTTTGATCTTACAATTACAGTACGTCATGTGCCTAATAAAAAATGAATCAAATTATACCCTAAAGAAAAATAATTAATGAAAAAAATTCTTCGACCCACTGAATCTCTGAAGAGTGTTAGGCTGAATATTAATTATACAAGATGTTTACTTGTTATTTGCTGAGGACAAATGCTATGACTCCTGTCCCTTAATGTTCCGTGAATGTCAATTAGATACTGACAGATAACAGTTTCTTTTTGTCTTCCAGTTGAAGGTGCTGCAGTTTCTGATGCATTGAAACTTCTTCTTCTGCTGCAAATATATTCTAGAAACATTGTGTGAAAAGCCAACAGGCAACCAAATCAGGCTAATAAAAAAACAGTAAAACCTTTTTGATTTAACTGAATGTTAAATCAGTCTGAGAGAGATGACTAGCAGTTTGGTCTTGAGCTAGGATGAGAAAGACAACTTTGCAAAAAATTGCATATTCAATTAATAAGATTTTGACTGATTTCAAGGCATGCTACTCTTCTTGAAACAGAACATCAAAGTAAACCATCTGAGGCTAATATTGAAAATAGTCAAATGCCCAGATTCCCTCATCTTATCTGAACCTGATTTTAACCTAAAGCTGACATCCATGGGTTTGATCAGAGGTGTTCAACTTTTGATTCACTTTTCTTTACATAAATTTGGTTACTTCTGTGTTGAGAAGTTTACATTTAGCATATATATAGTACTGTGCAATTTACTTTAGTTATTGCATCATTTAGAGACGTACTACGTAGTTATTAGTAACCAAGGGTAACTTGCCTTCCATATTTAAATATGTATTAGTGTACACACAGGCACATATGTAAGTATTTTACCAGTACTTAATAAGAAAGCCATATCATATGAAATTATTTTGACATAAAATAACTGGCTATATAAATAAGAATATTTCAAGAGAGATATTCCTAGCCTTGACTAAAGGTCTTTTAAGGATAATCTGAAACTTCTTTTTCTTTTTCTGGCTGTGTTGTAATTTAAAGCACCTGACTTTATAAATCCTGATGCCCCTTGTAGAATATTGGAGGATAATAACTTTACTACCCTATGGTAGGAAAAGCATAAAAGAGAGAAAAACTTGAAATCTGAGAAAATGATGACATGGTACCTGGCCTGCTCTATGTACTTGATTTGAATGGCCCTGGACAGAGAGCCATGGCTAAATCCATTTGCAAGTACTCACATATTTGTTAAATACTCAGTACTGGTTAGGACTATACCAGTCCCTTACGGGTTTCATTTAGTGCTTAGCTGCTCATGCTGCAGATTAAGAGTTGTCTGCCTTGTGTCTTTAACAGGCAGATTTTAGTCAGGTATGCCTGAATCCATTTGATTCTTTCCCAACAGCCCCATCAAAGAGGACTGATTTGTTTCCATCTGAGCTATAGTCAACATCTTAATTAAATTTTTTAAAAAGTTATATAAAAATTATAATATGGTCTTGCAAAATTCTGAATAATGGTTTTGAAGTTTCAGTTCTACAGACGTAGTCACAAATTAGTAGCTCAGAGACTAAAATATCCTTGCATCCTCTCTTCCTCCCTCCTCCTTGCTATCAAAGTTTTTGTACTCGCAGCTGAGTCAATGTCAGTTTTGCATGTCTGTATTAGAGATTATTCCAAAAAAACACTGGAGGGTCTCAGACTACTTTAGAAGGCTGTAATCCTATACTGACAGTACTCATTAGGGAATATGATACATTTTCATTGTTGCAATTATGACTTTGTCCACTGGCAATCTCCCAGGACACATTTCCTGTAGCAGTTACCTTTCTGCACTGTGTAAAAAGAAGCCCTCTTCCCATCCTGGCAACATCATTTAGTGTGAGACCTAACTGTACATGCCATGAGCTTTCCTCTGCTGAGACTGCTGTATATTCACACATGCACTCACCAAAAAGTAGTTATTTTTCTGATTTGCATTAATATCTCAAAAGAATCCTTTGATCTACGCATATAACCTCCTCTTCACCCCTCCTCCTCCTTCTCCAACCTGTTTTCATTTATTAAAAAACACTGCTTCTGTTTTTTTGCTGAAGCCTGTCAAGGGACAAGAGGTATGAGGATCCTTATTATTCACGTCAGACAAAAGTGTGATTCTCTCTCCTTCAGATATATTCCCTGCTTGATAATCTGTGTATTGCTGCTTCTTAAACTAAAGATCAGTTTTGAATTTGGTTTTCATTGTTTTAGCTTCCTCTTAAAGCAATTTGTCGATGAAAGCCAAATGACTCCCAGACATGGAAGATGGTCTAGCTGATGTGAGAGGAGGAGAACAGCAAGAACTCTAACACTTAGACCAGTCTCTTGTAATTGTAACCAACATTAAGTGTGACTTCTCAGCAGCATGTTCAACATGTCATATCAGAGATGAAGGTACTATGGAAAAAATATTGGAAAGAATTAGCCATATCCCACACCATTTACCTCACTTAGAATTATTGGTAATATTCAGCCAAACATTTAATTCAGCTCTACATTTAACACACTTTAACTAAGTCATTCACTAATGACCTCCACTCTGTTAATATTGTGTTCTACATGTGGAAATAAATTTAAAAATCAGTGTAACTAGAGAATTCAAACTGATGCAACATGTTTTAGCTTACTTTCTGTGTAACAACTTCCCACTCCATAGTAATGCTTCAATTTTGCAGTTACAAGACTGTCCTTTAAAAAGGATGCATTGATATGAAATTCAGCAAATTATTTAGTCTAGTCTTAGCTTCCCATTGAATTCAGCTTATGCATGAGTTGGATGTTTTATGTTTATGAAGTTTAAATGTTTTCTTGGATGTGGGTTCAAAACAGTATCTTAAGACATTTCCCCAGTGGAAAATAATTTCCTTAACAGAGTGGTGGTGAGTCATCTGGTCTTTGTGCCTTAGGGCTCTGCAAGTGAGGTGAGTAGATTTTGCTACAGCACTCAAACCATAGTTGCCTCATCTGTAACCACATGGGGAAAAATCAATACCATTAGCTTCAGTGAAGTTATCCTCTTGACATATTTGACCCTAAATCCTTACCTAGAACACACAAGGGTGAGGACTTGTGGACAAAAAAAACTACAAAAAAGCAGAGGACTGAAAGTAAATTTTTCTTTAATCTCTTCCTAGGAGTTGGCTAAATTATAATTGGTATTGTACAACTCAATGAGGGAAGCAAATACAGTTCTCTACTTGGTTTTGCTACATGTGTACCTCTGAGGCCTGGGCATGTAGGAACTGAAATTGTAGGGGCACAAGTGTGGTGCACCATACAGGTAAGACTTATTTCTTTCACTTATTTTAGTTTTCACCTCTTCTAGTCAGGACTAAAAGGACTAAAGTGAACAGGATGTGCTGTAATTTGTATATACCCATAGCAAATTATCATCACAGTAGAGGAAGCAGTAGAAATCTCATGGCTTAGCAGGACATCTGAGGCACAATACTTACAAAAGATACGACTGAAATGACAGGGCTAAAATACCAATACCACTCCTTGTTCAAAAATCCCCTTGATCATATTAATTCCCCGTTTCCGGCAGAGCTCAAGACTGCATCTTGAGTGCTGTCTTCCAACCCAAGCCTTTTCTCACTTATACTGCTGTCAAGTGAACGACCTGACTGCCTATACGTGTGTGAACAGCCGTGTGGGGGCTGGCAAAGGAAGCTCGTTTGCATATGTACAGTCACACATGCAATTAAATCTAGATATCAGGGCCTGCGCAGTCCTTCCCATCTCTGTATGAAGAAAATTTCTGCACAAAGGCTCATTCAAAGCCAGTTAGAGCCAAGCAAGCTCTGTCAATTTCCTTTGCTGTTTTTTACGTTTGGCACATCACTTCAGTTGCAGACCTGACCATGCATGTACATTGCTTACCATATCCAGTAACAGACTCCTGTAGATGGATCACTTGCTGGGTGACACATCTGCCACTGGCTCTCATGATTGCTCTCCAGAAAATCTTTTGATCAATTAAACTCAACTTTAGAAAATTACGTTGTTACAGGGCTGCTTCATGTTTGGCCTCTTTGCATTGCTCTCTGATACCCGTGCAATCAAATTCCCAAAGTGTCTCTTGAGAAGGTGTTGCATCAGCCTGGTCTGAACCACTGCCTGGAGTTCAGCGGTTCTTTCTTTATTTATGTATCAGCCGTGATTTTTCACAATGCAGTTTTTGCAAACTGCTTATTTTACAACACGTATTTCACAACACACTGAAGAGGACGAATACCTGTACCTCAAGCATAAACCCACACATCGTCGAAGTCCTGCCAGACATGCCCGAACTCCTGAGATCGCCTCTTCGGCGCTGCAAGATTGGGGAGATGCATTCTCCACCGTTCCGCTGCAGCAGCAGCCCCGAATGCTGCTCTAGCTGGAAGCCGAGGAGGAAATCACCCCCCACCGCCCATTCTCGCCTCCTCCCCGAACATGCCGCTGGAACTGGATATCTCTCTTTTCGCCTCTCCTATTGGACCTTGCGGTCCCCCGCGGCTATTGCGCGCCCCATCTCCCGATGCCAGACGCCGCCGCATCCCGCGCATCTCGCCGCCCGTGCTCGCCCCTCGCCTCACCCCGCGCTAAGACGGGAGGCAGGTGAGGGCCGCCCGCCCGCGCGGCGTTGCGCATGCGCAGCGCGCTCCCAGGCATGCTCACTGCCGGGGGCGGGGGGAGTGGGACGCGGTGTGCGGCGCTGCCCGGCTGCCCTCGGCTCCCCGCGGCTCCCCGCGCTCGGCTGCCCTCGGCTCGCACCATGCGGCGGCGGGCGGCCGCCTGCCTCCGGGCGCTCTGCCTCCTGCTCCACCTCCGCGCCGCAGGTGAGCGGGGGCGGCCGCGGCCGGACGGCGGGGCGGGCGGGACGGCGGTGGGGACCCACTTGCGCCCGGCGGCGCACCTGTTGTGGCGGGAGGCGGGAGGCGGGAGGCGGCGGCTGCCCGGGTCCGGCGGTGGCCGCCCGGGTCCTGAGCCTGCCAGCCCCGGAGGCGGCGGGAGCGTCCGTCAGCACCGGGGACAGCGGCGGCCGCGGGCGGCGGGCACCGTGCTGCGCGCCCTGCGGAGCGGCCGCGCTTCGGCCCCGGATCGCGAGGACCTGGCCGGGAGCTACGACAGCGAGGGAAAATCGGGACTTCCTATATTCCTTCTTCTTATTTTATTTATTTATGTATTTTTAGATACTGGTGAGGAGGCGTCGCTACCTGTGTGTGCTCGTGGCAGCAGTGGTTTTAGAAAGGGAAATTTCAGCTGCGACAGCAGCAGGCATTTCGGCTGTTAGCGGTGCTAATAAATCCTCTCTCTGCTTTGCTGGCAAAATGTGTGCCTCATTCAGAAATGCAGTGAGCGATGATCGCCCTAGTATGTACGTGAAGTTCCACTGCCAGTTTCATTCCAGTGGTCAGAGTTTATATTTCTGGCATAAATCTCAGGCTTCCTTTAAGTCGTGAAAAACTGCTCATCGTTCAGAGCCTCCGTTTATCCTGTGCAGACTTCAGCATATATTATCTAAGGAAGGAAATAAAATCTGGGGTAACTGTATAATTGAATTAGGTTTTCAATTAGTAAAGTTGAAGAGTTTCTTTGTTTTGTCGTAATGACAAGCTTAGCCAGTTCTGAAGTAGTAAATGCTTGCAGGTTCTGTGAAGTTTAATTAGGAAACTACAATGAAATGCGCAGGTACTGATTCTTTTCATCTTGGGAATGTTGTTTTTAGGAGAGACTTTTAAGATGCAACAAATTTGCATTGTCTTACTGCAGAATCATTGAAAGGAACAATTGAACTTCATGTCTCTTAATACAGGAGAACTGTAAGAACATCCCAAATAAGATCTGATTATTATGAAAAGAATTGCTTTTCTTTTACAGTTGTCAAGAGAAATAACTTTGTCTCAGTTACTGGTATTTTATTGCCCTGTAATATTAGGCTACACTTCATAAAATTTATGGAGCCTCTTTCCTGTAAATCTATAGTTAGAATGCTCATGCTCTTTTGCCTTATATTCATATGTGCAAGAGATTATTGACTGAAAGATGGGAGTATTTCATGATCTGTTTTAATAAAAGCCTTAAGCTGCTTTTAAATTGTTCTTTTATAACATGTGTTAAATTGACCATCTGTACAAAATTAGAGTATATCCTGTATTTGACATGCCATCTAATCTCAGTATATCCTCTATTAACAATAGAATTTACATTAGTTTTGTTTTGCTTCATTTTTCTATCCTGCTAATGGAAACTGGATATATATTCTGCCAGTAAGATGTTCGCTTTCCTTACTGAGTTCTGTTTGTTTCATTAAGTTACTGGGAATTCTTGCAAAGAGATCTTGGTCTTCATTATGCAAATGTCTCTAATCATAAGAAAAAGAGAGGAAAATAGATGTTTATATGGTGTTACTGTTTTGCCTGAGTAATCATGGAAAATAATTATTTCAGAGAAGATGAGGGGGAGGATGTACAGGAGCTGAATTCAACCTTTGCACAGTTGGGCACAATTTACACTGAGCACAAGAGCTGAGCTTCCTGAGGCAGGACTGCATACAACTTGCTCTTGTTGGAAGTCATTGAAGATGTCACAACAGTGAAATAACAAAGGAATCTTAACATCCTAAGATATCTCTGTTTTATCTGATACAAGTAGAAAATTTGGTCTTACACAGGCTACCACTATGGACATCTTTTATGTATAGCCTAGACTTTTGAATTATTTACAGTGATTTTGAAGCTTTGGTTCATGTGAAATCACAAGATGCATTCTGCTTGCTATGTCACAAATTATATCCCAAAGTCAGTTTTTCTGTTATTTGTTGGAAACTGCTTGGCCTGTTGTTCTGAGGCTGAATTTCTATGGGACATATTTCTAGAGAATGCTGAAGACACCATCAGTAGGTATTAGGAAAATCTCCCTTGATATCAGTTGGTGGTAATAGATTTTAGAGAAGATGTAAGTCTACATTTACTTCAGCTAATGCTACAGCATAAAGTTAGTGCCTTTACCTAGTGCTCATGTAGCAGATCTAGTTTCCTTTGGATCTACAATTCTGCTACCATTGTAGCAAAATTTTCTACAAAAATAGGAAATGTTCTTGTCAAAACTGTGATCAGAGATTTTCATGTGCTCAATAAGGTACCATTTTAGTGAGTTGACTTAGATACTGATTCCAATATAGCATGACAGTCATGTTATCAGAAAATTAAATATGATTGTACTGTTGGTATATGCATATATTGCTTCCTAAAATAAGACACTTGTGTGTGCGTCTCTGAAAACAGAATTAGGCCCTTCTGCTGAGTGCAGCAGGTGAAGTAATCAACCTATATAGAGCTTGCTGTTGCAGGAAGACCTAAATTTGTAGCGAGTGATTACAGGTCAGCATGAACCTTCCACTTACATTATGCATTCCATGAGAGAGTGCACGACAGCATAGATTATACTCTCTTTTAGTATGTATGATCTAATACACATGTTCTTGCAATAAAAACCTAGTGTATCCCAAGGTGACTAGGAGACACTGTCTCCTTGTCAAGGAATGGCAGGTAGTTGGAAAAACACAAAGTGATGCATTTGACTGCCTTGTAATTAGAGAGCCATTTGAGTCATGCACATTACTCAATTAATTACCTCTTTCACTTCCTTTTCTTTTTTAGCAAATTTTGTTAATAAAATTAAAATATATGATGAATTAAGTATCCAGTTACTGGAGATTTGTGGGGAAAACCAGTAAATCTGTGATTCTGTGAAACAGAGTAGGAAAACGAACCTGACTGGAAAAAACTTACATGGTTAACAATCATGGTATCAACTCATCACCTGCCTTGCATTAAAAATCTCTCTTAAAGAGAGCATTTTTGCAGAATTTACTTTTAGAATAAACAAATCCTGGTCCTGCAAAAGCAAGAAGTTAACAACTGATTATTTGGTCAGGTCATCTATGTCATGGTTTCTTGAGAAAGGCCTTACACTAGCTTGCTAAGAGCTTCTATTACCTCATTTTATTATTCTCCATCAGTGAAGACATGCATTGCCAGCCTTAAATCAATATGAGCCAGTACTTTCCTGCTAGCCTTTTCAGAGAGGAAGTGTGTAGATCCTTGTCTCGACCTCTTGATGGATCCATTCTTCCAGCCCCTCAGAGGAATCACATTTTATCCTTTTTGGGCAATGCTGTAGTAACAGAAGGATTGCTTATATCAAAACCGAAGTTTCTTTGACCACAAACTAACACTCCTTTGGGTAGAATTTGCTAGGTAGAAATGTATATTATAAATATGCTAGACTGGTTCTCACACAGCTTGCAGGATAGCCTTACTAAATTCTGCTGAGTTCAGCTTTCCTGGTCAAACATGCACTGTGTGATATTCTCATGGTTGGGAATTGATCGAGTGCACTGCAGTTTCTACTTAGATGTTGGGCAGGCCTATTTTCTATAAAATGCACAAGCTCTGTCACAAAAGTAAAAGAATCTGGAGACTACTTTTAGGGTCGAGGTGAGATCTGCACAAAACACATTTGCCATCAGATCCATTTCAGTAACCTCATACTAATGAATGAATAATTCTAGGTTCCAAATACATTTAGAGTGAAAGTGAAGGAGCTATTGATTTAAAAAATGAATAAGGGTGCTGCTTCATTACACTAACATAATCTAAATGAAGCTGGTTCTTATAATTGCCTTTAAAAACACATTGCTGTCTATGAGTGGATGTTTTTACTAGAAGAGTCTTTTCTGTCTTTTATAAGTAGGACTCATGGATAATCAGAGGGTAGTCATCTGTCTCTTCAAAGGTTCTGTTGGGGGAAAGCAGTTTTATAATTCAGTATCTGACTTCATATTTTTAAGGAAGTATTTAGTTGGAAAAGAGACTCATCATATTTTTCCATGTGGAAATTCTTGCTATTCATAATTTTAAAAGACATCATCTTCCATGAGAGATTTATGTTCAGTACATCCATTAGGAAATTTTTGAGGTTTGTGGTCTTGGAATCTCTGACTAATTCCATTTGTTGTATTATAAAGAAGACTGAAATGTCTTAGTGAAGGCTTGTTCGAGCTTCTCTGGAGAGCAAAGTAGGTGAGTTGCTGAAAGTCCATGAACTGGGCTCTTGGAGGGACTATGTCTCTCTAGAAGGAGGCTAATGACGTAGCTGTGTGGCTCTATATGGTGGTGGCCCCCCCTCCACAGGGATGTTACAACAATTGCTGTGAGGAATTACATGGAAGCATAGGGCTCTTACTCCATAAAGCACAGTCACTGTGCTGTAGGATTTTCAGCGTGGCTTCGGAATAAATACTTGGAGAAGTTAATAAGATCTGCTCAGAAATCCTTAGTGGGATTTTTTAGAACAATACTGCTATAAAAGAAAGCAAAAACTTTAAGACTGGAGTTGAATTTGCTTCACAACAGCTATAGATTTTCATGGAGATACAATTTATTTCCTTGAAATACTATGCATTTACATCCATCTTATGCAGAGCAGAATTTATCTGCAACTTTCATTGGAAAAATTACAGTAATCACAAAATTAGAAAATCATTGCATCAGTTTCTTGCGCCTTCTGGAAAAAAAAAAAAAAATCTGACAGGAGTCTGTGTGGTACATTAGTGCCAAGGCATAAGTATGGCAGAATACTTAAGTGCCTTTGGGACCACTAGCTCATCTCTTAATTCACAAGAGTAGACCTAGTGAAATCAATGGTCTGTGGTATCTAGTTTCAGTATTGATGTATCAGCCAACAAGCCCATGAAATGAGATGCAAAGTATTTTTTTTGAAAAAGATACCACTCATATGCTTAATAGTGATTCACTGTAGCGGTGGATATTTTTGGCCAGGGCATTTTTTTTCCTACAAAAAAGAACAAATTTAGCAAAAATAAATTTCCAGTTGTGTTTATTTTCAGCAGATTGCTTATTAGAAAGGGAAAAAAATCCTTGCAATCATCTCTCTCCCTCCCTCCCTCTCTTGTGTGTACTCTCACTCTCCCTCGGTGCTGGTGCTCACCACACATGCATGTGTGCATGCACTTCCTTGTTCCCACAGATACAAATACACACATAAAGACTCATTTATATACCTGCTGACATATATACATACATTTTGTACTACTTGATTTTGTCTGAAATTTTTGTCAAAAGTTCTGAACATTGTTTTTAGGAGTAAACCAAAATATTTTTCTTAGTGTTTACAATTGTCCTATCCTGTTTTTGCTTAGCTCTGGTGTAGTTTATGTGCTCTGAATTTTGACTCATCATGGGTACTGTTCCTCTGCTGGAAAAAGCCTGGCCTTTGGTTACTGGACCTAGCTAGGCAAGCACAGAACCCTTTAGTAGTCTTGTAATGGGATGTAACCATTGCTAGTAGCAAAGCTGTAAGTTTTGTCCTAATTTTGCAAGGCCCTCATGATTAGGATTTGACATATTTAATATTAAATCTGACTTTTGCTCATACCTTTGCTGGTGTTTTTTTTGACCAATCTCAAGCACGCTTGTTCAGGACACCTACTCTGTCCAAACTTTCCTTGACCTGCCTGTTTTACTTTATTTAGCTCTGACAGCAGTTTTTCTACTTAAGCAAACATTTATGTCTGTTTTAATCTATTTTTTTGTGTGTGGTACAACTATAGTATACACACAGGAGCAGTAACAAAGGGTTGGTAGAACAGCAGAGGCTTGAAGAGTGAAGACACAGGATGTTTCATTAGAGGAGTGCGGGTGTGGGATGATAAGAGATGGGGCACAATCTTGGCATTGAATACTCCATGCTAGAAAAAGCTCAGTAAAAGGTAAAAATGTAGACCTGGAGCTTGAGAAACTGATTTTAGGCATTAATGAACAAAACAAAGAGATTGTATCTAACATACATATGTGGCACCATTTATAGTAAGTTCAAATATAACCTGGAGCTGCAGACCAGCTGAAGAAAGAGGAAGTATAAATGCATGTCATAAAATACAGGTATATGTAGCTTCATAAGAGGAAGGAGGAAGAGAGGAGGAAGAAAAATCCATCAACATTAACATCATATCCCTTCTGGTGAAGGATTCCAGGTGCTGACAACTCCTCATAACAATGCCCATCACTAACACCAGTGGGAAATATTTGACCTGAGGACCCAAAGAAGCATGGAGTTAGAGTAATACCAGGGAAAGGGATAGACAATTTAATTGTACTGTTCCTATAATTGTGACTTTTTCTGTATTCCTTGTTTTTCTATAAAAGATCTAGACTAACAACACTTCTTGAATTAATTTGTTTAAGATTTTCACTATGCTAACAATAAACTCTTGGCTTCACTTAAATGTATAGGGTGTGCTTCATCTTTGTTTATAAACAAGGTTTTGAAAGTAACAGAGGAATTCATCTACCTGAAGGAGGCTGTGAGAAGATATACAGCAGCATGCCTGATCATTAGGTCTAGCAGCCTACTTTATGTAAAGAATAGCTTCATTTGTATTGCTCTAACAGGTTTTGGCTAAAGACAAAGCAGTGGTGTGAAGGCTTGTGTTTTGGCATAAGTCTCTGAACATGGGAACGATCATAGCCTGCAACTCCCTTTGTTATTTATGCAAAGTACTTTCCTAAGTGAATTCTTTTGTCAATTCAAAACTTTATGTATTACCAAAGCAGCAAGTGCATTTGTATTTTTTCATTTTCAGGTTTCCCTCGTGTACCTCACAAAAGCACTTATGAAAGTATATTCTGTTGCCCAGCTAATGTTCAAGTAATATTTTAGCCACTGTTTTAACTGCATTTTATTGGCAATAATTTTTGGTGTACCATGCTAAAGTTCAACAGCAGTTTATGTTTGGCTAAAAGTGCATAACTTTATCCAGATGAGATTTAGATTTGATTGATGTACTATTTTGCTGACAGTAAGATATATTGTTAGCTAGATGGTACAGATGCAAAGCGTATTGCCTCCAGACAGCTTTTGTTTTCATTTTCGCTTTCAACATCATATAAAACCTTTATATTTTCCACCAGATATGTTGACTCCTTTTAATATGTTTGTTGGTTTGCTTGGGTTTTTTTCTTAGCTTTTTTTTTCCTTTTCCCTTGGTAATGTAGATGAAATAGGGATAAAGCAATAGATTTTTGTGTCTTTTGAAGGCAAAGCCAAAGGAAGGTCTTGTTGCATGCACCAGAAGAGACAACTTTCAGTCCAGAACAGACAGAAGTCTTCTAAACCTACAGCAGTTGTTTCTGCCTATGTCTAGAATTACTAACAGTTAGCATTCCCCTTAGTATCATTGCTGTTGTACCTCCTGAGAGTTAGCACCATGCTCATAAATGACCAGCATGATAATAAGAATTTTAGCATTTAAGTTTTTTTTTTCTCCTTTCTGTGGGCCAACACCTCCTTGGCTCTTGTATAGACAAGAGAGAGCTGCAAACTCTGCTCTGAATTGGAGGCTGTTTCTATCTCGATGTTCTAAAAAGAGGCAGGGAATGAATCTCCCAGCTGTGAGAACTTTGGTGTTATTGGAGAGGATTTATCATTGGTCTGCATAAGTACATTGACGTGCATTTCACAGTGACTAAGGTCAAGAGATAATAAACCACAGTGCAAGAGATGATAAAGCCAAGCCTGTCCAGTCTGGGGCTGATTTATAGGTTTGAAGGAAGTTTGTATGGGACAAAGAGCTTCTTTCAGAGTGGTGAGCCAAACAGAAAGGGAAAAAGCATGGGGAGCTCAGGGTACAAAATTTAATTACCAAATTTTGGTAAGTATTTTTGTTACTGAAAATGAGAAATTGGCAACAGCATTAAGTACTGTAACTCAAATTGCATTTAAATTAAATTTATATTTGAAAGCAGTCCATCAAGTTTCAGCATGTTGTTCCCTTATGAAATGAATCTGCATTTTATGTTTTTTTTCCTTCAATTTCCAGCTTTTAGCATAAAAACCTCAAGCTGTGTAATATACCAAGTTTTTTTTTTAACTATAGAAAGACTTCAGTGTTATTATAGTGCTAGAGTATTAAGTACTCTTGTGTGTTTACAATAAATGCACTAGGTGTCTATATTCATTTGTGCATTTTCTTACTAGTCAGATACAGCACAGCACTTTTGTCAGTGGATTTGGGGTGGCTGCACTGCTTACAAGTAGCAAATATACAGTATGTATCTCATTATAGAAAAATGTGACTGTTCAGGAGCATAACTTGTTACCAAATTTATTCAGATTAAGATAAATAACAAGACTTAAGAAATTACCTCAAGTTGTTTTTCCAGACTTACATCATTACTTTAGACACCATTATTGTGGCCCTGTTGGGTTTATGCTATGTCCCACTGGGACTTTTCCTTTTCCGATCAGATAAATTTCTAGTTTCCGGCTGTAGAGGATGTTAAGGGGAGGCACCCAGTTTGAGTGGCTTTTGTGTTGTTGTATCATGGTAAAATTACTTAAAGGAACCAGTTTGCTGTGGGAAACCTGGGGCCAAGCTGGCAAAGAAAACTTGTCTGACTGAGAGTGGGGTGAGTAGGGAGTCAAGTAATAATTTCCTTAACAAGGATGCGAGATAAAATATCTGTAAAGCTCTGATATTTTTATGTTTTAAGAAGATAAAAACCATACTGCTGTGTTACTGGCTGATTAATGGATCTTGACTATCTTGAAGTTTTTTATCTGTCTGTTCTAGCAAAAGTGAAGATATTTGTGAATTAGGAGTCTAATAATTTTCTGACAGGTTGCTTTGAGATAAAATGTCAATTGTCTGAAACTATTTAGAGAGTCAAGAAATCTTAGGTTTTCCTCTATCAAGCAGAGGCCAACTGGAACAGTCAAAAGTGCCCACAACATCCAGCACATCAGATTTACTATTTATTATAGGCTTTCCTTTCTGCATATATAATGCAACTTTGTAGTGTGAGACAGGCTCAGAAGCATGTGCTGTCTAGCATTCTTGTGATTTACCCATCTGTTTTCATGAGGAAATTTTGTGCTTCCCATATACTGGGAGGGTGTGTGTATTTGATGCGGAATTCTACTGTCCCATTCTCCATCAGTCTTCTGTAGATTAGATTATTTCTTCTCTTTTTAGTTTATGATAGAAATAGTTTTATCTTGTATGTTTATGCAGACAACTAAGAAGATCATGTGAATACATGTTTTGAACTATTAAGCAGAATAGCTGGATTCTGCAGAACAGGGGATTTCATGTACAATTTTTCTTTCAGGAGGGTGGCAAATGGTGGCAATGATAGAAATACTGAAACTAGTACAAATAGTGAAGATGTTCAGATGTAGAAAGTATGCATTCTACATCACCCTGGAGCTTTTGTTGCACTTTAATAGATGTAGTGTTACACTTGATAGAGGTTCTAGAAGCACAGCTCCTGGGACTGGAAATGCAACTAAATCTGAGAATATCTGGAAAGAGAATACTATTGTACAGGAGCTGCCAAATGAAAGAAGGGTCTTACAGTGGATAAACATGGAAGCATGTTAAAAAAAATCTAAGGAAAAGCAGCAACACTGAGGAGTTGCAAGGAAGGAAAAGTTAACCTGTAGGTAAAGAGCAGAGGAAGAAAGAGCAATATTCATCAGGCGCTCAAATCTCTTAAAGAGTAGTGATCAGTCACTACATTGTACAGACAGAAGAACTGGAGAGTGGAATGAACAGTTCAGATCAGTAGAGAATCACAGTGCAGCTTCTGTTACTAAAGGAAGCTGGAATGGTTATTACTTGAGGTGATCTGCATGAAGAAAGGACTGGTTGTTTTCTAGGAGCAAAACAAACCTGCTGCTCAGAGAAGTTCTGATGTGGGTTTGAAATTTATCATTGATTATTGTTCACTATGGAACAAATAAAATTTCCCTTCTACATTTAGCTGAGATATAGGTGAGGACTCAGCATTTTTTTGAATAGAAGAAATAGCATGGAATCACAATTTAGCATCTAGTCTGTTCTCAGTGCTGAGGCAGAATAAACCATAATTATTTGTAAATACACTTGAGGGGAGACGATTTTAGGAGAATGAATAAAATTATTTTAGTTAATGGATAAAAACAGCACTATATTTCAAGTGAGTGAATATTTCAAGTGAGTAATAAATAACTCTACATCCTGAAGTAGAGTTCAAACAGGGTAGTGTGAAGAGAATATCAGAACATAATTGTGGATAAAATTTGCTAAGCTTATTGAAGAGAAACCTCTAGGAATTATATTTTTTGAGCCTTTTCCTAAACCATATTTACTGATTTTTTGTGTATGTTGGAATATCTGAAGCTTAAAAGGTACCAAAATCAGTTCTTCATAGCTTCTGACAGTTTCCCTGGTGGCTGCAGAGAAGCATATTCTTTCTTTGTAGAAGTAGAGAGTTTGATATAGGAATTACAGTCTTCTCTCCGTTGAGGGTTGGAGAGTGGAAATATTTGAAGGTATTATGTAGCAGAAGTGCTGGTATTTCTAACCACTTAATTCTCCAAATGTCTAGTTAGTGCCTAACTGCTTGTGTTTGGAGCTGAAGTCTGGAGGGTCAAGAAGGAATACATTATCACTTCATCAGAATGAGAGGAAGTTTAGGTTCCCTGGTAGTATCAATGGTGGCCCATTTGTGAGGGTCACCTGAGGCATCCATGGCAGTCTGGGAGCCAAAGTCTGGTAGTAGTTAGGGCTTTATACACAGTCATCTAAGTTTAGTGAAGTTTTTCACATGGGGCACTGGGGATGTTTATAACCTACTTCAAGATGCTGGGGCTATGTGGGCTTCTCATATAAACAAATTCAGTGTACTAATTTTCTTGGAACATATTTGAACATATGAGTGGTTAGCTGATGAAAAAAAATTGTGTGAGTATAAAGTGTAATGTTATGTAAAATAGACTTTTAGTTTCTGATTACTACAGGTTAAACAATATATTTTGTTGTCCATCTTGAAAGTCTACTGCAATGGACCTTGTTTGGACCAATGCAGGGACTCGTGCTACTGATGTGATATTTGGCATTCCAATGGAAGCAAGTCTGGGATTTAGAAGCAAATGGTGATTCTGCCATTGAAAAGCATTGAGATTCAAGGACAAATGATCTTTTTCTGTAGTTCCTTTACCTATTTTTCAATCATATTCAGGGAAGAATTTAAGCTGGTAATTAATTGTATTTTTTTCTGCTTCATCCTGTGAAAATAATGAAATAAGAGGGAAAATTGGAATATTGAAGTGGGTAGAAAATGCAATACGAAGAATTCAAGGAGAATCACAGTTGGTTTGATACCCTCAGAAACAAAGGAGCAGGAATGAAAGAAGCAAAGAAGACTCACCAAATGTGTTGGTGGATACATTCTTTTGTCTTATCTATGATCAGTTTTGAAATACTGGTTTTCTGTGAAGGAGACATGAAAATAAATACCGCAAAGAGATGACTGTCAGAAGTAGGTGACAATGAGAAGTGCTGATGCTTCCTTATTTTTATTTTGTCACTGACACAACTCTCTAAATTGCTAGTTAAGACCAGCCCTCAGGATTTTATCAGCAAAGCCAACACCCACAAAGCTTAATGAGAACACAGCAAGTTTAACAAGTTTTGAAATTCAGCTGTCTTTAAGACTATAATCTGCAGTTTCTCTTTTTTTTTCCTCCTACTTGCAGACATCTTCCCAGTCAAAACCTGACAAGAGCTGAAAACATGTGACCTCAGTGGTCATCTAGGAGATTGTGTTTGTTTCAGCCATTTGAAAGAGTAGTAGTCTTAGATTTAGCATTTTACTTTATAATAGAGGATCAGTGTTCTGTCTTTTTACTATTGATTTTCTGTTCATGTATGTTATAAATTGCTTCACTGCCTACTGACAGGGACCCACTTATTCCAGAGAATGCGTTACTCAATGATGCAAAGCAATACTATAGCACAGATAAGGTATTGTCCTTGATTTCCCTGCCTGAAATTTCATGAGGAAATTAGGTCAACAGAATGTAATTACCTACTCTGAAACCTCCTAAGGGCACTGGGTAGAGCTGTGCAAATGACTGATTATTTTGATTTGCTTACAGGAGAAAAAAAAAATCAGAGGAAAAATTCAGTTTGAATAGAACAAATTGATTTCTTGTTCACCCTGAATTAAAATGTTGTTGGTGCTAAGCTGGTCTTCATAGCTCATTATAAGAATTAAAATAAGATTGATTTTATATTTTTTAACTGAAAATCAGCTCTCAAATTTAACATTGCCATTAACTCCAGCAGCATCTGAAGAGGAAATTCCAGGCTGATCAGAGTGAGCTCTCTGGGTTCATTTCTCTCAGAACACAAAGTCCCTTTTCTACCACACTGGGCTTCTTAGAGTTGTTTTCTGGAGGTGACTAATGCAGCTTCAGTTACTTTTTATCTGTGAGGCAGCTGATCCTTGCCTATTTTTCTGGTCAGATAGACTGCCTTCCAGACCGGGAGCTGAACTGTAGCTATTCTGTTCAGCATAAAGGTACTGAAGATTCACTATATTTCATCCATGAAAAAAAAAAAAAAAAGAAACAAAACAGAAAACCAAATAAAAATTTAGTCTTAGTTCCTCTTACAAAGGCATCATCAGGAAGTATTTTGTCTTTCAAAAGATAACTTTTTTTCACTAACACATAATTAGTTAAACCCATGTAATTATAGAATCACAGAATGGGTATGGTTGGAAGGGACCAGTGGGTCCCTTCCCATATGGCCCAACCTCCCTGCTTAAGCAGAGTCATCTGAAGACACTTTCAGATTTCATCCAGATCGATCTTGAGTGTCTCCAGTGAGGGACACTCCACAACCTCTCTGAGCAATCTGTTTAGGTGCTCAGTCACTCACACAGTAAAGATATTCCTCATATTCAAGTGGAACTTTCTGTGCTTCAGTTTCTGCCCATTGCCTCTTCTCCTATTGCTGGGCACCACTGAAAAGAGCCTGGATTCACCCTCCTTACACCCTGCCTTCACATACTGATAGACATTGATGAGGTACCCTCTCAGCCACCTCTTCTTGAGGCTGTACAAGCCCAACTCTCTCTAACTCCTCGTTAGCAATGCTCGAGTCCCCTGTCTCCAGTTCCCTAATCTAAGAGAGTTCTTTGTGCCTAGCACCAAGGTATGCAAGGTATAGCCACACACCAGTATCTCCTCTGCAGAGAGCCAGATGCTCTACTGGCTAGCCAGGCAATCCTTGAGTGAAGCAGCTAAACAAGGAATGCAGAATTGGGATTATGGACTCATCCTAATTTTCTCACATGTTTAAATCAGATTTTTTGATCAGGTTCTTTACCTTTTCTCCTCATGTGCCCATTTATAACAGATGTCACTGCTATTGTCATCTTTGATATTACTGGGTGATAAAATGCATCAGTAAGTTGGCTGCATAAGTTTTCCAGTTGAAGTTGATATCAATACAGAAGCTGAACTTGGTTCAGCATGTGTTCTGCTTTTGTATATAATTTTTTTTAATGTAGCCATGGCTGGAAATATAAATAACATTTTTTAAGCCCTGTGAAAATGAGCTTAAGAATGTGATACACTTCACATACTTAATAGACTCGGCAGTCCTATTAATCTGTTGCTATAGAAAACACATTGTAAGATTTTAAGTGAATTCTTGTATTCCTAAAATATTTTTCCAAATTTCTCAGAACGCAAAGATCTCTTTGAATTTCCAGTGCCATCTACAGAATAGCCAAGAGAGACATTCTAAACTTATTCTCTTTCTACAGGCTGCTTTTCCGGAGACAGTGATCACTTTTTGGCAATTCATCAGCGAAAGAGTGGAAAACCTGTGTTTATTTATCACCATGTGGAGAGTGTGGAGAAAAGTTTGGATACAGACAGCTATAAGGATTCCAAACAAAATTTCCATTCTTCTTCCCACACCAAAATAAGCAAGTTGCACCCTTCAATAATTGTTAAATCATCCTTCCCCAGGTCTGTTTATGACCCATCCCTCAATCTCTTAGCAATGACTGGTCAAGATTTGGAAGTGGAGAATCTTCCCATTCCTACAACGAATGTGATTATTGTGGTAAGTGACTTTTTCTGGGTTTTGGAGGGTTTTTTTTTTAAGAATAAATTTTTTAGAATAAATTTTTATTTTTTAGAATAAATATGCCTGTATTTAAATAAAGATGGATTGCAACTTTGGGTAGCCTGGCTGATTATCTAAATCTAAATAATGACCACTTGTCTTGAATTTCTTCCATTTGGTGGAATTTGCATTCATATAATCACACTTTGATTAACAATCTGGTGAACCAGTGCAGAATATAGCCTCTCTGTAGGTAAAGACCTTACCTTTGCCTCAGATGCTGTTGATCCTCTTGTCTTGAATGATGTTTGCACAGTTTTTACTGGGTAGGCTTTAAACTTATTCTGCATAGGTCACGAGAAAATGTGCTTCAGGGAACTATTCTACAGAGGCAGTGAGCTTTTAAAGGGTGACATAAAAGATTTCATTCACTTCTGTTCCTCTGGTAAATCCACCATTATGCTTACTTAGCTGTTTAAAAAAAAAAAAAAACTGTTTCTTGCAAAGAATAAGAACTTCGTTTTTGTTGGTGTATGCACATCTTCTGGGGATTGGGGACTCTCCACTGTCAGTTAACTCTGTATGTGACTTTTCCCATTCTGAAGTTGGTGATGGCAGTGCTCCTTCCTGCAGTGAAGGGCATGTCAGTTTAACCATATACTGATGCTGCCCTGCTGCATCCTCACTCTTGGTGCCAGTGGAGAGCAGCCTGCTGTCAGGAGAGCTGTCCTTGGTGGGGTGCACGGTACAGTCTGTATGTGTTCTGCACAGACATTGCTTTCCTCACCCCCATGCGTAGGCAGCTCTCCTTGATTCCTGGAGGGAAGAAGAGCCACTTATAATGGCTTGTGCACTCATTACAGTGAACTAATAAAGATTAAAGTGAAATCTGTAAATTGCTCATTTCAGAGGAAGATGAGAGATTAAAAGATGGACTTTACAACCAAGGAAAAAAGAGCACAGAACGTAAGAGCATGTTAGCACACCAAGTGTTTTAGAATCCCATATGAGTTCCCTGTATGGTACTCTAGAGACCTGCCCTCGTAAATGCACCAAATGCAATAGGGTAGTGACAATGAAATGAATAATCAGGGTAAGAAAAAAGACAGTAGTAGTTTTAGCAGATAAAAAGTTCTGTCAGGGAACTAGGTTCAAAAAGCTGTGCTCTGGACTTGTTGCATCCCATACAAACAAGACCTCCTCATCTGAGTTTAGATAGCTAGCATTGTTAGTGAACTAGCTATGTGGAAGTATCCATATCAGCAAAATAAGGGACTGTCAGTCTTGCTTTACTGGGGACAAGCCAACTGCAGAGTCCCAATACTGAATGCTACTGATCAAGGGGAAGGAGATGCCAAGCTATCTGGATATATCTATCCTCAAACTAGCCTAAGCCAGGAGGGCCAACTCTGTAGTGAAGACACCTGCTCTCTTCTTTCCAGTGCAAGCATTATTTCACTTCTGCTTAAGGTGAAACCTTTCTATTAGTACAAGGAACTCAGAATAGGCATGGCCTTGCTTGCTTTTTTTCATTAGATGACGCTGTTACCTATGAATTGTTATTTTAGTAGGGTTTTGCACAGTTTTGGACACTTGTGGTGCTCAACCAGTAATGGAAGAATCCTGAAAAATATTCTAGGGCTACCCTGATTTTGGCTGACTGGCTCTGTGCCTGCATTAAAAGCTAAATGAAGCAGATTTTCAATTGGCAGATAAATTCACATTAAAAAAAAGGTCCATTAAATCTATATTAAGTTCTCATTAAGTGACTTTTGTCTGAGGCTTTGCTGCTGCTCTGAAGCCTTCTGTTCTGGCTGAGAACCATATGTGCTTTAAGGGGAGATATAACAGCATGAGCTAATCATTACATGAAAGCTGTTTATTGCTTGGGTTCTTCAGCTGTCTCTGGATGTGCTGAAGGACAGTGGTTTTGGTTTGTTTCTAATGTCATCCTTTCAGAAAAAGCCTTTGGGGAAGTGTATGTTTGAAACCAAAGTGCTGTGAGTCAGACAGTGCATTGGACTAACCCCACCATCAGAATTTTGAAGATGCCTTCTTTAAAATGGCAGCTGTCCCTCAACAGGGTGGTTGCCATCATCCAAGCACAGCTCTGCTCTTTCTAGGTTTCTGTATTTCAACATACTGTTTCTCCCTCTTGAATGTCACCAGAAGTAGATTGTAGCATTAATGTAATTACCAAGGGAAGCAGGTTTGTTTGGAATTGCATGTGTATCTCTCCCTCTTTGTTTTGAATTAGCACTTACTGCCTGTTGCTGCTTTCTGGTTTTTAATATATAGACCAAGTGTCAATGTTTGTTGTTTTGCCCTGGCTGACCCTTTTTGTTCCAGCCTTTAGCAATGTTGTTGGTTGCTCAACTTGAAAGGGCAGTTGCTACTGTTACTGCTTCCTGTAATCCAGTTACATGACTGGTACACATTGTGATTTAATATGAAAGCCAGCAACTATTTTTTTTTAATAAATCTATGCTCTGTTGGCTCTGCAGAGGAGAGGAAACTGAATTCAAGCTAATTTCAGTGCCTTAAGGTCCATTTTCTTCATGATTAAGGTGGAAAGATAGGGTGAATTGATGCCTAATGCAGAACTATTACAAGATTACATTTTGAGCTAAGGACTAAACCATCTGACAAGGAAAATGTTGCCAATGCACAGCAGAGTGCTATGAAGCCAAGAATTCTGCAGGTATTGTGTCAAAAAGTGATGTTTTGTGACTCTAACAATAAAGAACAGGTTAAGAAGTAATTTTACTGAAACTGGGGATAGTGTAGTGCTTGTTTGCCTAAGTGAGGAAGAGGAGGTATTTATTTTCTGGGTGGGAATTTTATATAATTAAAGGCAATCACATTACCTGATATTAAGTTCCTGTTATTGGGGGGGGGGGGGGGGGGGGGTGTGGGTGGGTGGGTATGTTCAGTTCACCTTGTTTATTGAAGGAAGTGAGGACAATTCAGAACTCTTAGAGGCATTTTGACTGTTCTATAAATGCCTTAGTGCTTACCCATATGTTCTGTTTAGCTGTCTCTCTAGATGATGTGAGACTAAGTCATCTGAAAATTGCTTGGATAACATACAAAGTTACATAATTTTTTGTAATACTTGAGTTTTCTATTTGTAAGCTTTTATTTTGCATTTCAGAAACCATATACTCACTGAAGGTATTAGAGAATTAATAGTGCAGTGAACAAGTTCTCAAAATGTTTACTTGTGTTTTTTCCAAGTCTTTCCAATTCTGAATGTAAGAACCACAAAGGTCAAGACAGTACATGGAAAGTGGGAACAGAATGTGGATAATCACTTATGATAGAAAATATCGTCTAACATACTTAATAAAAAAACCCAAAACGCATACAAACATATATAGAGTTATGGCTGAACTTGAGAGAAAAGCAGAAGGACTTGTAGTAAAGGTTACAGCTCAGACCAGGTCTAAATTATCACCTCATGGATATGCTAAAGCATCATCCCTTGTAAGCCTCCCTCAGGTACACAAGTGTATTCTATCAAGATTGCACCAAGGTACTCAGATGCTTTTTTCACTTGCATCCTGTGAAGTGTTTCAGGAATGTAAAGGTAATAAACTTGCTCAATATATCAAAATTTTCCCTTTCATACCTCACTCTTACTATACACCTTCTTATATAAATATGAAATCTGTTTCTTTTTCTGTTGCTTAGAAATTCCACAGTGCTGTTTTGTAGCCTAAAATTCAGCTCATCTCTTAATTTTTGTTTGATTTACATGAGTGTTACTGAACTGAATTGATTTAATTAGTTTCTTTCAGCTAATGTCAATGGGACATATGATTCACAGACAGCCACATAGAGCTTTTCTTTGCCTTTTCCGTGGCATTTTGTGTAAGGCTGTATGCCTCAGAGCTATAGCTTTCCCATACCATCACATCTATTTTGTCTCCAATATTTGAACTATTTACTTTCAAGCATGCTGAAGAGCACAAGGAAGAACTTCAGGTGCTACTACTTTGAGAGAGGATTCAGTGGAAGAATAAAGCACAACAACATATGTATCTGTAAGTAGGTATTCATGTGGGAGCCAGGTATTCAAGCTGGTTCTATTAAGATATCTAGCATGTTTCTAAGCACTTTCTGGATTACTAGGGAGTTAATATAATAATCAGAGACCATATCCAATAGGCAGACTAGATGTGATCATCCTGATTTGGAGATTACTACTGACATGGACCATTTCCGCATCAGTTTTCTCACAGTCAGAGAATAGTACCAGATTCATTTAATCTCCTAGTATAATACAGCCTTGATATCTGCTTGAGGGTGAGTTCCCTAATTCCAAATGGCTGGAATGACAAGATTCATGTTGATGATAATGGGTGCTTAGGCACCAACTGCACACTGACTACCTATTTATATATACTCATACTCACACACAGACATGTACATTTAGTGACATCTTAATCTGGAGCTGATCCCAGCTTAAACAACACATTTTATGTTGAAATAATGTGGAAATCTTTCCAAATCTAGGCATAGTTCAAGTAAGTGGGCTTCTTCTGGGTGGGTTTGGGTAGCTGAAAAGCATGTGGCTGTGAAACCACAGCAGAACTGCTTTTACACTTATGTCAGATTCATCCCACAAGTACTGCTGTATTCCCTTATATAACTTTCTTCATACTACATACTCAGAAAAGATGCATCTTTTGCTCGCTTGATGACATGGCCTTAGATGTATAAGTTTATTTCTCCTTAATTCCCCATATCCTGATGTTTCAGGTTTAATTTCCAGCATCAAAGCCCAGAATTTGTCTAAATTATTTGTTACTAAATTTTATTGCATCTTCCCACACCTGTTTTCTGCTGGAAATGTCTATTTTTCTAATTCTTTGTACTCTTTATGAAGTCATGGCTTCCACGTGAAATGTCGCCTCTAAGTTCCTCTAGGAGCACACAAGACATCCACTTGCTTCTTCCTTGAAAAGACCAGCAAAACAATGGGATCCAGACTACCATATACCCTTTCTTCTGAGCATTGCAGCTCTCTCCACTGACTGGTTTTGTTGGGGGGCCATAAGAAGAACTCTTTGAAAAGATTCTGATAAAAAGGTGGGGGTATCCAATGCTTACAATTATTTTCAGTCCAAAAAATGTTTTCCCTATAGCTGCCTCTTTTGTGAAGACATTTAATGTAGATTTCCCTTCATGAACAAAGAGCACTATGTAATTTCCACAATTTCGTGGAATTTAGTTTTTACTTTTCTTTAAATTAAAAATTGATGTTTCTTCTTACTGGCAATTTGGTAAATACAAGATGTCTTCTTTTTCAAGGCTAAGTCACTGAGTCTTACTGAATGAGAGGAGTAGGATAGAGAGAGTCTGAGTCACAGCGCCAAGTTGTGTGTGATCTTTCTGTGTGCCAGAAGGTAAATGACCTTCTGAGAATCCCTTGCAAGACAAGAAGATGCTCTGATAATATTTTTTCACTTACAACCTTTTTCACTTTTTCCCCAGCTGTCCACTTGACTGACTTTTTTTCCAGAATCTCTTATTATTCTTTTTCCTGATGCTGAATACATAAGATGAAATCTCTTCCTCTCTTCAGTTCTCTTTGTTAGGAACTTTTCCATTTCTCAAATCCTTGTGTCAGCCTCTGCTGGCTCAGCATCCAACCAGTTAAGTGGCCCAGTAAGGACATGCTGAACAATCAGTAAAGGTATCTTGAAATGTTTGTCTCAGTCTGATAAATATGCATAGAAGTCTGCGAGAAGTGTCAATAGCTAAGCATGATCCACTAGACAGAAATTTAGGATTACTTTCAGGAGACCACAGAATGAAAGTAATTTTCTTTGGGACCTAGAGAAGGGAAGAGGACTGGGGATGTTCTTAAAAAAGAAGAGGCACAGTTTCTGAAGCAAGTGATTTGATGCTTTGCCTCATGTGTTGCATGATATATTATACTATGGTCAATTTAAAAGTTATTCAAAATGGTAGGTTTATCATCCCATCACACCCTGTACAGCAATGCCCTAATTTTCACTGGGATAGGTGTAGATGTATGTATATGTAGTTCGATGTATTTCTAGATGTAATTTTGCTATATTTCAATCATAGAAGTGACTAAGGAGCTGCTTTTTTGAATATTGTGCCTGACCCTGGGGTCTCAGCCTCGAGTCTGTCAAATTCTGACTCAAAAAAAAAACCCAAAAACAAACATTTACCTGTGTGTGTGGAAAGATCATACACAATTTGGTGCAGCGACTCAGAAGGCTCTTTGCATCTTGCTCTTCCTGGCTGGTAAGAGTACCCTAAGCTCACTCCCTCTGTAGACCTTGTGAAGAGATGGTCAAAATACTTTTGAAAGTATATTAAGCTAAAACAATGGATTGAAAATAAGGCAAAAAATATGAGTGACGAGAACAAGTAGTCCATAAATGACAGGTCAATCAAACAGTGCTGGGGCAAACATCCAAGCTAACGATCTATGAAATATAATGAAAAGTCAAATGTCATGTTTTGTCACTGAACATCTGTTATTGCTGGCCTAAGAAAGGGGTTGGTACTAGCCCAGGACAAGGAGGCATAAATAGAAAATCATGTATCTGCAGTGACTTCTCAAAGGAGCTTTCTGAGGTGTAAGATCTTAGAACCTACTGAAGTATCAAGTGTATCCATCTCCATTTCCAGGTCATGTATTTGTGCAATGCTTGGAATAGCAGAGGACAAGTGCCATGCTGTTAGTGAAATTTTAAGATCTTATTACAGTGCTGAATTGTTAACAAGCTCTAAATGTTAGTCACACATTTCAAGAGTAGGCAGTATCAGTCAATACACTTAGCGTGATAGTTCTAATTGCTGTTGTGACTATTTACACTTTACATTGTGACCCCAAATATCAGGCCTTCATAGTATTTGGCTTCTAGACTCAAATCCACCTTCTAGTAAGAGATTGATGCTTGCCATTACTCCTTAAGTTATTATACTCGACATAACATATCTGCAGCAAGCCCTGCAAATAGAGCTAGTAGCCTGCAGCTCTGTCATTCTGGATTTTGTTTGCACAAAGAAATCTAGAGAGTCTGTTTTAGTTGGCCTCATTTGCTTTCTGCTTCCTTCTGTGCACTTCAGCAGGGATAATTGCATACTGAACCATTAGCATGGTATTGTGTTTGCTGTCAGTCTTTGTGGAAAACAAGAATTATTGCATTAGGTTGGTTGTAACATGCACTAAAACCTCCTTAAGGCACTTCTTTTCATCTGATTTGCAAAATGTTAAAAGAACGTTAGTAGGATATTCAGCAACCTAGTGCTTTGATTGATTATCTTACTGATGGCAACTTTGGGGGTGCTTTTGTAACATTCAGTGGGATGTTACACTTGCACGAAAGCTGGTAATATCTTTCACAAATTGTCCATATCCTCTTTAATCACAGAGTTCCTTTTCCTGCATGTTTAGTGAAGATGTTTCTTGAAGTCATTTAATTTTTTTCATAAGCTGCACTGTTTAAATGAAAATGGGATTTCAGGAACAGGCATGTTATATGTTTTTAAGCTAAAGCCTAAAGTTTCATGGAAAGTTAGCCTTGGGCAGTTTATCTCTAAAGGAGGTGCTAGCTGTTTCAAATTTCATTCAACTGTGTATTCATGTTACTGGCCAATCCCAACCATAAATTAAATACCTGTGTATAGCAGAACAGAATCTGCTTATGTTGTCCCATTCTTCAAATATGTGAATTTTGTCTTCTAGGAAAAATCTTTATTAATTGATAATTTTAAAATTTTTTAAGCATTTCCATGAAATTAAATTCAGATACAGTTGCAGCCAAAGCAAAGATCTTCGGTGTCACTTAAGCTGTATACTCAGGTGTGGGAGACCTGACTCAAAGCCTTGCTCTAAAGGAGGTAGGGGAGAAAACTGAATTTGAGCTTTTTCTCATTTCACATGATCTAGTTGCTGAGCTAAGGGGTAGAGAGCATCACTTTTCTCAAACTTGCAGATAAAATTATTTGTTTGACTCAAATGACATTGTTTCAAGTAACTGAAAATTCAGAGAAATGTTGTTCTTGGGCTGATCCAGTACAAATGTTTTGTATGTGTTTTGATTTGGTATCCAAAAGAGGGATTCCCCTCCCCCCACCACAAACAAACAACAAAACCCCCTTAGACACCCACCCCCTTTTTTCTTACATGGCCCCATTTATTCCTCTGATTGAAGAAGGCTTCTATTCTATTTCTGTGCCATGCTGTACTGAATTCCAGAAGAAAAGAAAAGACACAGAGATTTAGACAATAGTGGAAAGTCTTTGGCTTTTTTATGACAATGTTCAAACTGCACTTTGGTTGTTTTGGTGTTTGAGTTCAGAGGACTCCTCACTGATTGGAATTACACTGACTTCATTACCTAGAACAGTACAGACAGGCTTGTACTTCAGAAGTTCAGGAGGTTGCTCTACTTCTATCAATGTTCTCTTTTCCTCTTACAAGTGAATGGAAACCTATTACTGCCTAAATTGGACTAAGGAAAGGGAAAGTTTCCTGGCATGCAGAGTTACAGGTGCCATCACTAAAATCAACATGATTTATGTTCAAAATCTTAAATAAGCTAGATGGCCCTATTGGGATCATGAGACCCATGAATAGAAAATCAATGACTACTTCCCACAATAAATCTATGCATTGTGTTGATAATGTTCAGGAATAAAGAATCCAGAAACACTTAAAAATTCTTTTCAGAGAACCTGTGTTTGTGAAAACCAAGTCCCCTACAGATACATTTAAAAAGCAGATAAAGGGCACTCAGATAAAAGACAGCAAGACAGCATACGTTTCCTTATCAGTCAATGGTTTTTTGGATCTGGCAGTTCAGCCTCTGGAATAATCCTTCTGGTTCTTCACTTCTGACTTTGTTGTTAGGAAAAGTGACAGCTTCTATAAAGTTCCTTAATACATGGTTCATAATGTGTTCCTGTTATATATTCCTGTTATATTCCCTTAAATATTAAGCCTTCTAAAAACTGCTTTTGAAAAAATAAAAAACCACATTATTTTTCTATCATCGTGACATTAATATGTGATGTTTTAAAACACAGTTTTAAATTTTTGAATAAGCCAAACAATATTTGTATCAGCCAAACGATATTTTGTTTGGAGGAGAAGATGATAATCTGAATTTACTTTTTAAAATGCTTCCTAGATCTAGTGTTTCTGCACTTTGGCATCTCTTTTGTAAAGAATAAATAATGGATTCTGAAATTAAATGCACAGGCTCAGATGATACTGGGGTTTAAATGTGATAGCATAGCTCTCAGGTGAATGATGTTTTTTCAGTCATCTCAATATCAAACTGGTTCATGGAAAGGGGAATAGTCCAGGGAAGTAAGCAGAGAGATACAAATTCTCGTCTGTCTTTTGTCTTGTTGCTGAAAGCATTTAAGTGGTGTTTCACTGTCCTTCCTTTGAAGGTCAGCCATGACTGACGATTTGTAATGGAGCTAAATCTTACTTTTCTCTGCACCACAATAAACTGTGGAAAATACCTTTAGTGGATACAGTGCTTTAAATTGAGTATAGGATAAATGCATAATGAAGAGTGTCGGGGTATGTATCAAGACTGCTATATATCAAGACTGCTAAAATAATAGTGTTTAATAGTGTAGAAAGGTGGTTGACTGCATATGTTATGTCAATGTTTATTTAAACATGAATTGTAACAGATTTACATTTCAACCTTTTTTAGCTGTTGGAGAATAATAATGGAACGTCTGCTTCGTACAAATTTGGCTGAGATCGCATGTTCTCCTTGGGAATAGTAATTGTTAATAAACTGTAGCTTAGAAATCAATGACAACGTAAATGAGTTTTTTTACATTTAAAATATGCTAAACTAAATTTTTGCAATGTCATTGATTGAATTTAATTTTATTTTTTTGCCCATTTTTCTGTTGGTACTTTCAGAAGTGCCTTGAATGTGTCCAGAGGAGGGCAATGAGGCTGGGGAGAGGCTTGGAACACAAGCCTTATGGGGAACAACTGAAGGAGCTGGGGTTGTTTAGCCTGGAGAAAAGGAGACTGAGAGGTGACCTTATCACGCTCTACAACTTCCTGAGCAGTGGCTGTAGTCAGGTGGGGGTTGGTCTCTTTCTCCAGGCAGCAACTGACCGAACGAGAGGGCACAGTCTCAAGCTGTGCCAAGGGAAATATAGGTTGGATATTAGGAAAAATGTTTTTTACAGAAAGGATGATAAAGTACTAGAACTGTCTGCCTGGGGAGGTGGTGGAGTCACCATCCCTGGATGTGTTTAAAAAAAGACTGGATATAGCACACAGTGCCATGATCTAGTTGAGGTGTTAGGGCTGGGTTGGACTTGATGATCTTGAAGTTCTCTTCCAACCTAATGATTCTGTGTGTGATTCTGTGTGTGAATAAATATTATCTTTTTGCTGGTACTAATTGTACCACTAATCTTGTTTTCTTTTCAAAAACACACTCAGGGAAGTAAGGGTCACTTCTTTTATGGTCCTGTGTTTTTCTGGCACCAATTACAGCTTTCTGATTTGTTTAGCCAAATTGTTGCTGGCATGCTTTCTTTGTGCAACACATGGTATGTTGTCTAATTAAGAATGCAGCTCTGGAGGCTAGTCTTTACAAATGTATATGATATTTCAATTTCATGCAGAAAAGTAATTTCATATTATAACAGTTTATTTTCTGGTACTGTAACACACAGTCTTATAGTGGTGCAGTCTTCTGAGCTGTCAGTTCTTTAAAACATAAATGTTTTGAGTGAATGGAAGAATGACCTTAAATACTGCACTCTTAGAGCCTTTCTGTTCTTTAGGCCAAGTAAAGCTGCAACAGTGTTATAATTACATTCCTTGTTTTAAGCTGATGATGAAAAATAAGCAGACATTGTCCCCAAAACCTTTCTCACAGACTTTCTCTGAAATGGGGTTACAATTTGCCATGGCTCTGACTCATTAGCTACAATAAAAGTGTGTACCTGCAATAGAAATTAACTTGAAAATTAAAAATACTCCCCTTTCCCCCTCTCCTTTCTGTTTAAACTGTAGCTACATTAGTTAAAGACCTCTCCCCTTTCTCCCTTGGCTACTCTGACATATGCTTAATTTCTTACCCTGGTAGAATCTCTGTTAGAGGAGGGCTGTTGTGGGAGAAGGGAAGGATAATAGCTGTAGGAACACCCCTCTGGCATGCTGTATACATTTGTGTTTGGGCACAAATGGCTGTAGCTGGGCAAAGAGGGAAAGATAAACTGCATGCGTAAAAGTCCACACAAATAATGAAGTAGCAAGAAATCTCTAGAATGCTGATCAATATATTAATAAAAAACCAACAAAACAACAGCAACTGACTCCTCTAGAAATAGGTAATAGGGCAATAATTGAATAGATATATTATTTGAAATCCATAAACTGAATAAAAATCTGATTGTGGCTTTAATTTTTAACTATACTTTGTAAGAATCTGCCTGAAAATAGATATAAACTTTAATGAAATAACTGTAATGTGAGGTTTTTGGTAATGAATGAATTAGAAAACCATATGGATGCATTTAGCAGAATAATTAATGTACCATACACAAAAGTAGGACATCCATAAATCATTTATGATGTCCTCTTCATCAATTCTTGGCTCTTTGAGTCTTAATTGAAATACAGGGTAGCTGGATATTAGAAAAACTAGATTTGCTAGTCAGATAACAGACAACTTTCATTAAAGCATTAATTAATTTTAGAAGGCTGAGGGCCTGATCCATTAAAAATACTTGCAGAACAGTGCTATTTTAGTCATGTTTGGGCTTCTTTTTTTCTATTTTAATTACTCTCCTCCTCTGGTCAATGTGTGTTCTACTTTAACTTGCTCAGCAAGCATGATGGAATATTACTGTGTTTATAGAATTAGCTATTGAATTTCCCAGACAATTCCAAATGCTTCAAATGGCTGTATGGTACAGTTACAACAGTAAGGTGGTCTGTTATTTACACTGACTGTCAGTGAGCCTGTTTCCTCTTTCAAAGGCAGAGATTCTGAGGACCTTTTTTAGGCAGTTCATTCTATGCCCAGTCCTTCATGTCAATAGGAACAAGGGAACACTGAAGAAAATACCTTTTTGTGGTTTTTTTTTTTCACTTTTCTTGTATTTAAACATAATAATTTGAACTCTCATTTTATAATCTTTAATAGTGATCTAATTTCATTATTAAGATGGCCATAATAAATGTTTTGCATTACAAAATGAGAGCATTTTATAAATGCTGAAATTAATGTGAGATTTGAGCTATAAACTTATTCTGCCAAAGAGGTACACCAATGGCAAAATGATGAGGGTTGTTTTAATAAAATACTTAAGGAAAAATTTTAACCTGGAAATGAATTTACACTATTGCTTCTAAAAATATACAAGACTCAGTCTGACAATAATATTATGTAGTTCAAATAGTACGTCTTTGTTGTGGTGATAAATATGCTAAGAAAAAGTAGAGATAGGCAGTTTATTTTCAAGTGCCATATTTATTCCTGTTCATGTGTTACAAGTAGGATGTTATTATATTCAGTTTTTCTTTATTCAGAGTAAAGGACTAAAGAATGTTGTAAATAATGAAAAAAACTCTTATAATGTCATGTAAAACTATGATAGGACATATTAAGACTATCACAGAATCACAGAATTAACTAGGTTGGAAAGGAGCTCTGAGATCATCGAGTCCAACCTATGACATAACACCACCTTGTCAACCAGACCATGACGCTGAGTGCCACATCCAGTCTTTTCTTAAACACCTCCAGGGACAGTGAGTCCACCATCTCCCTGGACAGCACATTCCAGTGCCCAGTCACTCTTTCTGTGAACCTTTTCCTAATGTCCAGCCTAACCTTGTGCTTGCCCTGGTGCAGCTTAAGGCTGTGTCCTCTTGTCCTGTTGCTCTTGTCCTGTTGCCTGGGAGAAGAGACCGACCCCCATCTGGCTACAGCCTCCTGTCAGGTGGGTGTAGAGAGTGAGGCACATGAAGCAGATGTCCTGGGCACAGAGTTAGCTCACATCTTTCAGGGCTTGCTATCTAAGGCGTAGCACAAATACGCAGAGCGGGTCATCTCTAACAAAAAAAATCCCTTAGAGTTCCAGTGCTGAGGAATGTATTGCAGAGCATGAGGAACATCAATATCAATACTGAGTTATTGTATCCCTCTGACTCTGAGCTCCTAATACCTAAGGGCGACTTTGGTGTCTCCATATTCATGTGCTGTTAAACTGATGAACAAGGACAGCTTGAACATTGACTGTGTTTCCAGGCCAGATTTGAATGTTCCCAACTGTCCATGCCACAGTTGAGCCCTTTCTCTTGTTCTCATGTAATTGATCTTTCTTCTTCTGCAATGCCACCAGTTTATTTGGCGGGCCAGCCAAGTTTGTTCAATGTTTCTCAATGCTTTCTCTTGGCCCACATCAAAATTCACTTTTGCTTTCTACCATTATCTTTTAGTGGGTTGTAAAATTGGCTTCGCATAAAGCAGCAGGATGTTCCAGGGGCTAGTCAGAATTTCCTTGCATGCCCTGTTTGACTCATGGGCTGCCACTTGTCCAGTCCTCTGTTATGAACACAGCCCTATAAATTCATTGCATTAAAGGTAAGAGACTTTAAACAAAAAATTGAGTGCATATTCATATTTTCTGATCAATCACTGAAGAAATTAAATGCTTCAGAAAGTCATATCTAATGCTTAAAAGGACTGTTAAATTGCCGTGGCCTCATTAATGTCTTATGTGTTCCCAGTCCTAGTGATCCTAGCCTTTGTCAAGCAAAGTTTGGCAAATGCTGCTAGCTTTTCTTTGTCATAATGTTGTTATAACCCTCGCCATCTAATGGTCTTCTGCTATTGATCTTTGCTCTTTTGGCCACATTACTACTATTGTAATTTCTTCAGTGTAATAGAAAGGAATTTGCTATAATCTTTGGCTTCAATACATAGCAATTTATTTTCTTGGCTTGTCTACTTTAACATAGACACTACATCTTTGCTTTCCTAAATTTTATTCTGCGTGGAGGCTGGCTGACTCTTTCTTTTTCTTGCCCTTTTCTATAATTGTGGATTTCTTTCAAAAATTACTTTGATCGTGTTGCAAGGCAAAAAAATACCTTCACTTTCATATCACATCAACTGTGAAACAGCTCTCTAACAGCTCATTAGTAATAGAGTGGATAACACATTCCTTGTAGCAATTGAGCTGTATGAGCTGCTGATCAAGAGCCACTGAAATGAATGAAGTCTTCTGAGTCAAAAAAACTCAAGGCAGAGGTTGAGAATTTATTCCCTTTTTAGAGAATTTTGAGGTAAAAAAAAGCCTCACTGGGATAAAATGAAGCTATTTAATGGTAGGTAAGGAGGAAATGAAAGTCATGTATCACAAAAATCCCAATGCTCAAGGCTACATTTGGTGCTCAGGTTCCAGCACCTCTTTTGTCACATCCTGGTTGGAGCTGAGAGTCACAGGGGAAATTGGTTAAATCATCCAAGTCAGGTTATTTGGTGTCTTTTATTTACATTGTAGGATGGAGGTGAGATAGATTTATGGAAGGGATATTTTCAGTGCATTTGAGATTGGTCTTGCCTTCAATATATGGGAGTTGTGAGGCCAAGTCTCTTTTAGACACTGAAATGTTTTGCTCTTCTTTCCGGATTAGATTTTATTTAATTAGTTCAGCTGAATGGAATCTGTAGTGTTGTTGGAAAAAGGTTTGTCTGGAAGTCTAGTCATTCCATTTATCATGTGGCATATGAGGACAAAGCACTAACTCTTCATCCTGAAGCATATACAGATCAGGAACCTGAGCTGGGGTGTGCCACATGCAATATCAAGCTCTACCACCTATCTGTTGCTTATTCTGAAGTAAATCAGTATTCTTAAGGTCTTCAGTATGTTGTCCCTTAGTGAGATTATCAGCAATATATTATCTCTCAGCAGTATAAAACTAAAAATCTGACAAGAAATTCTGGGGACAGGAACAGGAAAAAGAATCTATTCTTAGCTGTTCTTTTGCTAAGTCTGTACCAAATCAGGAGGCAGTGTACCAGCATGAGTCTCAACACAGATTATCCTGATAAGTTTATACTGAGTTGCTCATGCAAGATATTGATAGTAAGGAGTTTCTGCACCCTTGCTAGAGAAAAAAACAAAATTAAGGAAACTATAAAGTAAAAATTCAGACACATGTTTTTGTACAGGGAGGCAAGACCACATGCAGTCCATGTGCTTTCTCTGGTGAAGTGGAAAGGCAGAAATTGTTTTTCAGAGGCAACACCAGATAAATTACATAAATAGAAGGGAATGAATAAAACTTTACTGTTTTGAATTTTGTACACTCTATTATTCTCTGTCTTTTAAAAATTGAATGTATATTCAGGAGTCATTTCATTGTCAACTAGACAATCATTTCAGCCAAACTTGCATTACATTAATTCTGCATCGTTCATTCTTTCCTGAATGATATTTTCTTCTGGGACTTGCAACTTAATACTGCTGATGTGAATTGACATGAAATTTATGAGAATAAGAGTCCTAACTGCTTGAAACTGCTTTGTGTTGCCCAGCATAAAGCTTGTATTTTTCTGGTATATTTCTAGTTAATCAGGCATGTAATCTATTCAAAAGCAATGGTTCAGAACATTGCTGCATTTTTCATATATCCTTTTTTATTTCATTTTTTTTCTGTTTTAGCTGACCCTTTGGTGCTTCTTATGCAGTATTCTCTACCCCTTTTTATCCTTCTCTTTCATTCCTTTAATAAGTTTGCTGGAGTTCTTGTCTCCATACTATCCAGTCTCTAGTGCCTATTTAAAACATTTTTCTCACCATCTATTCAGCTAGTTCCCAATGATTCTGTTCCTTCATCTACTCTCTCTCTCACTGCTGTGTGCAAGTCATATCCTTTCCTCAGCCAACACTTCTATTGTCTTTTTTTTTTTAAATGTGTTTGGGTTTCAGGCTATGATAGGGCAAATATCTAATCTTATCCAAAATATTTCATAATAGATTCAAACTTGGAAAAATGCTTTAAATAGCACATCTTACTTGGTCATACCCCCATAAAGCCATTGGAAATTTAGCTCTTCTTTTCTCCTTGGAATGCCTTATTGGTCTTCTGCACACTTCTGCCTGTGAACTCATTCCTTTTTCTCACACATTCTCATTTTTCTCATGCTCTACTCTTTTAACTTCCATAAGTGTGGTCCTTTTCCTCAGGCTATTACCAGGGTCTTGGCTTGCCTTTGCTTCTTAATCACCCTCTACTTCTGTCTTTCTTTTCACTTTTGTCTTCTGGTCCTTCCTTTAGTCTTGTAGCTTCAAATCACTTTACTGTTTTCCTCTCAATTTTTACATATTTTGTATGTAAAAATTCTCTCTCTTCTCCCAGTAATACATGATGAAAAATTATTTTAAAAAACCTACTTTAATTAATTCTATTAAAACCTAGTCTTTGTTTAAAAAAAACACCCTTTCAACACATTTCCTCCTAAATTTTTCTTAAACCAATACAGTTCCCTTGATTGCATTCCCCTTTACCTTGAATGCTCCTTTTTGCCCAGAGCTGTTCTGATACTAGATCTCTGACAATGCTGTGGGTATTGGAAATTTTCTTGGACTGTAATGCCAATTTTCTCACCCTATACTAAGACAATATGGCAGGTGTTCTCAACTTTGATTTTAATTAGGTTTTTTTAGTCTGGTGTTCTTTTGGTTTTCTTGTTGGTTTGTTTGTTTGTGGTTTTGTAGTTGAGTTTTTTGGGGGTTTTAATTTATCTTGTTTATGGCAAATAACTGCTTTGGTTCACAGTGAGTGCACCTATTTTCTTATTTGCTTGTGTTAAGCTGGAATAAAACAACTATAGAGTATTCCTGCTTTTGGTATAGCATTGCTTTGCTATTGCAGTGTTGCATGGACTTTTGGATTCCAGTTGCTGTAGGGATTATTGTGAAGCACTTACAGTCAAGTACTTACAGACCTGGAATTAAATTATGGTATAACTGATTTCTGAAAAATCCTACTTAAACACATGAGCAAAATATACCTTGAAGTCCAAGATAAACTTTTGCTGGTCTTGACAAAATGTTACAGAAAAAATATATTTTCACTTTGAAAAGGGTAATGTTTGCCACATTAATTGTGGCTAACCAAAGCTAAATTGACGTTTGTTCGAAGACAATAAAAAGTTATCTCAGTTAAACTAAATATTAGCTTAAGATTAATTTGTTGTAAAGTGTACATGTCAAAGGTCACTTAGCAACATAAAAGTATGCAGTATTTCTTAAATGTAGGCATTGAATAGGTTGAATTTGTACTCTGTAGAGTTTTGGAGGAAAAATGTCTAGTGAAAATACATCAAGTAACAATACTGTCCACCAGATGTCCCTGTACTCATAGCTGGTAATGGACCTAATCATTCAACTATCTAATTGCTTTTATTAAAGGCAATTTACACATAGTGTATGCATTTCCCAAATCTCTGTTAACCCTGTATAATAAGACCATGAATAACTGGAAATTTTATTAGCAGTATTTGAGAGCTGTATTTATGAAAATAAATTAACAGGAATTCACTGTGAAGTTTCTACTTGCCACTCAGTTTTGTGTGCTTTTCTTCTCTTGGAGAACAGTCTACCTTTATCATGCATTGCATGGTAAAATAATAACTATTGATCTCTTATATTTGTCATTTATATAAATTTATACATTTAAATACATTAGTCATATAAATATTGCCAAGCAATATGTTTTCATCTATCTGCCTATCAATAAAAGACTTTAAGTAACTAGAACTGAAGAACTAGTGAGTTGAAGGTTTGTGGCTTTCGTGGAGATTTCTTTTAACTTTGGTAGCTATTGGAGCAGACTTTTGTCATGGCACCTGTATTCATGCAGTATGTTTCATTTCTGTCAGCTGCTCCCTTGGCTTGCTGTGCAGCGTGTTCCAGCCAAATGCTTGGCTACCAGCTGTCCATGGATGTTTAGTGGCTACAGCAGGACTGTGAGGTATCCCTTCACTAGTGGGGACTTAGGCTGCTGCCCTCAAATTTGTAAATAACCATATAGCTGACCATACCAACAGTGGGGCCTGGGCAGGTCTGCTAATGCACTAAAGCATCATGGTCAATTTGAAGACACAACTTGAATTTTTAGTGAAGCCACAGCATGGTAAGGACAACTTGTCTGCTTTCTCCCTGGCATAACTAAACTGCCAGAAGGGCATCTGAATCCATGCTGGGAGCAAGGCCCTGGTATGACTGAGAGTTCCCACCCCAGACATTCACTTTGTCAGATAGATCTACATGGGGAGAAATCCTTGGACAGAGAGGCATCAAACATTGCTGGCAGAACCTGTGCCCAAGTCTTCCTTTCATTTTCTCTGTTTTAAGTTATCTCAAATTATAGAGATGAAATTTTACAAAATTATTATTTTATAGTTGTAAGTGTGATCCACCAGATGTTTCTGAGTTTGGCAACATATTACTTGATTAGAATGTTTAATTTTATTGATGGTCCTATAACTAATCTTGTGCTTTTCAATTGTAGATATAAAGTTTTACAAGATGCATAGCCTTTAAGATTTCTGTTGAATATGCATAAATCTATTTATGGGTATTTCTTTAAAAAAAATGGTACCTGAAAATTCCTTATCAAAACTGTGTAAATTTGTATTGCCTCTTAATAGCACCTTCTGATAATGATTATAGAGCAAATGATACCATTTCTTCATTTTTCAATGTGTTTGTGATTCCTTCTTTTATTATATGCATGTGACTCTCCTGATCAGTGAGCAGTTATGTGAGCTGTCATACTTGATACATAGATTGATGTTATGGTCCAGTTCTTAAAATTATGAGAAATGCCTCTGCCCAAATTAAGGTGTAAATGAGACCAATATGCCAAGTAAGGGTTTTATTTAACAGTAAATGTGACAGAGGCAGAGAGAGAGAGAGAGAGAGAGAGAGAGAGAGAGAGAGAGAGAGAAAAAAAAAGAGAAAGGAAGAGAAAAGAAGTGCAGAGAAAGAGAGTGACAGAGATAGATAAAAAAAAAAAAAAAATCACCACTCCATGGATCCCACCAGCATCCTGATGATCCTCTCCATCTGCTCTTCTTGGTGATGAAGGTCCCCTTGAAAAACATAGAATCCAATGGATTAAGGTATGTCCAGGCCAGGTGGGAATGCCCAGGTCCATCCCTCAGGTGGATTTTTGTTGGATTCTGACATCCCCTCAGCTGCCTCTCACATGAATGTCCCATGGATGTGGCCTTCCCTCAGCTGCCCTCTCACATGAATGTCCCATGGATGTGGCCTTCCCTCAGCTGCCCTCTCACATGAATGTCCCATGGATGTGGCCTTCCCAGGGTTGGGGGTTTCACAGCTGGCTGGGTTTGTGTAAGGGAGATGGGTGCTCACTGCCTCTGAGCAGAGGTTACACCACACAGCCAAAACTCTCCTCCTCCCTGCTTTGTTGGGCCTTGGGGGGAAGTCTGTGCAAACCTGGCCTCTGTGGGCTATGGCGTCCCCGCCCCATACCCAGCCAGGGATGACTTTCTGCTGGGTTTGGCTTTCTTGTGGATGCATTCTCTCCCTCAGCCTTGTTTAGTTCTCCCTAGACCTGAGATGATTGAATGATAGTGTCTCCTTTATCTTATCTAGGCAGCTTAACTCACAGTCCAAAGGCATCTTCAGGGAGGGATGGGTTATAGTTTTTGCTATAACGGGCAAAACTCCTTCATAACAATCTTTAAAGCATCAACCATGTCAGTCTCTGACAACTGATTAATCAGTAGGAATTCTGTCTTAAGAAAAGGTCTGCTGTCTGGTGCCTAAGCACTGTAAGCTTTACAAAGTAAAGCAAAATCAGTAGGAACCAAGGAGGCAGGAAGGGAGTGTCATAGAACAAAATTCTAACTAATTTGGAGAAAACAGGGCACTTCTGAAAGAAGCATGCATCCTTATCTTGGTGGATGTGCCAAGAGTTTGCCTTCCTTGTATTAAGACATCAACTATCACTTCATATTTATTACTTGAAAATATATCTTATATTTATGTATATTTGCGTACACGTATGTCAAGATGGTGTATTGCATGGAAATTAAAGTATTTTCTTTTGACTTCCTGGTTGCAAAGTTTTCTGTTTCTGTGAGGCATTATTGTCTCTGATGAACTGCTATCAAACAAAAGAACAAAAAAAAGTGTTTACTGCAATAGCCTGGTAAACAAGGCATGAAAGATTATTCCAACTCTTAGAAAATGCTACTCTGATTACCAAATCCATAGGCCAATCAAAATGTAATTTATTTTTTGAATGCATTTTTTCCATCCTAGATATATTTATTTTTATTAATGTATTTTCAGTTTGTGATGTACTATGATATTAATATAAAGAAGCTTTCAGGAATAAGATTTAGTGAAAGTAAAAGCTTTTACATGCATTTCAGCCCAACTGAGTGAGCTAAATTCTCTTCCACTAGGCTAACTATAACTTAATCTTGTTGTTGTTGTTTTGGTTTGTTTTTTGTTTGTTTGTTTGTTTGGGTTTTTTTTTTTTTTTTTTTAGTTTCCTGGATTATCTCTAGCTCTTTAATCTCATGAAATATTGTACTTACTAAACTGCTTGCATGTGTTCAGGAAAGCATAGGCTGAAAAAGAAATAGAGACAATTTCTTGCACAGCTTTATTAATTTGAATGTAGGAATGTACACCCCTTACTGTAAAGGCAGTAATGAAGTCTGATTATGTAAGTACTTGTAATTGTTAAATAGATTTTGTGCTTGAAACCAGAATGAATGGTATAGAATAAGCAAAGGTATAATAACCAAGGTGTGACTTAGCTCTATTTTAGAAATATGTTGTTAATGCTGCAGTAGAATGACTCTTGACTGCCCATTACATCTTGTGCTTTTAATGACCTAAATTTCAGTTTACAGACAATGTAGCACTGATTATTTCTACAGTGATAGTCATGAAATATTACAATACTTGTGCTGAACTTCTATAAAGTATATTTCATACAAATATGGATAAGTTTTTTTCAGCTATGGCCTTTTTAAATGAAATTTCTTCCTTAGCACTCTTTTTAGAGAAGTCAAAATCCTCCTACTGTGACTTCTATGAATTGTGTTTACTGACAGTAACACCTGTCTACATATATACATGTGTGTGTGTGTGTGTGTATGTGTATGTGTGTGTATATATGTATGTACATATATATGCAATTGCTCAACACTGTTTTATGTACTATTTTAAAGTCAAACCATGGCTAGAAGAAATGTGAAACAATTCAGCAGCTCTGAAGTATTATCTGTAAGATATTAGTAAAATGCAAAAAAGATCTTAGATAATATTTAAACTATTCCTTCTTTTTTTCATTCTTGGTGTACTTCCATGACTGTATGTTTTCCTATTCCCTTGGTGTGGATGATATTTTTCTATTTCCTTGGTAGGTATGTGAAAAATACCTGTGTGCTCCTTGAGCTTGTAGTGTTTCTGTTCTAGGTTGTACCCAGATCTGCTCTGTGTCTGTGGGGATCTGTTGAAATGTTTGGCATCTATTTGCCTGTCTCACTGAAAGAAGGGAGCCAAAGGTCCCTATGGGCAAAGAAACCTATGGTCACTTTCTCAAACTGAACATGCCTTAGATAAATTGCTTCACAGGACATTGCACTGTGTTCATTTCTACTTTGATGAGAAAAGAAAAGGGTCAAGTTCAGTGTAGATTTCTGCCTGGAGAGGACTGAGATCTCAGGATGTAGGAGAATGACAGCTACCGTCCAGCAGGGCACTATTGCAGCACAGCAAATTCATGGGGAATGTAGAAGGGACTGAATGAGTCCTGTCTGGTTATACCTTGTCATCTTGAGTCTTATTAATATGACCATGAGTATGTCATCTTGAAGCTTTCAGATTTCAGTGAGCATGGACAGCTACATTTTTTGTTTTGAATAGCTGTTGGCTTTACATCTGTGGTTCCAGAATACTTTTCTGATAGTTACAGTATTTGCTGTTAGTCAGTGTGACCCTGAGCTCTGCCTGGGACTCCATGACTGAGACTCAGACCACTAGAGCTGCCCAGAATGCAACTATACTTTGTTTCACATCTTGTCCTTTGTTTCTTCCCATGAGGGTTTGTAGCACTCATGATATCCTTTTTTTTTTTTTTTTTGAGGACAAACCTAACTCCTGAGAGATTTTCAGAGAACTAATCTGTTTACATTTGGCTTGGCTCCATCAATGACAAACAATATTAAGTCTATTAAATGATACTCTGGTATTTTAGAGCATTTGTGCATAAGTTCTACAAAACAGTGCTTGAAGGTTGTTTACACAAGGAAAAAGGCAATTCTCCTAATTTAACATATTAGTTATTTCTCTAAGCATTTGGATTGCAGTCCAGGATAGATGTAATATATTCACAACGGCAAAGATCCAGGAAAAAACTTTCCTTCAGCAGAGTAGCATAAATGAACAAAATGTTCCTGATTCTTTAATTGCTTTTCTTTCTATGACTTACCATATCACATAATAATGTCAAATACAACAAAAGTACATCTGTCTGATCTTGTAACGCTCATTCAAGCTTGACTCCCACGTACTTAAATTTTAACCTTTTCCTTTTGATAGTTCTTCTCTTGCTAGAATAGTAGAGATGGAATACCTGTGACAGAGGTAGTTCCAAAGAGGGTGGCAGGTAGGAGAGGAAGAATAGTAGTTTATCTGGATAAACATGGCCATGTCAAACTGCTTGTTTGATTCAGCCTGGGGAGTAGGCTGGGAGAAGAATGATCTTTGGAGAGGGTCCAAGCTCTGTGCTGGAATCTTTTGCCTTTGGAGCAAGGCAGCTGCCCAACACACTTTTTTTTCTGACCACAGCCACAGATATGCTAAGGTGCACTCATCTTTAAGTAACTACCACACTCTTAGACATGTCCATATTTTCAGCCTCTATAAAGAGCATTCTCATGAGCATCTGATTTCTGTATTGATCACATAGCCCTCTTGGAAACTAGAGATGCAAATAAGGATATATATATATATATAATGAAGAACTGGTTGTAAATGAGCCATATCAGGTGTTGGAAACAGTGTGCCATCATCACATAGTAGCCATAACCGTAGTCAACTTGTAAGCTTCAGGAAGGTATTTGGATTTCTCTACAGTGCACCTCAAAATGCCATGACTTAGGAGGTGGCATCTGTAGACATTTGACGAAAAGGAAGGGACCATGTGGCCACTTTTCATCTGGTTCCTTAGCCCAAGTGTGAATGGTGCCCATCAAGTGTTCTCTGAAATGTAAGATCATGAAATAGTTGACAAAATAAGGCCTCTGTCATAAACAGTATGTCAAATTTGGTGCATTATATATATGCTAAGTGGTATATGTTTATTAATGTCATGAACAAGAGTTAATTCTTAATTCTCGGAAATTAAAAGATAGAATGAAATTCTCTTTAGAACTTCAGCATAAAATGAAATGAGGTACTCAGTGGGAGATGGTTTTTTGCTTTTAAATGAAAATGAGTACTTTTTAATGTGTTTGGTTATAATTTTATAAAATAATTACTATTTGTTGGTAGCTAAGTAAAAATTACCAAATACTGGTATGATTAAATATTTGCTAGATAAAAATCAGAGAACAGAAGACAGGACTTGCATTCTCCTGTGCCTAAAGCAGTCACTAAATTCCAAAGTCACAGTCACTTTTGTTCTTTATCTCTTGCCTCAAAAGTATGAACTTCTCTACACTTAACTGGCTTCAATAGGGTACATGGAGAATGCTGGAAGTCCTAGAATGACCTCAGGCTTGTTAGACAACACTCATTCCTGGGAAATCTGGTTTGAAGTCTCCTTTTAAAATAGAGACTATTTGACCCATGTCTTTTTTACTTTGAATTACCTCCCTAATCTCCAAATTACTAGAAGGAGGGAGAAAGGGTATGGTAAGTCTTGTATTGTCTTGGGTATGAAAGTGGGCTAAGTGTAAGTAAACAAAGTTCTGCCCCAGACCTCTGGACTAGGAGTTAGACCAGTCACTGTCCACAGTGATCTTGGTTTAGTCATCAGCTCCAGCACAGGTTTTGTGCATGTCTATGCCTTGGTTTCCCCTCCTTTTAGGTAGAGTATTATTTGATTTTGACACATACCAAGACGGCTGCAAATATACATTCATTATACATGGGATATCTCCTTAAAGCTGTAACAATGAAACATGAAAAATCAAAATACAGGATTGTTGGTATTATGTCACAGGTTACACATTCACTAGTTTCGATCTGGCTTTATCTTCTAAATTACTAATTTCTTACTAATTTCTTGCTAATCCATCTCTTACAAAAACCCCCATGGCATTTATATAATCATAAAGAATCTGACATGATGTGATAGGGGGATATGTATCTAATAGAAACAAATCTACATTTACTTCTATGACAATGCAAAGAAATCACTTTAGTGAAACTATCAGTAAAACTGTGAATCAGTCTATAAATATGTTTTGGGGTTTTTTTGAGTGAAAGGCTTAATTTGCAGATGTGGCAGGTAAGGCAAAAGCAGTGCAAGAAATTACAGGTTTATGTCTATTTAAACAAAATTTTTAGTTCTGAAATCAAAACTTAAAAGTCAGGATTAATGTGTGGTGGTCACTGTGAACTGTCGAATGACAAACTGTTCAGCCCTGAATTCTACTTCAGCAAACAAGGCAGATCAGGTAGGTCAAAGTTTATTTTTTGTAGCCCTACACAAGCAGGGAAATCCTTCTCCTCATTCTTAGTAGCTTGATTCCAGAAAGCTTGCATCATCCAATATATTTTCTTTGGAAAGAGAAGGCTGTGAGAAAGGGATGATTGGTAAGGCTCTATTTGTGTTATTACACATCTTTCAGTATTTTGCAGAGGTTGGTGGTTAACACTGCAGGTAGTCATCCTAAACTGTAGAAACTCTGTAAACCATAGTGGTACTAAATTATAATAATTCTCTTGCAAAGGATAGTAGTTCTAAAGGTAATGGAGCATACTTTTAAACTCCTGTACGTATTTCCATTTTTCTTTTTCAATTTTTTTTCCTATTTAAAGGAAAAAGAAATGGAAATTTCTTTCTTGTATTTTTCTCCAACACTGCGTATTCTATAGAAAATTTCATAAATTCATTAGATCAAAATTAATTTTTCTTAGTTTTCAACACCCCTTCCAGTTTTACATATCTTCTTTTTTTTCTCTTTTGCTGTTTTGTTTTTCATTAAGTTAATTTTACCTTGCTTTTTTTCATGGTTGTTCTTTATTCATCTTTTTTTTTCATTTTGCATTCTGTAATTTTTAAAAACTTGACGTTGGATAAGTTAAATAAGCAGTGACAAAAAAATAGCACACACACAAAAAATAGGAAAACTGGAAAGGAAATGAAAATAAATAGCAAAGCTGGAAATAATTTATTCTATTCCAGTAGATGGCAAAAAACTTGGATTGGGGATGAAGGACTTGGAGGGGAAAAAAGATGTATCATACTTTTTGTTTTCCAAAATGGAATTGATGTAGGAATTCCAACAGGAATAATGTCAAATTTGCCAATGTGTTTATTGGGTCAGTGTTACTTATAAATTTTAAATTAAGAACATTCAAATGCTAGTTTCTTTGATAAAAAAATAAGACAATGTTGTTTTCCAGTGGTTAAACTTTCAGACAGAATATGTCATTCAGTCCTTCTGGGGTTGACAGGTCCTTTGCTCCTGTGAATTACAATCATGATTTGGAAAAGTTTACAAGCTGTTCTCTTTGCAGTGATCTCAGAAACACCCCCAAACTGCCAAGGATCAAGTTACAGTTCTGAGAGGTTACAAACACCAGTGCCAACAGTCTATTGATTATCAGCTGAATCAGCTGGGCAAAAGGAATTTCCAGGTTTCATTTCATGAGAGGACACAGTCTTAAGCTGTGCCAAGGGAATAAGTTGGATATTAGGAAAAAGTTTGATATGGAAAGAGTGATAAAGTACTGGAATGGTCTGCCTGGGGAGGTGGTGGAGTCACCATCCCTGTATGTGTTTAAAAAAAGACTGGATGTGGCACTCGGTGCCATGGTTTAGGTGTTAGGGGTGGGTTAGGCTTGATGATCTTGAAGATCTCTTCCAACCTAGTGATTCTGTGTGTGATTTACATTGTTGTGCATTGCCCCCTATTTGACATAATGATATTGTACGTAGATGATGCATTGTTCAGGACTAAAAATTAAATCTCCATTGATAAGAAAATATTTTCATCTTTATGAAACTTAGAAATATTAGACTTTGTATGCTGTCTTATATGAAAGAAAGAAGCATCCTACAAGAAAACACACTTTAAAGTGTAGCTTATCTTGCTGAGTCTGTTGTGGAGAAACCAGTGAAGTTCTCAGTCTCTCAGCAGCTCTGAAAGTTTCTACCTTTCCCAAGAACTATTAATTGTATCTACCAACTATGTTGTCAACTCTACATCATCTAACAATATGATGGTGAAGAAGGGCAGTGCTAGGGTGAGGTTTCACAAGTGAAAGGGCAGCATTGTGAAGTTACAGACTGGTGTGTGGCCACCGAGGAATGTGCACTGGCAGTTTGTGTACTTAGGGTATTGCTCTGCAGGTTATCTTCACAGGAATGATTCAGGTCAATGTCTCTTCAGCAAAAAGTTTGTGGTGAAAAGGCAGTTTTGATTTTTTAAAAGAATGCACACATTTATGTCTTAGATTAGTAGACCTCATTAAGATTTTTGATTTTGTTGTTGTTAATAGCCTTGTGATCCTATTTCTAATTCTCTAACAGAATGGTAAGAACTTAAAAGTGGATTAAATTAAAAGTACTTGTGTCTTTCAGAGAAAATAATTCTCTCAGAAACAGAGGAAGTCACATTATCTTGTTTAACCCTTGACCTTGCCTTGGTAACTGGATGAAAGAATTTGAATCAAAGCTAGTCTCACCACAGTGTATTTTCTACTTTAGAGTTTTTCTGTCATATAAATTATACTCAGTGCATTTAATACTTTCAAAGCATGCAGTTGCTTTCTAGTTTTACCTGTGCATGTGAGTGTATCCGATTTGCAGCATAGTCACTTCAAGTTGGAAGAGCATAATTAGAAAACGTCTGTGCCTGAAAAACATGCATGCTGGAATAATAAAAATACAGTTTCCAGCATTCTAGGGAAAAGAGTTAATCATTCAAAGCAATCCAGACAATATTTAATATGTTCTGTCTCTAGTATGCATACATACATGCACATGGTATCATTCAGTGGTATCACCCATTTTGAAACCATTCTCCAAAGAAGTTTCCCATATGTATGGTTTGACAGCATGTTTTCTTCAAAGTAGCACAAAGTCTTCATGCAGAAAATAGCACCTAACTGTCCTGCCCATGTAGATCCCCAGCTACACATGTATGTATATATAGCTATACACATTATATATGCATACATATATATATAATCTATGTCATATATTTGTTTTTTAGCTAGGTATGGTTGCTATGGTACAAATCTCTCAAATAAAAATTAATAAATTATGAATAAACTTAATTTTCATAAAACAAGTCTGTCAAATCAGATTTCAAACTGCCTAATTATTTAGGGGTAGAGAATTTTACAGCCACAATTCTCAAATAGTAGTGATTGTTTTAAAACCTGTTGCTGTGTATGTGCTTCAAATATACACTGCAGAATTGCACTGAGGTAAAAACTGAGTTATTTCTAGGTTACTTCTTGTTTATCATATTAAAAACCATGATTTATTCTTCCCTGGGTGCAGATATGTAACTCTCATTACCATTACAGCAAGTATCACACAAGCACCAAGGAGATAGGAGTGTTCCCCAAGGGCTTTATGTTATCCTTCATGCATTAAATCATGTGGAGCGAAACAAAATAATCTGAAAATATGAATGCTTTTGATCTAGGGCTGTTGAACTGTGTTATCCATGCTGCAATAATTTCAGAGGACGGTGGTGGCAGCAGTAGAGCTGATCTAGAAAAAGCCCCCCTCTCAAAAGCATACAGATATTTTTCTAGCCTTCTTGAGGGCAGTGAGGGACAATAGAATGCTCTGCTCTTGTAGATATAATTGGTAAGTTGCAGAAAAAACTGGAAACAAGGCCTTTTATCTGGGCATAGATAAAAGGTATTGATGACTGAGGTCTCCAAATAGGTCATTATTAAAGATAAAATCATTAATCTTCTTCAACCCTAAAGTTGGTGGAAGCATGAATTTGTCACTCTGAATAAAGAATTATGTCTCTGTAATATTAAAAGTTGTAAGTAATTGCGGGGGGGGAAAGGAGGGGAATCTACTAAAGCAATGTATTTTACAGAAACAGCCTTTTATAATAATGACTTATTATGTCAGAGAGTTTTGACAAAATTTTTAGGTTGCTTTTTGACTGAAACTAGAACAAAAATGTAGCAAAATCTTTTGGCCAGTAGCTAAACTAGCTCTGAATCTACTACTGTTGGCATGCACTTCCTATCCTCTAAGATGAGTCAAACTATTCTTCCACAAATTCTTTGCAGAAAATTTAAAGAAAACTGAAAATTCTAGTGAAAATCTTTCTTAGGAGACAAACAATTTCTTTGAATTTTTTAAAAAACATTTGTATATGTATTGCAAATACCTTTATGGAAGACATGTGTAGAACTTTCCTAGCATATTCTGAATGAAATTAACAGCCTCATGGGTAATTTAGTTCTATTAATATATAATCTCCATTCCCATGCCTTTATGTGTTTAAAGTTCATATGTCTTCATGGTTGTGATCATGAACTCTTATGCAGTAAGCTTAAGAGCCTCAGCAAATATTTGTTCACTTATTGCTGGCTGTTTTACCTGTAATAAAGCTAAATAAACAGCTACAGGCAGTATATGCTTATCTCATTGGTAGGCTGATGAATCAGAGTGAATAATTATTTGGAAAATAGACTGCTTCAGAACGAAGAAAACCACCCAGCTTGTGTCATCATAGAAACTTTAAATACATTGGCTAGAATATTGGCTAGGAAGGCCAGACTGATCCAAATTAGTAGGATGTTAACATTTATTTGTAATGTAAAGAGACAGAGTAAAAGGTCATGGAAAAATTTCATTACTGTAAATCTGTCAGAGATGTAGCTTCTCCCTGATATGGGACAAACTGTTCTGTAAAAAGTGCATTTACAAATCTCATTTTTATAGGATTTGTTTCATTACTCTCTGAATTCAGTGGGAAATGTCCTGATGGCATTAGTGGCATACAATACTGCACGGTGTCCTGCAAGGTGTGGTGATCTCTTGCACCTTTGGGATTTTATCTAGCAATACCCTCATTGGATTGTCTCAGAGCTGGGTTCCGAGGCTGGCAGGAGAAATTATGTGTAAGTGTGAACTGGTATTGAGGCAGGTATGGCAGGAAAGAAAGTGTGTGGCAGTGCTGGGTAGGAAGTAACAGAAGGAAAAAACAACAACAAACAGCATCCAAAAACTGTCACTTCAGGAATGTGAGATTTCTTGTTTGGCTTCCTCACTGAATATCAGGTGGTAGAAGTTTAGTTGGTTTTGTGTTACTCATTGTTGATTAAAGATCACTTCTTTCTAGTCCTTTTCTATTATCTCCCTCCCATGTTACATTACGTCTTTTGGGGTTTTTTGCTGCCTCATTTCATTTCTCTTTTCTACTCATTTCATAGGGCATGGGGGAGGGGAAAGGGAATAGTGGTTATTTCTAGTAGCATTTCTCCTTGACTTTAGATTTATTCATGTGACTCTGCTTCCCTAATGATTAATACTAAATTTCTAGATCTTCCACTTTACCACACAGATTGACAGCTGAGAGTAAATGGGTGGAAGTAGTCAGTCCATTCACATCCTCCTTCTCCAAAAGTCATTCATTTTGTCCCTTCTTTCTTCTCTGCAGAAGACCTTTTCTGAGGAAACTTACTTCCTTTGCTGACATCACAGGAGGACATATTTGAAAAATCCAGTCTTCAGTCTTCCCCATTTACCCCTGTGAAAAAAGCTTCCATTATCATTCCAGATTGTGTCATGATTTGACTGTCTGTTGTTTCCATCAAATCTTGTGTGTCATACTATTGAAAATTGTAGTCGTGCACTTATCACTGTGTTCTCTTAATACTTTTTTCATAAAAATTTGGTAAGAAGTTGTCGTACCCTCCCAGCACAAGCTGAGCTGTTCTCACTTGTTACTGAATTTAGCATGACTGCACAAAAGCGGAAATGAAAAGAGTAAATAAACATTGAATCTTCACTTCCATTAATAGTTAATTGTTAACCGAATAATGTCTTACTTATAAGACATTACATATATTATTATTGGGCAGATATTATTCTTTATTACGTGTGCTGGATATTATTGGAGAAAAAGGAAAAAATCCTGTGAAAAAAAATGTGCCAATAAATGTAGTCCTCTGAGAAATAAAACCTTCTGAATTTTTTCTTCTAACTGTAAAACACTAAAGATGGCCATAAGACTCTGACAAAGGGTATATCTAGGAAATTAAGTCAATTATAATGTTTCATTAAAAAAAGGAGCTCAGATGTTTAAAACATTTTAAAAACATTTTAAAAACATTTTAAACATCTTGGGTTTTTGATTGTGTATTGGTTGTGTTGGTGAAGTTCATTCTTTATAGATGATATAATGCCACATGCAAATGCTTCCTGCATTAGTGAATGAGTTCTCTTTTCTTTTGTGGCAGAGCAAGTCCATTCATGATGAGATATAGGTCAGTATCTCCCATCTGACTGGTGCAATCCTCCCACCAGCCTTCAGACAATGTGGGTGGTAATGAGAAGGGCACAGGTACTATCAGAGAATAAAATAAATGAAATGAGCTCTACTTGTTAGCAAATGATCAGTAATTCTACTCTTGCAGACCTGATGCTTCAATAAATAATGAGAACATCTCTGATGATACTGGATAAAATGGAATGTGAAGAAGTCATCAGCTTTTCTGCTTTGGCACATAGTTCATGCTGTGCCTGAGAGTGTTGTTCGACAGAAAGAAAGAAAAAAATCTTTAAAGGCAGATGCCCATTTCCTGACTTGCTTGTGACCTTCTGGCTCTTTCTGAACTGACAGCTTCAAAAATCAGAGGATAATACAAATGAGCTAGTCTGAACTTCTCTGGAAGTTGCTGGTTAGGCTGCTGTCAGTAAAGGGAAAGGTAATCCCATGAAGAAGAAAACATCAGGCACTCAGCTGTAATTATATCATGTTTGAGATGATGATGATGGCCAAAAAAAGACATGTTGATGAGAAACAGAGATTCTGATTACCCTCCACAACATCTTCCAGCTCTGAGGTAGTAGTCTTGAACTGCCTCTCCTTCAACAGCTTATTTGATTTATATTATAACCGTTTCTAAACCTGGTTTCTTTTGAGATTATAAGGGATTTAAGCCTTTCCAAGAACTTTCCAGATTTGCACAAGTCAAGAGTTGTAAGGAAACATTTTTAAGACAAGGAACTTTTATGAGCGATCCTTTCCTAGCAGTGGAAAGATTATTTGTATGCAAATACTTTATTTTCTAGGGTTCTTTATTAAAATAAATAATATGGATAAACATTCTAACATACATTTCCATTTCTAGCAAAGAATAGTTACTTCACCAAACTATGAAGAACTGTGATGAGATGCTGCATAGGGATACTATTAGATTATTAGAGTGATTATTAGAGTGCCTCTGCCTATTCAGTAAGGACTGATCTGTTACCTCACCCCCTTCTTAGTGTTGACATTACTGGCTGCAGCCCAACTGTCAGAGTGTATTTCAATTAGCCCTGATTCCCTTACCAAAAAAGGCCTGCAAAACTAATTGGCACAGAGGTGCTTTTATCTCCCTGTTTCAAGGAAAAAATACAATTAAGCAGCAGATGGGAGAGGGAATGCACAGGGCAAAGATGTCGTTAAAATATTAGATAAATCTGGAAGAGTAGGGATCATCATAGCTGGACATAAGGAGAGGGAATAGTTAAATTTCTCTCTGACAGGGATGGGGTTTTATGGTTTATAAGACAACCTCAAAATTTAAAACACCCTGACTTAAGCAGAAGATCAGTGCTATGATACAATCTGGTTTATTGGAAACTGGTTTTGCCAGTGAGTAGCTGGCTATAGCATACTTATTTAATTGTCATGTTAGAAGAATTTTTATATTATCCTTCTTAAATACAAAAATTTAAAAAGATACATGAAGGATTCATGGAAAGCTTTTTTTTCTGACACATTTCAGTAATTAGTTGGGATAGTTTACTGCTTTATGCTAGAAAGGGGTTAAAAAATCTACTGTTCTATTATTTGCCAGTGGTAAGTAAGAGCTAGATGACTGTCCTTGCTCATTTGCCAGCCTTGTGTTTTCCTATTGAGGACAACAGATAGAACCATTTTTTTATGAATTGCCACTACAGATAGAACAATTTTTTATGAATTGCCACTACCATCTAGTGTCATGACAAATGCTAAACAGAGTTTTTAGTGTGTGTAGTAAATTAATATTCCTGGCTACTTCAGCATAATTGCTACAGTGGTAGATATAGCCTTTAAGTGAAGTATTTGTTGTTACAGATTTCTGATTTTGTGACAGGAAATGGAAATAACCAAAAATAGTTTCAGGGCGGATCTTCTGGTGTGCAACTACACCATATGCCCACCACGCACAATATGTCTGATCATTCCAAAAAATGAAGTGTAGATGGTAAAATATGAGGAATGCATTACATGTCTGTACAGCACCACTGACTTCAGAGAAATTGCACTAGCAACAAAACAAGCCCAGTGGCCTAAGAGATACATCTATTTTCAGACACCTATTTGTACTTGTTTATCATTTCAGCATGGTTCACTGTTATATCAGTGCAGTTGAGGGGTTCTTTTCTCCTCCTAGAAAGCTTCCCAAATGATTCTGAAACTAATTGAAAAATCACTCCTCTGTTTTTACCTCTCAGTTTATGAAGAAATTGAGCTTGTCTGGTATATAACTCTTTCATAATAGCATCCTCTGTGGGGTTTTAATTGAATCTGGCAAGATGTTCTGAGTTTCTGCTTGCTCTCTTATAAGTAAAACTGTCCTTTTATTCTCAGGGACACTGCTTTTATTAAGTCACTGTTATTAAAGGGTATTAAAGAAAAGCCTTTCCCCATTCCTCTAAAATCTATATTTAGATACTATTTTTTACATTATATATATCACCCCTGCACTGATTCTGCCCCATTAGGCTACATGAGGACATCCACCAACAGCCTGTTACTTACTCCTTAGCTCATGAACCAGTAGACTTCAGGAGGCCTATGCAGAAGTGATTTAAATTCTAAATTAGAGCTGTCACTAAACAACCCCACACATTGCCCACAAAGTAGCCCACAGAAGTGGCAGCTTGAGACAGGCACTTGCAGCTGAAAAAGAAGGGATATCTAAAGTTATGGGGTAAGACCAGGGAGGAAATGCACAGTGAAGAACTTTGACTGAAGTAAATAAACCAGTTACTCAGGGACCCATGTTTGAGCTTACCATATTTGACAAATCTTTCACATTTTCTGTCAGAACACTGTCTGATCTTCCTTTTAATGCCTTTTATTAAATCAACACTGATAGATTTAATTATGAACATATCTAGAATGAAGGAAGAAAGTGATTTGCACACTGACCTAGAACTAGCTTTTGGAGTCTAGATGAGGCAGAGAAGCCGTGTGGGACACTGAGATGGTCTGTGCTTTAGCATGACTGAAGAAAAAGAATTTCCCAGCGTAAATCAGCAAGCTCTGATCAATGATTCCATGTCCATTTTTATTATCCAAAGATGGGGCCAAATGATCTGAGCAGATTTAATAAGTCATGAAGGAAAGGATCTTTTTTTTTTTTCCCAAGCTCACTGTAGCCTAAGTGGCAGATAATGTGTGGAAAGCCAGTGGCAAGGCCAGATTCGGCATCACATTATGAAAGCAAGCAGATAACTGGAACTGTAGCCTCAGATTTTTTTAGATTCATTTTTCTTCAGTAGGGGTAAAATGATCATCACAACATCATCTCTTGTTTTCATTTGCCATTTCTTTCTGTTTAAGTCATTCTCATTTTTTATATGGAGAAGTTTAAGAATGTTGTGTAGACTTGTCTCAGAGTTTATGGAACAGCTAGAGAGAAGAATGGGTTTTGGCATCTAAAATACATGCAGGAACATGGGCATGTTGACTTCAATATATTAGCAAGAACGTAAAATTTTAGCTGTACTTAATGATATTGATAATGACTATTCAGTTCTAGAAAAGATAAATGTAGCAGTTCATGTTTCCCAAAGAAATAGTAGTGTTTGCAAGATTCAAGAAGACAGTTCTGAAAGATTTGAAGTTCATTCATGTCTGAGGGGGATTGTTCTTGACCTTGTAAGTCCAAAAAGTATATTTTTAAAAACAAAGTCAAAAGGGATTAAATAATTGCAGGAAGTGGTTTTAATGAACTGATGGATAATGAAACCTTGCGTTTTTTAGCACAGGTACTGTTTTAAGAGAGTCTTCTTCAATATTGCCAGAATTTCCCAGGCTAATAATTTAAATGAGCCAAGCAATTCAAGATAATAGATAAAAGTAGCATGCAAATGTAAAGGGACATTTCTTGCTGAGATAATAATGTAGGAGTTAAGTAACAACAGAGAAGTCAATATATTCTAGATTCAGGTCCTATTCAGAGACCTTTTAAAATTCACCTGAAGGGAGTATTCAAGTTAGCAGCACTGTCTTGAAATGAAGTAGAAATTTTGTAGCAAAAGCTAGTTTTTTTAATGCAGATCTTTCTTTTTTTTTTTTTTTTTTTTTCTTTCATACAAGTTCAGTCTTCTAATATGAAACTGATTTGTGTTCTAGAATTGAATATTTAAGTTAGTGCCTGTTTTTCTGGGTTTCTGCATTGGATGTTTTCATTGCCTTACCTTGACAAATTTTTACCCAATCTGAGCTAATTGGCAATTTGCTAGAATAGCATCTGTAACATTCAAGCATGGGTAGCATCCTAACCACTAGGCTAGATTGTGTTTCTTTACCATTTACTGACTGTGCTTTATATAAAATGGAAGTGTTTCTGAAAGAGAAATCAGGATTTCCTTTGCTAAGGGTGCCAATTGACCCTGTGGGGTCCCTTCCTCCTGCAGGCCTGGGGATGGCAATTAATTCCCCCAAGCACAAGGGTGTCATTACATCCTGTAATTCCCACGGAGACTTCTGACTGCCATGCTCTTTCTGCAGAGGTGGAAACATTCACCAAATCTACTTTTTCATTGTCTTTATTTTTTCTGTATGTGTCCAAATATGAAATGCCAAGTGGAAAATGTCAGTTAGTACTTTTTTTTTTTTTTTTTTTTTTTTTTTTTTTTTTTTTACTACAGTCAGTAAGGGCTGGAAAAGAAATACTGTCCTCCAAAATATACATCTCTTCCACCTGAGCAGGAAGGATAACTGCTGTCATGGTATCAATAACAGCAGGCATCCATTATTTGGTGGCAGAAAGCAAACTGGGGGGATGTAGCAAACAGTTTGTCATTTGTTACTTGTAATGTGTCAGAAAAGAGAGCAGCTTGTATGCCTGCTGAGCTCTGTTTTGCAGAACTTAAACATCCTGCCTTATTGCAGGTCATTATTCACCATGACCATTAGAAAAAGAGAAAGATTCACTGGAAAACCTAGCGGGTGGGTTTGTGACAACAGAGGTGAGAGAACATGTGCTTTGAATTTCCTGCCTTCATTATTTGTTCTGTTTCTCCCCCTGATAGCTGAATTTCTATGTAAAATGGCAGAATTTTGTACAATTAGTGCTGTGTATAGTTTGTGAATCAGTTCGTAATGTACTTAAACATCCTTTTAGATGAAAGGTACTCACCGTTATCTCTGTGAATAACAGTCTTCTGTCACAGTGAGGCAGAAACTTTTTGCCATAAATCACTTTCCTCCCACGCCTTGCACTTTTAGAAAAACAAGGCATCTCAGGAGTTCTATTTAATTTCTATATCATTAAATCAAAACTTCATATCATTAAACCTCTCACTCTTTTAATAATTTTCCTTGTCTTTCTTTTCCTCACCCTGCATCTGTCATGTTAATTTAAATGGTGGAAGGTTTTTACCACTGCTAAAAAAGAATGTCTCAACCCTTCTCCCTGTTCAATTCATATTTTATGATTCAGTCAACTAATTTCTGAAGATTGTCTCTCTCAAACCTTGTGTTTTCCCCTCCACGATACTGACAGAAGGAAAAAACCCATTTGTTATGGACATTAATTTGTTAGTATGGGTTCCATGTACTTCATACAGAGAGACAGCTGAGCAGTAGGAGTTAAGTGATCGTAAGTCCATAAAAAAGATACATTCTAATGATGGAGTGCTGTTATCAAACATCATCAAACCAAAAATATTTTTGTCACTACTTCAGCTTATGTAGAGTAAGATAATACACATCTTATCCAGTCCATTTTATGATTTCTGCAAAGATGATGCTATAGTTGTGAATAATTTTCTATGCATTTAAAGCATGAGTGATTTCCCACAGTAATTAGCATTACCCTAATAAATTGTGGATGTGGAGAGAGAGGATAAACAACATCAGACACTACAGCTCTGTTAGCATCTCCCAGCCAAGATTTTCCACTCAATTGTGCCATTTGTTAATCTCTGCAATGGCTGCTAATTAAATTCTAACATTGTGGTATTTGACTTATCAGTTGAATTACTAAAGTGACTGTTTTTTTGGATGTCATGTTGTCATATGTTTCAATTACTCTATTCTTAACTTGATTTGGAGGTATTTTTGGTTTTCTATGTGTGAAATGGTTTGGATGCATTTCACATACAGAAAAATAACAGCTGGTGAGGGGGCAAGGAAGAGTAAGATGAAGCTACCAAAATAAGGGGATAGATTTTATCATATGTGCAGAATTCTTTTCTTCAAACCACATCCTGTATGACTCTTCATCCTTTGTCTAAAAGTTCTGTGTGCCTAAATGTGTCCTTTCCAGAACGAAAAAAAAATGTTGTGTTCTGCCTTGCAATGATAGTAACTCTGCTGCAACAAAGCAGATTTAGTGTAATGATTGAATTAGAGCAAGCATCAGCATAGGCAATTGTCTTTAGCATCCTGGGTCTAGGTTCAATTTCATATTTCATGAACTATAAAGGGAAAGAAAGGACTTAGTTAGAAAGAATCAAGCAGGAAAACTCTGAAACTGTGTACTTGCATGGCACCTTTATAGCCCTGCCATAAAGAAACACTAGGCAGGTGAGAAGGCACCCAGAAACACTGGGTAAAGTTTAAACCATATTTAAACTCAGAAACGTATCCAAATCCGACAGCTTCTGCAAGAGTGCTTTGATCTCTAGCAATTTCTGTGGGGGAAAAAAAGGGGTGTTTTTTTAAATAACTATACCTAAAGAGGTAGCCTTCCTGCATCTTCCATATGCTCTCCTGCTATTCCTAATGAATGAAGCAAGGTTTAGGGTTGAAGCCTGCACTACAGAAGCTGCTGGAGGCGCTGCTACTGAGGTAAGTATCTGCAAACTCATGTAATTTGCATATTGCCGACCTGTGCTGTCACTGAGCAGCGCTGAGAGGAGCTTGGAGCTGTCTTTCTTCTCTGCTCCCTCCCATCAGATATTTATGCACCTATACCTTCTCTTCTTCAGTCTAAGCGATCCTACATCAAGTTCCAGCAATTGCTTTGGAGCCATTGTAATCACAGTGGTGATGTTTACTTTGATGCTGTGTGAGCAGCAGTGATCACAGGTCTCCATCTATTTGAAGTTCATTGGGAATACCAATCCCTTTCACTCACCACCATAGTCTTCTCAGTTCAGCAGAAGCCTCAAGCTTTTGCCCAAATCAAACCTCTGCCACTGCCAAAGGCATCTGCACTTCTTCCTCAGGTATGGCTTATTTCAGGCTCAACAGAAACCTGGAGCAATTGCTGATTTACAGTGGCTGGCCTCTATAGGGTATAGAGGGCTAGAGCTAATATATAGGGTATATAAGGGCTAGAGCAACGTAGTTTTCTTCATCTTGATGACATAGGAGGCAGTATAGTCCTGTAGGCATAGACCTGGTTCTCAGGCTTCCCATGTTATATAACCATAGGATTGAAAGTAGAGCTTTTCCTGGCCTAGATGCTCCCTTCAGGGTTAAGCACATTAGCTGCAGGTGAGTGAAACAGGATCCAAAGTAAAACAGAGATGTTGAAACCCTGAGTAGCCACTGAACACTTAACCCTCTTCAATGTACATTTATGTAGAGTAGCAAAAAGTACGTGGTACTCCAGGACTGAGCTCACTTGTGAGCACACTCTGCATATTTACATTGTTGTGTAGGAAAACATGTTCTGAGACTTCTGCAGAGCAGAGCAATTCTTACGAAATCATTCTATCCTGGGTCCACTAATACTAGACAGAAGTAGGAATAATCATGTAATGTGAGGAACTGTTAAACTTATCTAGCAGAGACACAGCATAAAAATGTTTTGGTTACATTATTTTTATATTTTGAAATAATTTATCCTTGGCATGTAATTTAGAAAATAGGGTTTAATGGCTGTTGGTAATTGCCTGTATGTTCTGGGATCAGTATGTGTAGTGTTCAAAATTGATGTTACTAATTAAATAACAGAAACGGGAACCAGGAGTTAATTGCAGTCTGTGCAGGTTGCCCCTCAGGTGTTTTGTGTCACCGGGTGAGTCTCAGCTCATTAGTAGAAACAAAGTCAATAAGTGTTTACAGAACTGGAAGCAGCTGGAGAATTACAAAATCATTACATCCCATAGAAGCTGTGTGTTGTGTGACTGAATGTGTGCAGTCATGGTCATGGTCCTGCTCCTGATCACCACCATGAGCAAGACATTAATGAATTGAAAAGTGGTAGAAAATGACAGCATGCATGTAATTCTTTCTGTTGATTACCAAGATAAAATATACAATAACTGAATTTTACCACCTCCCTGATGTGGCTGTACATCATTCAGTCAGTTCAGAGGTTAAATAGGGATTGTATTCACATAACTCCTCCATGTTTTCCTGGAAGTATCTGTTCATTTGTTTATTGGATATGAACCCTGACTCACTTTCTGAATCACTCCTTTTCAAAATACATTTCTTTGAAGGTTAACTACATATGCTGTCTCAAAATTTTTATTATCATGAGTTTAGTCATATTAAGTACATGATGTTCAGGTGAACTTCACCTGAATTACCCCATACGTCTGACCTATCTAATTACCCCCCCCCCCGCCCCGATCCCTGATTCTGAGTTATCTCCAAGCTTCTGCATTATCATCACATTTCTGTATGACTTTGTGTGACTCAATAGACCTCTGATAAGCATGTTGACTGGCACAAAATTGCTACAAACAGTTTTCTGAAAGAGATCATCTGTTCCAGCATATTTGCAGGTTTACTCTTCTATATGCTCTTCCAGCATCCAGTATGATTACTTCTGGAATAGAATATATACATCAAATTACTATCACCCATAATTTCTTATCCCTCAAAAGATACCTAGAATCTCCTTCTTTCTTTTCTCTACAAGTATGAAAATTTTGCCATCTCAGTGTATATCCCTGTCGATAATTAAACAAAAATACCTTACATATACTTAAATCTGCTGGCCCTCTATACCCATTGATAGTTTTTCTTCTTTTAGGCATTGACAACCATTCATGTAGCCTTCTTTTTTTTTATGTAGACTTTATAGTATTTATATGGCTATCTAAAGCAGTAAGAATTATCCTTCTTTGCAGCAGCATAATTTCTATTATTCTGTTTCTAGTCTTTTCACAAATTTCACAGTTTTCTTCATGGGGAAGCACTTTGGGTTTTCATGAATGGGGAATGTCCAGATGTCAGCAGTCTCTGGATTTGAAAGGGGGGCAACAGGCTTCCTGGAGGGCCAGACTGTATTTGTAGCTCATAAAGTATTTCTCTGTTTCTCCTAAAGTTTTTTTTTTTTTTTTCTTTCATTTGTAGCCATACTCAGCAGAACCTCTTACAAGGTGGAGCTCTCATGGGCAAACTGCTTTTTCCAGATCTGTAGAATATGTAAGACAAGAGCCTTAGGCTGGGGTAGCACTGCCACTGCCATGGTGACTATTGTCAGAATTCCAAGCAGCCTGCAAATAGATTTGCACTGCAATAGATGTGCAGCCCCAGCTTAAGGTCATATTCATCATAAGGCTCTTCAGGAAACACTGATTTACAACCTTTTTATGCAAGCAAACTCATGTTCTAAAAAAACCCAAATTAAAGGCAGAAGTACAAATATCACTATGAGAGAGAAATTATGCCTTTTATCAAATTTACCTAATGGAATTTGAATGTTTGAGTGTAAAATTCCCGTGGGGGGTGGAAACTGATTGATAACATTAAGTCTGTATTCCCAATTCTCCTTCTGCTTTTCCAAGTTTCTAAGGCAATCTGCTATTGCCTATTAGTAACAGGTCTCATCACATACGTTTATTTCATCTTTGGACCAAGAATGGCTCTGCAGCTTCTCTTTACTACCAGATGTAATACTTCTTCAGTCTAAAGTAAACAACTACATCCTCTACTAACAATTAAAGCTCTACATGTGTTCAATTGTACTTGAAGTTTGAATACAACAGGTGTGCATAAATATCTTAAGGATATGACCTTAAAAGTCTTATATATCCAAAGATTCATCTTAAGGACATAAACTGTCAACTAGCAGCTTCTTTCTTGCATGAAAGATTTGTAAAAAATGTCTTTAAATAACAAAAAGTGTCGGTTTTCCTATGTGGCTGTCAAGTCTACTTTCTTTTACTGAACTTAAAAATAAACTTAATAATAAACTTAAAATATTAAAATTAAAAGGATTGAGTCACTGAATGAAGATTTTGAATTTTTACTTACATAAATGGCAGAATGGCTGTTCAAGTTAAAGGTTAAATGTATTTGGATTCTGACAAAATGGGAAGATATTATTTATTCATTGAATTTTGAAAAATATTTTTGAAAATGTATTTTTTCTCATTTGTGAGCTGGTCTATGATCTATATAATCTCTATATAAATTGCTAGTGCAGAAGACAGAGAAGAAACAGATTACAGAATTTAAATGAAATTTAAAAACTCAGGTAGGTGCAAAGTTAGAGCTTAGCATCTCTAATTACAGTCTAATTTTAAAGACTCATGAATCATAAATATGTTTTCATATTATATTTGGTAAAAATAGACACCATTCAACTGACATGATGAAGTTCCCTTCTCATTCAGGTTATGCAAATAATTTAAATGCTTGTCTTGTGTTTTGTATATTAGCTATATAATATATTATTATGTCAACTAGCTGTAAAAGTAGTTCTTAATAAAGCAGAAGAATCCTTATACAATACATGCTGCAGACAGAAAAGAACACACATGGCTAAGTACAAAATAACAGGCTTGGAGTCCCCAACACAGGAAGAACACCAACCTGTTGGAATGAGTCTAGCAGAGAACCACCCAGTTGATCAGAGGGGTGGAGCACCTCTCCTATGAGGGAAGACTGAGAGAATTGGGATTGTTCAGCCTGAAAAAGAGAAGGTTTTGGGGTGACCTTCTAGTACTTGAAGGGAGCCCACAAAAAGGATGGAGAGAAACTTTTTTTACAAGGCCATGTAGTGACAGGATAAAGGGTAATGGCTTCAAGCTGAAAGAGAGTAGCTTTAAATTAGATATCAAAATAAAAACTCTTCTCTGTGAGGCACAGGAACAGGTTGCCCAGAGAAATTGTGGATACCCCCTCCTTGGAAATGTTCAGGGAGAGGCTGGATGAGACTCTGAGCAACCTAGGGGCAAGTGTCCCTGCCTATGGCAGGGGGTTGATTCTGTATTAATTGATTCTGTGATCTCTTACAACTCAAGCTATTCTAAGATTCTATATTCTATGACTTGATGAACTCAGGAGGTATTACATAAAAAGAACTTAGATAACCTAAACTTTGTTAGGGTTAGAACACTAAGATTTTTCTGACATAAAATATAAAGAATATCTCCAAAAACCCAGAAGAGATAGTGAGGCATGTTGGCCAGAATTCTGTGTTGGGTGTCCAAATCTTTTTACTTACAGCAATGACATTATATACTTTTGCATGTTTCTAAGATAAGCAGCACTTGGCCTTGGTGTATTTTTGGTTATTCAGATCTAATGAATATTTGTAGTCCCCTGTTAGTAAAACCATGAAAATAACTACATGTCCATGTGAATAGAACTACAAATGTTAACTGAGAATTCCTATTTTTAGCTAAAGTTTTCCTTGTCCATGCATTCTTGCTCTCTCTGTCACCTAGCATGACATAAACCTTCACTGTGTTGTTGAAATTGTTTAGAAAAAATAGAAGCAGCTCTGCCTTTAACAGATGAGACAGCAGCATCCTGGACTATGTTGTACGTGCCTGGCAAAAAAGACCCAACCCAAGAAATATGATGTATGCAGTAGTAAAGGAAGAAATAAAATCACCATATGGATGGTCAAGAGATGATTCTGACAATAATAACAATTTTGTTGGTTATGTCAGTGTAGCACCTGTCCAAAATACCTCTGAAGAAATACATTCCAAGGAATTCAGCACGAATTTCATCAGTCCTTGTGGGGCTAAGTGAGCTCTAGCTGAACACAGGTCCTACTCTTTCCCCTTCACACATTTAATCAGGCAATTTCTGGAAGTTTTTTCTGGGAATTTTATATTTAATGGGGAAAAGATTGTAGAAATAAGAAGCTGGAATAGCCGTTTAGTTAGTCTTTTGTTTCTTTGTTCATCCCAGCATGGAGTTATTCCTTTGATGGTCCATTATTTTTTTTCCAAAATTGTTTTGGGTAGTCAAATGAACATTCCTCCACTACTGCAGACACAATATAATGATGAGACTGGTAAGGCAGGTTTATTGGTTTTAGTTCTATCTCGAAGAAAGAGTGAAAGAGGGATTAGTTGGCAGGCTGAGCATGAGCCCTGCCAACCCTAATGGCATTGGCAGTCAGGTACTCTATGTGCAGTAACCTACCACATTTTTCATTAAGGTAACATGATACCCTGCTGCTTTGTAGTATAACGATGGTTTCTGGATATAGGGCAATTTGCTGTATGCAAAGCCCTGATAGTAAAATTATGGTAGAGAGGGGGCTGAGCCCATTGCTGTATGTACACCTCTGGTACTCTGTCTTGCCATCCTGTTGAGTGGTGAAGTGGGACTGTGCCCTCAATATGTTGAGTTATATGATAAGGGCTTTGCTGTGCAGGGCTGACAAGAGAGGAGATGAATGGATATAATATATACATTTAGACTGCTGCACAACACTGTGATATCTCTGTCTTTTGAAGGAGTAAAAGATGGGACACGTAAACTGTCCAAAATACATAATTTGCCAGCATGGTGTGAGAAGATAAAACACAGCAGGGAAGTGGGAAGTGAGGATAATGCAGGAAATAAAGCTCTTTAAAGCTCTCCAATAAATTCACATCTATGTCTTTGAAAATACAGTGCATGTTTAATCTAACATGGATTGGATCCATTGAGTTTACTCCTGTGCACTGACCCAAGGCTGTGAAGACCTGGCACATCTGTGTTCTGCTGTGTGCAGCTAGTGTCCATCTGGAAGTCATGAGTTTCTGTGGGATAATGTCAGTGGATTTTCTTCCCAGAAACCTTTGCTGATTAGGACCATTTGCAAAATGGATTTCTGTCTTACTGTAGCAAATGGGAACAAGATCTTTAAAGGATAGATCATCGAGATTTTTTTTTCCAAACAAGATAAAGATCAGTTAGACATTATGTATAAAACATGGACAACAATAACTATAGTCTCCAATGAAATTTCTGTCTTTGCATGATACTGTGAAAAAAAGTGTAACATGAATATACAAATTTAAGTAATGCTCTTCCACTTTTCCTGAGGCTTTGTAGCTTTTTGTTTAATTTTGCTTTACCAATTAACTTCTGGACTTGTTGAAGTAACACAACTCCACTGGTAGGTTGGGCCATAAATTTTATCTGTACGCAACCAAGAAAGAAACCATACAGCCTTTTATTAACAACCATAGATGCTATTGTTGTCTCTTTCCTTGGATATAAGATAGATGTCCTGTTTGTTGCTTTTTTTAATGAAGTGTAGAAGTCCTCTTGCCATCATTTGCAGGACTTTTGTTTTGAGATGACAGGTATAAAACAGATATTGCTCTGGATCAAAGCCATAGTCTCAGTATCTGAGAAGTTGAGTGTTTCTTCACAGGCATCTCTTCTTGCCCACACAGAACAGCAGCCACAGAACCACTGGGAACCTCCTGGGTTTTCAGAGTCCAGGAAGAGGCAGGAAGTGTACATAAAGGAACACTTGTGGCATTCATACAGGGGAGCAGAACCTCACAAACACAAATGGCATTGGTTGTGGTCACTTGGGGGAATTTGGGAGATTGCTTCTTGTATGTTGAAGAATATTAGAAAGAAAGAATATAGAAAAGAAAAGCAAAACAAAAGGAGAAGAGGAGAGAGAAGAGAAGAGAAGAGAGAGAAGAGAAGAGAAGAGAAGAGAAGAGAAGAGAAGAGAAGAGAAGAGAAGAGAAGAGAAGAGAAGAGAAGAGAAGAAGATACCTCCAAATCTTTAACTGCTCTTTCTCACTGAAAGAATTATGAATTGTTTTGCTTTATGTATGTATGAGAATGAGAGGACTATATGCAAATACTTTTCAATATTGTCTTTTAAGGGTAATCAATTATAGGAATAAAAGGAAAAAAACATGCATTTTTCTCATTCTAAACATCCGAGTTTGGCTTTGACAGATGTGTGGCTTTAAAAAAAAATTAACACAGAATAGTCTTCTGATCTGAGTATAAAGGAGAGAGATTAAAGATCCATGAATTAGGCCCTGTCTCCCTGTCATTTTAGAGACGTAATATCCAATAGTACAGGGCAGCACAGCTTCTTCATATTTGACCTAATTTCCTCATGTTGACCTCACAAGTGGAGTCCCCTTTAAAGAAAAGTCCCCCAAATTAGCCTGAAAGCCATTTTAGAAAACTTTATCTTTACTAGTTGAGTCAGAAATCTTGTCCTGTATTAGGACTGTATTCATAGTAAATGGGTAGTATTATCAAAACCAGAAACCTGCTAGTCAAAAATACAATATTGTTATTAACATTAATAGGAATTGTTGAGGTAAAACTCTCCTTTAATCTTTGAAGATTTGGTGTTAATGTTTTCCCTTCACCTGTACCTCTTCTCTTTAGCACTAGACAGAAGAGGAAAATCCAGTCTGCTCAGCTAATCAATCACGGGAAAGGGAATTTTTACCTAAAAGCTTCTTAAATACATTCAATATTAGCATCTTCAGAAGGTCAAAGTTCCTGAGACAGTTGCCAAAATCATGAGACTGTCTTTTCATCTGCTTTCTTATTTCTGAACTTACAGTGATAGTTTTGCTAAAACTTGGGACAAAGTGACATGTTCAGTCTTATGATTCCATCAGTCATGTGATTCCATGACAGAATAAAACCCAAAGTAATTCAGGTTTTATCTAAGAAAAAAAAAAATGCAGTCCCTTAAGCATTTTGTTTCATTTTGCTTATCTTTCTTTAAAGTGCAAAATGGTAAAAGGGACATAAGTCCAGAATGACAAGGTTTTCTTGTATTGTCTGTCCTTGGTTCATGTTGGTTTGGAGTGCTAAAATAGGAAGAGTAAAATCAGTAATACAGGCTTTATTTATTAAAGATTTGTGATTATGGTGATGATAATGTCTATAAACAAACTTCTTTGGGCTATAAGGCTGAAAGCTGATAAGGATCCAAAATGTATCGATGAATTGCATCATGCTAAACAGCCCTTGTTATTGAACGTTTCTTTCTTAAAAATGGGACTGTGATCTCTCAAGAGTTGAAGGCTAAGGATCACTTCTTACTTTCAAAGTCTTGGCTGTGCTGGACCATTAATCCAGCCTGCTCTGGGACATGAGCCTTATTCAGGAATCTCACAAGAACAGCCATTTATGTAAATACCTCAATTCCAGTTGAGTCAAATGTATTTTAAGACTCCTTTTTTTTTTATTTTTTCCTCCAGATATATTTCAAATTTTCTTCTTCCTGTGCTCAGCACCTGCAAAGAACTATGATTATGAGAAAAAAGGGAAAGCATTTGCCTCTTTTTATAACATTCTCATTAAGTCTGAGTTCAGGTAGATTGTGTTCATCTGAAACTAGCAATAAAAATTGTCTCTCAAAATAAATGCATGAGAAAGCTAGGATGCCAGCAGTACTGAAATCTTACTTTGATTTTCAAAGCAGAGAGAAAGGTTATGAAGAAGAGTAAGTCAGTGGGAGTCTTTTGGCCACATCAGTTCCTGAAAGATGTGAAAGTTTCTGTTTATGTTATGTTTCTACTTTTGTTCTTCTTTACTTTGTAAGCTTATATATATGTTTATATCCATGTCTGCTACAAATGTAATTTAAAATTCTGAAGATAAAAAGAAAAGGTTGGTTTTGGGGTGGGGTTTTATGTCTGACATTTTTTTCTAGAAGGCATTTTGATTGTCTTTTGTATTAAGGACCATTATACAAAATTTTAATGGGAATTTCAACTTCAGTAATTAAAAATTATTTAGAAAAAAAATAGCTGAAATGATGGTTCTACAGAAAGAGCAAGAAGAAACAATACTGGCTTTCTGGCACTTAGAACTTTACGCTGGCTCTACCTAGAAATTTAATAATTGGACAGAATTAATAGCTGAAATGAGGGTTTTACAAAAAAAAGCAAGAAGAAACAATACTGGCTTTCTGGCATTTAGAACTTTACACTGGCTTTACCTAGAAGTTTAATAACTAGACAGAAAAAATCAAACATATTCTAAAGAGCTGTGCTGAACAGGCTCAAAAGGATCTATTTGCTCTGAGGATTACAGCTGGCTTTGGAATGATGAAATAGGATGGGACTGGTACAATCATGCTGTGCATAAAAGTTGTACTGGACGTAACAGCACCATGAATTTCTTTTGCAATGCAGGGAATACATTTTTTTTTGCCAATATTGTATAAGGACAGATAGGACAATTTTATGGAGCTCATTATACATGCCTCTCAAAGAACAAAAAGGTTGAAATAGTGTTCAGCTGAGCTCTTCCAGCTCTCTTTGTGTTTCCAGATCTCTGCATTGTCTTGTGCTCTCCCATCATCTTGTCCTTTGCAGCTGTCTGCCATAAGGAAGGAGGCCAGGGAGAGGTGGATGGATGCAGGAAAAAGCCTAGAAAACTATCAGAGCTTTGAAATGAACTTCAATTGTTATTTTAAGAAAACTGAAATACTTTGCGATTAAGAAAATCCTAATCCTTGAAGATATGCAGCTCCTAATTAAAAAAAAAAAAAAAAAAGGAAGTAACTTTTGGGAAAGAAGCTGAAAAGTTGTATTCTACATACCTGACCTTCATCTTTCTAAAATATAAAAAATACTGTGAAGAGTCAAAATCTCTTATTCCCACTTACAGACATAGAACTGAAGCAGTATAACTAAGGCAGACTTGCTAAGGCCAGAGGTGTAGCAACATTTCAGCCTCTCATCCATACTAGCAATCAATTGTCAGTAATGGCAAGTGCTCCCAGTTTAATATTTTTTAATATAGTTGTCAATTTTTTAAAAATAGCCATGAACAAGAGAACTACTGCAGCCTCCTGCTCCTCTCCTTTCCCCTTCCAAAGGGCTCCCAGCATACAGAGACCTGCTGGTATTGGTATAATTTAATGGTGAGACTGTATCAAACTGGTGTCCCATGGACAGTAGATAAGTTTCCTTCTCCTCTCCTACAGCCCCTCAACAATGACAAGCATGTATCCCATTGGTATTTAGGAAATGGGATTCTGCATCGCTCTTACTCAGGACAGGTCCTATTAACTTTACTGGGCTCTAAATAAGGCTACTCCCCTACTGAGTTGTAGGGGCTATGGAATGGTAGTTTCTCAAAATCTGCAGTGCATTTGGTGTTTGGATCCTGTACATACTTTCTGATTTCCAAATATGTGGTCAGTGATTGATGCATTAATGACACCACAGGAAAGAGGTAAAGGGAACTGAGTACAATGAGCATTGTGAGGATAGTAACACATGGTTTCAGACTCACCCCACTAACTACCTCACATTGTGGTACAGGAATGACCCACACAACTCAGAAGCCAGGAGAATGAAATCATGAAATACCTTTGAGATTTCCTTTGTAACAAAGAAGACTATTCTGGGTCTTCTCATTAGATGTGATCAGTCAGTCCACACTACCTTGTGGCACCACACTGGAAGAGCTGGCTCTTATCTTTGCTTAGAGACTGCAAGCCCAGAGGTTAATGCAAACATAGGACTGATAGAAATCAAAGTGTACCTGTTGAAGACAAATCAGCTGATCTCATTTGAGAAATTAGTTCTTCTCTCTAGAAAAAGAAATGTAAATCTGTCACACAGCTGAGGCAAACCAGTTTAGTCATATCACACACCCACCTCCAGGAAAGTTTTGCCAGTCTGAGCAGTGGATGCCAGTGGAGTGCCCTGGCATCACCTTAGCAGCTGGTATGGTGTCTTCAACCTCTGCGATGCAGCAGTCTCTAGGATCGTCTTCAGCTGGTACCTACCCATGAAACAGGACTCAAATGAAACCCAGTTTCTAGCCCAGGATGGTGGGCAGCACTCAAACCTTGCAGCAGCAGACTGAGAACATTCTTCTGTTGTTGCACTAGGGTTCATCTTAGTTTCTGATAGTTAGAGTATGATAGTCAACTGTACGGCAAGGCCTGTTGTATGTCTTCTGTACAGTTTCCAGGGACATTGGTGACTTTCAATGTCCGTATAAGCACTCAGCCCTATTCCTACCTCATATTCAGTCTTTGACCTCTACTTCCTGTGATGGAGTCTGTGGATTAATCGCAGTGTGGAATAGACTGCTTTGATCCATACATTTTCACTTTCTCATATTTTAATTAACATTCACTTGAAAATCACTTTGAGGGGAAGCCATACAGCTATCTGGACTAATTGGATCAACCCCATATTTCTCATCATTGTTACTTCGGTCTTTGATTTATTCCACAGAGCTCATAACATGCATAAATATTTAAATGTATATGCTTTCATGAAAAATTGATCAAGAGCTAAAATTGCTATTTAATACTATATGAGAAATGCATCATTCCAGGAAATAGTATGCTTATCTTTTAAACAAAGATTTTTCATAACAGATGTGGGTTGGGTTTTTTCCCTAGCAAAAATATGAGTGAAATTTTACATTGTCACATCTTGAAAAGCAACATACAAATATACTAAACTCCCTGGACTAATCAGGACTTACAGCAATCAAAGTAACTTATTCCTATCACTTTTTTCCTAATATTTATACAGAACCAACTTAGAGCTTTATTTTCTCATCACCCAAATACTATTTGGACAAGCACTTATATTTTTGCAGTCTACATATGATATTTGGGATTGTTTGGGAGATTTCCATATTCTGCAGCCTCAGTGTCTCCTCATTAGAAAATGGATGACTTAAACAGAAGCATGTTCCAGATCAAGAGTGTTCCTCATTGCTATTGCTTTTCACTGATTCTTATAAACTCAAGTGTATGCCTGTAATTTTTCTACTATTTCTGGTGATTTTCACTACACCTTATTCAATAATTGCTCCTTGACATTGGAAGTATTTAAATGTCCCAAGACTGATATTTCTAGTCATATTGTGCTTTAGCACAAATATATTAGGTATGAAAGTTTGAGTAGGTCACTGCAGACAACTGATATGCAGACAACAGCTGATTCACAGAAATATGAAGCTACTTTAATTAATCACTAAGAATAATTGATATTATACTAATGAGAATTTTATCTTAGTTTACAGACATAATTCTAAGTTTAATGTAGACCTCATAAAAGGGCAGGTCTTTCCTCTTGGAGAAAATCATATGGTAGTGGGAGAGGTAAATGGGAGAGGAGTGAATGCACCCCAGATGCCAGTTTGGCTTAGGGCAAAGTCCCTTTGGAGTGGCACTTGGCAAAATGCATTATTGTAGTTGCATAATTCCGGCCAGGGATATACTTCCTCCCATGTGATTCATGGACTACCTGAGACACTGAAGTTGATGTGACACATGACTCACATAATTTTAGAAAGCCAAAATCTTCTGTGGGTGTGTATCAGGCACCTGAGCCAGACAAAGGGGCTTACCTGATGCCCAGTGCAGCTGCAATCTCAAATATTAAACAGTGACAGGAAGGAAAATCTAATGTGTTTAGAGAGAGAAAAAGAAAGAAATGCAGGTATTTTCACTTTTTTTTGCCATATTTGTTGTAGTCCTGCACCAAAGGTGTACAAATAAATCTGCAACACTTTCAGCTTCCCTCCTGATAAATTCATCCTTATTTTGGTTGTACAGCTGAGGCTGCCTGATGAGGGTGACAGGATGAAACACTGTGGCACTGATGAACTGTAGACACTCACTGTGCAGGCAGCAGATTGGGGTGCTCAGATAGAGGGACCCACAGCTTGGCCATAGTGCAGTATTTGCTTTAGTGCAGAAAACCCTCCCATTTTATAGCATTTTTGTTGAATTTTTAAAACCATGTATAAATAACTGGAGCACAGGCAGGTAAGAAAACTCTTTTCTGGGGTCTCTCACTTGCTTGGCTCAACTAAATAAGTGTGTTTATTTTTATTTTTGTTTTAGCACAAAATAAAACCGCTACCCAGTGGCCCTTAAGTATGTAAAATTCCTAGCATGTATATTTTGTTGATTTAGTTTTCATCTTTTTTCATAGAAGTGTTGTTAAGATGTATACTTTAATCTTCTCTGTCTTTGATTATTTTTGTTCTGCATAATCAGTTTAGCTGGAGGTTTGAGAAAACATCTGTGGTGACAGGATGAGAAGGAGTTTTTGTGGAGAGCAATAATGCATAGAAATGGAATCATATATTTGAAGCTCATTGCAGAAAGGATATAATTGTTGATAAAGAAAATGTAAGAAGGAGGTGCTTCTCTGAATTTTTCTTGAGAAGCAGAACCTGACCTGGCAAATTAAGTTTTACTGTAATATCCTAAAAATGTTGTTTCAGACTCTGTGTCACACATTCCCTTTCATGTTAGAGATTTTTTTGTCCCTTTAACATGAAGATCTTTATTAAAAAGCCCCTGTAGGATGTCAGTTGTGAATGATCTTTGGTAAACTTCTGTGCTGAGTTTCTCTTTCTGGAACTCTGTCTTCCCAAGTTTTCCACTACAAGCAGAAAGCTCCTTCACTTCAAGCTACCTTTTTTACTTGGATCAGAGAAACCTAGAAACCATCGCCACAGTTGCAATATCCAGGTGGGTAATTGCTGAGGAAAATGAGCCGTCCGAGGTGTTTGCCTCTGGGCTCAACAAGTCGCTATTGCCAACAGAGGCAGCTGATTCAAAATTATAACCTCCTTGGGGAGGTTGTTGCAATCCATGATAAACACTGCAGATGAGCAAAGGGAAAGGATTAGTGCTGTCTTACTGGGATGTTTCAGCCCTTTCTTTTCCAAAGCAAAAGGAGCAGCTAGAGGAACACAGTAAGGCATAACTTGTGTATCTATGTTAACACTTTGTTTTTATTTATTTAGATGGATTACTTTACAGATGTTAATTTCACATTTTTTTGCAGGCTCTATTAGAACTCAAGGATTTCATTTTTGTAATTATATCCTGTAAATGGCTTGCCAGGTTTCCATTGTACAAGTGATTCTCTTAATAATGACATGTCATACTGTTTGTCTAAGTACAGGTATTATTGCTTTTGTACTTCCGCCATTAGCAGTTTCCTATCCTAATCTCTTACCTTTGTGGACTATAGTCAAAAAGGTATGTAGGCCTGCCATCAGAATGGCACAATAATATTAAAATATTTAAATATTAATAACATTTTGAAAATTTTCTAATAGTAGCATTTACGACTTCTTTTTCCTTTCTCTTTTCTATATTTTCTCTTTTTTTTTTTCTCTAACTTTTCTCAACAAAAAATTGTTGTACTTAAGAATTTGCAGAAAAGCAATTTTACACCACACCCTCAGGTCAGACTTAAATTTCAGTCACCTTCAGGAGGCACATGCCAGAGTCAAGAATATAATGCCCCCAAGTGTTGCCTTCATCCCAGACCAGTCTGATAACGTTGTTGTTATTGAGGAGACCCAATGCCTATGCTGAATAAATATAAATTAGCTGTGATCTTGTCAGAAGGAACTTGGGAAAAGACTGTAATCCTGCTCTGTTTCTGTCATTTACTGTAAGCGCCCAGAGTTCTCCACAGTGTAATGAATTGATACATATCCAGTCTAGTCCACTTCTGCTTTATGCTTTTATGAATACAATACTAAAACAGGATAATAGAGAGCACAGAGCATATTTGTAATGTTCTCCTCACTCTAAAGTAGGTGCTCTTGGGATTCCAGCAAACATTTATGTAAATTACCTTTCACTGATGGAATTAGAAATTCCATTCCTAAAGTGACAGATTATGGATTGCTTACTTTCCTTTTGACAGGAAGAGTCAAATGAACTCCCTTGTGCTGTCTGAAGTAGAAAAAGGTGACCTGTAATTCTTTTACTTAATTTTTTGCTATAATTGCCAAGGAGCTAAGATTCACACTGACCCCAGAAAAGGAGAAGCAGATCCCTTCAGTAAGCAGCAAAGCAAGGTTCTTATAATCAATGTGAGTTGCTTCTTTCTTAGATATTTCTTGGACTTTTTTTTGGGATGAAAAGTCAAAAAAAAAAGAAAAGAAAAAATCTTTATGGCTGCAGAAGATACATCCTGAAATAAGGCTTAAGGGCAAATTTCTTAGGAAGTTTTTAAAAGGATCCTGTAATCTCTGTACAAGTCCAGGTGAGATTTTTAAGCAGGCTGATGCCAGACTGACAGACAGCTGGGGTCTTCAGGCTTCCCCCAGGGCCATGAAGGACAATGTACCTGTTACAGAGACACACACACTACAGCTCTGGATGAATGTTTGTTAAAGAGCACAGTGGACTGAATTCAGACCTGGTAGGTGGAAATGTGACTCTCCTGAAGATAATGGAGTTTCACCACATTTTACTGTGCCTGGATATGATGAATCACAATCCCAGCATACTAAATCTATGAGAATTTATTACATTTTTATAGGCTCTTTAAGGTCTTCTATTTCCTCTGAAGCTAGATATTTTTCTGGCTGTTTCATTTCCATCCCTTTATCAGTGAGGTATTAACACACTATTTAACAATATCTCTATTAATGTGTTATGATACCTGGCTCAAATATTTTTAAATGAATGTATTTTGATTTTATGCCTGCTAATTTTGCTCAGTAACAACAGTTATTATTAACCCCATAACTCAGGGTCACCAGCTTGGACACTCTTTATGCCATCCTAATGTATCTCCAGGGACCCTCATGACAGTCTTTCTATTTCAGGAGCAGCTCCCTTTCTCATTTACTCAAGACCTTCAGACCAGGCTGTCTCAGTGTAGTGACAGCTTCAAAGCTCCAAACCAATTCTTGTCTGGTGTTCCATGAGAAGAAAATTCTGGGAAGAAGTCTGGGCTAGAGAAGAAAAAGTGCTCACATCTATTAGACCTCCACATGTCCCCTGTCAGGACATCTCTCTATTTCAGTGATAAAGTTGGAGCAGTTTTGTAACCATTGAGGATGCCTGTCAAATTCAAGAAGAAGCAAAAAGAAGAAGATTTTACATTTTGAAAATGCCAGGGTAGAAAGGGTATTTTAAGTGGAAGAATCTTGTAATACTTCCAATTGAATTAGAGCTCAGGTGTGTGGTAAGAGCAGGTCTCATGCATCAAGACCTGACAATCCCAGTAGTGTAAAAAAAATGAGAAAAAGGGAGGAAAAGAAAGAAAAACACTTAGTACTGACAGAAAAATCAAATTGATAGTGAAAAAGAAAAGCAAATATTTTATGGTTTTACATTATAGCCTATAAATAGTGATAAAGAACAACAGTCAAAATGTGTGATGTTGCTTTTCTTTGAGATAAATGTTTCCTTTCTTTCTGAACCGTAACCATATTCCCAGTGTGATATCTGACCCACGGATATTAAATTATCTTTATGCAACTCTGGTTAGGAAGGAAGAATACCTGCTTGGTTCCTCAGAGCAGGAAGCTGGCCCATGGTTCTAAATAGGAAATTTAAAATAAAAATCTTTTTTATCTTGAGTCAACTGGCTCAGGCTGAACTTAGCAACTTCCTAAGTCAGAATTTGCCAGAAGCATTGGAATCCTGTGGCTGTCTGATATAGTCATCTTTCCTCTCTTCTCCACTACACATTGTCTGCAGAAGGAATATGAAAGCAAAGAAGCAGACCCCAAAGTACCACAGGGAAGTACTGTCTATCAGGCATCATGTGAAGCCCCAATATCTGGGTTTTCTTGGACACAGAAGATTTGAACCTAAATTGTTTCTTGGGTAAAATTCCACTGACTTCACAAAAATTATTTGAACTTGTGGAAACTTCTACATTTCACTATAATTCTAACTAAGGGAAAGAAAATGCTTCAGTTCTACAGTTTGTCTCATCCTGACTTGGATGAGGAAGCGTTAGGAAATTCAAACATGGGGAATGTATTCAGAATGTTTCATTTCTGATCTCAGAAACTTCTAATCAAAATTAAAATTGTATGATTTCACTATGTCTGACTTATTCTTCACCTTCAGGGAGATATGCTAAGACAGTATTCCAAAAGAATCTTCCTTGTGCAAACATCTCATTCTTTAAGGATGCATTGATGTTTAATGCTAAACTTTCAGTTCTAAGGTAGTAATTGTATTATCTTTAACACTGTGACTTGCCCAAGGAATTAAGCCAAAAGCATCTAGAACCCATTCCGAGTGTACTTGGGCAAAGGTGGCACTTTGCGAATGAATAGCATTTAAGGTACTGAAATGTACCTTTGGACCTATTATGTATTGTGATGCACATAGATTATACAGATTATTGTTACAGGATAAAAAAACCCAACCACAATTAGTGAAAAGCCCCAGAGATCAGTCAGCTTTAGAATTAAATGTCTTGGACAAGGAGTTCATTTGAACTGATTTTGTTTTTCAGACACTGCAAATGGATGTAAACAAGCTGAATATCACATTGCTTCGTATATTTCGCCAAGGAGTGGCAGCAGCACTGGGACTGTTACCTCAGCAAGTTCATATCAACAGACTCATTGTAAGTACCAAAAGTCTGTGTGTATTAAAGTGTACCTATTTATGTAAGTTCTCTTAAATTAAGTTTCCTGTCACTATGGAAGAGTGCAATTAAATGGGACAAAAAAGTACTTATAATACCATTTCTTCAACTGCACTACAGAAAAATAGATCCCCATTACAAAATTATTTACATTTTCCTTTGAAAATATACCATTCTCAGCTAAACCAGATAAATCTCTTTTTTGTCCTATTCATAAACAGATTGCTTATCCCTTAGTTTTCATTCAAATGAAATTCTTTTTCATGTTCACACCTTATCCATGTTTTGTTTCTCAAATGTTGAATATTGCTCAAAAAATACATGTGATTCATCCTTTCAAAGGCATCTTCACAATTTATCCTCAGACTTTCCATTAGTAAATTAAATGTCATCTACAATATTAATATTCATGCTTTGTTATTCTGCTATAATAATCTGTCCTCAGAAATGATCTTGTAGACTACGGTATCCTACTGGCAAAAGATGGCGATAAATTTGCTTCTAGAAAAAAAGATTTTTTTTAATCAACTGCCATTGTATGTTTTTTTTTTTTTGTGTATGCATACTTAAAAACACTTTTGTCTTTTTATGACAATTGTACCATGAAGCAAGAAAACCCAGTATCATGTGTGTATTGCTAGCCTTTGATTCACTTTGCAGAGGGAAGAAGAGGCTTTTTATTCTACGTGCAGGTTGAATATTAGGGAAGAAATCTGACAAGTTTAGCATAAAAGTATTTTTTCCTTGAAAACTTGATAGGATTGTATACATCAAAAAGGATTATAAAACTCCTTCAAGAAATGTCTCTGTCAGAAAAGATCTTACAAAAAATGCAGTGAGAAGGATCAATAGGAATGCACTGCAGCCCTTTCCATGTTCTTTAGGAATCTCACTCATTCATGACAAGTGATGCTAAATTTCATTTGTCCCCTGCACTGACCAGAATGAAAAGTTTAAAGACATATGCAGAGAAAAGCACAATTAAATGAGAAATGTTTTGGAGTCTGAGATGTGTATTTCAATATATACAGTATCTTTCTTACTATGCTCCTTAGGAATTATGTAAATAACCAGAAGAAACATGCTGTTTATTTTCCCACTGGCTCCACTGCTTTTTGCTTTCTCCTCTCATTTATGATTTAAGGGAAGAGATGTTATTTTGCATCTGCATATAGCCCAGAATACAGTACTATTATTTACTTAGTCTTTTCAACACCTGTAAAAGTTATCTGAGTCAATATTTCAGCTATGTAAGAAAGCAAGCGAACTTTCCCCCATTTGCTCTAAAAATCACACACAGTCAAAATTTGCAATGAAGACAAATACACCTTAGGAGACATTATTCCCACTTTTCCCACAGTTCCTCTCACACAGAGTGCTGGCAAGCAAGCAGAGAACATTAAAATTCATCTTGCTTTGTTTCAGTGTGTTGTTTCTAAACTACTCATCTAGGCTCCCTGTAAAGGCAGTAGAGAGGATGGTAACTGCAGTAGAAGAGGCATTGAGATCTGTCCTGATTATATTAGGATGGATTAAGAGATGCCAGTCCCTCTGTGCTGACTGAAGTGAGGTGAGGTGACTCCCTCTCAAGTGAGTGGCTCTCAGAAGTGACCAGGAGTCTGGAAGCCAGGATGTGGATGGGCACATCCTGCTAACCTCTTACGTGTAACAACACACAGTGTGCCAGGAAATATTAACTCTGTATTTCCAGCGTCTCCTTAACCTTTCCAGGACATCCTCCTCTCATAAAAGTCCTTTAGTGGGATATAGAAACTCATAAACAGAGGAGGCACAAAACACTGGGAATACTGCATACCCACCAAGCCTTGCCTGATGTCTGTGACCTGCGCACAGCAGCAGTCCCCTTCCCATGTCAGAGACTGAGTACAAGCCCAGCCTCAAGTGAGTTTCTTCAGCTCCTACCAGGAGCCAGTATCCTTACCATTCTTACTGAGCAGATGGACCAGCAGCACATGTGAGAGCACAGAGGACAGATTTAGGGCAAACATGTTCAAAAGAGTCCCTTTCTGTGCAGCTCTATTTTGAATGCAAGGAGTATTTTATGCAAAGAGGATTTTATGCAAAGGTATTTTAAGAATAGCAAAAGATATATTTTTCTTCACTTCAGTAGAGATAATGATGCACATTCAAGGTGATGGAAAGGAGGTGGGGGAAATCAAGATTATCCCAGTTTGAGCTGATCTCTCCCATCCCATAATGATGAATAGCAAATAACCAGATTGGTGAGGTTCTTGCCTGCCCAGGCAGCAATGCAGGGAGCAGCTCCATGCCTACCTCATGTGTGTGGAATCCCCCAGATCTGGACTCTGCTCCAGTGTCAGCTATGCTGGTCATAGCCCTGGGGAGAGAGGTTCCCACATCCTGTTTGGACATCAGAGCTGTCTCATGTGCAGTTCAAGTCTATCACAACAGAGAAACTCTCTTTCCTTTTGCTACCTTGAAACAGAGTGGGCATCACTGACATTTCTAATAAAGACCCTCTTAGGCTGCCAGGACTGCATCAAAGACACCAGGGCAAGAATTAATAGATAAGGGAGTGGACATTCTCAGGTTACCCATTAAGTGCTAACAAAACTTCCCTGGTCCTTTAATATCATTGGCCCATATTAAGTTGCACTGCAGTCAACTAAGAGGACTTTATTGTGGTATGTCTGCCATGGGTTGAAAAGAGACTAGAAAGTAATTTCCAAATATCACAGCACTGTGCTAAGCATTCCTATTTTGGCTCAGCTCAGATGAACTATCTGCTAAAATCCCTGCTGGCACATTGCCACTGACCCCATCCCATGGCTCCTCCTATCACTATGTTACATTGATTGTTTAATGATACTAGACTTGGGAAAAGTCTACCTTGTCAATATTGATTGAGACAAAGCACTTATGCCCACATACAGGATTTGCATTTTCTTCCACAGTCTGCTGGGATTTACAGAGACAGGCAAAACATATGATGTGCTCACAGAGCAGGTTGGAACCCTTACATTCCATGCTTTTTGTCTTTGGAATTATAGTTGCAATCTACAGACAGCAGAGATTAATGCCAGACCCCTCCTATGATTTTTTTTTTTTTCCCTAGGGGAAGAAGAACTGTGTGGAACTGTTTGTGTCCCCACTGAACACAAAACCAGGAATTTCTGAGGCGCTCCCATCTGAAGAAGTACTGCGTTCCCTTAATATCAACATTTTGCATCAGAGTTTATCCCAGTTTGGAATAACAGAAGTCTCCCCTGAGGTTGGTTATCAATTTTCTAACCTGTATTATTTTGATACAGATTAGGCACTTACATGCGTGGTAGTATTCCAGCTGAGGTTCTCAAGCATGAGGCAGAAAATGTATGGGCTTAGAGAGCATTGCTAGTGTAAGACAATTATCATAGAATCCTCAAATAGTCTGGCTTGGAAAGGGTTCTAAAGATCACCTAGTTACAACCCTTCTGCCATGGACTGTTGTACCTTTCACTGGACCAGATTGCTCAGAGCCCCATCCAACTAGCTCTGTTAAATTACTTTAGTAGTGCTTTATTAGGCTATTTACTCTTTAACATCCGTGTCCTCCTCGCACAGATGAGCTACCATTGAAATCAGAGTTTAGATCCTAAGCATGCACTAATTGCCTTAAAGGAAATGGACATAAGGAATTCCAGTCTATTAACCAGGGTAAGAAGATATAACAATTTCAACAGAGAGATAAATGGAATGCAGATATTGGGTGTCACCATTACTACCCATGTAACTTTTGTCTGACATGATTTTGAAAAACTGAATCTGTACATCACACCTACCTATGCTTCTTTCTATTTTTAGCATTGGCAAGAGATTTATTTTCTTTATGTGCTCCAAAAAGAGGGTAAAAATAAAACTTGTAGCTATTATTTGTATGACTTCATCCATTTTTTGGAAGAAAAAAATCCATTTCAAAGCAGAGATAACATTATCATCTCCACAGCTTGTCTGAGATATTATCAGTGAGATGGACATCTAATTCTGGGCCAACCATTTAAACTGTGCCCAGAGAATGAAAGAAAGCAAAAGCCTTAAGGGTAAAAAGCCAGTGAGCTCATGGACATGACCATATCACACTGCATTTTATTTAGTGTCTTACCTGAAGCCCTTACGTACATATAAAGACCCTCAGCATACAGTTTGGGGCTAGACCCCTTCAATCATGTTGTCAAGAATCAAGATTTTCAGTGGAAACTCCCAATTTGGCAGAGGAGGTGTCCGTGTCCAAAAAAGTGGGAAAAAAATTTAAATACTCTGATGAGCTATGTTTCCCTCTATGGATAAAAAAGTTCCTGTGTTCCTGTTTCCAAATCTGTGTTTGAGACACTGGTGTTTGAGCCATTGGGCTGTTATGCCTACCTGTATTTCTACTGATTAGAAATTGTTTTGCTTGTTTTAAGTATTCTAAGAATCTAGATGTCTTTGTTACCAAAAAAAAAAAAAAAAAAAAAATATATATATATATATATATATATAAAACAAGGCCAGTTCATGTTCTACTACAGCAACCTGCCACTATCAAAATTCAGATTCTCAAGTTTTAGCTGCTCTAATACAAAACATAGCAAAACAGTGGTTTCCAAATGTCAAATCAAGTCTTTATATCACCCATCAGCAACGTGAGTGAAGCTTCCATTAGGTCAGGATTTCCTTTGTATCTGAAGCACAAGAGTCTGACAGTTGGGATAGAGGCAATTATCTATTGCTAGTACTTCAGTTACAAATAACACTTCGGGTAGACATGGGGCAAGAACTTATTTGAATAATATATGAACAGAGAAATGTCATCAAGCTGTGAAGAGATGCTGGAAAAAAACCAAACCTTGAACTCAAGAGCTCATCTTGAGCTAGATACATTTCAATAATCTGGAGTGTTCAGATATTTGTATTTTCTTTCTGGGAAAAAATGTAGATAATAATTTAGAACAGGATTATTAGAATGAAAGCTGTGCAGTCTCTTAACTCCTAATACTGTTGGAGACACAAGAGATTTTTTTAATATTTTAATTGATAGCAGATTATACAGCTAAGGCATTGATCCTGAAAGATAATGCAGCTTTACACTAATAATTAATCCTTATGGATCCAAATAAATAGTTTACATGTTTAAGACTACACAGTAAACAACATCTAAGAAACAGCAACATACAATCTTTACTTGGTCAGCTGCCAGCCACTTATTTTCCCTCAACTTGCTCTAAGAAGAAATTGCTCCAAACAAAGTAACAGTGAACTCAAACAAAACAGGCAAACCTTTGAAGGAAGGTATTGTTATACAAAGCCTTACATAGCTTTGACGCATTATTTTACCCATTGTAAAATGCTCTGTGTGTGTACTCCTGAGCTATCAATCCCGATTAAATCATGAGCTAAAAGTGTACACTCTTCTACCAAAAGTATGAATGCTTCACAACCAGTGTTGTATCTGCATTATCAGTGTATCTGTGCACAAAGGAAGCGTTACTCTCATCTTTCTAGGTGGGTGGCGGACACAGAGGTGCTAGGGCTGGAATTTGTCTCCTTTTTCAGCTATTTTCAGTATGAGCTGCCCAAGTCTTGAAAATCTTCTGGCTTTCTCTCTATGGTAAACAAAAAGAGATATGTTTGACAGGCAATTCATCACATCTGTGGGGCACTTCTCCTGAGATTGCTTGGTTGACCCTTTTTAACAAGGTTTAGTGTAAACTAGATCCCCAGAGGGGATGCTGTGGGAGATTAGCCTGTCCAAAGAAATTTTACCAAGATTACGTAGGAAAGCCTACATGGAAAACTCCTCTGCTCAAAGTCTCAGCCCATACTGTACCACAAACAGCAAAAATCCCAGTGGATATCAGTACCTGGAACTACATTTCCAGTCATTACAGAAATAATTTGCTTGTTCACATCTGCTGATGCATTGATCACTACTTGATCTACTTTCAAGTAAATTGCCTGTCTCAAAATTACATTATTTCTTATTCTGCAGTTGCTGAAAGAGCAGTTTCGCTATATGTCTTTGCTGTAGGAGCCACGAGAGTACTTTGCTGCCTGGTATAGAATGAGATGTGTACCAGTGGGAATGTGTAAATGTAAAGGAGTCCTTGCCATTTAAGGGCACTATCTATACCTTTCGTATCTCCTTGACTTTTCAGTGGCTTATCATAGTTGTAGCATTTGCTCTTTTATTGTGGTCTAAAGTTTGTGTCTGAAGTGGGATTTCAGACTGAGTTCTGCTCCATGGGATGTACCACAGTCAGGAGCAGACTTCTCCAGAACAAAGCACCAAATTGGTGCTTGATGGTAGGACTAAACTCAGTCACTTAGGCAGTCTGTGTTATTATGGTGTGGGAATCCTGGCTTCCTCATGTCTTTAAATTGCTTGGATTAAAATAAAATACTACTGGATTTCAGAATTTACTAGAAGAGAACTTGAAGTGGTTCTGAATGACAAAAATAACTGAAGATATACTAAATAAAATAAGGGTTACTATGTTTTGAGAGCTAAGCCAACTGCCAGCTAGAAATGTGTCACTGAAGGAGAAATTTCCAGAGTTCATACCAATATTATGCAATCCCAAAATGTAGCATTACAGCCTCCTTCCACAAATAGGTTGCCTTATGAAGTATGAAGTATGCCTCTAGTATACTATCTAGTATACTAGAGAAGAAATCAAAGGAAGCAATCATGCACTTAAAGTATACAGAAACTGTAAGTTGCTGTAAAGGACAAGTGATCAAAACCAATATCTTAGAAATTACAACAGCCTGGACTGACAGAGGTACCTGGGAACAAAGCAGAGCACAAGGACATGCTCCGGTGATCAGGCAAGGCAGCTGTAGTGTAAAACCTGCACAGCTGCATCCAGAGCACCCAACAGAAACAGGAGCCCTGCTGTCTGCCAGTGTGGATGTGGAATCACAGCACTTCATCACACATGTAGCTAAGCTAGAGCTTTTGGGGTGACTTTGTCACGGGAGACATGATTAAGTGGCTATTATCCAGTGTCCTGTGAGCCTGAGAGGTCACACACATTCCTACATGTTTTCATTGGGGGTGGAAGTGATTTCTTGGCAGCCTTTCCTAATGTGCCTTAGCTAACATAGTTAAAATAGCAGAAAAAAACAAAGCTATTCAGTGTGAACTTCCATGAACCCTTTTTGATCTTGAGTTCTACCCCCAGCACCCTGTAAGCTTTCCTCTGAGCTCAGAACTATAGCTTGCTATGCTCTCATTAGTGTTCCAGCCCAAAGGACTAATTGGGGTTAACTGACCCAATTTGCAAATTCACCTGTTTTCTACTGAAAATTTACCTTTTCTGGCAGGTCCCGATACTGCAGCAGAATCTTTCAGTCACAGATTTTACACTGACTACTTCAGGTCAATGTCTCCCTTCTTATTATCAAAAATTGGCTCCTTATTTTACTTGCTTGTAGAAATACTCCACTATTTTTCCCATAATAAGACCATAAAAGCCATAGTGGATTTTTAGTGTCTTTAAAAAGAAGTTTATAAAAACTGTTTAGAAAAAACACATCTGTTCCAGTTCAGCAGATACCCTTGTGTGCAGGCACTCTTCAGTAAGGTTAGTGATTGAATGGCATTGTAAGAATATATTTGATTCTTCCACACACTGAATTATGCTGAATTCAAACAGTTTAAATTAACCTGGCTCATTCTGTCTGAAAAACTTGCTTTATTGGAGACTCATTAGGTAATGGAAATACTAGGAAATGACGCCTTCCTCCCTGTTTGCTCTAGGATCTAGTGCTCCCTGAGTGGCTACTCCATCTGCTCTGATATTCCCCCAGTTTTATTAGCTGCAGATCTTTGCAAATTAGTCTGAGTATATCCTCAAGCCTATTCCTTAAAAACTATCTGAAGAAGAAGAATCCTCTCATTTCTGCCTTGCATTTGGCCATCCTATTAGCTTTCTTTCTGGGCGTCAGCAATTTGTAGCGAGCGTGGCAGTTGCTATCCCTCTTATCAGTTTTCCCAGACAAAGGAACAAAGTTCTGAATGATCTGCATTGAGGTTTCAAAAAGCAATTCCTTATCGTGGGTGTGAGATGACTCAGTTACTGCAAGTCACAGCTTCTGTCATTAGGAAGCAGCTTAAGCAATAATTTTGCTCTCCACCAATTAGATACGGGAGAGAGATTTTCTTGAGTAGGTGAAGGTACTACTAAAGTGTTTCAAAATGGTATGTCAAGTAAGTTTAAGTTGTGGTATACTTTTTTACCCTTTTTACAGCATTTGTTAATATTCCTTGAACATTATTGTTAGAAAGACAAATCAGGCAAAGACTTGTCCTGAACACACATAGCACTAGACAGACATCATAGAGATTACTTCTCTTAAAGTCTTCTCTTCTTTTATTCTCTTCAGTCTGTTATTAGTATGAAGTCTATTATAAAATATTTTAAAAGTTTTGTAACATCATTGAATTAAAGTTTATATAAGTCTCTCATCCACTTGACTAAAAATCCTATGAACTCTTAATTTACTTTTTAGTGTATTTGTCCTTTCAGTAAAGAGGTATTAAACCATCCCATTTACTCACTTACAGAAGGTCAGCACGGCCAATTCTCCTTTAGCTCCTGCTTTTTATCTAAATTTCCTCCAGAGAGCTATGAAACACCGGAAAGCCATCAGGTAACCCACTCAGGGTCAAACATTGAGTTTACAGCTAATAGGCCACAGCTGCAGCTGCTGCTGTCACCATGGCATTCCCATGGAGCTCAATGGGAGCAGTCTTGGATGTGGAGCAGCTGCAAGTTTGGGCTCTGAGCCAGTATTGGGACCCAAGTCCTGTGCCATGAGCACAGCAGTGACCTTGCTGTGCTGAGGTAGCAGATTGCATAGAGAGCTGTACCCCACTACAGTAGCAGCAGTGTTTAATTATGTCTAGGAACAATTTTTGCAGAAATATAAATCTTGCAGGTAAGATTTACAGCTTCTCTTTGAAAGCCCTGGGTTTTAAGTTGCTCATTAAACATCAAACTGACACTTTATAAGCCTTTTTAAACTGTCAATACCTGCAACATTTTAAAGCTGAGACCATGAAACGATGCATAATTACACACACACACAAATATACTAATTTTACAAGATTAGTTTCTGTAGTTGTGCTGAAGGATTTCCATTCTGGTCCCCAGGACTATTACTTCCAAAGAAAACTCTTCTTTATTTCACTTTCCATTCTAAAGCTGTCAACTCCCAGTTAAATATGAGCATTTCTTCAAGCAAGCAAGTCTCTATAAATTAGCCATGCTACCAAATTCCTCTCTAAGTGTTTCCATTTTGTGGCAATTGTATCTGTGAATTGTCTTGCATTGTCCTTACTCTTTTCAAAACACGCCTTGCCTAATCCTGTGCTGAAAGGAGGACCATGAAAACTATATCGGGATCCAGCACCCAGCATTTTTTGTCAGCTTGTTCCCTTCCTCAGGCCATGATCTCCCACTCCTCAGGAAGCTTTCCCACATGAATTCATCATCATCCAGACTTTCTGTTTTTGCGAGGCTGAAGAGATTTGATTTTGGGAGGCTTTGCCTTTTTGGAAGACAAAGTTGGCTTGATACATTAGCTGTGCAAAAGAGCAGGCTAATGGGTGGCTAAGCAAAGTATTAGAGCATCCCTGCAGTTATGCATGCCCATTGAGCAGCCACTCATCTTTGTATGGAAGAACTCTTTTCTCTGTGATAAACACAACATCCCCAGAGAGGGAAAAAGGCCACAATGGGATGGGAAGACAGCTCAGTATTTAAACTAGTAGTTTATTTAAAGCCATTAGAGACTTTCAGTGAGAGGGAAACACAGAGACCTTGACCATTTACAATGGAAACCAGAATTTTAGAAAGTTGGTTTTACTCAGTCTGAGAACTCTACTGAAAAGACACAATTAAGAAAAAAAAAAAAGCAAGTAGCTGAAAATTGGAAGGGCAATGTCTACTGAACTGTGGTCCCAGAAACATCAGGCAACATACTTTATTCTAAATAATATATTGCAGTTAGACCAAGGGTACATATACTTCGTTTCTGCTACAAAATCTCTATTTGAAAACATGGTAAAATTCTGGTAATTTAATAGTCCAACCAAGTCCCAGTGCTGCAATAAAGACAAAAATAAATGCCTTTACAATCATTATTATTTCATAATCCCCAGGAGTTCCCCAGGAGTTCTGGAAATTTTAGCATGCACAGCTGCTTCAGAAATGTTCAATCGGCAGGAAGCCAAAGATAATGAGATTAAGCATAATCAGAATTATAGCTAGACAGATAATGAGATTATTTTCAGCAAAATCAATATTTTTTATGTATTTGTGCATGTAATCTAGAGGTGACAGTGTGGGGGCTTCCCAGCTCATGAAGGGAAACCAGCAAGTCACCTGCTCTTTGCTCTGTGTCAGGTGCAAACACTGGGAAGGCTGGCGTGTGGGTGCTGGGGCTGGAGATACGCACTGGGAAGAAAGAGGCCGGGCCCGTGCTTCCCAAAGGCCTTGTGGGAGCACAGCCCTTGGACCTGACCAGCCAGGTGGTTTCCAGGAAAGGCACTGGGTCTTGTTTGCTTTGCCTTCAGGCAGTGTGTGACGGCTGGTGGAGAGTCCTCTGGGCAGCGACACAGGACCATAGATCCCTGCGCAGTGCTGGGAATGCGGGGTGGCTCTGCTCCATGGACTGGGCGTGGGCAGGGGGTGCCAATAGCAGTGTTCAAAGTCATGCCATGTGCTGTGGAATTTCAACGCTGGCAAAGCTGAGGAGAGTGATTAATGCCCAACGAGAACTATTTAATCTGCACATGCCATTCTATAATTTTTTTTTCTCTTTCTGTTTCTGTTTCATTGCTTAAAAAAGAAAAATGTTTTGCAAGGCCAGCATGAAGCAGACAAAATCTGGAGCAAAGAAGGATTTTATGCAGTTGTCATATTTCTCAGCATCTTTGTCATTCTAGTGACTTGTTTAATGGTAAGTTTCCCTTTTACCTTTATTTTGTTTTTTATTTCATGCTTTTCTTAGTCTTAAGGATAGGGTCAAGCCCAGTAGAAACTCAAGTCCAAGGTAAGAATTGGTCACTCATATGCTGGGAAACCAAAGTTTGAAGAGTCACATTTCTTGATGTATTTTGAGTTGAATGAAGAATGTAACTAGAAGGAAGCTGAAGAAATAAATAACAGGTTCTTAAATCTACAGGGTAACTGTGTAGGGACATGAATGATGACTTCTCAACCTTCTTAGGTCTCAGGATCCCTGAAGTCCTCTTACCTGCCTTTATTTCAGTTTTATTCGATAGTAAAAGCAACACTACATTGATAGAATGCATGTCAGTGTACAGTTGTTAAAGTGTGTGTTGGTATTTGTGTATCAAATACACAAATATTCAACTGAAATAACTAGTAAGTACATGAAGGAATAATATTTTTGAGCAACTTTTCCATTCACATTTTATGAGCTCAGTGGCCAGGTTTCTGAGCATTGGGCACAATTCTAATATGTTAGAATATGAGAAGTGCAATGGTCACAGAGAAGATGAAGAACACTATACCACTACTGACTTCTGTAGGGTAATTTTTGCATTTTTGTCCAATGTTGTATCTTATATGTTTTCCTTCTTTAAATTGTGTGATACTTCTGTAGTGCACACATACAAGTGTTGACTGAATTCTCTGACAATTATCAGCATTTATGAATACACGGTATCTTGGGATCTTTTAAGATATTCTGCTCTCAAACACATTTAATTTTCTTAAACCACTTACAACCTTAAGATGGAAAGCATGTTTAATCTGAAGTAATTAAAAATGTTCAGCTATACAAATGTTCACAAAAATTTATAACAAAATGTTATTTCATCTTTAAAGGCTCCCTAAGATTTGAAAAGCACTTGTTTTATCACAGGAAATTGTTGCTTTATTTAATTTCTACTATCTTGTTGTTGCCATCTCTCCATGCCATTTCACTCAAAAAGAGGAGGATAACTCTAGAAATCTCTTCTTCTCTACCATCTGTTTTGGAGAAGAGATATTTTGGTCATTACTGACTATTTAACTGGAAGAGTATAAAAAATGCTGACTGTCCTTGTCCTGGTACCCACAATATTTTCATTATTTATCTGGAATGCATCAACGATATTGGAAATTGTAAGCATTCTGTATGACAGTATCAGAACTTCAACTGTTCTTAGGGTGCCAGAGAAAAGACGGGAAAGAACAAGAATACTGCTTGGCAGGGACAAGAGCTCTAATCACGTGCATCAATACAATGTAGGAAATATGCGGCAAAACAACAGTTCTGTAGGAAAGGTTCCAGCAGTATCACAGAAGTAGATAAGGAGATAAGCAACATCAATGTTGCAAAAATACACTTCTTACCCTGGGATATATAAAAGAGGATATGATCTCTATGAATTCAGCTCTGCTATGGTAATTTGACTGTCATGTCTTACTCATTTTCTATTGTCTCTCTCTACCACATTTGTGAAAAATTTCAGGCAATTATAGGAGGAAGGAGATGCAAGAGTGATCAGACACACAGAGGATATTAAATAATTCGGTTTATTTATGACGGGGAAAAGGAGCAACCACAAACATGATAGTTCTCAAACATGGAAAGATTTCAAAGGCTGTTGTAAGGAAGAAGATAATACTTTCTCCATTGGGGACTGGAAAAGAAGAAGAATTTTCACAGTGATTTGGCTGACTCATTAGAAAGATCTTTGCTATCATATGTGTCACTAGATCCTGGATTGCATTGCTTGAGGAAGCTTGGGAATTTTCTCCCATTAAGATTTTAGGCAAACATCTGTCAGAAATAGTTTGGGTGTAGCTGATCTGGTTAGGGCAGAGGTCAATACTAGTAGACTCCTTGAATTCCTTCCAGATGGAATTGCTATTATGCTGTGGTCTTTTCTGCAGACATTCCCCTTTCTGTTCCTGTTCCTCCCAGGTCCAACCTGTATCTTTGCATATGCTACTGTTTAGACTGTGCAAATGGACACTGTCTCAGATTTTGCCAGGATCTGATAATATATGGATGTGTGCAATCTGTAAAGCTAACAAACAGCTCCTTTAATGTGTATCAGAGTGGCAGATTGGGTTGTCACTATATTTTTGCCATTTCTGGTTTTTTTACTTTACCTTCATTAAAACTGTTATAGCCCTGTAACACTTTTCTGAGGAAAAGTGTAAGTGCTTAGATCAAAAGTTGTTGGTTAGATTTTTTTTTGGTTTCTGCTAGGGTCAAGCTATCTTTCTTTCCTAGGGTCTTAATAATAGATTATTAAATAGTATATTAAATAATACTTGTCCACATTTTAGAAGTCAAAACCATAATTCCTTAGGTCCCCAGGGAGTGAAACTATGTCAAAACATATTAGTGACAAGAAGGTATGGTGAGCATTGTCATGGCCATGAATCTCTGAGCTGTTTATCTGCTGGTTATCAGAAACAAATTAGCTGAAAGCACTCACTGGAGAAAAAAACAGTTAAAATATTTCAAGTCCCTCTTTTTTTCTTTATTGGTACCAGTGCCCTTGCTTCACAGGTACCCCCGAGAGGGCTTATTTTTCTGCAAAATTATGGGGAAGAGATCTTATCCTAGTAATTCTAAACCCTTCAGAATGAACAGATGGTTTACCTAGCTAAGTCTTGTTTAACATGTGTATTGCTAATGACATTAGGTCATTTCCCAGCTAAACCTCTATTGCTAATCCTTGAACAAACAAACCCATCAGATGTATCTAGTCATCACTGGAAAGCTAGGGAGTGATAGATTTTTATGTGGTGCTAGCAGGGGCAACAGCTGTCAAAGAACTTCTGACTTGCAGAGAAAAAAAAATGCTCTGGTTTAGGTTTTGTCTTACTTAAGGATCCAAATCAAATGCTTTACAGGAACAGATAAACCAAAGTGGAAAGTACAAGGGTACCTACAGACACCCTCAAAAAACTGTGTGCCTTCCATCTCCACACACAATATTTACAATTCTCATAAATTTCATAGCTTGTAAGGCATGTTTTGAAAATTGAATAGCTATGGCTCCGAAATTGTTTTTTGCATTGCCCTCCAAAGAAATAAGATGTGTTAAACAGGTGTAACATGGGTACCTCTGGAGTGACATTACTGAGCATAAGCTACCTGCCTGCCCTCACCAAGCCAGGGTTCAGCAGCATCAGTAGAGTTTGATGGAAGAAGATCAGTACAACTTCTGCTTTTGTTGCACATACTGGATGTCCACATTCATAAGCAATATGTGGACAGATAATCCTGGTATTACAGTGTGTTCAGAAGTCAATTTCTTGGTGATTATAAAGCACACTTTTCTGAACAGATGGTTAAGTATCTTCATTGACCACTCATCACTTCAGCTTTATTTCAGAATAGTTAATGTTTCTCTGAGGATATTGGAGCCTATCACTACCTGGAGGAGTATTTTAGAGTAATAGCAGCCTTCTGTTACCAAAGTGACCTAGTGAAGTTAGTCTGTTCAACCATCAGCTCCGTGCCAGATGAGTAAGGGCTTTTAGGAACATCTGCTCTAAAAAAAAAATTGAGGCTGTTGTAATTAGAGACTTGTATCTGGCTAAGTCATAAACATCTATTTTATTTTGTGCCATTGTCTTTCTTATGTTAAAATGCTTAAAATTTCTTCTACAGTTACTCTACCAGTATTTCTTTCCTCACAATGTCTTCTGTAACTAATTTCCAATCTGTGTTATTTGCTCTTTTAATAATACTACTGCAGGTATTACAAATAAGTACTGACTCAGAGTAAGAACTGTTAAAATCTCTACTGCCCACGTGTGCACTCTGCAGTTTATGTAATGGAAATATTTATTTTGTTGTGGGAAATGCTGTGTAACACAACTTGTGACTTACCTTCTAGGAATGAATGCCACGTATAACAATCTTATCCAGCATTTGTGATACCTTCCTTGCCTTGTTTACCAGGTAATTGAGATTGATCTGTCCTCTTTATTGCTGTAGGTTCTGTACAGATTAAAGGAGAAGATCCAGTTGTCACTAAGGCAAGAGAAGGAAAAGAAGCAGGAGATCCACCTCTCACCCCTTCCCCTGCAGACATCTCAGACTGAGTATAAGACCTCCAACAGCATGGTCCAGCCTCAACAGGCTCCAAAGGTTATCAATGTTGTAGTAGACTCTCAAGGCCAATGTGTTCCTGAGCTCAAACCTCCCCTGTGTGCCAGTCCATCTCCTTTCAGAATGAAACCTGTGGGACTCCAGGAAAGGTAGGATGGTGCCTGGTGTGCTCAGGATTTATTCTGTTTTTTTATGCTTATGCTTCATGATTTCATATGTTTCTTTTCTGTCAATGAATGGGAGACTTTGCCATATGGACATCTGAGGAGTGGGATTTTGGTGTGTTAACATCTATCTCACAGGTATTCTCTCCTTTACTTTTCTTGACATATGACCAAATATTCAGGTCATATGAAAATGTTCAGGTTTAGGCTGAGATTAACAGCGTTAGTGGCATTCTTTTTGCTGACTATATTTTTCCCATACTCCAAAGAAATATTTTTTTCATTTTTCATTGATTTTTGCCTGTTTTGAGCCTGGAGATCGTGGAAGAGAGTTCAAGGGCTGGTTATGTATTGTCAACAAAGGACATTCTCAGGGAGTCCCTAGCACCTGGAAAGCTTAGAAGAAATAGTTACACCGAGTGCATTTAGCAATCTCATACAGTGTTTCCATTATCACCTTTAGATACATTTTTTTCTTAAATGCAGCTTTCCATGATGGTCAGGATATAGTACAAAGTCAACAGGTTTTACCAAAAGGAAGAAGTGATGAGTAATGAAACCAACTCTTGTGTGCAGTTCCTCAGAAATACTTGGGCACCAAACCCTGCCACTCATTGTACCTTTCAAAAACTGGGCCAGTGCTCTTTTTATAAAACTAGTTATTCTTCCCACAGGAGAATGCACACTGACATCTGTCTCTCCTCTGTTAGAAACCTGTATAATTTCTTGTCTGATGGCTGCAGGCTGCTTTCATAAAGCATCAGTGCTCTGAAATAGCTCACATAGCATGCAGCTGTGCAACTGAACTCTCCTGCCCCGGCACAGATGATAAATGAAAGAACAGATGCCATGTGGAGACCAAGCAGAGCATCATCTGTGAGGACTCTCATCTGAGCTGTAACCCTCATTCAGCTTCAGCCATGGGGATTCAATGGCAGAGATTTTATCAATGGATTTATGACAGACAGAGCTTGGGGAGGGGGATTGATTCTTCTGTGAGTAAAAGAGGCTTAAAGGCAGAGCTGTCATAAAATATGTAGTGATATCACAGCAGAAAAAAAAAAAAAAGGAATGGAGGAAGCAAGTAAATACATTTTGATAGTTTCTGTCATTCCACAAGACTCTAAAAATAAAGCCCACAAGCATGGGAATCACATAGCTAATTTATAATACTTAGTACCTAACATAGCATATGCAATAGTTGAGAGGAATTGAGGAAAGAGAATTTGTAGAAGGATTTTGTACCTAAGGACAAGAAACTTTTTGTACATAAGGAGAAGAAACTTTTCCATTTCTCAAACAAAGAAAGTAAAAACAATTGATTTAGGATGTTAATTTCCACCACAGATAGGAACTTTGCATTCAATTCTGCTAAACCTAATTGCATCCTTGGGAAGGACAAAGTTCTGAGTCAGATATGACAAAATGGAAAGCTGAGATACAAAAGAGAAAACTAAACCTGATGTTTGACCAAATAAACCAGACATTTAGGTTATTACTAAGGAAAAAGAAGTTGAAGGAATTGAGCACTTCAGTTTCTACTGTAAAAGAACACTAATAGACTGTTGTGAAAAAGTGAAATCCATTGTGACAACATCCCATTGTGCAGTTCTTTTTTGCCATGTTTAACACACACTCTATCAGCCCAAGTCCACTCCTAAGAAATGGTGGTTTAAGTTTATTTCAAGCTCAGAGTACAAAGGTCTGGGGATATGAGGGAGAGAACTTTAGGGAATAGTTTATCTTCCGACATAAGCAGCTATTTTTATGTCTATTTCTTGCTTATTTACTATAACCTTTAATATGAAGAAATTTGTATGTGTTCTAACACTCAGCAGTGTTGGAAGCAAAAAGTAATAACGCACTGACACATTCTGCCTCAGATATAATCTAGTGACTAGGTAAGTGGTCAGTTTAAAACTCCTCTCCACCTTTCTGCCTCAAAAAACCCTTGCACTAGGCAGCCTTGGGCCATCCTCATTACATGTGGGAGAAGTGGACCTTACAGCATGATCTGCCCACTGCAAGGAGCAGCAAACCATGCTCAAAACAGTCTACTGGCAGCCCTTCTTCTGGAGTGAATCAAACCTGAAGGTCCCGTCCTGCTCATAGCACAGCTTTGGGGCACCCTTTCAATAATTTTTGCTATGCTGATTTTGGTTTCTGCCATGGGAAGAAGCTCTTGGCAGGCTAGAGTGGATATGGGGGCTCCTTGACAAATTTAGCATGGAGATTCCTTTGGTCACATGGCTTGACAATGGTTCCTGAGCAGTATTTTCTAACTATCCAGACTACTCCCTGGTTTGATTCCTTAAAGAGTGATCTGTAGTCATGAAATGCCTAAAATGATCCAGACCAAACTGTCCCTGGTTTGGGCCATGGTTCATTGATTTCTCTTTGAGCAGATAGTGAGCTGTGCATAGCCATCTAGGTGGGAAGTTTGTGACAATCTCTCAGAAGGATGGGACAGAAAAATTGAATAATACAACCTGATCTAGTTGAAGATGTTCCTGCTCATTGCAGGGGGGTTTGATTAGAGGACCTTACAAGATCCCTTCTAGGCCGAACTATTCCATGATTCTGTGCCTGCCTCTCAAGTTCTCTTTGCTTTGCACACTAGGTGCTGCTTTGACAAACATACCCTTGACAGGACAACGGGTAATGATTTTAAACTAAAGGAGGGTAGATTTAGATTAGATATAAGGAAGAACTTTTTTTGCAATGAGAATGAAACACTGGCACAGTGTGCCCAGGGAGGTGGCTGATGGTTTCCAGGGCCCCATCTCTGGAAACATTCATGGTCAGGTTGGAGAGGGCTCTGAGCAACCTGATCTAATTGAAGCTGTCTCTGCCCATGGCACAGGAATGGGACTATGTGACCTTTAAAGGTCCCTTCCATCCCAAACTATTCTATGGTTCTATGATCTAAATGCAAAAATATAGAACTGAGTTCTCACAAAGCACCACATCAGCCTCTGGCTCTCTGAACTTTTCCATTTTTATTTGGAATAGCATTGGCCAGTGCAGAGGCAAACAAATTGTTAATGGACTACTGTACATGGATAAAAATTATTTCTGGGAGTTTGTCCAGCTTCTTAAAACATATTGTGCTTCTGAATACTAGAGCCAAGTCCATGAACATATTTTTCTGTGTATCTGGAAATGTTCTTACTCAGCTATTTCTATAAGACACAGCTTCCCGGCAGATTATTTGCACTATCAAAAGTGTGGGATGCCGCAGTTTTTATGCCGCCTACGCACAGGCAGCGGTGCCCGGCGCCCCGCTGGATGCGGCTGTCTGAGAGTGCGGGGACAGTGACACCTAGAGCCGGCAGGCAGCACTCTTATCCCTCGGCTCTAGCTCTTGCAGCAGGGGAGGGGCTCGCACAGTCGGGATTAACCGGTCCAGTGGCCGCAGGAGGTGATTCTGCTCCCGTGGTCCGCTCTCATGAGACTCCACCTGGAGTACTGCATCCAGTGCCCCCAAGATGAGAAGGATGTTGACCTGCTGGAGCAAGGAAGGTCATGAAGTTGTCAGACGGCTGCAGCACCTCTCCTATGAGGACAGGCTGAGAGAGTTGGGATTGTTCAGGCTGGAGAAGAGAAGGCTCTGGGGAGACCTTATTGCAGCCTTTTGATCTTTGAAGGAGGCCTATAAAAATGATGAGGGCAAACTTTCTCTTAGGGCGTGTTGCTATGGGATAAGGGGTAATGGCTTCAAACTGAAGGAGGCTAGGTTTAGATTAGATATGAGGAAGTAGTTTTTGGGCATTTGAGGTCAGGTTGAATGAGGCTCTAAACAACCTATTCTAATTGAAGCTTTTCTTTATCCATGGAAAGTGAGTGGGACTAGATGACTTTTAAAGGTCTTTTCCAACTCAAACTATTCTGATTCTGTGATTTTCCTACATGCTGCTCAGGGATGTGTGCTCACATGCAGCATGTAGTTTGGAAAGGGGTGGAACAGTGGGGGCCAAGAGCAGAGGGTGGACTGAAAGTGTGGAGGTGACAGGGCTGTCAGAACAGAGGCACTTGCCCCTTTCTATTACAATTACTGAGGCAGGCCAGTGAAAGGCTATTTCTTCACAACCTCTGTGTATCCTCTGGATCATTCAGTGCAGAATGCTTTGCAGTTGCTCTCTTCGTGTGCTCACAACTGCTGCTCCTTTGCAGCCAAGACCTTCTCCACTGGCAACCCACATTGCTCTGATACTGACCAAAGAAGCAGGAGAGCTGCTGTTCTGTGGGTGTCTTCAGTGATGAGCTGTCACAATATCACAGAGCTGACGCCTGACTTTTGGATGCAAATAATTGTTTTCTCTTCAGTGAGCACATCTATGAATATTGCATCAGTGTTTACTTTTCTACTTAGGCTTTTATAGCTTTATATGAATAATATATACTCTTCCTTCAGCGGAGTAAGGTTTCCTTTTATTCTATTTCTTGGCCCAAAATTCATGTTGATATGAATGGTCCCAGCCAAAAGCAGAATCTGGTGAAGTGGAATGTGGTATTTTAAATTTCATTCTGACATATCAAGCATTGAAAATTCTTAGTATAAGCAGTGAGTTGTTAAATCACAACCATGGTAGATATAAATGTAAATGTTGCCACACCAGCACAGTATTACAGCAGGGTTTACATTTTCTGTGGCCACTGCAGCTGTGAGTTGTTGTTCCAGTGTTATTTGTGACTAAGACAACTGCATTTCAACTAACTAGTGGACAATATGATGTTTTGTTCAAATTAGTTACTGTGCAAAGATACATGGAAGAAAAGAAAATGTGGAAAATGTCTCCTCTACTGTGTGTTGAAAACAAGCTGCTTTGGAAAAATTTCTCAATCATTTGTATTCCATTCTAGCCACAAAGCCCTAGCACTGGCTATTATATTTTAATAATCAGAGGGAAAAATCACAGCTCTGTGTTTTCTTAGTCTATTACATATTCATCAGAAAATTATTCTGTCTAAAAGGAAGAGCTGCTCATGTTCACTGTCAGGATGCCAGGGGTTTGCAGGACTCTTATTCAGAACAGATAGTATTTGCCTTGTGCTGATTTTTTTTCTCTGCAAATATACACAAGAGAATGAAGATGATAATAGAAAAACAGTTTGGCAAATAAAGCAAAACGCTGTCAAATAAGTGAAATAATAAATAATTTTTAAATGTGAAATAAAATAATTATGCAATGGTATGGAGGCACAGCTGTGACACAGGAAAATTAGAAGATACTCTGTGAAAGGGAAGAGCTAGCAAGAGCAAAACTTGGAGGGGAGAGGGCTGCTCACAGGCATCATTCAGTAGAATGTGCAACCAATTCTGCAACCTCTACAGAAAATCAGTAGGCATCAGACTAGAGAACAGTATGGAGACAATCACCTGAATCAATCAATTAATGCTCTCTACAAACATAACAGATGAGTGAAATTTGGCTTGAACTCTGACTGTGAGAACTGTGTGTGATGCTACTTTTCCCCACAAAGCAGAGCCAAAAAATGTAAAAAATGTAAAAATCTTATGCCAGGGTTGATAGACTCTCCCAGTGAGATTTCTCTTACCATCCTGAAGATCCCTGTAAACTGGCAGCAGAATTATCTCTGCGGCTCTAAGAATGGTTCAGTAGACATGCAGTGAGTATAGCTCCATGTAAGTACAATGAAGCAAAAGTTAATATAACGTGCATTATAATGCTAAGTGCTCATCTCTGTCCACTTCCTTGTAACATGAGAAAGAGAGATATTCTAGTGGGAAAGAAAGGCAATCTATTTCTTTCTAATCTAAAAAAAAAAAAAAGATTCAGATAACCTATAGAAATCTATGGAATTCATAGATATTGCCAAAAGGTAAATTTTTAAACAGGAATGTATTAGCAAAAGGTGCACACACAAATAAGAGCAATTATTATTCACTTTCTGTCTTCAGCATCATTCCTCAGAAACATCTTGTATTTTATACCTCTACAAAGAAAATCTTGTATAATTTAGACTTCAGGTTTGGAGGTGGAAAAAATTTGCTCTTAATATTGAAAATTATTTTCTTTCATTAGTCATTCTGCATAGACACAACTTATTAAACTGTAGCTTCAGCCTCTTAGGTAATTTCTGTACAGTGTAAATTGCCATCTGGATGACAAATACTGTGGATGACAAATACCACAAAAACTAACTCTAATACCTGTTTTCCTTATTTTAGAAAGGCTGTATTCATTAAAATGAATCATTATCTTAACAATACAGTATACTGAATAAAACCTCTTAAGAAACATTGGAGCCAGGGTAAAGAACCTGATGTGCTCTTTTCTTTATTAATATAACCTCAGCTGCACCTCAGGATATCACTGTTCAATCACATTGCTGCTCTAATAGATGAGAAAAATTTCCAGCAATTCCCTCTGTCTCTGTTCTGATTTTCAGATCACAGAGCACAGTTGCTGCAAATACAGTTATGGTGTTGCTGATCCATTATCATTTTACAAAACCATCCACTGTGAGTAATAATTTCAAGTAATGCTCAGAGGGTAGCACCTTGCACTTGGGCTACTGTAAACATGCCAGATTTCATAGTTTATTGCACAAACATGGGAACTTAATATATTTACAGAAAGGGGCCTTGGATTTCCTGGCTAAAATAAAGTAGCTTTGCATAGATTTGGAGGATAAATTTTCCCTATTGTGTGGTGCTGAATATGCTTTCTACATTCTTAATTTAAATTGTAGGGATTGTCAGTGTAATTGTTTGAAGCAAAGCTATGTGCCAACACGAAAGTACAAGCTGTGGAATAGTTTTATGGTGATATCCTATCAGAAGGAATTTGCAAAGCACCATGGATCAGTAAACTGAGTTTGAGGTGGGGAGGCAGGGATTTCTGTGCTCTGATCTGTCTCTTCTACCAACTCCTTAGAGCACTTTGGGCATGGCACATCAATCTCCAGACATATTCCTAACCACTGGATTGAGGAATGGCTGGATGTTGTGTCCATCTGAAGTGATGTAGCAAAGACAAGAACCTTAACCTGAGGTGCAGTAAAAGTCCTACTTGCTACTATTTGTTCACATCATTTAAGAAGAATGAGAGAATACAATTACAACCCCCCACACATACTTTCTGAAAGACCTAAAAATACATTTCTCTCATTTGGCACCTATATTCCATTTTGGTCTGTAAGATCATAGAATCATGAAATGGATTGGGTTAGAAGGGACTTTGAAAGAGATCTAGTTCCAGCCCCACTGCCATGAGCAGGGTCACCTTCCACTTGGTCAGGTTGCTCAAAATCCCATCCAACCTGACCATGAACACCTCCAGGGATGGGGCGCCCACTTATAAATTCAGTATACCCAGATACACTTATAGCACTAAGGCTGTGTAGCAGAGATTGGTTTGTGTCCATACTGCTAAACTCTCTTTGCCTCCAGAGAAGCAGGGCCTGGATACAGACTTCCTCCTGGGGATGGTTTGTGCCTGTGATCATGCCCAAACCATAAATTGCTTTGGAGTGCTCTTGTTGTCAACAGCTAAAAACAAACCAGGGCTGCAATGATTGATATGTAGCACTGTCATTCAGTGCCTAGGATTGTTTTCCTGGCAGTGTGGGTTTTTTTCAAGATGTAGCTTGCACATGAAGTATGCAGTGTGGGTGTAGCAGCTGATACTAGGGGAGCAGTCCTGATTGAAGCAGTTGCTTATTGCCTTTTAGGTAATTGTCTTTTCAGTGCAGGGTGTCCCTGAAGCCCTGCATTGTGGCTTCCCTCCTTCTCGGGCCATCTCAACTAGCTGGAAGGCCACACTGATTTCTGGCATCTGCAGTTTAGATGAAGAGTAAAGGCAAGGACCTTGGGCTACCTGGGCTACTGAGGTGGGAGAAAATACTGTAAGTAATGGGGAGCATGAGGTGGGATCCAGCTTCAAGAGTCTCCTGCTCAATGCCATAGAGGTCTGTATTGGCATGTGGATTCATCACTAGATTCATCAACACAATAATGCTGTGCCTCCAGCCTGCATTTCTGGAACATATCTGTGAGTGCACAGTAACTCTAAAAACTTTCTGCAAGTGCCAGATCTTTGAGTTGCATGAAAGTCTGTTCTGTCCAACCCATTAGAGACATCTTTGCTTATCTGCAGTGTAGGAAGAGGGCAGGAATGTGAATTGTCCCCTTTCTCTGGAGAGGAAGTGAACTCAGTCACCAGCCTAACAAAGACCCTCTAAAACCCATATTTTAACTATTTGACTCCTGGCTGGTTGAGAAGCTGTTTTGGTTGTGTTTAGAGCTCTTTGAAGCAAATCTCTGTGGGAGTTGTAATCTAAATTAATAAATAAAAATAACTGTGTACCATTGCCCAAACTTAGACCCACAGTCCATTTCCCTGTCTGTGGCACGTCTTAAAATTACTTCAGATTACTGTGGGTGGATGGTAGGTTTCCACTCCTATTTCCGTCTCTGTTTTCAATTGTCCTACATCCCTTTTTTCTTCCCTTGCAAAGAAATAAGCTTTCCAAAGCACATGACTCTCACTTTTGGGAGTGGTTAATTCAGGCAAATTAACCTACCCTTGCTTAGAGAAATTCTTCTGATGCAGCTTCATGTCCTTCTGCTCTCATGTACAGGGGAATGCTCTGCTTAGCATATACAGTCTATGCTTACCCTTGGTTTTGCCTTTAATGTCCTCTGGGGTTTAGGCAGGAATTTTATAATAATTTTATTGTATTCCCAGGTCTCTCATCTGGCATTTATTCTTGTGACTCCAGTTGCTACTGGCTTTAGCGTGTACACAGGAAACCACAGTGCCAATCAGTGTCGTTCCCAAGGTGACAGGAAACCCTATTTGGTCGGATGTTGATTGTGCTTGTCTTTACGGCTCCACCCATCACATTTTCTTCCTTTTTGGCTTAAGTTAAGACAAATTAATCAGTGGCTGCCATCTGGTAGACAGTTTTGGTGGGTTTGCAGGGATTTGTCCAGCTGATCTTTTGAAAAGTCACACAAGGGAAAATATCCATGTTAATATTTAAGTGCTTCTTGAGCCTGGAATTTACAGGTCCACTGTTGCCCTGAGCACATGAATAATTTCAGTTGTGTGAGTGATCCCCTTGTATTTTTCAGCAGCAGTTTTGGGTCTTTAAGTGCTGTTTGGAAATCAGAGAGTTAAACTCTGGTGCAGCTTTCCAGTGACTGATTTCCTCAGCTCCTCTCTGCCTCTAATTTGTTTCTGTGCTTGACCATCCAGGCATGGTTTCTGTGACTGCTTCACCAGCTGTCCTAATGTGCAAGCAGAGTGGGACATCTGGGAAAGTGAGGAGATGCACATTAGCTGGACTTGAATGCTCCGAGCATCTCGTCTCAGCCCTTAGCAGGATGTGTCCATCTGTGACATTTGCAACCTAATATATCACCTCTTCACAATGGTATGTTGGAAGTGCTGTGCTAAGGGACAAAAGCACCAGCTTCTTTATGAGATTGGTTTGTAAGCAGGAAGTATCTCCTGAGCCCTTGACTAGTACCCACAAGTACTGGTTTCTGCTAAACAACATACAAGGAAGCATCCATATCAGATGTACAGAGTTCTGATATTTAGAAGGAAGGTTGATTTTTCACATTTGGGGTTTGTATAGAAAAGTTTCCTTAATGTCTGAAAAAGACTAATGCTTCAAGTTAAAACAAAAATATTCACCTTTCCTCTTGTTTTGGAATGCATTTATCTCTGTTCATGATCTTTATTTTACAGGGCAGCCTAAAGCTGAACTAAGTTCAATTCCCTTTAATTTAAAATGTTAGGAACAGACAAAGAAAACCGTTAAAGAAAGAAAAGAAAAAAATCAAAGTGCCTCCAAAACTGCAATGTAAGATATCCAAGTATTTATTTGAATTGCAAGAAGCCATGTGCTGGGCAGTGCTTACATCCAGCTTATCTTGTAGCCATCAGGTAACAGTCCAGGCCATGAATCTCTTCTTTGAGTGCAATCATAATTAATTTTACTTCTATGCAGTGCTAGGAGAACTCCTCAAAATTATAAGAATCAACTAATTATACTACTTCTTTTTTTGAAAAATCCAGTTCTGGATATTCAGCAGAGATCTCTTGCATAGTCAAAGCTAGTATGTACAGAAAGCTTAACATTGTTAGCTAGCAGAAATGTCTCCTGTGTGCACTTACACCTTTGCTCAAGGAGTACTGCATATAAATCTATGGGACAGAGTATTTCTTAGCTCTTGCTGGAAATTCTCTTTAGCATTCTCTCAGTGCCTTGGTCACAGATCAGGATCCCTCTGTGCAAGACTCCATATGTACACAAAAATGCAATGTTCCTCTAACCCAGAGACTTACATTCTAGACATCAGACAAAGTAGTAAATGCATACGGGCAATCAGATATGCCTCAGCAAACAGAGAAGCAATAGCATCATGGCAGAGATGAGGATGCCCAAAGTATACCATGAGAATGGCTCAGCCAAAGAAATAGTGCCCAGAGGCAGAGCTGATTCCATGCAACACTGACATTTCAGCCAGGCTCTTGCTAGAGGTGTCCGCTTTGATACCATCACATCCAAGCTGATGCACCCATTTGGTTAGGCTTTGAAACTTAGCTGAGTTTCCAAGATATTTCAGGAACTCTTTTTGTGATTTTCCTACTAAGATAAATGGGACATTAATTGGTTAAGTGATCCAATATGGTATTGCAAATCAGTGCCTATCTTCATGAAATACCTTGCCTTTGAACCCTCCATTCATTTCTCTAACCAGGGGAGCCTATAAGAAGCTACAAAAATATTTCTTTTTGGGACAGGGACTTTTCCTTATGTTCTCTATCAAAGAATGTACTTTGATGCTTAACAAACAGAGAGTATTGTTATTAATTTATGGTATCTATAATTATCCTTGTTATGTTAATATTGTGATTTGATAAGAGGAGCAAAACAGAACACAGTAACTTCAAATGACCGCTCAAATATGCGATAGGCATCAGAAAGGGAAGTAGTGTATATAATTCCCACACAAAAATATGTTGTTAAGTACAATGTTTCTCTAGGGAATTCAGTCTCAGTGCTTCAGGATGACCAATGGCAGCTCCCTGGAAAACTGCTGCCAGCAAGAGATGGGGCTGGTGCTGGGCAGGAGGCAGCTGGGTTTTCCCCTCTGCGAGGGCTGACTCTTCTGCTTCCCACCATCCCCTGACAGCAGCATCTCCTGTTTTTGAGATGTCTCAAATCCTTCCTGAGTCATAAAAAAAATCCCCTGGGACTCTGCGGCATAGTCCAGAGGCTTTCAGTTCCTTTCCCTGGATTTGATAGTGGATCTAAAAGCACAGTCTTACAAGAAGAGAAGGAAAGCAATCCCAATGGCAGAAAAGTACACAAAAGTTAAAAAAATGTAATTTGCATGGACTTGTTTCACTCCAGACTCTGTTTTTGCTTGTTTGGTCTCAGTGGATTTATAGACATATCTGGGAAGAGAGTTTGGCCCACAGAGCACAATACTGAATAGGTTTGCAAAAGAAGGCAGCATTGTGAAAAGCAGAAAGCTGGTATTGTAATTAATCCTCAAGTTAATCCTTTAGCTACAGAGCGTGCATTTGTAATTTACTGATAAGATTATAATGAAATAATTTTTTTCTCCTTCATCACAAGGATTTTCACAAAGGTAGATGGTTTAAATAACCCTCTAGTCCCCATGTATAGTCCTCACTATTGCCTGGCTCCCAGCTACAGAGCTCATCATCCAGGGTCAGTGCAGAAGTCATAAGGTGGGTTAAGAATGCTGTATGAAGGAAAAACTACAGAAGGGAAACACCAGGCACAAAGATGGGAAGGCACCCTTTGGTTCAGAACATTCTAAAGTACAGATTGGCAGAAGATGGAGAACATACTGAAAATAAGTAACAGTATTAATTAAGTAATCAATAATTCCTGCTTGCTTTGTTCTTGTGTTCTTTCCCTAAACCTCCTCTTTCTATTGAAAATGGGATACTGGTCAACCTTTGGCTTTACACCAAATTTATATTCACATTTCTACATTACTTCAATGTATGTTAGCCTGACCTATATTACATCATTAGCCATATGAAGCCCTGTGTGTTGGAACTGTTTGTGCTGAAATGGAGTGGAGGTCAGGTTGGGAGTGATTTCAGCTTATCTTTCAGTTATGACTTTTCTCCTTTCTCTTTATTTCATAATGCAATGTGCATTTAGAGGAATACTGCTTTTGTCAGGTTCCTCACTTTTCCCTCCTTTATTCAAATTCATAGGAGTAAATTTAAATCAAGCTGTTTAAGTTTCTAAATGCCATGGATCCTTTGCTAATAGAGGACTGTGAATCTGAAGCAATTGTTATTATGTGACTCCAAAATTTTTAGTCTGTTTGGACTCATTGATGGTGTGTATGAGAAAGAGTAGATCAGAAAGCCTTTGCTCTGGCCTTCATCTCTAGGCACAGGTACAGATGCATTTCCCTGTTCTAGAGTCCTGCCTATGCAGCCCCCTATAGGAGTGTCTCTGATGATGGCAGGCAGTCCAAGTTCATGGACTTTAAGGGATCTGCTGAGGTCTGTAGAAAAGAGCTCCAGATCACTTATCTGTCATTTCCTCATCAGCTTTTCAGCCCTAAATGGGACTGCACTTGGCAATATCTCTTTTAAAGGTCTACCTAACCTCTGAAGTGCCAGATAAAGTACACCTTGGCATGAAGACATTTGCAGCTCTCTTAAAAGCATTTAAACATCTCTCTGTTTCGAATTGCAAGCCTAAGTGGATTTCCTAAACTTTATTTTCAAAGGGAATGCAGGCACTTTTCACATTAATATACTTGTTTTGAGCAAGCCTTCCCATAGAAAGCAAGGCTGGAAAGCCAGACTATGACAGTGGATCAAGAAAAAAAAAAAAAAAGCTGGAAAGAGAAAGGTTTATATACAAAGCTTAGGTGTCAGGTCTGGAGACTTTAGAAGCAGCTAAAGAAAGGGCAGATCTAAGAGCACATTTATGGGTCCTGTCCCTAAGAGCTTAAATCCCATCAATTCATTGTACAGCTTAGTCACCCTGGAAATGGAACTGTGTTCCAAAGTGGATGTGCTCCAAGGATTTGGGCTCGGTACAGGCAGCCTTAGGTGCTTTTTCTGCTGTGTGACCGAGTTGAGCTGTTCTACCGGCTCCCTTTGGAAACGTCCATAGGTGGCGCAGGTCTGCTGAGCAACGTTGTGGGTCTGGAGGTTTTGCATTCCTCAGAAACTGCTGCTGTTCAGTAATTTCTTCAAAGTGCACTAACAATTCATTTGTCTGCTTAGAAATCTTCCGTGTGACACTTGCAGTAGTTTAAAGATAATGAGGACCAAGTCAAATAAACAAGGAATGTGCTTTTTTATTATCTTAAGGTTGACAGGGTGTAGTAAACGCCTCTTTTCCCAGATGTTCCTTCCTGTCTTTCCCAAATGGCAAACTCACCAGGAAAGAACTCATTGTACTGATTAGCCTTCAAGTCACAATAAAAAATAATTTTCTCCTACTGATACTGTCTGAAGATACTACCCATTTACATTACGAATATTCCCACCCATGTCTTTTTCCAGGTCAGCTGGTTTTGGTTAAAGTCTCAAAAAAGTATTGAAGGACATTAATGTGCAAATAGATTACATATTTGATTGTTTGGATGTAAGGGTTATAGATTATATTCCTTAAATGACCAGCAAGTAGAATTTGTGCTTAAGAGATTAATTATTATGGAATACATGAAGCTAAATTGACTTACCTAAGGCTCCTCCTATGAACAAAAACAAACCAACTTTTTTTTTTCATCTAAAAGATGAAACATCTAAGATCCATTTTTCATTTATTTAATTGTAGACCAACTGAATAGCAGAAAATGTCAGTTAAGTAGTCTTAAAAAAACACTTCCTTGAAGCTATTGCTGTAGTGTTGCACCTCTCCATCCTCACTGATTAGATCCATTTTCCTAGATAGGCTGTTCTCTGTATAATGCAGACAAGCACCCTCTGGGGATGATGTAGTGCTCAGTGAAGAAGTGAGCCTTGCATGTTCTGGGAAAAGTAATCTGGCTTTGCCCTTGGATAAGAGATCTAAATTGGCAGTGGTGGTACATAGCTACAGCTTCTCCAAGGTCTCACAGAGGTACTTATGAACTAGAAGCATAGAGGGGAAACTTATACAAGTATGAGAAAAATATTTTGCAAATTGCTTTTTTTCTTAAATTTCAAGCAAAATATACAGCAGACAGAATATGTGGTGGTTTTTCCACAGTCCTTGCTGGATTACTCTAAATAAACACATTATCTGAGCTCCTTAAGTTGTGCATTTATTTAATATGTGCAGCCCTAGCAGTCAATTGTTATTACTCCCCATTCTCTTTTCCTTTTTCCTCTTCTTTTAACTCCTTTTGCTTATACTCATTGTAGCTTGGTTTAAATTAGCATGTGCATTAATCAGAGAGAGAACAGGTCATCCGGTAAGTTTGTGCAATGAGGCCTCCCATATGAAATAGAAATGAAATGCAAGCAGATAAGAATAGTAAGAAACAAGACTGCATTCAATTAAAGCTCTACCATGTAAAGAAAATTAACCACTAATTGGTAAACATTTGTTCAGCTCTTGGAACAAACAGTTCAAATAAGCACAACAAATTAGCATCTTCATTTGTTTTTACTTCTGAACATTTAACTCAATTTTCACTCATGCTGCAGACACATATATGTGACTATGAAGCAGAAACAGAGCTTTATGTTGCCATTCAAACTTTATTGAAGATGTAAGCTTGCGTGACAAAATGCAATTTGACTGTAGAAATAATCTACAGGAAAAGATGGGAGGCTGTTTAAGCTTTGCATTTTTGAACAGTCAGTTCCCGTAGCTGAGCAGCATTGCCTTATCGAGGGCAGAACAGGAGTGAATTGGCAGAACATTAGAAAGCCTGATTAAAAGAGGGAAAGTTGAAACTACACTCATGTCAGCTGTTTTCCTCTACAGGATACTGAGCCATTCCTGTCCTAACCAGATACTGATTGCTTAAAACTTAATCCAGAAGTACTTGTCAAAACCGTTTCCTCAGCTCATTTTGACCTGCTGAGCTGCGAGTAGATCCTGAGAATTGTTTGCAATTTAGTGCTAGATGTATTGGCCTCCTCTTACTCATAGCTGTGGGAACAAGATCAGACTCTCTGGAGAGAACATAAAGTGCCTCCAGGTCTCAAAAAAAACTATTTAAACTTCATAGCTGAGGCTCCAGATCTGTTTCTGTGGACTCAGAGAGAAAGATGGAATATGCTGCCAGGAGATTGCTTATAGCTAGGATGCTACAGAGAATTGGAAGTCTTGCCTCACAGTAGCCATATATCCCTCTTCTTCTTTCAGTAGGTACACATCTTAATGTCATCATTTCCAGATCCCTTCCTCAGAGTCAGAAAACATCAGTGTTAAGAGTGACAAATAGAGAAAAATAAGGATACAACACTGGAATACTATGAGGAGAGCTGTGTGACAGAACAAACATGAATAGAAATAGCAGATATTCTTCTCAAGAAGATGCATTCTTCATATTGCCTTTCTTAGAGTCCTGAGCTTAAAAATATTCCATCTATGGCTTTCAGGTGATAGGTATTAACTTCAGTGTTATATCCAATTAGCCTCTGTAAATTAGGTCCTTGGTTTGGTGAGATGGGGCTGCTCACACCAATGGCTACAGGATTTGTCTCAGGCACAGATATCTGCAAGGCAGAGTAGAAATAATATAAATATCAGTGATACTAACCATTTAATTGTTAAGCATGTTTGTGGAAAACTGGGCTAATACCTATCTTGTCCAGGATCTCCTCTTGAGAGGAAAAATCAGAGCCAGAGGAATGTTTATCTGTGAGAGGAATAAGGTTTTGGAGATGAGGCCATGAATCCATAGAAAAAGGTTTACTGTTCCTGTGCATGGTAAGAAGTCAGTAGGTAATTTCTAGTGGTTTAAATAGCACTGGTATGTCAGGGGATAGCAGGAGAGTGGGGAAGGTCAAGTTTTTACCTACTGCTTACCCAAGTGCTGAAGGTGGAACTAAGGTCCTGAATTTTTTGCTTTTATGCGTAATAAAATAGCAGCAAAATAACCAGACATGAACTGAGCAGAATAGATCCTTCAAGGTATCAGATTCTATCAATTTAGACTGGTCATAATGCAAAGTAAATTCTCGTTTGGCCTTGTTAGTTGGTTGATCTCAACTTCTGATTTTTGAGTACTTCAATCTGGGGTGTGATACAGGTTTGGTTTGTTGAAAATGTCAATAACCTCAGGTCAGAATGATTCCTAAAAGCCACAGCTCTTGTTCAAGTGAAACGCAGAATTGTTAGCAGGTAAAGCAGAGAGCATTTGGAAAGCTGAGTTTTCATTTTGGGTATGCCAAGCATCTGTATATCAGTGGTTCATGGGGCACCTGGGAGTGTAAAAATTAAAAGTGCAATAAATACTATGTGCAAATATTTGTATGTTAGGGTGAAATACACATACTTACCTAGAGATTTTTAATTCATTATTTTCTCATACTAATACTGATGATACTGATTAACCTTTGTGGAAAGGAAGAGTAAATAGGAGGATAATTACATTAATGGGTATTGTATATTATCAGAACTCATGGGGTTTTGTATCAGAATATTCTTTAGTATGTGCTGTAGCACAACAGAAAATTGAAATTTATGACCTCTACCTTTCCAAGGAAAGAATGTAGATGTAAGGAAAATGAATCTTCATATTTCAAATTGGTTAATAATAGATTTTTATTGTATTCTTAGAAGACTTGTTTGAGATAGTATGCTGATGCTCAGAAGAAAATCAAGAGATTATCACACCCATTAATGTAACCATGCTCTCATTCGCCCCTACTTTCCAAAGATATCCAGTAATATCAGCAGCACATGGTGCCTATATATTTCAGGCTAGCAAGTACAGAGGAAGAACTATATATATGGATTTTGGAAAAATATATAAACTGTCCTTATGCATTAGAAGCAACTATTTAATAGTACTGTGAATGTTACTTTAAAACTTATCAAATTATTGCTTCAAATGAGAGTCATCTCTTAACCTTCTCAGGACTGTCTGTAATGGATATTATAAATCTTCATTTGTGAAGAAATGTCCCAGTTGTTTATTAGATGATTCATATTACCATTTGCCCAAGGCAGTAAGAAAACAGCAATATCTTCAGTCATTTGAAAAAATTATTTTAACCTCTTTGTACTTCTGCTTTTCTACTTTTCCTTTTTTCAATGCTGATTTTTCTTGATGAAGTCAGAGTTTCATATTTTTATTTATTTTCTATTGGTATAGAGGATTAATAACAATACTAAATACTTTTCTAATTTGCTGTACTTTTCACACTTCACTGGTGTTTTATATATTACATTAGTTCATCTACATCACCATGTCTTCTCTTAGCTATTTTACTAAAAGCAGAAAGAAAGCCAAGAACTGTATTTTTTCCATTGTTCTTTTTTCCTAATATACTTTTTTTCCCCCTTTGAACTGCTCTACTGAAACATAAAACTAGATACGCAGGTGGAGTCTGGCAGCAGTAAGGGAGTAAGTGCTGGAAAGGCTGTGCCTAGTTGTGCTCTCCCAGTGCAATTGCAGCAGAGCAAACCTCACCTGCACGCAGTGCATTTGCTGATAGATGGACCCGCAAGGTGAGAGACTCAGGACTAATGTCTAGGCCTAGTCTGTGAGCACCAGAGCACCAAAAGGCATGGGGGAATTGTGGTGTTTTTCTCTTCAGTAAAACCCAGGGAGAGTAGCCCTGTGGAATGTTCCCAGTACAGGCGGGATCTGAGGACCCAAAGCAAACTCTCCCCAGCAGCTGCATCCAGCTGTGCTCCTCATGCTAATTGATGGCTTTCTTCACCCACATGCCTGACCCAGCTCTCTCCTGGACTGCACAGCAGCTCGGCCGGGTGATGGCACAGGAGGATGCACCTCGTGTCCTAGTTCTGGGGTCAGAGGGCAATGACTCCTAGAGGGCAGCAGCCATCACCGCTGCTTCCAAAACTGCTAGAGGGACAATGAGAAGCCGAGGCTCAGGAATCTGGGTGTTCCATTTTTCATGAGTGCTGAATAAACATGTGTATTTAAAGAAATCATTCAGCTCAAATAAACAACTGGGAAAACGTGTAGGGCAATTGGATTTTCATAATCAAATCTATGGCTTAATTTTAGGATCAGGGAAGACCTGGAAATGACCTCACTAATGTTTAATAGGGCTTTAGTAATTTGGTGGCCCTCCAAAGTGGGCAGGTGGAGCTTCCTTAAGAATTCCTTAAGAATTTTTAAACAAACATTGCTTTTTAAAATTTTTATTTTATCATGCCTTGTAAAAAAAATCTACTTCTATAGTGTATTATTTAAAATACTCTGGTTAATTCTCATCAGTAGACTTGTTCCTATTATCCAAGTGAAAAGAGATCTGTGGGTATGTAGTAAGACACTCCCCCCCCCCCTCCCCTCCCCCCCCCCCCCCCCCCAGCCTCTGGTATTCCAGACAATACACAGACACAAGTGGTTTCCTGATTGCACTTATTCACGTACCCAGTGATGAGGTGGCTGTCCCAGCCAGTGGAACTTTGGACGAATTAGTCTCCTGACAATTTTAATATAATGTTGTCACAAATGTTTACAATTCCTCAGATTCCTCACATGGTACTCTTCCCCATCAAGACAAAACCTCGAGAGGATGCTGGGGTAGGTGTATCATAACAAAACCTTATTTGGCCCAGACTATTCACTTGGGGAACGTAAAGAATATAAAGTTAGTTAAAAGGGGAAAAAAAAGCTTGGCTGGGAGAAATAAGGGAAAACCCATGTGTATGGGTCCCTTACTGTAATTTGAAGTGGAAAAATACCAGTCAGGAGATATATACATGCATACATATATATATATACATACATACATACATATATATATATATTTATATTTTTTTATATATATAATGTATCTCCAAGTAAAATGAACTGTCTGATTTGAAGCGTCACTGGTTTGATTGTGATTTCCTTATTCAAAACTTAATGTAGGCAAGCTCTAATTACCAAAAATGGGCTTTATTTTAGGTGGTACCTCCTTGTTGCCAGCCTTGTGCAGTCCCTCCTAGTAAGGTGGAAACAGGTGAGCCCAGTAGGTAACCTCTTTCCATCCAGGTAGCAAAAGAGAAGAGAATTCTTGCTTTTGATTCTTTAACAGAGAGTGAGGAATTTAATTATTAGAGGATCATTGAGAATCCAGAGTCTAGAGTAGGACCTGAGACTATAAGCATCTTCTATTAGAACATACAAACACATCATGGTTCAGGCCCTTCCTCATCTTTCAAGACAATGCAAAATGTTCTGTTCTGTTTTCAACCCTGTTCCTCGGCATAAAGAAGGCAATAGAAGTCTGTGTGATCAATGCTACTATTGGTTATAGCATTTCTAATGTATGTAAATGTTATTTAAAGAATTTTATTAATTGAAGACTAATTCTTCAAAAAGGTTCTTTGAGATACCCATATTTATGGAAGAATTACCTCTAGAACTGTGATCTATTGTTTGTCCTCTTATGAACTTCTATGAAGATTGCTTTATATTCAGTTTTAATTCACTGTGTACCTTTTAATGCATTAAATATGCACTTAAGAACTGGTTCTTTCCAGAGTAAGTAAGATCCTCAAGACCAGTGTTCATCAATAATCCCCATAAATGGTAAAAGCTGTAAACTCACAGTTATAATTAGATCAGGTATATTTTTTTGTTGTTGTTAAAAAGGAAACTGCCCTGTTGCCAAGACTGTCAGTTATAACAATGTAAAAGCCAAAGAAAATATTAACATTTTCACTGTACTTTGTTACTGGACAATGAGAATACTTTTCCTCTATATCAGGAAATCTCAGTAGGCTCTCCCAGAAGTATGTCTGAACCTAAATTGCTACCCATTTCTCAAGCAAAGGTAGTCTAAGCAGATTTGGAGGGATTCATTGCACAGCTCTTCTGTGGATTTCTGGATGGTTTTCAAAAGACTGGATTTGCAATATATGTACTCAGAGCCACCTGTTTTAGGCCTTTTTCCATGGAATAAATTGCTAGTCATGGTCAGAAGAGGTGCTTTGGTCAGAAATTCTGTGGAATAAATTGCTAGTCATGGTCAGAGGAGGGGTTTTGCGACAGAGAGGTCTAACAGGATGTTTTCCTTGAGAAGTGGTGTGGACCTGAGAACTGATTTTCCCTCACAGTCTGTCACAGTCCCCAGGGAAATGGCATAGGCATATGAGCCAGCACCCTCCTGCAGGGTCCAGCTGAGAGCAGCCACTATGGTGTGCCCACTTCCCAGACTGTCACAGCTCTGGATCTGGGTGTGAGTGCTGGTATTGCTGGCTGGGGCTCCAGTACCATGCAGGCTGTGCCACGAGGCACAGAGCACTACTGATAATCTGTGCATGTACCACTTTTCCATCATTTTTTGCTCAGGACGCTACTTTACTTCTGCCTACCTTCTAGCACAATTAGCAGAATCATACCCCACCCACTTCCCTGTGCCAACAGAAATTGTCTCCATCTACCCCTGGAGGTGCTGACTCACTGTTAGCATCTGCAGGCCTGGGCAGCAAAGCTCTTGCTGCCACCCACCCATCACCTATGCTGAAATAGGCTTGTGAACAAAATGACACAATGTAAGATTCACCTATTCCACCAGGTGGTCTTGTCTCTTGGACATTATTGCTTTGTGCTTTGCTAAGTGACAGGTGAGTGACTGGAGTAATTTCTATTCATGTAGCCTGACATGATAGAAATTGCTCATTTAAAATAAAATTACTGAAGCATCTGCTGACATGTATGAAGTTCAACAAGGTGAAATGCCAGGTCCTGCCCTTGGGTCACAAAAACCCCATGCAGCTCCACAGGCTAGGGCAAAGTGGCTAGGAATCTGCCCAGTGGAAAAGGATGTGGAGGTGCTGGTCAATGTGAGCTGAACATGATCCATCCAGCATGTGCCCAGCTGGCTAAGAAGGCCAATGACATGCTGGTCTGTGTCAGGAATAATGTGGTCAGCAGGATGAGGGCACTAGGCACTGATGAGGCCACACCTTGAGTCCTCTGTGCAGTTCTGGGCCCTGCACTACAAGAAGGGCATTGAGGTACTGGAGCGTGTCCAGAGACGGGTAATGGGGCTGGGGAAGGAGCACAAGTCCTTTGAAAGGCTGATGAGGGAGCTGGGGATCTACAGCCTGGAGAAAAGGAGACTCAGAGGAGACCTTATTGCTCTCTACAACAAACTGAGAGGGTGTCAACCTCTTCTCTCACACCATTAGGAACAGACAGGGGGAAATGGCTTCAAGCTGCACCAGGGGAGATTCAGGGTGGAAGTTAGGGAGAATTGTTTCACTGAAAGGGTTGTCAAGAATTGAAGCAGGCTTTCCAGGGATGTGGTGGAGTGACCATCCCTGTAAGTGTTCAAGAAACAATTAATGCTGTGGTTTAATTGGCATGGTGGTGCTCAATCAAAGGTTGCTCAGTCATTAGGCTGGAAAAGACCTCCAAGACTGGTGAGTCTAACCAGTCTTGGAGGTCTTTTCCAACCCTAATGATTCTGTGATTCTGTAGAGGAAAGCATTCCCCCAACATTAGTAGCATTTGCCTCACAGATACTATCAGATAATGTCTGTATTATAATAATATGTGGTATTACTGTAAAAGGGACAGTTGTGTCTTAACATCCAGTGTTCAGAGAGGTGTGTAGTCGCACTCTCGCAGCAGTTCTCCTGCAGATGAGAAATGCACACAACCAAGCAGAGTTTCAGCAGAAAAACTGGAATCGCTGGATAATAGATTATACAGCAAATGGTTAATCATTGGCATAGGGGATTTTACAAATGGGCAAGGTGTAGGGTTATATACCAATCTGGCAGGATGACTGTTAGGAGAGACTTGAGAGAATCTTATCTTATGTTTGTGTATATCCAAGCATGATAGAGTAGCCAAGAGTTCAAAGAACTTCCTTGTAAGCACACCTTAATGGAGAGCCAATAATGTGCAGAGGTAGGAATCAAACTGGTGTTCCCATATCTCTATATGTGCATAGCTGCTTGGTAAATGCTAACTGAGCTGGACATCTGTAGTCCGGCTCAGTGAGCTGAATCTGTCAGTCTTATAGGACCAATTGCTGCTTAGTAAGCACAAAAGCTTTGATAAATGCTTATAAATTCATGTTTAGTCATCACAGTTTGCAGACCATGGATTTTTTGCAATCAATATGCCTAAAGTTAAGAGTCAAGTAGATAATATTTGATTGATGGATTGAAAATACAAAAAAAAAGCCAGTTGTCTTAAGTGTTGTTTTAAGAAAGCCCCAAAAAGAATAGGGCTCATACCAAGCCCCGTACAAGTGTGATCTATTTGTATTTTCATGGCTCAAAGTTGTTACTGAATCCAACCTTATTTTCCTGTAGAAATGGAAATGTTATGAATTTTATAGTCCTGCAAGAGATGTCTGGCATTTCAAAATAGCCCCTTTTAAGTCTGTGACCATTCCTTCTCCCCAGACACAGATAATTTATTGTGGTTTATTGCCTCTCCCTTCCCTTCTACCTAGCATGAAACATTGTCTACTGTGTTGGTAGTCCCAATGTTTACTCTGCCTTTCACTTATTTCTGCTGTTTTTATAAAATTTTCCTGCTCCATTATCTATGTTTAATTTCAGTAAATTCTTCAACATGCACCTGACATAACTGTGAATTTATTTCACACTGTTACGTGTATCAGTTAGAAATATATCCCCTGTACTTTTCTCTGTGAAATACTTCTTCCTTACCAAGATACCACTTCCGCATTTGACATTCATAACAATAAAGTAGCATATAGGGAGCTGTTTCTACTTCTAAGAATAATTCAAATGGTTGCCCCCAGCACACATTTTTTCAGCATTTGTTGGTAGATTGAAGAAGTAGGATGTACTTGGTTTTCTGTCTGCTCAGTGGTTCCAGTGAAACTAGTCTTGCAGTCTTTGCATGCCCAAATCCATCAGTGATTATAGAGAAAGTCAGGGTGCATAAATAACTCAGGATCAGCTTCATGAGTATGGGATTTACAGTAACACAGATCTCATATAACCATTTGAATTATTTTCTAATGCAGACGAGGATCCAATGTCTCACTGACTTTGGATATGAGCAGCTTGGGAAGTGTTGAACCTTTCGTCACTGTGCCAACCCCACGAGAAAAAGTAGCAATGGAATACCTGCAGTCAGCTGGCCGCGTCCTGACACGGCAGCAGCTTCGAGACGCAGTTGCATGTTCTCATTTACTTCAAACAGAATTCATGGTGAGTTTAACAACATGCTTGAAATGAGGATTTTTGACATAAATGGCACAACAGAAACTGAGGGAAAAACAGTCGGGCGACACTTTAATGCCAAGGTACAAATTGTTTCCAAAGGGCAGATTAGAGAGTTTCAAGGTGGTGTTTTATGTTTGTGCACTAAAGACAGAGAAGTCAGTCAGTTATATCCATGGATAATAGAGATTCCTCTTGGTTTGAAGTTCCATCATAGATGGGCTAAGTATTATAACAGAGCTACAGTGCAAACAGTCAGAACTGTAACACTGTGACAGTTTCAAAAAGATCATAAATACTGTGATGAAAACACAGTCATAATTGGAGATTTTGTTTATTCCCAGGTAAACACGATGTATGTTTGTAATTTCAGCACTAAATTTTTAGTCAACGAAAATTATTTTTGTAGCAGATAGGGACACCCACACTTTTTTCCCAAGGTCCAAAATATGTTTAACAAGCATGCCATACATCAGCCTAATATACTCAAGACAAAAAACTCTGAAGTGTTTTACAAGTGTATTTATTTATAAAAAGGGTAGGAATCTAAAATGAAGAAAGTGGCCAGGTGGAAAAAAGTTAGAGCAGAAAAACTCAGTCAGGGAAAACACATTACAACACATTACTTTAAGAAGACCTGAAAAAGTCTGGTATTGCAAAACACACAGATGAAGGAAGCTGTCAGAAAAAAGGGGATACTTTTTACAAGGGAAATAGAAAAGAGCATAAACTGATGCCACTTGAATGTAAAAGCTAAGGCAGGGCAAAAAAAAGTTTTGAATTAAAAATCATAACGTCATGTTTAAACAGATCAAAAGCACAAAGCTTACTAAAGAATCACCATCAATTGATGATCAAAATGGTAGAAAAGTGATTTGGGGAAACTGAACCAGTAGATGAGAAGTGACTTCATTAGTTGCATCTGCATTGACCCTAGAAGATTTCCTATATCTATAGCAGGGATAGGGATTTCCTATATCTATAGCAGGGATAGGTTCAAGCAGATCACTAGAAGTTCTGTCTGATATTGAAGCATTAGTGGAAGGGATTCTATAACAAATCAATAAAATTAATAAAAGTAAGCTAGTAGTCACCCAGGAATCCTAAAGAAGTCCATAGATGCACTTACTGATATATTAACTGGAGAGGTGTGATGTAGCAGCTGTGCTTCAGCAGCTGAGGAACCAGAGGGCCAGAGGTAACAGTTTTTCAGAAGGGTTCCAGAATTGATGTAGAGACCTGTATGTCTAGAAATCTGATGTCTAAATCAGAGAAACTGGAAGGAATTAAAATTAAACATGCCAGAGCATGTGACTCCTTAGGTTTCCTTTTGTTTCCAATTTGTGCATGTGAATCAATTGATGATGTTTTGCCGTCTTACTCTAAAAATAGCTTTTCATTGTGAGTAATTGCATCCTATGTAGCAGCCCTTTCAATTACCTTTAAAATCCAAAGTTTATAGTAAAAGTCATTTGCTTAAGAAAAGTAAATCCCTCAATTCTTCTACCAAAACGTGGACAGAGAGTGTACACAGAAAAATTACAATCACCCAACATACTTTTATCACCAGTTATGCCATAGGTTCTCTGCCATTCTGCTGCTTAGGCAGGAAAGTCAGAAGAAATAACTTCATCATGCCTAAGCCCCCCATGTTAAGAGACAGTTTGTACAGACAAATTGGCACCTCATAGAATTCTGTTTACCCAAATCATCTCACACAGCAGTTGTGCACAGCTTTGGGGAGACAGAGTCACATTTTACTTGTCCCTCAGGGGGGCACAACATGGCTTTGGCCATTCAGTGTTTCCACAGAATTTTATTGAAAAGGTCATGGCTTGTCTATTCTGTTTTTAAACCATTTTTAGAAATGTGTTTTAAGATGAAACTGTTGAACAGTATCTGTTTGCTATGTTCCTTGCTACAGATAATAGCTCAAGTAGGAACTTGAGGCATGCAAAGAACGCAGTATATAACCCTCAGCCATTCTGCTCACACAGCTCATTTTAACTAGCTAAAGAAATACAGCAAGGCATATTCTAGTCTGGAGACTAGAGTTATTAGCTCTTATGAAAAATTTCCAAATGTGAAAAACGTGGAGAAATGGTCGAAGTTTTCAGTGGAAAATTAAAACATGAACAGTTTCAGGTTATTTTTAGTTCTTCATGTTTTTTTTCATTAACAATTAAAGAGATATTACTTAATTAAAGGGTATATTCGATTGGGAAAATATACCTGTTTTGCAAGGAGGAAGAAATATAATTTGCCTAGCATATATGCTTTCTTTAGTAGCCTGAGTTGCTACTCTTCAAAGGATAGGATATCTGAAGTTGGTGATGGAAAATAAAATTCATTCCCAAAACATCCAAATGTCAAAAAATACAGTCCTGCATGGGAAAGTGCCTGATCATTAAATCTATAAAATTAGGTCCTCAAAAATAGGAGGGATGAGTATAATGACTACCTGCCTGAATTTTGCTAAATTTACCACATTTTCTTGAATGCTTTCAGAGATCCAAATCATACTTCTTCAAGTGTATGAATAGCACTTAAAACCTAATGTGAGCCAGAATAGCTGCTATTAGAAGATATCACTCAGAGAGGGAAACCAGCCCATGAACAATATGCATATGCATCTATAATTGCATGCAAGTGACTGAGCACGGGAATGTGTCCAGTTTGTGCATTATTTGCAATTATTTAATTAAATATAGATGTTTAATAAAATAATTATATATATATATATATATATATATTGCCTATACATCTACAGAGTTTGTATACTAGTTTGCACATGTTCCTGCTGTTTGCAGTCTGCTGGGCTTATTTGCTCCCTTGTTAGCAGGAATGTTATCACCATATTATCCTGATCTTTTTTTTTTTCTGGAATACTCTCTTTTTTCTCACAGCCAGTTTCAGAATAAGTGACTTGTCTGTGGCTGTGATCCACGGTGTATTGTCAGATTTCTGTCTGTGCCCTTGGACTCACAACTACTTACTACTGGGAGGAGACCACTGATTAGAAAGTGTTTACAGGATGTAAGTGATTAATGTTATTAATGGTCCCGGTTGGCCCAAAGAAATGTGTTTCTGTTTTCAACTTGGTGGCATTTTTGCATCTGTCAGTAACTCGCCAAATGAGGAGCTATTAAAAAATTTCAGCAGGCATAGTAAGGGAGGCAGCCACACATCTGGAAGACCCTCACCAACCACCATCACTTGGGCAGGCAGAGGACTCTTCCTCACACATCTTTTTCCAGTCTCTGTAGATGATAGACAGAGATCCCATCAAGCACAAGCCTAGTGTCTTGCTCTCTCTCACTTGATGCATCGTTTTAGCACGGAAACCCTTCAGAGGCCATGTACTGGTGGTGTTTATACTAAGCCAGAACTGAGCTAGGGAAGCTCTAGGTCAGCCAGTTGGAACAATTCGGAGCCCAAAGGCCAAGGGTAAATCTCAGACAGAGGTCACTGTTGGGAAGCAGTAGAAGTCAGAGGTGACTATGAGGAGGGTAAGGGAGCTCATTTTGTAGTTTTGTGGATGAGGAAGCAGCATTAGATGCAGGACAGAGGTGAGATGGTTTGACCTGAGGTAGTGGGGATGAGGTTTATGTAAGAATGAAGTCTTAGAAGTGAGAAGACCCTGAACTTAGGACAGCCATCATATGGAAGGCAGTACAGTGATCTGAAAAAGGATTGAGTGAAGTACCTGCAAGAAAGGTGTGTATTGGCTGCCTGCACTTTGGCTGGCCTGACACAGCAAGTCATTCTTTTGAGGAGCCAGCTAAAGACCAAGAAGAGATCAAGGAAGAAACTGAGTGAGGGAGAGGGGAAGAATAAAGAAGGTCCATGAAATGCATGGGCATAAGGCAGAGAAGGTAGAAAAATAAAAATCAACACAGATGCAACCTCACATAGTAAGATGTTCAGAAGCCAAGTTGGGAAGTGGAGATGAATCACAGCATTTCAATATGAACCATCTAAATTTTACTTAACTTTGCCATCTCTTCAAGCAGCAAAGTGAAAGTGTAGCTTCCCCTGCTTGGTGAACCCATGTAAAAGTCTGTTGTTGGGTGCCTGCGTGACAAGCTGTTAGAGACCTCATCCCTGTTCCTTTAAAAAAAATCCCAGCAGAGGTCAGTCATGCTGGGCAGGACCAGAGCTTGTGTCTGAAGGACAGGGACCACACATCTCTGCTGTACCAAAGTATTGGGTAGGCCTGCACCTCTAGAATAGAAACCAAATCATTTTGGAGGAAAATCCTTAAGTAAATTTTCCAGTGATGCAAGCCAACAGATCGTCCTCATGCTCCTATGTGTCTCTAAGAGGCAATTATGTAATATGCCACTGTCTCTTAGGCTAAATGTCCCAGGCTAGCATGATGTTTCCAAGTCTCTAGTTCTTTTAAGTAGAAGTATTAATTTACTGAAGATTGAATTCCAGCTTACTCTAAGACAATTTAAATAATGGTGGCCAAACAAAAAAATCGGCCTAAAAATGAAGATTTGAGTAAACTGAAGCATTTTCAATGTGATTTTGCCAGATTATTTTAGTTGGTAAAACATCCCCCACAATCATGAAAAAACAACCACCAACCCCTGCATGTTTCATCCTGCCTTTTTAAAAGGGTCAGTTTTATTCAACTGTAGAAACATTGTTTCAGGACCTCAAAATCAAAATTGTCCTTACTCTCCCTTAAACCAAGTTAAATATTTTGTTCAATGCAAATTTTGCGGATTTTTACTTTTTATGATGACAAGCAGTTTCAAAAAGAGTAATTTTAAGTTTATGGGGAGTTTTATCATTTGCATATTTTTGAAACTTAAAGGAAACTGTCACATTAGTTACTTGCACATCTGCAATGTAAATCAGTCACTAAAAGATGAAAATGAGAAGCAAAAGAAATAGCTTCAGATTTTTATTACCTTTGAGTCTGAATGCAAAAGACTAAGGCACTTCATTCTAGTAGTTTAAATAAAAGACAAGTGAGGTCTTTGAATTTCATTGATAAGGGCTTAGCACAAAATTTTCTTAAGGTTTGCCATATATTAATATTTCATTATTTTTAAAGTTCCTGCCCCAATTATATAAAGTATTGCTATTTTTTGACACATTATTTTACTTTTGAACTCCACTTTTCTGGAGTGAATTTTAGTGAATTTTAACCTTGGTCCTAATCCCATAAAAACTTTTTTTTTTCTAATAATTCATCAGAAGTGTTTCTTGGAAGTCACCCCTTCAATATGCAACTCCCTGTGTTTATTAAAGGAAGGGTGTTGACAGGCTTGAGGTGGAAACCACTTTTTTTCTTAATAACTTTGATGTTAAGAGACAGTTGTGTAACAGCAGATGGTCTTCTGGTGATAATTTCCTGCATGGCTCCTTTGGAAACATCAGTCTGATTTAATTTATGTTTTATAGGAAATACCAATGAATTTTGTGGATCCCAAAGAAATTGACATCCCGAGTCATGGAACTAAAAACCGCTATAAAACAATTTTGCCAAGTAAGTGAGCTAGCCCATGGTTTCCTACTATGACATTTAGTCCTGCTTTGAGAACGTATTGCTGTGAAAATCTAGCTGTCTTTATATTTGCTTGTTGTGTACTCATTCATACTTGTGTTTATAATCCATGTAGAAAGATAACAGAAGCCCAGTGCTGTAGGACTGGCAAATGCAGAGCTCTCACTGGATGCCTTAGTAGGTACACAGGTTGGCAGCATCCCAGCCACGTGCTGAAGGGCAAGCCTGGCTTATAATGATTTTCTCTGAAAGGCAGCTCAGGCAGATGGGGACAGTGAGGTCTGCCATGCTTTGCAGTAGCTCCTCATCATAGCCCAAACCATCTTGCAGTCATTGAATTCCCTCTGGTTGGGTCAAGATACTTGGGACTGAAAACACCTAGACTACAAAAAGCAAGTGTAACCTATCTTGTCTTGCAGTGGGCTTCTATCTTAAAAGGTCCTCTGGTGATTGCTTTTTCTGTTCTCCATGCACTAAACTCTCTTTGTAGAAATCTGTTTACATTCCTGACGCAGTGCTGCCTCTTCATTGCTCTTAACTTGTTACTGCCTTGCTATACTGGTTCTGTATTTTCATTGTATATATTTTCATATACAATTGCTTTGATATAATTGGAGGTGATTGAAAACTTTTCAGTGGAATAGTTTTCCTTCAAAATACATGTTTCTCTGAAATGCAGCTATTTTCATAACATTTGTTGGTGGATAATGAGATATTCCATTTCTGTTTTAGTAAACATTTTGTTTTGTGTTCTGTTTCAAAATAGGTTGCAAAAGTTTTAACATTACACTAAATATAGACATGAATAGTTGAGTTTTTATAATTTCTGGCATCACCAAAGTGAAAAAGTTCAGTGATTCAAAATCTTACAGAACATTCCCACAGAAAAATGTAAATCCCTTGCTTAGGTTTGGAATGAAGAATACTTTTGAAATGATAGCATATCCTATCAACTAGAAGTTTGCTTTCTAAACATCTCTAGAATATCCTTGTGGGCTGTGTTATGTTAGTCATTCAAATTCACTCATCTTCAATTATGAGGTTTCTCTCACCAAACCTGAAAACGTTATAATTTGTTCTTATCACACCAATGCCTTGCAATCAAACTAATAAAAACTGATGGCCTTCAGCCTCTAGATTAATCTCAGAAATGTGATATTTAGCTGGGAAAGAAGCTTGTGTGGAATCCTTGCTTCTCTTTAGTCTCCAGTAAAATTTTCACTGTGTTCAAGATTAGTTTATCTATTGTAACCAATAGCTGTGTGAACCCGAGTTTGGTCAAGAAATATTGAAGGGAATTAAAGACAGGAGGTAACTGTAATGCAAGTTATATACCAACAATCTGACAATTCAGCATCCCTTAGAGTCTGGCCCAGTGTCAACAGCATGTACACAGAGGGTGAAATCCTGACCCCTTTGATGACAGCAGGACTTTTGCCATCAGCTGCAGCAGAGACAAGATATCACCAGCCTCCCTCTGCCTGACTGGCAGAATTTTGGAAGGAGCTCTCCCTCCCCATAGCATCTCATGTCCAGGCTGCCCCAGCTGCCATCAGGTTCACCTCCAGCAACGCCTTGCAAATGTGATGAGTCCAGTTTCACTGGAGCATGTGTTTTGAATTGGGACATAACTGCTGGGCCATGCTTGATGCTGATGAGCTTTGAGAACCAGGGTGCCTGTGTATCCTCACCTCCAGTAGCCGGGATGTGTCGCTAGCTCCATGGCACATTTTCAATCCAAGCACACTGCTGGTGTGCACCACAGCAGCTTTGCAACTGTCCTTGACAGATATCAGGAGGTTTGTTGTGTGTTTGCACCAGTTTTTTTCAAAGAAGATATTTTGAGGATTGAGACCCGTGCTCATAATAAATATTCACACACCCCACTCCCAGTCTGAGAGGGTTTGGAAATTATTTGAGTGATTAAATAGAACAGCTTTCCTGGTTTCCTGCTCAGATGATATCCACCCGCTGCTTTGTACATCAGCTTTTCCATTCCCAGCACTGGGTGCGTCCCCTGAATCGGGGCACCTGTGATGACAAGTCATGTCCTAAAAATGCCCAGTCCTGCCAGCTCCACCCTCTATGCTGCAGTGAATATTCTCATTTTCTAAGAGATAATTCCATGACAGGGTGCATTAGGGCAGGTTTATGTTAGCAGATACCACCCAGCCAGACACACTCATGTGAAATACAACTAATGCCTATTGAAAATTATTATGTATGGAAAACTACAAAGTACAGGAGATGTTACATTTCTATGACGGATGTGTCAGTTGCAGTATAACATAGCCAACATTTTTACACAAACACCAGGCTGCCGCTTTAAGTTCTCTAAGTGTTATTTGCATTACAATAATATTCTAATTCAACTACTGAGGGGCCAGTGTGGGATCAGAGTTGAGTGGCTAAGCAGTTCCTTAAGATCAGTGTTTCTCCATCCTTCCTGTGACCCCACCCATAGCTCCTGTTAAACCCTGCTCTGTATCTTTAGCTGCATCCCCTCTGCTACCAGTCTACAGTATTTCTCATGCCCTCTGAGCAGGTTTCCAATCCTGCACACAAATTTCCCACCACAGCCACATTCCTGTGGCAGAATAGCAGCCATGCTGCTCATTCTTCATCCTCTTACTCCACATCTTCACCTTTGCCTGCTTGTGTCCTGCAGCCCCCCACCCCACTACATGTCCCTGCAGCAGGACCTCAGCTTCTTACTATCTTCTTCTATATCTCCCACGACTTCTTCAGGCCTATATCTTTCCTACTTCCTGTCTCACTTCTCCATCTCAAACCAGAAGCAGAATTCCTATGGTATTTCAGAGTATGCATAGACTTTTGCTTACAAAAGAGCAAGTGGTTTAGCACTATTCTGTGGGTATCTTTGTATGTGTTGCACATCCATTAGTTTACCATTCCCTATCTCTCTCTGAAGACTAACCTTAAGTCAAAAGTATGCATGAAAGCATACATGTTTCATACATGCTGGGCAGAACAGCATATTCACACTAACATGAAGGTAGAAACCACTTAGGGGGTCAGACCCAGAAGTCCACAATCTGCTGCTTGAAGTACTTGTGCTAACACTGGCTCTGACATTCCACTAAAGACAAGGGCAAAGTTAAATCATATGATCAAAGCACTTTATTATGAAAGCATATAAACAGATATTGGAAAACCATTCTCTTGATGCTGAAATTTTTGAGCTCTCTTTCACTCCCCAGTCCTGACTACAAACAGTTATATTTGCTCCAGTTCTGCTCCCTAATGAAAGCACCAATGGAGTTCACAGAGTGAATGATCCTCCAGTATCCATGACATGGCAGGAGGTTGTCCAGCACTGCTACCATATAACCCTGCTGTTCCCTGCACCAGGCACTCTCATGGAGACAAGTTACAGTCCCTTCAACACCCTCCTATTCCTCCAACATTATAAATTCAGGACAACATTAACAGGAGTTAGAAGAGGCACCTTCTAGTCTACTGAGAGAACTATTCCAGACTTCCTAGATACATGGGAAAAACAGCAGTCATTTTGCCTCAGTTAAAATTGTGTTTTATTACTAATTATAAGTGCTTAGCAGCACCAGTGCATGTTTTATAGACATCGATGAATTCAGCCTTGCAGTCAGCATCTGTCCTGCTGTAGCTTCAGACTCCAAGACTTTGCCATCCTTAAGGATAAGATTATTGTGTGCAAGGAATTTGTCATTCAAGAGGAAGCCAATGACTTCCATTTGTGTCTGATGATTGCCTAGTGGGTCTGGATCTTTAGCATTGCTCAGGTTTTCCTCTTCTCAGAGCTCAGTTTACAGCACTTGCCTATTTCATAACTGATCATGACTGTTAATTTATAAAAGATTCCTGTTCGGAAGCAGCGTTTGTTTAATTGATTGGAGTTGGAAGGAGGTCTCAGAAATTGTGAAGCTGATTTAGCTGCTCCCTAGTAACAGAGGGATTTATCTCAAGACATGGTAATTAAACTGGATGTTGGGTCTGCTTGGAAGAGGTTTTTTAAGGTTGGGGTCAAGCAACACCAGAATCAGAGGCATTGTGTGAGCTAGAGGAAGCGGGTGTTTTTTCAAGGCCACGTAGCCTTAGGCATTTGTGGAAATGGCTAATAACCACTCTCTGCTGAAAAGAAATGAGAGGTTTCCTGTCCTCATATTGTTAAGGGGAAAAAACCCCTCTAATTTAAAAAAGTTAGGAAAGCTAGTACAAAGATATTTTAACACAAGTTAATTAGGGTTCTCTTAGCGCTATTAACCACAGAAGATAAGACTTCCATGCACAGGCTTTTATGCAGTCATTTGCATATTTTAAGAAACATACTTTCAAAACATTACCCTGGGTTCTACAAAGGCTCCACTCCTGTCTGAAGTGCTCCTGTGACCTCCAGTGGGAAAAGGACATAAAGTATGTTTGGGATCATCCCTCCTCTTCCTTTGATTTCCAAAGGTTTTATTATATTCTTAGGAAGCAGATGAAAAGTCACAAAAGAAATCCAGAAGCAACTCTGAACATACTAGGTTTTGCTGCAGCATATATGTATATATCAGTTCTATATTTTTTGTGTAAACAGCAGGGCTATGCACTAAGCAGTGTTTTTTATCTCTTTCCAGCTCAGTGCCCACATATGTATCTTTAAACACATTGCCTAGATTGCACTCAGCAAAAGAGCTATCCAGAGACTATTTCCAAACTGATAGGCGTCTGTATACTGTCAAAAAACCCTGCTGATTATAACTAAGTATTTGAGCAAATTGCCAGAAGCAAAGATTTTTTCAGCATAGAAATATTTCTATATACTTTTGTTAGTAGCAGAATATTTTTTTCAGAAAAAGTGTGAAGTCAAAGTGTGTTGCGAGAAAGCCACAACATGGGCATTTTGCTCCCCGCCTGCTTCCCCCTTTCTGTTACATTGCATACTTGAGAATATGCTGCTTTAATTCCAAAATGGTAGCGTATGGGGGAGGGGGGGGCGGGGGAGGGAGAGGTCCCATAATCACAAATGAAGAAGCAAAACCTTCCTTTCCAGGAGGGATTTAATAGCCTCCAGCTCTTTACTCAATAGAACTGGTCCCCACTTCATTCTAGAGCATCCAAGACTGAAGGAAAGAAGAGTGTGATGAAAAATGTTCCTCTATTTTGGCATTGTGTCTCTAGTCCAGTAGAATATGGATTACCTAGTCTAGCCCCTTACAGTCAACATGAATTGGTATAAAACAATATATTTTATTTCATCCCAGGCAGAGGAATATTTTCTTAATTTAAATCCAACTGTCCAGTGCAGTCACTGAACACTACAGCTTCAGGCCAAAGTACCACAGTCAAGTTCAAAGGGCTTGGTGTAATTATGAGCCATTGTCCAATGATAGGACACAGGTTTCAGTAACAGTCTAGGCAGGTCAGCTCGAAGGCAGCATGGGCAGACTCAACCTCGCTGAGCGTTGCCTGTGTTTGACAGTGTTGCTTCAGTACCCACAGCTCACTGAGATGGTTCTGCACAGCCTAGCACTGTGCAGTACAGGGGTGCCTTGGTTACATGTGGTGATCCTTTGCAGAGGGAAGAATTTGGTGTGTAATTCTTTACTGCTTGACAGCCCCAAATGACAATAGGTTTTTTTCCCTTCAGAAAGTCTTTGGTTCTCTTTAGAAATCTTCTAACTATGGGTTTTCTTATTAATTTCCATCTTCCTTGTGCTCTTAGATCCTCTAAGCAGAGTGTATTTGAAACCAAAAAATCCATCTGACTCCTTGAGTACCTACATAAATGCTAACTACATTAGGGTAAGTAAATGTACACTCTTCATGTACTTTTGAGAAAATATTTTATTTGCCGTGTGACTAGCTGCCTTTGCCAAGGTGCCACTTACTTTATTGTTACCCATCTTCATTGATAATTCCAAATCCTTTTGCCTACATACGTGTGATAGAAATAGTTTCATAAGCCATTTCTAAGAAAGACCACATAGTCATAAATGTACAGAAATGGTTGTAATAAAAAATGTATAGAATAATTTATAAAAAACATTAAGAAACATATGCATTACTATCCGTTTACTTTGGTATTTACTGTTTCATATTGACCTACACTCTTATAGTAAAGAAAAGAGGGATACCTTTTAACAGTGACAGATACCAATACTTTAAAGATACCAATTGATAGTCCTGAAATCAACAGTTAAGTAATTAAACAACTCCTGTAACAAGTTTGTGAAAAGGAACATAAACATGTTAAATATTCACAGTGCCCACAACACAGCTGTTCACATTTTACTCCCTATACTGGTCACATGACACAGTGACATAACCAAGCATGAACCCTGTTAGAAAGCAGTATTTCTAAGTGTCAAGTATGCTGTAGTCCTTAATTACACACACAGACACATACACCTGCACACAGAGCTTTCTTGAACTCATGACAGAGTATATGCTAAATAGACTACAAAGAAATTAAATTAATCATATTTTAGGAGTGTAGTCCTCTACCTGCAAAATTAAATATTTTCTTTGGAGTTATTATCCAGACCCTCAGCTAGAATAAAGGTAATAGTGCAATGAAAACTTGGCCACAGAGCTCTACAGTGATGCTGCTTCTTTAATTAACAGTACATAATATATAGGTACACAGCACCATGCCCCTCATGCCCCTTACCCTGCCTTACTTTGCATCATCATGTACTTTCAGCATTTCTTATGAAGACATCATCATGTAACTAAGCAGAGTGGTTCTATTTGGACAGCAGTGACATCATATCCAAGAGCCAGGCCATATGTTGAGCCCTCTGAGGTCTCTCTTTTCCCCATGCCACCCTGCACTCTCACATATGGTGATTCCACTTGCTACTAACACCAGTTGAACTGTCAGCAACTGTGGAAAAAAATGCAACCCAGCAATGAAATGATATTTCACCTCCATGTATACAAAATCATTGGGCTTGCTGGGATCCTGACAGACCTGTCTTGGACAAAGTATGTTCAGGCAGATTGATGAGTGGCTGGAGGACAGTTTGTGCCAGCTCAGGATTATCCCACTGGTTCATGCAATGAGTAGCAACTGTCATGGAGAAAAACTCCCAAAAGGAAGACCCAAGGCTAGAGGTTCCCACAGCACCTCATGCTGTTTTCCATTCACTCATTCCCTTCAGACATAGCCAGGCTCTCTCCTGCATTACTGTTGGGCACCCTGTCACTGCACAAAATCTTAACTTCTCCTTTTCACAGAAAAAATAAAAAGTTGTGTCTTGTTTTTCCCATTTCTTCTTGTCTTTCCCTCTCTTCTGCTTCTCCACTGTTTGCCTGACCTTTCTTTGACCTCCTGAATACTCATATGTGTCTTGGAACTCCCTATACTCCCTATATATGTTCTCCTTCCTATAAAGTCTCATAAAGGCACTTCTCCCTCAGAAAACATGTATAGCAGAGTCTTTGACTCTACAAGCAATCATGTATTTAAAGATTTTCCTGTCATGAAACTTTGTGGATATCAGTTTTATAGTTCTTCTCTTCTGTGGCTATTGACTATAAACTAGCTTGAAATCGCTGCTGCAATTTAAATTATAGATTAAAGTACCACTGGATGAGGAAAGTCCCAATAACTTGAAGAATGGAGTTAGTTAAAAGAAGCCAAGTAAGCAGAGAAGTTTGAGAGGAATTGTTGTATTCTCAGGTCCGTTTAAGTTCATCAAATCAGTTTCCAGAGAAAAAACTGTTCTACTGAAAAATTTCTGATCTGCTCTACTTTTAGTTGTAACTTCTTTCAGTTCAAATTTTTTTTTAATTTCAGATTAATTTTTTCGCCCCTTCTACTCTTTTATTGACCTGCAATATTTATTGATCACATGAATTTAAAGTAAATGCTTTTGTGTCTTTTTCTAAACTAGGGATATGGAGGTAAAGAGAAGGCTTTCATTGCAACTCAGGGACCCATGATTAATACCGTGAATGATTTCTGGCAGATGGTTTGGCAAGAAGACAGCCCTGTCATTGTTATGATCACAAAGCTGAAAGAAAAAAATGAGGTATGACAATTAGCAAAACTGAGAAATTATTCCTATGGCTGCATACTATAGAATGGACTTTAGAAGATACAGAAGGAAGCTAGCAGATAACTGGTTCTTAAATGATCTGTTAATAAGAGATGTGAAAAATAATGAGGGGGTAGCCAAATACATCAAGTGCAACAGCATGGCCACTGTAAGACATTATGTATTACAAAAAAGAGTTCCATTTTCTAGATCTGTGTTGTTGAGTTCCTAACATTTTAAGAAACACCTCATTTATCTGTTGGTCACCTCTGTACTTCTTTTTACTTTCTGGTATATAAAGACTAGATGGTTAATGTTATGATTAGCAGTTGCCTGACATGGCTGAAGTTTGCACTTTGCTATAATGTCAGGGATTAAATACATTCCCAATGTTACAAATCTGGACCATCCCAGAAATACAGTTTGAGCTCCCAGATGCCAACACCACAGAGGAACTTAGAATGGAAATAATACTCTTTACCTTGGTATCAATTCGACTTGACAATTGTATTTTAGTGGCTAATGGCCAACTAACAGCCTGTTATGCATTCCATGACTTTTGCATCAATTCCAAACTATATCTTCAATATCTTTATATAGTAATCATGTAAATTTTTGTCAGGCTTTCCTTGATAGTGCCAGCACCCATATTTCTGACTACCAAAAATTAGGAACAAAATTCGTTCTCCCATGCAGAAGGCCAATGCACAACCTATTCTGGAAGACTGAATGTTAAAGAAGTGTTTTACAGGGCTTGTGGACAAGAGAGAGTCAGAAATAAAGGAGATGGACTTTTTTCTTGAGTCCAGATTTAGTAACGATTCTCAGCTCCAGGTAGGTGCCTCAATCAAATCTCAGCACAAAGCCACATAAGCACCAGGGCTGTATTTCCCCTGCTACACTCACACCCCTGCTATTCAAACTCAGGTGCATGACGGTAGAGCAGTAGAGTTTATTCAGGCAAAGTTTCTAGTCTGAGTGATCAAGGACCAAGAGTCTGAGTGCATTCCCAGGGCTCAAACTCACTGCTCCATTTAAATGTGCACTCAGTAGACATACTCTTCTTTCTTCTGCCCTTGACTGTTGCTTCACTCTTTCTCAGCATGAGTTTAGACTTCTAAAGTGAACTTAAAATCCAGGGGATTTGTCCTGGTTTTGGACAAATTAGGGGAAAACACCTCCAAAGGAGCCCCCTATAGGAAACCAAACCCTCCGCAACCTCCCCCCCACCACCGGGTTCGGGAGGAATTCCTTCAGAGGGGAAGTGGAAAAAACTTGTTTATTAAGGCACAACAAAAAACACTCCCCAGCACAAGAGAAATAGCTTAAGATGACCACAGATGTTTTCACCAGTCCAAGGGGGTTGAGCTGTATCTCTCTTCGCCGCAGAGGGTACGCAGCTTCTTTCGCAGATCCTGGGGGAGCTCCTGCCCGGAGTAGGTCCGATGTCTTCGGGGGGGGGGGGGGGGAAGGGAACAACGGAAACCGGGAAAAAGGAAAAAAAAAATGGCAAAAAAGCAAGCCAGCGAAAAGCAGAGAAAAAAGAGAGGAAAGCAGAGCCAGCAAAGCATGCAGCCAGCAGCAAGCAAAAGCAGCAAGCAAGCTAAGCAGCAAGCCAGCAGCCAGCTGGGGGGGGGGAAGGAAGACAAAACAAACTGAGGACAGGGAACAGAAACCACGATTGGGATAATGAGCATGAAAATGTCCTGTCCCCACGACAGGATTTTAAGAAACTGTATATAAAAAGTAGGTTGGTCCTGTAAAATGTCCCAAGACCTATTCCCAAACTAGGTGCCATTTTGCACTAGACTGTTCAAAGAGGTGTTCAGAATCCTGCATTTAAGATTAATCATGAAAGCATAGCAATCGACCAGGCTAATAGAACAAAAGAGTAAGTATTTCACTGAGGAAATGCTGACTGTTTAAACACTCACATCTGACACTGTGTAAGAAGAATGACTTGAAAGAAGTGCCCAGTGGTTTTCATCATGTCAGGAAGCTCTGTGTTTACCTGAGTTACACAGGCTCTAGGCATTGGTGTTTATAGGCATTGTTGTGCCTGCCAATGGTAATTTCCTCCACATAGAAAGGGTGAGGAATCTCAAGTTGTTCCCAGGCTATATAGAGAGACTGTTTGTGCAAGCTGTTCTGTCTAGAAACCTTAGGAGCTCTCCCACTGTCAGCAGGTTCCTCCTGATACCTTGCTTGCCATTGAAAAGAAATCAAACTCTTAGTGGCCATGCTCAGCATATTATCTTCACTGCTAAAATATTTGTTCTCTATAGAGAAGGCAAAAGCAGATTTTATTTAGCATAGTAGCACTTGGTATTTTTTCCTTTCTGTGGTCTGCTTTATTTCCATCACTTTCAGGGAGGTATACCTGCAGTATGCAGACATACAAGTACCTTCATATCTGCAAGCATATTTATCCATTCATCCACATTTAACCCTGAACAAACAAACCTCCATACATGACTCTTGTGTATAGGCTGTATTCCTCAGTTGGTATAACACCAGTCAGCCTTCATTTGAACTATGATGTACTGTAATGTATGAAGTAATGTATAATGTAGGAGCTCTCAAGTGAGAGACACATTAAAAACCTTAATATCAACAATAAATTAATTTATTTTGCAAAAGAAAAAATATTTGGGACATTAGTGTCCTAGTTCAAGATATTGATGTAACAAATTTGCATTAGTGATAGGAATTGTGTGAAATTGTGATATATAAAGGTTACTATAGGGTTACTTCCATGTATCAGATGAAAAAATGGTTTAGACTTGCGGTGGTAAGTATGAGCTTTTGCAAGATGGATGAAGATACGAGTGTAGAGTGCTGAGAAAAATATTAATTTCAGCTGTACAAAGGAAACATGCAGAATTTGTCAAACCTGTCCTCAAAACTGCAGAAAGTTTGAGTAAATTGAAAATCTACCTGTGCAAGGTGGTAGATACAGCAAAAGGTAAAAGGAGGTAAATACAGCAAAAGAGCTTCTGCCTGAATAACTGGTGAGAAACTTGGAAACTAGGCCATGATTTTGGGGTTACTATGAGGAAAACCATATCTCATCCAGTGATCTACGTACCTTTTGTGGTCACTGAAGAACAGTAGTCAGCTCCAGAGGGTGATCCATCCCACTTTGAGAGAATGAGATAAATCACTAACTGAAGGTGATCTCTTAAGAATCTCTAATTCTGTACTAATATTCTAGGACACAGTCCTCCAAACTGTTACACACAAGGCACATACAATTTTCATATATTACTGAGTTTAGTCAGAACAACTGAGCAGTGGAATTTAGATAAGTATGTGGGGTGTAAGAATGTCACAGACATGTATATATATATATTATTTCATAGAGAAATGTATAGACTTCTGTTGTATCAACTGATTTTTGTCATTGATCTATGTACTACATCAATAATAAGCATTTATTCTGCCTTCAAAACTTACTAGCAACATTACCTATTAAACAGGAAACATATTTTGGGAAGCATAAGTAAAGAATCTTGTACAGCGTTCTGCAAGAAGAAAGAACTAATACTACTTGATGCATCAGATTACTCAGATAATGCAAATCCTGTTGTCAGTAATCATCTAGAACAACCTTGTTAACTCACTGTTAAAAGCTCATGTCATATCTCGTTTTCCTGGTTGGTCTATATAGGGTCTACCCTTATATATGTACAGCCAAGTAGATTTTGGAATTTAGAAATCCTACCTTTTACATACTTTACATAAGCCTCTTTGAAGATTACATATTAGTTAAGTATTGGTACCATAGATAGGTTTTAGAAGAACTTAGGAAGATTTAGTGCTGTGAGGATTTCAATATATGAAGGCAAATCCTGCAAGCCCTCTTAAAGTGTACCTCTCATACTTGAGTTAGTAGTGACAGTAAATAGAGGGCAGGAGTAAAAAGGAATTCTGGAATTGAAGCTTTGCTGTTATTATTCTTTACTGTTGTATTATTGGGACCTTTAATGTGTAAATTTATAGGCCTAGCTATATGGAGAAATATCCCAGAAGCAGAGTTGGAGTTAAGCAACTGCAGAAATATTTGAGAATTTTTAAACTAATTTTGGTCAGGGTCCAAATCCACAGAATGTAAAGCAGTAAACACCATGTCACCTGGGGCAGCCTTCCTGCATTTGGCAGAACTGGGGACCAGGCTGCAGTAGGCATAGTTTTGGCAAGTTGAAAACATTGACTGTGGTAAATCACAGGCACCAGCCCCAGACCATGGCAGGGCCAGATCCCACTCAGTTATGGAGATCCAGCTCAGGGGCAGTCCCATGAAGCTTGGCACCCAATGGCATGGGATAGGGCATGCCAGGAGGCAGAAGAGGGAATGGAAGGAAGCCCAAGCCTGCAGCCCTGTCGCAGGGGCGAAGGACAAAGGCTGAAATCAATTAAAAGTCATGTGAGAGAGTGTTTCTTGTATAAACTTCCTGTTTGTCAGGGAATGTTTGGTTGGGGGTAGGGAGGGGCCATGTTTGGTTGATTCTGATAAATACTGTGTGCAGTGAGTTTTTACTGCTTGCACACATGAGGCTGGACACCAGACTCTTCATCCACTATATCAGATGTTTGAATGGGTTTAAAACGTGCCTACCAGAGAAGAATTTTCTTTTTTGTACAAGTACCAGCTTGAGACACTTTTTTTTTTAATTTTTTTTTTTTTACTTTTTACTTTATTTTTTACTTTTTTTTAAATTATGGTCCTGAGATTTTGTATATTATTTTCTGTATATCTGATAACTTTATGCCTCCTACCACCATCTTTTTCCCTTTTTTCAGTTAACTTTCAAAAACATGTTAATTCCCCACTCCTTGGAAGTGCTTGCATCAGTTTATCCCATCTGTATTTTCAAGGCTATTTTTAAAGCAGCAACAAACAGTATTTTTAAAGGATGCACAGCAACAGTGTTAAAAATAATCCATTGTATCTCACTAAAAGTAGACAGACTGTTAAATGAAAGTTATTTTAATGAACAGCCACATTTCATTGTCCACCCAGCACAAGTTGCCAATTCCAGTTCTGGGAAAGAGTCAAGAAAAACACTCTTCTGGAGTGCCTGAAGGTTTTGTAGTGAGTGTTGCATGCTCACATTTATCAAGAAGTCTCAGGAGTTTACTCAACTATTGTTAATTGTCAGGGCAGAATTGTGTATTTAGACTTTTCTTTTTCCCATATTAGCACTGAAAACTACACTTCCAGGGAGGGGCATGAACTGCAGATCTGGCAGATGATAGTAACTATATGTGTCACATGGGTAGACTGTGGAACTTGTGAACACTCTTTTTCATACAAATTTCTGAGTATTTTATTGCCATTCTTGATCTCTTCGGGGAGACAGCAAATTTAGGATGTTCGAGTAGTTCTGCAAAAGACAGGATTTGAACGAAACCAGTGAGAATGGCCAGCATTATTTCAGGAAATGTGGCTTTCACACACTTTACACTATTAAGGTAATGAGCATCTATTTTTAGGAAAGTATTTATACAACTGAGGTGCTTCAGTTCAATCCACTATTGGGTTATCGAGTAGCAACTTAAATATCACATCTGGTGGTAAAGCCTTGAATTCCACTGATTGTTTTTCTGGATCATTTTTAGCAGTATTTACTGGAAGTTATACTTTATGGAAATTAATTATATTAAAGACATTGTTTCATTTTGCTGCATAATGTAGGCTACTGTCTATCTACATGTATACCAGTTGCTTCAGCAAGAGTTTGTGAGGAAATACAAGCAAGGTCTTTCTGGGATTCCTATTATTGTAGAACTGTTCTCTTGGGGTTTGGGGGGGTTTTGTTTGTTTATTTGGTTGATTGGGTTTTTATACCTGTGTATTCGATATTAAAATAGAAGGTTTCCTTTAAATGTTGGGGAGTCTTTTTACTTCATGAATGAGTTGGGCAGCATTATTTCAGAAAATGTGGCTTTCAAACACCTTACATTCTTAAGGGAATAAGCATCCATTTCTAGAGGAGTATTTATACAACAGAGATATTAATTTTCATATAGCCTATGGAGATACACTAATGGAAATGAATACTGAAGATTTGAATATAAGCAAACTATTGCAAGGAGAAAATAAAATTATTTGCCTTGTAAATACTATTTCTTCATCTCCTTTTTAGTAGAAGTTTGTCAGATAAATTGCTGAAATAGTGTAAAACTATTGATTCATTGAGAATTTTGCATACAATTTTGTGTAGCTCTAGCAAGACTGAAGAATTTTTTTAACACTAATTTCCAGGAAGTTATATAGTAAAACAACTCAGGTTCTTCAAAATACTTTAACATGCACATTAAGTCAAATTGAGTTTAGTAAGATCTAAGGACACATTTATATGCTTTCTTGTATCAGGGCCCAGGAGAGTAAATAGGATAAAAAGCCTTGTGAGCAGAGGACAAATTCTGAATCTTTTGCTCAGAAGGAAATCCCATATGGAAAGACAAAACTTCAAAAGCTGAACTTTAGAGTTTTCTAGAAAAAAACCTCTTTAATTTTGAATGTGGAAAATAATTCCTATAACTGAACTTCACTGAGCTTTTAAGAATAAAAACAGCTGTGCAAATTGTTCTATACTGTAAAACTCAGATCCTGGAAACCAGGCCTAAGTTATTCAGTAAAAACTCTGCAAAATCTTATCTAGGAATACTTCTGACATGAATAGCACTTCAGTTGAACTCATCTGAATTTTGCAGAAAAATACATTCTGTGTAAAAATTAGATATGAATATGGCTCCAGGATTCAGTTTGTTGATGACACTGATGCTTGCTTTCCAGAAATGTGTGCTTTATTGGCCAGAAAAAAGAGGAATCTATGGGAAGGTTGAAGTCCTTGTTAACAGTGTGCAAGAATGCAAAAACTACACTGTCCGTCAGCTTACAATAAAGGTAATAATCTGCATCTGAGAAGCATAATTCATAATGCTCTCTTTTCTTTATTGTAAAATGAAGTTAAAGTGTTGGCTTTTTTAAAGGGTATAAATTTATGCAGGAGGAGCTATGAAGCTGCAAGGTAGGGTTAAGACCAAAGTACTGGAATACTTACTGTATTGCCACTTTATATGACTCTGGCAATAGCTAAGGCTTCAAAAAAGAATGCAAGTTTCATTCTCTTGAATAGCATTTGTTTTGGGACCCTTTTAGCATTGCCTAGGCAAAGTAAAGGGATTTTACTTAATGACAGGACTAGCATAGCATTGTTCTAAAAAAAGATATGCTGCTCATGTTGTGTGCTGAGTGCAACTATAACCTGAGAAGCTAAAAAGAAGTATATAAAGAAATCTCCATGCTTTCCTGGTTCTCACTAAACATTAATTGTGCAAAATAAGACAGATGCCCCTCTTCTGAGTTAACTCCCCATATTACACTCTCATGCTATCAGATTGACCTGCTACTCCTGACAGAGCATTACAATAAATAATGTATTGGGAAAATTTGTTTAGTGTTTCAGCCCCAGCATTGAGAAGTGAGTAGAATCATATCATCCAATACAAAATACCCTAGCCCATATTTAGCCCCTTGTTGAAGTAAGCAGTAGCAGACTCTTTTGGAGAGAATAACTGAACAAACTGGGATATCTTGTTAATCTAGAAGGGCAGTTCTTCTGCATCTTTAACTTCGATACCTTTGTAATTTTAGTATCAGAACCTTATAATGACCTTAAAAGGCAGAAATACATGATAATTTAGAAATTTAGAAGCCCACATCAAGCTATTCTCTCTAGATGTTGTTGCTGATATAACACAGGCATCTGACAATTCCCAATTGACAATACAGTCAAGAAGTCATCTGTCAGATGAACAAAACTTACACAGCTGGAAAAGTCAGTAGTCAGAAAACAGAACTTATACAGCTGGAGAAACAGCCAAGTTTTCAGGTGCACAAACCCTTCTTATAACTGGGTGTCTGGAAGCACATCAGTTCCACCCACAGTTGCATCCTCCAAGTCTAATATAAAAATTGTATAATCTTTCTTAACATTTTTACTGTCTTTTTACCATAACACTGTAACAAATACAAAGAATCCAATTGTTCATATAAAATCTCGGTGTTATTTCCAGCAAGGGAGTCAGTCCCGCAGTGTGAAGCACTACTGGTACACATCCTGGCCAGACCACAAAACTCCTGACAGTGCTCAGCCTCTGCTGCAGCTCATGCTGGATGTGGAAGAGGACAGGGTGGAATCACTGGGCAGAGGGCCTGTCGTTGTGCACTGCAGGTAATTAGCCAGTCCTTCTCTCTAGTGACTGCCTAAAGCAAGGCTACAGCAAATTGCATCAAATAGCCCTCCTAAAGAATGTGTTTGGGGAAAAGTGGAATTCTTCATGTTAATTGACTTTTTTACTTCATATTTGAGGATATGAGTTTTGGAGAGAATTCCCTTGTTGTTAGCAGATCGCTTCTGAGCTGTTCTTTATTTCTGCTAGTGAACTCTGCTTTTGAAAGACCAGCTGGAAAAATTATTTTCCTTTTGTTTCTTATTTATTATTTGCTTACTTTTTTGTACTGTTCCATGATTACATACCTAATTCAGATGCAGTGCCTGGTGACCAGTAGGCAAAGCATATTGCAAAGCAAGTCAGTTTTGAGGAGCAAGAATCAGGTACAAATTTGGAGACCAAAACACATCAGTATTAGAATCTGTGAACGATTTCACAAAAGCAGTTGGTTGGAGATTCAAGAGCAAAGTGTTATTCAGTACTTAAGAATAGAGCTTTACTCACCCAAATTATAATGTACCAGAGAATGACCTTCTAATAGTTCTAGTTTAATTCTATTTTATTGCTTTATATTGATTCATTACTCCATGTTGCAATTTAAATAAAAGGAAGTAGCACTGGATTTGTTATATTGGTGGAAAGAAGTAGATTGAGCAAAACAGAAAGTAAAAATAAAATCAGTGTTTTCTTACTTGGTTTGTCTCACAACAGTGATGATACATCTCTTACAGTTGGGATAATACTTCTTTTTTTTTCCTAGAAGTACATTAAATCAGAACTTTTAATCTTGAACAACTTCTGTCCAGTTCCATATTTAGGAGATATAGAGGAATGGAAGACAGATTTGAACCACCCATAATTTTTGAAAACTAGAATGTGATGAATAAGCAACTTTCCCAATTTTATGCAGCTGTTTTTATCAGGGATTGTAGTTTCCCTAACAATGCAGAAATCTGTGGGTAGCTATTGAGATTGTCCTTTTTCTAGTACAGATCTTCAGTAATGAAGCTCTTCAGAAGAATGTGATGTCTTTCTGAGATGAATGATATAACAGTAAGGTCTGTAAGCATGGACAGGAATTTATTAATGATTTAAGAGAGATATCATCTCAATTGTGATTAAGATATCATCCCAGTATTGATTAAAATTCATAGTGATAAAATTCATCGTTCTTCATTCACAACTCAGCTGTCTATACGTTCACTACACTATAGTCTACAAATCTCACACTCCATTTTCCAGTCAGTTTCTTCCCTTTTTGTCTGAATGAGAGGGCTATGAAGACCTGGACCCCAAATTCATGTTTTAACATTTTCCACCAATTTTCCTGCCATTCAGCATGAAAGCCATGAGGTGCACTGCATTCCACATTACTTAAGCAAGAAACAGAGTGGGGCAGAGATTCTCAAACTTGTTGAGAATAAACAAGAAAAAAAAAAGCCAAACTGGCTGTTTCCCAGCAGGCATCAAGAAAACCTGGGGAGCTGTAGCACCAAGTCCTTCACCATCCTGCAGAATCACAGGAGAGTTAACCTCATCAGCATAGGTCTAGGCCCTTGCCTTCATGAAGCAAGGCAAGGCAGCAGAACCCCTGTATACTTTGAGGACTTTAAACATGAAGTGCTACTGAATTTTGGTTTTAGGTTGGCTTCTCCTCCTTTTCAGTGCGTATCTCCATCATTTGCTTGGACTGGGCCAGAGAATGCTCAGATTGTGTAGCGCTAATGAAGCTTGGTTTTCTTACCATACACTTGTATGCAATGTGAAAAAAAAATAAGCCTCACAATTACCCACAACTGGACTGCTGGAACAGTGCACACTTTCATTTCTCTTTATGAAAGTGAACTGAGAAGCCAGCCTTGCTGGACATGCACCCAGGAACTGTGGGTTCTAGCAATTCCAAGTTTCTTTTTTTCTTTTTTTTTTCTTTTTTTTTTTTTTTTTTCTTTTTCCTATTTTCATAGCTATTTAGTGTTTTCCATGTAATTCCTGGATCTGTGAACTTCATTCCCCTATTAAATTTTGCCTTCTCTTCAGTGCTGGTATAGGAAGAACTGGATGTTTTATTGCCACAGCCATTGGTTGTCAGCAGTTAAAGGAAGAGGGAGTTGTAGATGCATTGAGCATTGTCTGCCAGCTACGAGTGGATCGGTGAGTTCCAGAAGAAACACAAATCAATCAATGATTCTGAAATCATTACCAAAATGATTTGGTAATGATCAGTAATGATTCTATAATGATTCTGAAAAAATTTTCACTGTTGAATGTTACTTTACATGAAAAGGCTGCCAGTGCTTTTGATGACTTTTATGACCACATTAACTGAATAATCAGGGTAACATATGTATTTAGGTCCTGAATAAGGAATCATATTGTTTTCTGGGTGAAACTTCCATTGAATTAAATTCCCCTGAAATGACAACCATGTAATTGCTGGGCATTTGCCACTTCTCTTTTCCCCCACTAAATTTTTCTACTTGCTGTCTGCATCATCCTATTGGGACACAAGAGAGGTGAGGCAATATGGAGACAAGGGATTTTCTTTGAGCCTGGGTTGACAAAGAAATCCAGGCTCACTGAGTGTAGCTTCTTTGAGCACTGGAGAAAGACAAATCTGGTGCTGTTGTTATTTCCTCAGCTATGCTGGGGGTCCTTTTGAATTGAGTTGGCAAATTTACTCAGCCTAAGAAAATGCCAAGGCGTTTGTTCCAGACTTCTCTGAAGTCACATCAATTCCCTGACTGAATTCACAGCCTGGGAGCAGGAACAGTGTAAGCCAGCATTGTTGCAGAGTGCTTTGTTTTGTGAAACCATGGCGGAAGAGGAATTTGTGTTTTAAAGGAGGATGTGGGTATTGTGCACAATGGAAACTGTTGGTTGGGTTGTACTTTTCTTTCTTATTCTGCTTGGAAAAATAGGATTTTGTATAAAGTAAATAAACAGGATTGCACCAAGAATAGAGGAGTCTCCTCTTCTGCTGTAGGTACAGGTCATATAATCTCCTTGCAAGTATCTTAACTGCTTCTGACATGCGTGTCTTCTTTAAATGAAAAAAATACATAGGGTGCAAATGCTGAAAAGGAGCTTAGGTCAAAGGTTTAATACAGAATTTTTTATGTTGTGAAGACCTCTGACGGGTACTGGAACTGTGAAGGTCAGAAAGACCAGAATCCATATTGTTGACTGTGTTTATGGATCATCTCCCCTGCCTTCCCCTCCCGTACGGCTGCATCATACTAGACATTGTAATATGATCTTTACAGGGCGACACGAGCCACTTGGAGTGTAAAATTCTCCAAGGGGAGTTATTGACCTAAAAATCTTAGCAACAAAATAAGAAGGAATAGCTGAGGGAAAAATACTTATTCCGTTTTAAATTACCAACTTCAAATTTCCAAACCTTTTTTCTGAATAGCTGTCTTATTGAGAAAGGTTTGAAGAGTTCTTCCCCATTTTAGTATTTCTATTATGAAAGAATTTTTTTATCATTGCTTTTACAATCCATTATAGAGAAGTGAAAGCAAACTCCGGTCTTAGCTGCCTCTTTTAATATCTCTATTTCAGACACCAAAAAAACAACCCAGATTTTCAGCATTATTGACTGACAACACAAATTGATTGAGTGGATCTGCCTAATGAACTTTCTTTTACGTATTAATATCCTAGATAAACTTGGAAAGAGAAAGAAAATATGACAATCTACTCAAAATATTGGCCCAGGATGTAAATACAGCCATGGTCTGCATGAATTTGTAAAAAGACAGACCCACAGGTCTGCTCAGCTTTCTTTTTTCCCAGTTCATTTCTTATATTTTGCAACAGAAACAGGAAATATTTGATGTGAGGCATCTTCAAGAGTTACTGTGACATCGAGAAACTTTGCACATTCTTAACCTTAAAGGCACATTCTTGGAATGACATCCGATAACTTTGTTCTTGGCTCCTCAGACAGGATGAAAAGAGTTTCCAGTGTGCGTCAATTCATTGTTTAAGTGTTTTGACTAATGGCCTCAGGTTAAAAAAAAATAATCCCAAACCCTGCATCACATTCATTCTAGAGGAGACTGCATGCAGCTGCACTAGTAGCAAGCCAGAGGGCAGGGCAGAGGACCTTTTATGCACTCACTGCTACCCAAGCAAAGATGGTCACAGTCCCTGAGCCCTAGGATACCAGGGTCTGTTTCTTCCAAGCACCAGCCCAAAGAGTCTCAAAGAAGCAGAGAGCCCAGTAGCTCACAGAGTAGTTGGCAGTGCAGACTAGCAAATAGACAAAGGCTGCACACCCACAGGTGCTGTGGCTACATCCCTTCTAGGCACTAGGGACACAGGACAGGAAACTTCCCTCCTTGTGCAAATTTCCTCCTGAAATGCTCTTCCACACAAACATTTCCACAAACCAATGTCTTGGAATCACAAATAGTTCCCTGCTATGAAATGTGAGCCTTGGATATGAACAAGGTTAAGAAGGACTTGGGATATTGGTAGATGAAAAATTGGACATAAGCTGGCAAGTGTACACTCCTAACCCAGAAAGCCAAGTGTATCTTGGGCTGCATCTAAAGCAGTGTGGCCAGCAGGTCCACAGAGGGGATTCTGCCCCACTGCTCTGCTGTGGTGAGATCCTACCTGGAGAGCTGCATCCAGCTCTAGGTTCCCTAGGACAAAAAAGGTATGGGCTTGCTACAGTGCATCCAGAGAAGGAACATGAAAATGGTCAGAGGAACAGAACATCTCTTCTATGAAGAAAGTCTGAGAGGTGGGGCTGTTCATCCTGGAGAAGGATCTGGGGACATGTTTTTGCTGCCTTTCAATATGAAAGGGGGCTTATAGGAAAGACAGAGAAAGCCTTTCTACCAGGGTCTGTAATGACTTGACAAGAGATTATGACTTTAAACTTAGAGAGAGTAAATTCAGAATAGATGTTAGGAAGAAATTCTTTACCTTTCCATCCCTAGAAGTATTTAAGGCCAGGTTGGATGGGGCTCTGAGCAACCTCATCTTAGGGGAAGGTATGGCAGGGGTTTGGAACTAGGTGGTCTTTAAGGTCCCTACCAATCCAAACCATTTTGTGGTACTATGGCTCAATAAATCCCATGTATAATGGCACTGACAAGGCTAAGTTGTCTAAACCTCTGAATAAGACTCATATGCCCTAAAGCTGACAGACATATGGACTGTTAGTCCATACAAGGTTCAGAAGCATCATAACCTCTGAATTGCTAACACTAGGCAGATGCCATGGTGCTGGGTTCAGCCCCCACAGTCTTACACACGCTTTCCTGGGGGCTTTGTGTGTTGCTTCAGCACTGAAGAGGAAGGAGCAAGGATCACCATCACAAACAGCGTAGTGCAGCCAAAATTGTTTTAACCTGCCCTTTCTGCAAAGTCCTTCTCCCTGGATACATTCCCTTCCCCCACCCTTCTACACAGCACATCTAACCTGGGAAGTGCTCCCTTGGAGAACATCTTGGGGGAACATTGATGAGGAAGGCAGGGAGGAAAGCTGTTTGGGAAGGGGCTGCGTGGGCAGAGCAGGATGCAGCAGCAAGGAGGAAGGAAGGAGACTAAGCAGCACAGAGGACCAGAGCAAAGCCCTCCCATCATCTTTTGTATCTCACTGCATCTCCAGGCAGAGGACAAGCACAGAGGAAAGCAGCTGAAGGCAAAAGGCAGCCAAGAGTTATAAATTTGTGGATGTCTTTGTTGGCAAAGCTATGAGTGCTTCATTTTGGGCTGGATGGGACCATTTAAGGGCCTGTGATTTTATTCCTAGGAATAGCATAATAGGCATGTGGCTCACTAAAAGGTGTTCTATATTTGCCTGAGCTCATTGGAGGAACACAGACCACTGGTCACTTGCTTAAAGAAGTAGATACTAGTTTAATTATGATTTTCCTGCCATAGCCATTTAGCCATCCAGAAAGACTGCAGAAAATAAAAGGACCTTGTGGTTGTAGATAACCTTCTCTAATACTGAAGGACAATACTTATTGAGGAAGTTTTACCATTTTTCAAATAGCTTAGTATATCAGTACTATATTTGTTGTCAGGGATCTCATGAGATTTTCAGACCTACTCCTGCAAGATATCTGGGTCCAACTGTGCTCTGGATCCAAATACCTCGCAAATTTAAATGTTTCAATGAAGACCTAACTGAAGCCAGATGTGACATGTATCTTAATGTCTTCATTCTCACTAAGGCCATTTAATCTTTCATCATCCCAAAGGTAACTAGCTGCTCCATGGTACACTGAGGATGAACCAAGGGCTTGTTTCTAGAGGCAGAGTAGATAGCTTTGAATACACTGGCAAATGAGATAATAGGAGTGGAATTAAGTAAACTTGAGGCCTTGCTCCATGAGAAGGGAGACCTCAAGTACCTCATTATTTACAGAAAGGCTTAGTTTAATTTCAGAGCTAAATGATAACACTCCTGTCACACCTACCTCCTGTAGGACATCCCCTTTCTACCACACTGTAACTGGTGCTGGAGATGTGAGACTTGATCCTCATACTTAGACCTGAAAAATTGATTGTTATCAGGTGAATGTATAAAAAGTAGGCATTTAATCCAAGCTGGCTGCAACTAGTTCTTTTTATGGTTAGGTTAAACCCTTTTGCATTGTTGGTGGTGAAATGATTCACCGCTGTAAAATTTTGTAGGTGGTGGCTGTTCGGACAGGATGCATTGTAGGCATTAGAAAGAGGACAGGAAGAGCTGTTCTCTGCACAGGCCATCTGCAGGTCACAGAAGGTTACATTTTTAGTAAAGGACAGAAATGAAAGGCCAGATTCTGTATACTTTCTTGCTCCATCAGTGGTAATGCTGCATCCATGTATCTGGCCTTCCTTGCCCAAGTGATTGAGCAAAATTCTCTTTGAATACACTGAATTTGAAATGTAGGTTTTAACACTGTAGATGCCAGATGCTTTCTTCTCTAGTTCTTACTCTGATGGAACTGGGAATTCTTCATGTTGGGCATGTGCTGTATGGCATAAGTTGTGAAGAAAGTAATTCTGCTCTGACAAATATCTCCCACTTACTCAAGCCAACTGCAAGTCAAAAACTGAGAAAGGGCTTGTGTCATCTGGTGGTCATGGGGCTGGCAGGAGCTGGAGGGTGTTGCAGTCTTAAGATTTCAGTGCAGTTTTTTTCCTTTCCAGGGGTGGAATGGTTCAGACCAGCGAGCAGTATGAATTTGTGCACCATGCACTGAGTCTGTATGAAAGCAGACTTTCTGCAGAAGCTGTCCAGTGAAACCAAGGAGGGTAAAACTAAATGTCAGTCTCTTGAGGTAATTTGTTTCATTACCTACCAGCAGCTTCTTCAAGGAGTTTACTGCAGTGGGAAAGATGGCTTTGAGGCCAACTTTTGAAAGGATTGTGGTTTGGCAAAAGTACAGAGATTGCAGGACCCTTACTATGTATGAATGTATTGCGAGCTTCCCAAAAATGATTTATAAAGAAGGTACTGTACTGAAACTACCCATGGATTTTGTGTATGTATCTAAAGGTGGGTTTAATTCTGTAAAGCTGATATCTGCCATATGGAATGTATGTATGTGCTACTGCTGCAGTCAGATGGACATTAGGACTTCTACAGAAGAAATATTTAACAAGTGTATAAAAGCTTTGACGTTTGCAAACTGTCTTGTGAATGGACTGTCAACTGTACTGTAAAGTGCTATTACTGATTATGTGGTGAGCTTGTTCCTTGGCCACATAATATTCTTGCTGCTAAAATTGCAAGTGTTCAACTATGGATTAAAAACAAGGAGATAATATTTTTTTTTTTAAATCTTGTTTTTGAAAATATTCAAAAACAGTTAATATTTTATATGGAAATATATGTTCTTCATCCTATTAACTATTAAATATGTACTTACTGTAGGTCTTACAGAGCAGTTGCAGAGCACAATGTCTGTTATTCAGTGTATATGTATTTACCCTAAACATGTTGTCTTAGAACATGCTTCTGCTACAGACCTGAATCCAGTGTATTTGTAAATTGTGTAAGTCATTCTACTTTTAGAAGAAACTTTGTAGCATATATTAAATGGTAAGGATTTAAAATATTTGTCTGTCTTTTGTTAATACATTAATTTTTGCATATGTTGTTTATCTGCCTTTAGTGATACGGACTCTTCCATGACAAGTTATACAAGAAAGAAAATGCTGCTATGACTGTTTCCTTTATTGCTCAGCAAAAGTTTGTTTTTAAGAGATATGCGAAGTTGGCATTATGGCTTACAGCACTGGGAGGTCTGTTTACAGGGTGTAATGAGTTTTTAATGCAGTGATGTTGACTTCGCTTCATACTACTAATAAATTACCCTTAATATAAAATATTAACTGAAGTGTCTGTTCTTGCCTAGAGTAATTAATGCACATACATTCTTGTGCCCCTATAAACAGGCTTAGCCCAGCACAATTTGGTCAGCCTGCACCATGGCTTCTGACCACTTGGGAACCAGAGGGCACAGGCAATCCCCAGCTGACATGGAGCAAGGTGCACCACCTCATGGGAAGGCAAACCCAGTATCACTTGATTCCTCAGTGGGAGTTTCTGTAAGACCTGGTACAGATGCCAGCGCTTTGCCTCCTCCTCTTCCCCTTCCTCCCCACCCTCCACTTGGCTTTTAGAACTTGTGGAGTTAGAAATATATTGAGATGTTGCTTGATTGTGTATAGTTACAAAAAATACATGTTTTTCTCTGGATAATATAGAATATACTTAGTCGGCACCATCCAGATGACCTGTAGATTTGTAATAGTTCACATGCAACAAATTACACAAAAGTATGATCCCCTTTCTTTTAGTCTAAAGAGATTCAATAAAATCTCTTTTAATTTCTCAGGTGTTTGAAAACTTCTCTTTTGCTTGTATTTTTCCAAAATAAACCAACTAGTAAACTGAAGAATCATATTAAAAGGACAAAGTACTGTAAAACCCCCCAAAACAATTGAATAGAAGGAAGTGCTCGTCACTGACTTTTTCCCCTGTGAAGGCACATTTCCTTCCTAGCCTTCGCTTCACTTATCTGAGGTGGGTTTTTTTAAGAGAAGCATGGGGAGTTGCTAGAGGGAAAATGGATTCTTTATTTCACGTCCTGGTTTCTACCTGTCTTGCCTTGACATTCTCAGGTAAGTGTCTTTCCCCACTTCCCTCTGCCGAATTGCTCTTTCTGCCACTGAGCAGAGCCCTCTGGCACAGCCAGTGACTTACAAAAACCGAGTCACCTCTTCTCTGGGCTTCGTACCAGAGGAATGAGGGGCAGGGCCAACACAGCCCATTCTGTTTAGATTCCTTTCCAAAGGAAAATAAACTGTCTTCTTCTATGCTGGAGATACATCTTTTTTTAAGAAGATCTCCTGATAGACAAGCCAGGAGCTGAGTTTTTGGAACAAATGCTTCAGACAGGAGATTCCTATCTTTTATTCATACTATATGAAATTTCAGAGACAAGAACTTTCTGTAATGCTTAGTTAGAAAAATCCCAGGTCTGTAAAAACAGGGGAATGACAACGTCAATTGAGGGAAATAAATACACATCTGGTTTAGCACTTTTTAACTAATGGGCTGGAAGTGTTTGAGTAACTGAGATTAAAAACAAAGAACAACCTAAACACAATATGGCAATGAGGCTCCATTGAAATAACCAGTTCTGTGTTCTGTAACAAGTATGTATTTTGCATTGGTATCTTTGTGGGGTTTTGATTAATGCACTGTAATTTTCTTCATTTGAGTAGCTGGTGTTGATCTTTAAGTGTGGTGACACAGAGAGCTAATCTTACGTGAATTGGAATGGTCACAAAGCTAACAGCTAGAGACATTGGAATAAATCCAGTAAAACAGATGTGCTTCCTATCAGTAAAGAACCTCCATTCCTGTAATACAGGCATTGAGAGACACATTGATTTGTGAATATCCTCCTATATGTTTCCCTCAGAAACATTATGAATTTTACTAAAGCAACTTTTAGGCAGTAAATTATATTTTTAAAAGGCTGTGTTGTAAAACTGAAACAGAGACTGAGAATGCATGTAGATCTGTTTGCTTTCCAGCAGGGGAAATGAGGAACTGGTGTTTGAAGTTAATAGCTCTTGGATTTCTTTTATATCCAGTTTAATTTTTTCTTATTTTTATATATAAAGCAGGTCAAGATAACCTTGCCACAATAGCTTGGGGTTTTGCATTTTCATTATTTACGTTACCAGCACGTGCATCACGTGGGTGTTGTGTTTGGAGGGTTTTTTTAAAATAGGTTTGACTTATGGGAAGTTTCATGAAAAGTTCGACACACAGAAAGTGGGAAGAAAGATTTATTTGCTCATGTATTTTAAATAATTGAGAATTTGCTTTTTGTCAAGTAAATGTGTAATCAATCTTATTTTTCTGGAATTTTCCTTTTCCAGAAGGGTTTCTGATTATCCATGTCCAGAAACAGCAGTGTCTTTCAGAAAAGAGAGGAGTCATTATGGAAAAGTGCAATATGACCAGCCTGAACCAGAAGTGGCAGTGGATGGCAGATGACAGGCTCCTCCATGTGAAGTCTGCCCAGTGCCTGAGCATCTCTACACACTCTGCTCTGTCGTCTCGAAGCATCATCATCGATTGTCCCCAGGCAGTCAGGTGGAATTGCCACGAGGACGGGCTCCTGAAGGTGGCCAACAGCTCCCTTTTCCTCACAAAACAAGGTCAGAAGGTAATGGCCAAGCGGAGTAAAAAATACCTTCATACATGGATGCAGCTAAAAGCCAGCGAGACGGGAAAACCTGTTTATGTAAATCTGTGCTCAAAGCAAGGTGAGTTATTCCTTCAAGAAAATATCCTGGGAGTTTTGGTAACAAAAATGTCTCTGTTATGCTAACTCAAATGTGAAAAATTATAATATTGTATTCATACAGAAGAATGTTTTTCACAGTTGAAAAGCATTTTGAGAACTATTAAAGAACAGTTGAGATGAGTGCTGTCTTTCTCACAACTGGTGTTTTTAATCCACTTTATATTTTCAGGATGTCTCTCCTTTTGTCTACTCCCAGTGTTTGGATCAATGTGCTTATATGTAACCTCAGCTCACTATTATTGTGTCATTTCCTTTTTCCATTTCTAAACTATGAGTAGTGATTCCTAGTACTTTTCAAAAATGTGGATACAAAGAAGTTCTCCTCCCCATTCATTTTATCATACAAACCCAGATTCTATCTGTCAAGAGCAAGAAGACAACTGAAAATCCAACATATGCACAAATTAACCTAAATGGATAATTAGAACAGTCATGGCTTACATATTTGCATGTTTACTTAGTGTAATTTTGCTCTTAGATGCCATATACATGAGAACACTCAAAATCATGAGAATAATGAACTGAATCAAAAGTCTCAGAAATTCTTGGAATAATACCTTGAAATGCAAAGGTCTGTGCACATACCTACAGATATGTAGCAGTATATCTGTGTAGTTGTGGGTTTCTATATCCATGGCAAAATGGAAGGTACAGTGGTTTGAATACTGCTTGATTGTGCCTTCTTCAATGTCACACTGTCAATCCTTCCTGGCAAACTTGTTAATATTGTTATTGTGCACTATTAAGCAATTCTTCATACTAAATAAGAACAACCTACAGACATCTTTTTCCTGTTAATTCTTGTCTTTACAGGGTTAAAAATAAGTTTTATGCCTTAAAACTGTTGCATATGTCCAAGTTTTCAGAATGTTTAAACCAAATCCTCATTCTTTCTGAGCTCCTATTTATTGGAAGGCAGGGTACCAATTTTTTCAGCAAATTTGCACTTGCAGAACTCTACTCATAGGACCAGGACTACTCATCTGAGTGGATGTATGAAAGGATAGCTTGCAGAATCAGGGAATGGAAAAGTGGCCATGATGCCATCCCAGCCCTCCCATATATGTTAGTAATTAAAAAAGCAAAATCATTTGAAGTCCTGTGGGGCTTCATATTCAAAGACTCTATGAACAGTTCAGATGAGGTGCACAGGTAGCGTTATTTCCTTTAAATAGCTGGATGGAGTGTGGCCTAACAAAGTTAAAGTAACCTTATACACTTTTCTCAATCATCCTAAGAGGAGAAGCAACTTAAGATCAATAAGCACTATGACAATTGTCATGGGATATTAAAGCACCTTCTCATCTGTTTACTGTGCTCAGTTCTTAAATGAATCTACCTTGATTTTCTTGAAATTCTCTCCATAGACAGGCCTGTCCTTTCTAAGAGTGTTACTTGCCTTATTTTTGACAGCTCTGGGAAGTTCTGCTGAAAAATCAACAAAACATTATAATCCTCAATACCTAACTAAGAATATTAGGAATATAAGAATATAAAGTGGAAGTAGTGCAAAGAGATTAATTTTTCAAATCATAGTAAGTACTATAAGAACAATATCTAATGCCCCCAATTCTGGTCATAGCATCCATATGCATATAAAAATCTTCAATGCTAAATGTGTAAAATTAGTCTGCCAAGAACATCTATCTGCTTTCAGTACAAGCAGAAGTGGATCCACATAAAATAACATATTTGGTCTATATTTATCTAAGATAGTAAAAACTGAGCAAAATCTTTGGAGCTGAAATGGCTGTAAGTTTTTCTACTCCTGACTAAGACCACATTTTGCTATAATTTACTCTCTATTTTCACAGTACTCATAAAAAGAGTTCTATTCTGGCATAGGACTAGCTCACTGAATTGCATCTCAAACATCAGCCCAGATAGAGTACAAGCTCCAAACCTAATAACTGCAAGTACCTTTTATTTTGGACCTTACTCAAATATCAAACATGATTTTTCTGAACCTGGGGAAAGTCTGAGCTTGGATTTGGATTTCAAATCAGCCATCTGAGATGTGTTTGGATTTACATGTTTTGTAACAGTCCTGACCCAAATGACTGTTTGTGGAAACCAGGATCAATTTGGGAATGTAACCCATCTCTGCTCACTCAAAGGTAATTCCAAATCTAGCAGTAAACAGTCCTTCTCACACAAACTCAAGTTTGAATCAGTCTCCAACTGAAGCAGCTGACATGAAGAATGGTCATAAAGTATCAGTATCCCTTGAGAAAGTGAGACTTCATTTCCCACCAAATTCATGAGGACATTCTGGGCGGAGAGAGAAAAAATCTCTGTAATGCTAAAGCCTTCTTTTCACCAGCCCACTGTTAGGTTCAGAGCTTCTCTATGCTCAGAAACCAGGAAAAAGAGCAGGAATGGAAACAGGCAAGAGGAAAAGATGGGGCAGGTGAAGAGGTAGAAGGCAGGATGACTGAAAAGAACAAAGAATGTTGCATGTAAATAACACGTGTGAGACAAATGTCCACCATTAATGCTGACAGACTAACATTGATGTCACTCCTGAGCTGCATAAGCAATTCTTACAAGCTTCTTTTGTTCTGGGTAGATTAATTTCAATAAAATATCCAATTAAGAACAGATGCAATGCTATGTGGCACCTCGAATATTACCAGCAAACCTCAAAACCACTGCTGGCCAAAGATTATACACTAAATTGGGAATCACTTCAAATGAGTAGGCAGAAGGCCAAGCTGTATGCTGCAGTTATGCACTGAGCTCTAGAGACTGTCACACAGGCTGTAGAGCAGTCTGGATACAGAAGGTGACACTAACTGTTTTGTAATATGACGCTCTTCGTTGCATTTCTCTTCTATCATGTCATACACAGTAGGGGCAAGCCTAGAGCAGTGGATATCAAGACATTCAAAAAGAGTAGCTGATTTTGTGGAGGGTTTACTTACAGTTGTGTGCCAAGCACTGAAGAACCATAGTGGGATCTACAAAGACATAAAACATGTTGAACAAGGAATTCAAATAACAACTAGAACATCTTTCTATCTCTTGTTTGATTCCAGCCTGAAATAGACAAAATACCAGATACCAGATATGAGCTGAAGTCTGATGTGCCATCTGACATTTATGCTGTTCCTTCCCCCTTTTCTAGCCTTGGTTCTTGTCTGGGGTCATTTCTCTCACATGAGCTTCTCTCTTCTTCTTCTCCCCCTTTCAGTTTAGCTGCTTCATAATCAGTACTTCAGCTAATTAAGTTCACATCCCACTGCTGATGCTTCAGTGGCTGAGATGGAGCACAGAAGAGACCAGAGCAGTGCACACTCCAAGCATGCTCTGAACCATTGGAACAGCAGCAGCAACTGCAGAACATAGGGAGGGAAGACACGTGTGTCTTCTTGGAACTCTGGGAAGGTGGAAAAGCACCAAAGAAAGGTGGCAGAAACACAGAAAAGGCAGCAACTCTTACCTATTTTTGAAGTTATGTAAATTAAATATCTTTAGGCTTTAAGCTTTCCACACCTTTAGTGTTTGTAGATACTGCAATAATCCATACATAAGCTCACTACTGGTTGTAAATTTTTGTGTGTATAACTTTTACTAATTTCTTCAGGATAAATTAGAACAGTGATAAACAATATTTTCTTTCCACCTTTAAGTTGACCCAAAACATTTTTCCTAAAATACATTCACTGAAATTAATTTTAATCTCTCCAAGTTATTTTATAGGGTGTTGTAAGTACAGGAGTTTGCTAACATCTATGTGAACCCATGAAATATCAAAAATTACTTGAGTTTTCTTTCTTTGGTCAAAGAAATACATCGCTGACCTCTTTGCTGAGCTCCACCTGGACAAAGAGAGGCATCAGTGTCAGATCCTTGAACATAATTACAAGACCTTGTACAAAATCCAATAGCATACTGATAGAAGCTCAAAGATAAATGTGGGTTTAGATTTTCTAAAAAGAAAAGGAGAAATCTGAAGTGTAGCCTAGGTCTTTGGGTTTTGTAAATTTTCAAAGTCTTAATGAGCCACAGCACAGAGAATATAGAACAAAACCAGCTCAGCTACTTTCATAGGGAAAAAAATGGAACAATAGGCACAGCTTCCCAGAGGAATCAGGCATGTTCTGCTTTATGATTTCATCTTCTGCTAGTGCTAACAAAGACACCAATTCCAAACAATTATACTGGTGTTTTTCATTATTACATTCTCTCCCTTTATTTTGTGTGGACGTTCATGTAGAAGCTGGAGTGGGTTTGAACTTCCATGTGCCTAAATGTAGGTGTCTGAAGGAAGGGATTATTTCACTTTTCTCAACAAAGTGCTTTTTGTCATTTAAGATGCTCCACAATATTCCACCTGATCTCTGGCTGCCAGCCCAGAAAGACACAGGTCTCCCCTAAGTGTTGTGAGAGCCTGGGCAGATGCTTCAGATGCCCTAGGGCAGTTCAGATTCCACTAGGTTTAGGCAACTGAACCAAGACCTAGGTATTGATGTTTGTTTTACGTTGGGCCCTTCTGGGGGCTCCCCAAATGGGGAGAAAACCTCCTGTAATAGTTCTGTGCCAGGAAGAAGGCGATACATGGGACTTTTTCAGCCTTCAGCTTCTTGTTTATTATCTAAAGTTTTGCACGCTGTCCACTACAGGCTCAGCGCGCTAGAATATCACCACAAAATGGCCCCGAAATGTACAGTTTCAAGGTCTTTTAAAGTGGTTTTATCCAATTAACTCTTAAAACGTACATTATTTCTTATCTACCAATAACTCATCCCTTGACTGTCCACGTAACCTCTACACTGTGCTTTCCTTGACCAATCACCATGTGCCACCAACACTGCAGAAAATGGAGTAGATGAAGAAAAAGAAGAAGACAGGGACTACACCCAAATTCCTCTATCTTGTTTCCCATCTACACCATACTAAAAAACCTAAATTTCTCACACAAGTGACATACTATACTACTCTCTATTATCAATTTCACACTTTTCTAGATTCTAGTCTATCTCAAAGTCTTGGGAAGTCCTCTCCATGGGCAAAGGTTAAAAGCAGTGTTTCTCTGGGGGTCAGAACCCCTCAGAGCAGACAGAGTAGTATTCCCTGTGCCCTGGATACCCACACCTAGGTGTCTATGTAATTCCTGAGTATGTGAGCTCTCTTCAGTAGAGGTGTAATCCATGGAGTCAGTGGAATCTAGATGCCCCTTACAGTGACCAAAAATCCACTTCAGGGTGAGCTGGAACTACCCATAGTTCAGAAATAGGGTTGGTACAGCAATGATGTTATCATCATAGTTATATGGATGTTCTGCTACCGCTGATGCTGAAAGAACCTTTCAGTGGCTACTTCAGCATTTCAAAAACAAGCAAGTAAAAGAGCAGCTCAGGATTAGACTGGAGTTTGGAGACGTTCGACTTCTCTGACATTAGATACAAATTATTCTAACTTCTACAACCTTCAAATAAAGAAAGAAAACATTTTCAAGCAGTGCAGATTTTGCAGGCTTTAAAAGTCACATTGAATAGGAAAGAAGGGACATTCAGAGGATTTTGTTTTTCTGTCATACTTTGACATACAACAGGAATCTGAATTATGCTTTTTTTATTTACAAGTAGTTAGACAGGTAAAAAGATAATTCATTTTGTCCTGTACATGAAGAGATCTTAAAGCAACCCCATCTTGTTTCAAGTCTTACAGAGAGTTAGATACAGTTTTATGGAGTATTTTGTATCTTATACACTAAATATCTGATTCAATTATGTTTCACTAGAAGTTCAGCCTTAGTTTTCTGAAACTTCTGCTCTAATAGAGTAGGCAGATCAGTACAATATGAACTATTTCAGAAAGCTGCACTGTGCCAGCTCAGCTAAGGCTGAAAGCACCACTGTAGGGTTCTCAGTTCTTGACAACTAACCAGCACAACTAACTTTTTTGGTATTCATACATGCAAACGTCTGGAAGTCCCTTCCTTGTAAGCTGCCTGCTGCTGTGCAGATGGATGTGGTTTGCAGTACACTCTGTGGATGAAATATGCACTTAGTCAGAACATCATCATTTCTCCTGGGTGTGCTACTGATTATTACAATATTATGTTCACACACTGTGCATCATGCAGCCACTAGTGATCAACATCAGTGTCTGTGCTGCTGTCCTGTTCCCAAGAACAGTTTTATTATTGATTTCCAAAGAGGCTGCTGGAACAATGCTAAACACATCTGAAAAATATCACTGTTGAGATTTCTGTGTACTTCACAAATGTCCAGAGAGGAGGTGAGTTTTTTCTGGTTAAAAAATTTGGAACTCAAGTTGTATAGAAATCTGCTACATGGGCCTTATAATATGCAGTTTTCTTTTTTAAGTGCCTGCTACTGAAGAAGGGCTATGAGGGTCCTTATGCTAGGATCACAATAGTGGTTTTACTTAGAATATAAACATGGATTCTGACTTTCTTAAAATGGGTAGCAGATATGAACCCCATTAGTCAGTCCACTGTAGGATATATGGAAAACACTGGTAGTATATCTGAAGTTCTGGTATGGCATAGTTCTGTATACAAGTCACTTCTATCCACAGGTTACAGGCAACAGACTGTAACCACTATTTTCTGGGAAAGATCCTTTAGCTGGAAAGTGAAAATAGCCTGAAGCTTATTAACATGAAAGGTTGGGTGATGCAGTGACAAATGCTTGTTCATGGAACCTTTGTGGGATGGTGGAACTTTTCTGAGGACTAAGTGTTTTGCTTCCAGGACTGTTGAGCTCTCCCCTCAGCTTCTGCACCAAGAATGCCAGTTATTCCCTGGCGGCTGAGTCCCATAAATGTCACTGGCAGCACCAGCTTCCTTTTTATGGAGGAGCAGCTTTCCTAAAACACTGGTCTGGAAATGCCTTCCTGCTGGAATCACTGCTATTTTTCTGTAAATTAAGCTAAGATTTTTTGTGTGTGTGTGTGTTTTCACAGTGTTTAAATATATATTTAGAAACCCAACTGTGTGGCCTTTTTCCCTAAGAGACTACTGACTGCAGATATACCCTTTTTTTGTTTTCTATCAGTAAGCTCTACTTCCTGCTGAAGTAGAAGACAGATATCTCAGAGATATCTGAAAGGCATAGATCTCTTTCCAAGTCCTCGGGGCTAGGATTTCTAGTTGCCTACCACAGACTTTCAGAGACCCGCAACAAATAGGAGATCTCCAGGAACAATGACTGTCATGGAATCTAGACTAAGTCTGGACTTTTGTCAGCTTATGGGTTTGTTGCAGCAGCTGATGACAGCTTGAGCACAAGGTTCCTGTCTTCTGGTGGGAACCATGAAGGTATGTGACATGGGACCACAGCAGACTCTGCACCTCAGGCTCTCTAGAGGGGGTTATGCAGAGGCAGCAGCATGAAGATGATTGATTGTGCAGAGTTGGACGAGACCTGAGATTTCAATGAAACCATGTGCACAAGTGTGAGAGAAGAATTAGATCTGTAGTATTGTTTTCACTGCCTTGATTTGGAAAAATATTTAATCAACTTTTTTTTTGCAATTTAGTGGAGAATTGGAATTTTTATTTCCAGAGAAGCACAATTAGATAAAAGGAAGGAAAATATCTACTCTGGATACCAACCCATTCCAGTAAACCACTACTTTTCAAAAAGTTCCAGAACCATGTACCAGGTGAAAGCACTGTGCTGTTAAGCACAGCAAACACTTGAATGGAAATGTCTCCTACTAGAGTTTACAATCTCACTTTTCTGTGCAAATCAGTGCTACAATTTTTTTTACATAAACATGTCAACATATATATTTACACATATACAGAAAAACCTGATAATGTTGATTTTGTGGAAGCTCACCCACTGCTTCTTTGGGTAAGAGGTAATCACAGATTGTTCAGCTAAGACATCATAATTGCACGCCAAGTAATTGCATTTGAAAGCTTCTGCTGCAATTTAACCCAGTCACTACTTTGTTTTTAAAGGATTTGTGGGCTAAAATTGTTAAAAATGGCAACCAGCCAGTGGCTCAGCAGCCAAACAAGGTTCTGTCATGCTGGAGACCCCAGTTCAAGGACAGACAAAGTGTCTTGGGCATTGGGCCAATACACACTAGCTGTATTACAGCAATGGCAGGGCAGCTTTTTGTGAGAAGGAGCCAGTGAATAATTCCAATAGTTTAGCTGAAATGTGATGCTACCAGATGTAGAGGCCACCACAGCTTGAACCCTGCCCTCACTGCCACAAAGAAAGGATATTAAATACATACCAATGGAGAGGAAGAGCCATGAAAATGTGGAGGAAAAATGTGTAGTAAAATCTTTCCTGAGCTCTAATTGCAACTTTGGCTTTCTCTGAAGGATACGTGACTAAAAAAGCGAACCCACTGCCATATTTACAGATACTTCAGTTAAGTGATAGATCATTAGCTGAGCCTTGGGAAGGCAGCAGTCAGGGACTAGCATGGGGTCAGCATAGAACTGATTTTAGAAAGCAAGAGAAATGCTCATGTGGGCACAAGGAACTTAACTTGAACACTTATGTTGAGAAAAAAAATTGTCTTGAAAAACTATACTGAACAAAGCCATGTTTTAAACTTACATCAACAAAAGGCAGATGTGAATCTGGCCAATGCACTTAGAAAGGAGGGGAGAGGGTTGACAATATAAAGCTGATACTGTGTGCCATTTGATAGATACAAGCAAGTGAAAAAGTTGAAAATGAAAAAACTTCTGCCATTAATGACAAAGTACAACCTTTCTCTTCCCTTCAGAATCACTGACAGACTACATTTAAAATTAATTGTATGAGTGTTCAGAGACATTTCAGAAACAATTTTTTTCTGGTTGTGTTTTGCAGGCTTTGGTATTGATGCAAAAACATGTTTGCATTGAAAACAAAAAACTTATAGAACTGACAGGTGCACTTAAACTACCTGGAAGTTGTATCACCCACATTTATTGAAGCTAATGAATTGTTTATAAAAATCTTGAGGTGATTTTAATCATTTTCTTTTGTTTGTTTTAGATCTCCAAGATGCAGACACTTCCGTGTGGAGTACTAGAACTACATACCCCTCTTCAAATGCTGTAACTTCTAGGCCTGAAAATGTGTTGAAAAGTAGCACAGAAATGTTCATCAGAAATGTGACTGAAAACTTCAGTAAAAATCCCATTGAAAACCTCTACTTTGAATTGAAATCTGCAGTAACAGAGAAAGCCTGGATTCCAACAACCACTCTTCAATACTCTAGCACTACAGAAGAGGTAAGACAGAAGAATTACTGATTTTTATAAAGCCTGCTCCACTCTGTGGAGCCTGATAGCTATTACAAGTGGGCTTAAAAAAACAACAAACCAAACTCTGAAAAAAGCTAGCTAAAAGACTAAGCTTTGTTCTTTTTCTGGTGGGGTGCTTTGTTTTGATGTTCATGCTGCCAGTGTCCTTTGCTAGAAGCACAGCAGCAGAAAAATTCTGCCTCTTCTGTACAGCCCAATCCTGTTGCACTGGGAGAAGTACAAGGGAAATTATCAGGATATGTGAGAAGCATTGGAAAGCTCCTGGATGTGGCAGGACCCACAGGAGCCTGGGTATCTGCTCTCAGTGACTCAGGCCCTGGTATTGTTTGTTGCATGACGTGAGGGTCTTAAAAATTACAGTATGCAATGACCTTATTTACAGATAATTACATACATTGTTTACAGATCACAGCAAGAGAAATACAAATGCTTTAACTGGTCTCAAAAGGAACCCTAGCCTTGGTCAGGGTCGGCTTATTTACTGGCTGATAGGCAGAGTGGAAACACACAGACATTTGGTCTCTGCTCTGTCTGGCCACAAATTGCCCTGGCAGAGAAGGTGAATAGGGCTACCAGCCCCAGCTGTAGAAGGAGCACATGGCAAGCCATTTGCTCCAAATCAATTTCCAGTCTTCCATTTCTGCAAGACTCAGTTCAGTAATGTGAGAGCAAATCTGGAATCACCACTGACAAAATGTGTATGGGCAGTTAGAACTAAAGCATGCAGGACATTACTGGTCCCTGTATCACTGTTATCACATAGTGGTTTAGAATTGAAAATCGCTAAATTCCCTGTGGCTTATCTTGCAGGGGACCACACTACACTCAATGTATTGGGGCATGCAAACATGCTTCAGTTACTACTGTGTGTTGAAGCAGATTAGACTAAGAAATGTGTTTTATGTTTCGGAAGGCTGTGGACAGAGTGTCAGGGTCGACAAACTTGATGGTTTATGGACCCCAACACTGCTCTTCTGATGCTGATGGGGGGAAGGGACTGAGCAGGTGCACTGCACCCCATTCCACAACTGATGCAGCTCTTTTAAAATGTAATCTTTCTAACTCAGTGCATGCAGGCTGAGCTTGTTTGCTCATGCCCTCTGTTCATTTGCATATCCCCCCTCCCTCCCAGAATACTTATTCCTTCCAAATGGAAATGACCTATAAAAACAGGTATTACCCAAACTGTCTCCAACACTACTACATAATCCTGCCAAAGCAAGAGAAATGGCACCATTTAACAGAAACTACTGCCTCTTGTGTTTCTACCCCACTTCAACTCCTGAATCACATCATTTGCACTGAACAAGCTGCTTAGGTCAAAACTTTCAAACCAAAATTCTGATGATAAGCTGTCTAAGCATATCTATGAAAAAAAAAAGTCAGTAATAGCTTTCTCTTGTAGCTTCCAACTGGCTCTGGACATTTGAATCTAGATATACCAATTTAGACACACAAACTTAAAATCTTTGGCCTCCCTCTCTGTTTCCCAGTCTTTAGAGTGGAGTTAAAAACACTTTTTGTCAGATTTCAGGGATGTTTAAAGTATTAACTGGATTTAACACAATACTTTGAAAACACATAGACTAAGTGCTGAATATTGTTGTGAGGAAGACAATACCTCCTATGAACTCCATTTGCCCAGGCTGGGGCCTCTTGTTTGTAAAAGTAAAGCCATGTTGTTATTTGGCTGTGCACATACCCATTTTAGGGGGGACAATAGTGACATTTCAATTGAACAAAATGTTTGGTTTAGAGCTGCCATGGATTTCAAGTAAAACTGCAGCTTGCACTTTGAATCCATGACAAAAGCTATGCAAAGCCCATTTCCTCTTGATTAGAGAGACAGAGAGGTTGGTGTTAAAAAAAAAAAAAAAGAGTCAGGAAACCTTGGGAAAGTGTCTGAAAGGGACTTTGGAGCCTGCTATTAGAGACACGTCCGGCAACTCCCAAAACTCACTTCCAGTTCTTTTTTCAGTTTAATTAGTTTCTTGGCTTGCCGCACAGGTCAGTAAGTGTTAATGGCTGTGTGACTGCTGATTTACTATAAACCCATTTATTCAATAACAGTATGGAAATAATTACTTGCATTATGTTGGCTATTCTATATAAATATATTGCCCCCAGTGAATGATGGACCCCTCATGTTTTATTCCAGTGTTGGCATAGACATCTGTGTCAGACCTTACCCATGTAGCAACTTTTGCTGGAAAACATACAGAAGGAGGTCTCAAAACCTGTAATAAACCAGTACTTTTCTACTCATACAGAAAAGTAAATATTATATGATAGCAAGAATAAGAGTAATAAAGTAGGAACTTCTGAATTATGAGCACTTCTGAGAAGCAGTAATATAATTTTTCTCCACAAATTATCTAATGGTAGCTAGAAGAGACAAACAGATATTTATTTCCAAAAAACTTAAAGTTTTACTTTTGGTAGGTTCCACTTTTTGTCCTGAATGTTATGTTTGCAGTGTTGATTATGCTTCTTTTTCCTTTTACTTATTACATCTACTTAAACAATTTACATCTAAATATCCAAATTATATCTTCCCTGGAAGTTCAGGTCATGGATGTTTTCAAAAATCCTTAGAATAATGTGAGCTACTTTTCAAGAAATGCAGGTTACCCTGAATGTTTTAATTTTCAGAGAGGGTTTTCAAGTAATCCAAACATCCCAATAAGCCTTCAGATTTGCACTTCTCCAGTGGTGAAAAAGTATTGGTGTGGTTTATGCTGTTAAGCTTAAATCACTATCACCTAAAGAAGAAATCACACTGTAAAACTCTTACCTTAAATGATTACAAGACATCTATGTCATTTTAGTCCCAGTTTAGGTCTAAGAAACACACCTTGTGTTTCCTATCAATGGTATGATTATCCCTGTGCTAGCTCTTTGGGGTTTGGTTCCTCCTTCTGTCTGAAGTATGTAAAACACCTCTTCCAAAGGAGATTTTCTTCTGTGGCATAATAACCAACACAGATTTTTATTGTCACTTAAGGTAATGATCATAAAGTTATTAACTACCCTCAGCTTTGCAAAGTACAGCACAACACTTTCAGTACCATGTCCCTAGGACCCAAGCATGGAGCTCCACTGGGACAGATGAAGTTTTCTGTAGGTGCAGGTAACACCCTTGAGTGCTCGGACTTTTGATTTCAGAACAGAAGGACAGCTAAGGTTTTTCAGATATTTGTATCTTGTTTGACAGGCTAGTGCCCAGAAAAATCATAGAGCAGCAGCTCCCCTAAAGGGCAGACTAATGTTTGTAGAACCTAGAACCTTTTTCTCCCTCAAAGAAGGCAAAAGTAATACAGAGATGGTGTTGAATTTGGTTGAGGTACTGCTTTTAAAAGTTAAAATCCCACACGCATAATGCAGCACAGAAAGATGCAGAAAAATACCATTCTCATTGAAGAAAGTAAATGTCCCTTTACTTCTCTTTTGTGCACCCCCAATTCACTCTATGGCTGCTATTGTGTATTTGAATACCTGAAGGTGCAAAAATACTTCTGTCTACAATTCTTCTCTGTCTCCCCGTGTACACACTGACATGTGAGTTCTCAGAGGCTGAAATGTAAGCAAGAAGGAAATGGGTATGCATGACAGAAATGGAAAGTTTTCATTTTGGCAGTAGCCAACTCATAGTTGCACACAGCTTTATTGGTGCAGTCTGAAAACAGGGAGACTTTCTTCCTTTCCATGGCATGTGTAATTTTAGCTTGGGAGTTATTCAGAGGATGTGGGAAGGAATAGTTTCAAGGACACAAGCTGAAACAGCAAATGGAGATGACTTGGTCGCTCACAGACAGACTCTGGGCTGCAGGCAGGAGCTCAGCTGGGCTCTGCTGGACTCTCCTGGATGCAAGGCCTGTGGTTGCAGTGTCACGTGGCCAGCGAGAGAATGGAGGCCTTGGTGGTCTATGGTTAACCTTTAAAAACATCAGATTTTGGGACGTGGGAGCTGGACTGGTGGGTTACTGAAAACTGAGGCCAAGAGGAGGGTGGGCCAGGAGGTGGGACAGCTGTGAAGGGTGGCAGGTGTGAGGTGAATGGAGGCCATGGAATGAAAAAAGCATGAGGCAAGGTGTCCAAAAGGAGGGGCAGGCAGGAGGAGAAAGAGCCACAGGAGGCAAGGTGTCCATGAGGTAAGGCAGACAAGGTGGGAATGGATATTGCGAGGCGATGCAGCCATGAGACAAGGCAAGGCAGCACCAGGTGAGGTGCAGCCAGCGTGAGACAAGAGTGCCATCCCCCAACAGCGGCACCGCTGAAGGGCCCCATGCGCCGGGGTGAGCGCTGGGGAAGACAAGACACAGGGGAAAACCGACATGAGGAAGGAGCAGCGAGGAAGGAAGGGAGGAGGGGTGGGAGAGGAGCCCGGAGGAAGGTGGGATCCTGAAGGAGAGAGGGGCGGCACCCCGGGGCCGGTCGCCTGCCCGGTGGGCGGCAGGTCCCGAGTCGCCGAGCTTCGCCCCCCGCAGCGAGACGCGAGGAAATCGCCTCTTGATTGCGGAAGTCGGCGGGAAAGGCTCCGGGAGAGTCAGCCCGGGTCAGAATGGCAGCGTGGGAAGCGGCGGCCGCCTCCCCCGCCTCCTCCGCTCCTCCTCAGCCGCGGGCGGGCAGCCCCCCCACCCCACGCCGGTGTCAGGGAGGCGGTTCGGCGGCCGGGGCAGCCCCGAGCGCATGCAGCAGGCGGGCGGCCCGGCACAGGGCTCGGAGCCCGGCGGGGAGCGGGGGCCCCCGGGGCCCGCCGCCGCCACTTCGCTTCTTCGGATCCCCCCCACCCCAACCCCGCCGTCCCTTCCCCTTTTCCCCTCCCCGCGAGGGTTTTTGGCGTTAAAAACTGTCGGCGATGCTGAGCTATGGAGCAGGATTCGCCCTGTGGACGGCGCTGGCCCTGACCAAGGTGAGCGGCCAGGAGGAGGGGGGCGGTGTAGGGTCGTCCCTCGCAGGTCGCAGGCGAGCCTAGGGGACACGGGCAGGTTCGCCCCGCACCGGCACAGCGCGGGGACGGGGCTGGGAGCTGAGCCCGGGGGTACTGGCGGGTCTCTCAGAGCTCTCCCCGCTCTCCGCAGGCTGTGCCGGGTCAGGCTGCGGGATGCAGCGCCAACCTGACGGAGCGGAGCGTCGCCGGGCAGAGCGTTCGGCTGCGCTGGGGCGCCGCGGACCGCGCCTGCAACTTCAGCCTGAGCGGGCGCTCGGAGGACGGGGAGGCGGCCGGCTGCCAGCCCGCCCCCGCGGGCAACGGCACCTACGGCTGCACCCTGCGGGGCCTGGAGGCCGGGACCTGGTACCACCTGCGCATTGAGCCCTTCGCCAGGGGCGAGGCTCTCAACATCTCCCTGCAGACAGGTACGGGCGCGGCAGGTGCGCGGGGAGGGACGCCAGGCTTTTCCTTTTCCTCCCCTTGCTTCAGCCGGCTCCAAGAGGAGGGGGAGGGCGATGCATTTACAGCTACTGAAAGTGGACAGTGTCTGCTGAACATAGCAGCCCTGCTCTTGAGTTCTCTTTAGCCCACTGCCAGAAGTAACTCCTGCCGACAGTTAACCCAGCAGGCTTGAAAAAATAAGGTGCTGTGAGGATATTAAGTAAAAAAAATTGTTTTTTTCGAGTAGTAGCCCAGAACATCCTTTGTGCTCATGTAAATGCATTGTATTCATAGTTCTTCAGCTGACAGTTTATTTACTGTGTTTAAAATACGATCTATTTCATAGCAGGTAAATCTTCTTTAAGGGTAACTTACTGTTTCAGCCCATTTCCATACGTTTATTCTGTCTAACCAGAGCCTGAAAGTCAGAAAGTAAGGCTGAAACTTCCCTCTTATATGTTTGCCTTGGATATCACCAGTGAGGTGTTATGATATACAGCTGTGTACAGAGCACTTCCAGTGACACATCCGTGACTGGCTGTAAGAATGGTCCAGCAGCCTGACAGAGGGCTGCCAAGGAAAGCCCCTTTCTGCATTCGTGTTTGTGTGGGCTTGTGAACAATTCAGCTATGAAGCAATGGACAACATTGAATGGCAACAGCTGCAGTGGCACAACTGGCCTCTTTCTACCTGTATTTGTGCTTTTTTGAAGATGATAAAATATAATACTATTCAATCTCTTAGAGGTAGTAGTTCAAGATACAAAACAAAGATATCTTAAATGCCTTTCTGATTTGCTCCTAAGGTGTTAGTTTTAGAGAGGTGCCTAATGTTAGTATTGAGGATTTCAGCAGCCAAGGACTTCACAATTACCTGTTCAGAGGTGTTGCTTTCTGTCAGAGCCTGCATTAGACATACAAATGCACTAAATACTCTCCATTCATTTGAAGTGGTAACTCAAGTTTTAAAAAATCCATTAACAAGTCTGCTGCTCTCATAACTATACATTAAGCACAAGTCATGTGAGTTAGTGAAAATAAGCAATAGTTTCTATGCAGATAGTGATTTAAATTTGTTGTGCATCATGCTGATTGTTTTTAATATTGATATTGATGACATGCTGATTGTTTTTAATATTGATATTGATGACTTGTAATGTGAAAATTGAAGTAATCAACCATTATCAGAGAGACAGATATAAATCACCATCATTTCTGTAAAGTTCTATTATTGAACACTTGCATAGAAGGTGAGAGGATACCACTTTAAAGCATATTTTGATTAATGCATAACCATTAACACAGAAGCTTGTACATGCCATTTATGACTTTTTTATCACTAAATAGATTTTTCAAGGATTAAAGTGATTGAAAGCAGCTGATCATTAGAGTCATATTATGTAGCTGACATCAAAGTGAAAAGTCTGATTGAAATTTATGTTGAAATACTGATAATTGGTATACCATAGTTGAAGTGAGGTTTATATTTGGATTTTGGATAGCAGAGATCAGTCAAAAGCATGAAATAAGAATAGAGGAGCCATGAATGTTTCCTGCAGAGAGCTACTCAGATTGCTCTGTGGTTCCTTGCTTTCCTTGAGTTGAATTGCTTGATGGTGTTCAAAATACACAATTAGCCCTAAAATTTTTTTGTAAAGAATTTTTCTAAATTATGCCTGTGAACAACCCGTATTGTATTGTCCATACTAAACTTTTCAATACAGAATGAGGGAGGATTATTCCTTTTATGTTTCCACTAAGGGCAGCATTTTAAACCAATTTCATGGAAGCTCTTTTTCACCTGTTCCTTTGTAATTTGTTGACAGTAGTTTTAGTTTAATGTCTATAAGCCTGAATGTCCATAGGCATGCGTTCCTGGAAATTGTCCTGTGAACATGGAAGTATAAGCACTCTTTCCAGCCATATTGTAAACAAAATTTCCACCAATTTCAGTGGTAGTGGAACTGAGTTATCATGGGTTATCAAGTCTGACCTTGGTCAGTGAGGTTCCCTTCCTAAGGAAGATGGGCTAAGCTGTCCATTGAAGGTGCTTTCTCCACTGGCTATCAAAGGAGGCTAGGTTAGACCAGGAAGATGAAGTGTAGTTGGTTGAAGTGAAAGGAATCCCATCTCACATGTTTTATTTTTGCAAAACAATGTTTGAACATTTGTATCATCTTGATACAATAAATACACATGAGAAAGTGTGAGAAAGTTAGAGGTTGGTTTATATACCTAGTTCAGAAACTAGCTTTTTGCTCCTATTCAATCCTGTAAAAATTTTTGTGTGCCAGTTCTGAGTTTAGGTTTCATCAGGTTTCTTATACAAAGTACTTGAGTAGCTAAGCACTTAAAATCCAAAACATTTGGTTAAATTTTGAGTGTGATCTTTTCTGACTAGAAACTTACGGTGAAAGCAATGAATAATGCATGCCACAGTTGCAGTGGTAATGTGAAAGCTTGGAGAGGACCATATTGGCCTTTTCAGTATATAATGTCACATTAAAATCATGGTCTATGTTGTTTGCAAGTTTGATATTCCGATAGAATAATTGTGCAGCTTGTGAAGATTCCATAAACTCTCAAGTAACACCAGATTCACTCTTGTGAATCTTTTAATGGAGAAGCAGCTTCTATTTCACTTGTGGATACCTAGATCTAAAGTCTAATGATGTATGAAATAGTGGTACAAGAATCCACACTAGTTCTCTAAAGTGACTCTCTTTACTCAAGAAGTTTTGATCTGTGGGTTGTAAATTTAAAACAGAAAGTATTTTATCTGGTAGAGCAGAATTAAATAGGTCATAAAAATGATGGAAAATTCACATATGCACTTTATAAGCCATGTATATGTAGACATGGAAACACACACAGTGGGGACATTTGTGCTATTTTGGTAGAATATGAAAGAAAGAAAAAGATGATAACACCATTTATCAGCTCTGAGCTACAGAGAAATTTTCCATTTCAAAACTGTTGTATAGCAAAAGATGGTAGGTTTTTGTCATTCCTGGTTACAAGTAAGATACATTTTAAGTTCTCAAATCTCCAAATGTCTGTGAACCACTATAACTATATTTCAATGAATGACTAGGTCTAGTTAAAAACAGTAGTATATTAATAGAGCCTAAAATACAATTAAATTTATAAATTTCAATTCAGAATTGAAATGCAGATAAGAGATACTGGTCTAGAGAGACATGGAAAACAATTTGGCAATTACCCCACTTTCAACTATGTCTTCTAAAATAGACTTATAAATGCCATTTTAATCTTTCTCTACAAAAATATTGCAGTGCTGTTATGTTACTACCCAATCCAAGCCTCCTGTACTGAGGGAACTACAGGTAAATAATTTTTTTGTTAGAAAATCCATTAAATATTTGAATGAAGGGAAGATAGAACTTTATCTTCCAAGATACAGACTGTTAGAGTGTTTTTTCATTCTAATATGTAACTCTCTAAATGCCAGAAGTATACCCAGGCCATGTGTTCTCTCCTGTAAATTTCAAGTTGTTTGGGACAAATTTGATTTATTAGCCATCTGTAGGAGCAACACGTGACATGGCTCTAACTGTAGGCTGTATAAATCTATCATCTGTAATCGTGTAATGGTTATGATCATCATTTCAAAGACAGAGTACAAGAAGAAAATAAATAACCATATTTTAAAAATTCTCTTAAGTTGCGAATCATCCCAAAGAAATGGATATTTGTGTTTAGTAAAGACAATGAAATCAACCCTCTTTACTTAATCTTCAGAAATGAAGATTCAGCGCTTATGAAGTAGGTCACTGTTTTATGAAGAGAGAAAGCTAGGAAAAAAATGGATAATATGGTAGGAAGATAACTCAGACTGGCAGGAATTCCCCATTATTAAGTCCTGGGCTCATACCTCCCAGTTGTTTTTGTTTTCTCCTGCATAAGGCAGGTGTGTTTCTGTGCTTACAGTCTGTATCTGGGAGTCATGTCACTGGAGTTTGACATCACCATATCTATAAATTGGATCTGCAGCAGCTGTGCAGAGAAAGCATGTCCTCTTCCCCAAAAGTGAAAATGGAGTTGCAATAGAATTCAAAGACCATCTAAGGAAGATGCCTTTGTAGACCAGGGGACATTAATTTGTATAGTGTCAAGTGGTATAAAAATATCTTGATGAAAATATTTTATTTCTGTGATATATCGGTGTTGTATCATTGCCAACAGAGACGTGTGTAACAATGTAAATGGTTTTTTAAGTGTTTGTTTCCATCCAGGGCTCTTTCAGCCCAGGCACTTCCCAGTCTCATTGTTCCTTTGTTCTAGCGGATGTACAAAGCACTGAGTGTTTTGTTTTCTGGAGCAGATAGATTAGATAAAGTCTGAATTTCTGAACTTCACCTTCTAGGCACGCAACTTTCTTCTTTGCTCATGCACCTTAGAAGACAGATTACCCAGGACAGTAAAAGTGCTTCTAAAAATGCAGCTATCATTTTTGTCAAATTTGGCAAATAATACAGATGACAATGATGATTACTTTTGCAGGACTAAAGAACAGTCGACTTTGTTCTAACTTAGTCAGAAGGAGGGTTAAATTTCTTGATAGTTATCATGACTGTTCTCTCAATGTCAGTCAAATAAAACTTTTTCAGCTGGCTATGCATCTGCCCATATATAGTGCTGGAATTTATTTCTGACTTCCAAAGTCTGACCTTTCAGATTAGAAGAATTGCCTTCAAGGAACAAGATTATACCCCCACTATTCACTTTTGCCAAGATAATAGTCTTCAGTGGCTTAGTATATATTATAGGTGGAGCTGGTAGTCAAGCCTATTGTTAAGATTTCCTGACACTTTTCATTAAAACCTTATGTTTCAGTTGCTGTAACTGGGTGAAGTTTTAACTATTTGGCCTGAAGTTTGATGTGCTTGGTCTTTGAATTGATTTTTAACATTACTTTCTTCTTTTTCAGATTTAAGCAGACTTAGTTTGGCCTTCAAAAAAGTGGTCAAGAAAAGATAGTTTTATTGATTGATTTTGTAAATCAATTTGTTTAATTTTTATCTCTTTTTCTGAAGAGCACTAACATCTCTGTGGTCCAAAGAAAGACTTTGAGTTTAAGCAGAGACATAGGTTCAAAGAGACACAGTATTTTTCAAAATACTGAAAGGTTGAGGTTGGAGGGGACCTCTGGAGGTCATCTGGTCCAAGTGCTTGGCTCAAGCAGGGCCACCTGGATCTGGTTGCCCAGGACCATCTCCAGTCAGTTGTTGAATGTTTCCAAGGAAGGAGTTGCTTCCTTGACATTCCTAATGTATTTGATTGACAAAGTATACCACCAAAACTTGACACTACTCTGTTCTTAGCAGAGCTTTGTAGGAATTGATTAAACCTTCCACACCATCCAGAATTTGAAGAAAAAGCAGCTTAAGGGCTCCTAAGGCCCTCCTACTTATGTATTTGTACGTGGAGGGTAGGTTCAGCTTCATCCTTTCAGCCTTTACATTGCATCTTTTAATTATGTGATTGAAACTTTTTCGTCTTCTTTGTTCAGGGAACCAAGCAGCAATGACTGTATTGGAAAAATAGTCTTCTTCCGTGTGCTGAGGTGCTGTTCATATAGAGACCACAGTTCTCAGCCTGGATGCACCTTACACTCCTGGTCTGATGCTAGGAAAGAGTAGCACAGAGTGTACTCTTGTGGTAGGCAAATTTATTCCTAAATTGTTGGAAAACTTTACATCCCAACTGATGAAGGCTTGATTGCACTGCTTTGGGTTGTTTCATGATATCTTCTTAATAAGCATTTGCTTAACGTTATTGGAAGACATAAATATAAATACCTTAGTACATCAACATGTAATACATTTTGTGTGGTTTGCATGAAGTCTTGTGAGTGATGAAATGCGCCTGGAGAATAAAAGCAACTAAATTCTATAGGTTTGGTCAGTTTGCCTTTCCTTTAGAGTGAATCTTATTTCACAGGTGATTTTACTGGAGAGCTTCTTAATAAACAACATAATGAATGTTGAGAGTTTCAGAGAAGTAATCCCAATATTAGTTCCTTAAGGTATATCCAGTGTACTGTTTGGGTCTTTTTAAATTTTTTATGAACAGAGCTACAACAGAGCAGAAGCATATTCTATCAGAATCTGTTTGAAGTCGTTGAAGCTAATACTAAATCATCGCCCTTAAAATTATATAAATGCTCATGCCCATAACTGATAAAGTGTTTAGAGTGCTAGGAAATGAAAGCTGTTGCTGTCATCTGTAAAGCTACATTATACTAAGGCACTGAGTATAATTTGCTGGGTTTACATGTTTACATGTTGTTTCTTTTATTATTACAGTTTTATTATTACAGTTTACTATTTTTATTATTACAGTTTTACTACCAGCAAATTTCCAAGCTTGCAATATACATCCACAGTAGAAGTGTTTTGCTATGTCTATGTCTTGTGAGTGTGTACAAATACATAAAAGTAATATTTCCGAATTCTTCAAGACTCTCTTATAGACTGGCTTCAATGCACAGTGTTTATAAATAGAAAGAAGAAACTTTTCAAAAAGTATTGGCAGCATGATGATGATAAAGGGAGAGATTTGGAAGATTTCTTGTGCTGCTGTATAAAATTTCAGACAATCCCAAAGCAAGAAATGGTTTCTGTTTTCTGGGTTTTTTTCCTAACTACAGATCCCTTGCCACCATCTCGTTTGGAAATTAATAAGGAAAAAACTACACTCACAAGCTTGCAGGTTCAATGGAATCCTTCCTCAGGAAAGGTGGACATGTATAACCTAGTATTACTTGATCGTGATAATAAAAAGATACAAGAAGTCTCCATACCAGGAAGAATTTCAAAAACAGAAAATACATTTTCCAGTCTCATTCCTGGGAATAAGTACAACATTGTCCTCAGTGCCATTGCTGGAAATAAGACTACCCCAGAACTTCACATAAGTGGATCTACCGGTAGGACTTCTTTTCCTGTAGTTCTTCTAAGTAAAACCACTTACAGTATTCTGTACTTCTGCATTTTGAAATTAGCAATTTGGTATAATTCTTCTGCATGACTATATATATATATATATATATTTATGAAGTATCTATTGATTATAAGTAGAAATAAAATATGAATCTCTTACTGACATAAGGAATTGTTTGCTAAGAATAGAGTCTCATTTTTATTGTGTATTTGGGGTTGGGTTTTCAGTAACCCTAAAGAAACCCAACATATTCCAAGAGTAAATCTATTCAAAATTGCTGAAATGAAGGAGATAACCCTTAGGCCTTAAGCAAGTGTTCTTTTTATACCAACAGTGCCATCTCCTGTGAAAAATATTCAGGTCAGTGTCAAGACAGACACTATCCACGTTTCATGGTCTTCTGGCTCTGGACATGTGGATCATTACAGGTTGCTATTACTGGATAATCATGTACCAGTTCATGAGATTCACCATAAAGGTTCCCTGACCTCCTACACATTTTCAGGACTTACAGCCGGCCACCTGTATAACCTCTCTATCATAACCCAGGCTGCAGGATTGGAGAGCAGCAGTTTTCAAACAATCAGGACAGGTATGATTTCAGAATTCGTCACAACAAAACAAGAAGCTAAAGCCATAACCTAATAGTATTATAGGACATATTTCAGAATAATAAGTGATTTGTGTTCCAAGTTAGAGACACCATAAGCTTATTTAATTCCTTAAGTTACCACTGCAACAAACTTAGAGACTAAAATGAAAGTAGAAAAAGTGTGAAAAAGAAGTGGAAAAAAATGTAAAGTAGGTTAAGAAATTTAAAATTAAATGGCGGTTTGGGTCGTTTGGGGTTTTTGTTTGCCTAGTTGGTTGGTTTGGTATGTTTTTTTGTGAATTTTTGGGATTTTTTTTTTCCCCACAAAGAAATACTGATTCACAGAACTAGAGTTATAGAATTTTTTTTTTTTCAGAAACATTTTCCAGGCTGGAGTTCTGTGGTCATAGAGATAATGATAAGATGGCGTCCAATGGTTAAAACACTTACATAGGGAAAAAAAGGGTCATGCCTTCGCTCTCCTTAATTTCTGGGAAGAGTAAGATGCAATTTCTTCTACAGAAATCTTATCAAATGTGGTGGTTTTGCATGGGAGGCATTTAGGGAATGATTTAGGGAAGTGATGTGCCCTGTGACCAGACTTCACTGTTCAGGCAAAATCATTCATAGTCCATCTCATATAATTATTCAAAATCAAAACTTAACTATGGGAGTTTGGGAGGCAAGGGGTCTTATATGTTTTGTGGTGGATGTATTTTATTCTCTTTCTTATTTTCTTTTTTTAGCCCCAGCTGGAGTCTTAGATTTGATGGTGACTAACGATGGCAGTTTAGATGCTTTAAAAGTTAAGTGGAGAAGACCTTCAGGAAACCTCAATTTCTATAATATCACTCTGTCTCATCTTGGATCAGTTAAAGAAGTCAAAACTGTGCAGCCACCAGTCACAGAGACACAGTTTGACAAGCTAACTCCAGGACGTCTTTATCAGGTTACTGCTCGCACCATCAGTGGTGAACTGTTCACCGATCAGATGGCAACTGGCAGGACATGTAAGTCTTCTGCTTCAGTAAGAACATTATAACTAATTTTTGCCTGCACTCGCCTTGTAGCAAATCATTGTAAGAGACAAAATTATTTGGATTCCAGGCAAAATGAGATGAAGATCACAATACTGTTTCAGGAGTACCCCCTGCTGACTCTCTGGCAACAGTTCATCTGACAGCCAAAAGCAGCTCCAGTTTATCTTGTGATCAGGCAACAGTCATGAATTTTTGTTGGACGTTATAGTTGAGTGAGTCTGTTAAAAAGCTGTTGCATACTACTGCACTTCTGACCAACTTTGTTGTCTTGAATTCAGCTCAGCATACTACATAAACTGAGTTACATTATGGGGAAGTGTGCATGTAGTCAAATTATTAACAGTCTTTAAAGTAATTTTGCAAGGTCTAGTCTTATTCCTTCTTCCAGACACAAATCTACAAACCAGAAAAGATTACGTCTCAGATTTTTTTACTATAAACAGCGTGGATTAACAAAGGCATGTGGCAGCTGGGATAGAGCAGAGTTATGAGTTTTTTATCTTCTTTCAGAAGTAATAATTTTCTTTCAGGTATCTTTTGTATGAGTTCTAAACCTGAAAAATCCTTCATAATTCTCCCACAGCATTACTGGTCCTAGAGGTGTGCCATCTTTTCCACACCAGCCTAGCCTGAGCAAAAGTTAGATGGTAAAAAAAATCTCTAACTCAGTGAAGAATGCATACATAAATTTCTAATAGACTCAGAGCCAAAGGGTAGAAAATGTTTGTGTAAGAGAGCAGAGTATTTGTTTTAGAAAATATTTATTGTCTACAATTAAACATCTCATGTGAAAGTCACATCCTTGACATACCTAGCTGATACCCCATTCTCAGTGCAGTCTGGAAGAGCCCTAGAAGTCTTTCATGTCCAGAAAGTACAAAGCTGGACTGGTTTATATGCATGTCTGTTTTGTTTGTTTAGCCTACTATTAAAGTCCTTTAAGATTACCATTTCAGTCTAAAGGGAGAACTTCAGGCCCTCACTCAACACCACTGATCCCTAGCTTTGTGACCTAGACCCAGTGCTTTCAAAGTTTGGGATTACAAGTCCTATTTCCAAGGATGCTGATCATAAGCAATTCCTTCATTTACCACAGACATCAAGAGATTTGAAAATAGTCACTTCAGCAGAAGCTCTGTGGAGTAAAGATAAATTCATAAGTCCAGACTGTCAGGTCTACAGGTGCTGAAGGGATTAGACTCTTAGGGTCCCTCTGTAACTCAGAGAGAGCCAGGTGCCCAAGAACATAATGCACGTTGCTGTGTTTTGAGAGGGTGTGGCAGAACAAGCCAAGAAATGTTTTGGTAAGAAATGTAGACATCTCAGAGACTGAAACTTCGTGACATTAAGTTGTAATGATGTCCAGTCAGCCTGACAAGGCTGAACTTTATTTGTTATGATGTAAGTTCATCTGTGCTTCCTAACAATACACTGTTTGCTTTTATCCACTCACGCAGAATTTGAAACACATTTCCATATTCACTGGCATATGGGTGTTCTAGGTCCGATAGCCAGCTATGCCACTGGGAAGTGAAACTGATGAGTATTTTGTGATGCTGGTAAAGAGGTTTCAGTCCTCTGCTAGATACTGATCAATTAAATATTAACTAAGCTAGATAAAGCATAAGAACATGATGCTAGCCTTGAAGTTATCAGCTAATACTTGTGGATGGTCTCAGGGCTCCAATGCTGATTTCTGAGTATCTTTAATATGAAGCTTACAGGTGTCCTGTCCTAAGGGTCTGCATCTGTCTTCTAGTCTCTGCTTGGTCTGGCTAATATTTAATGATTCCGTGAAAATCAGAAAAGCTTTAGTGGTCCAATGTGACCTGAAGAAGTAAAGGGTTAGGCAGGAGAAGGTTAGGTATGTAAATTCAGGATCCTTGAAGTACAGGACAGGATGGAGTGGATGCTTTAATGGACCACTCTTAACCTCAGTGCCTTTTACAGCTGGGAGGAATTAGGGCACACAAGGTCGAAGAAGCTGTTTCTGTGAAAGAAGCCATTAGGCTTTGCATTTCTGCTGCTGATACCAGAATTGGGCCAATAGAGATTGAAGTTTCAACCTTAGCAGTGAAAAATTGATAGACAGTTTCTAAGTGAGCTTAAGTGCAGGAAACAACAGGGAACCTGACTGAAAACTGCAAGATGCATCCAAGAAGTATACAGGGAAGATTTTGCCTACCCTAAGAGGGGTTGCCCATTTCTGATGTCAGAAACCAGCAGGAAAATAAGTGAGTGGTTTGTGTAGGGAAGAGTAAAAATTGTCTTTAAAATGAAAGCCAACCTTTGCAACAAGATAGCTCACATTGCTCTAGCTGGTCCAAGCATGTGTACAATAGCTGCGCTGCGAGACAGGTTTTACCAGTACATTTACATCTCACCAGAAATACCCCACTTCAGAATTGCTTTTTCTCTTTCTCTTTCTCCAGTTCCCCAGAAAGTTTTGGAGCTGCAGGCGGGTGCTAGTGGCTGGCTGCGGTCTCTGCGAGTGACCTGGGTGCCCCCTGCAGGAGACTGGGAGAGGTACCACCTGCTCCTGTGGAACCGCTCAGCCCTGGTGCTCAACACCACCCTCGAGAAGGACACCACTGAGTACCTCATCCGTGATGTGGGCCTCATCCCAGGGAGGGAGTATGGAGTGGAAGTCATTGTGGAGAGCGGCGATTTGCAGAGCAAGACAAGTTGCATGGGGAGAACAGGTATGCTTGTCTAGGTACTGTGAGAGTGCAAAGTGTTCAGCTCTGTGAACAGTGGAAGAGTACTTGGGAATCCACAAATTTCATTATTAATACAGTAAAAAGGAGCTCCCTCTGTAAACTACAGAAATAATTTTAGCAGTTCTGTGAGAGCTTTCAGGATTACTTTAGTAGTAAATGTTTTCTTAGTGAAAGCTTTGGGAACTATATCACAGTTCTGTCACAACTCATTACAGGTGTTATATTACATGTTCATTTCACTGCTATATTTTGTAGCTGATTGTAGGGGACCCTGTAAAGGTCTTAAAGAAAGCACTATAGATGTTCCTGTATTGTTCATCATGTTTCCTTGCCAGTCTGTATAAAGAATATTAACCATATGGCTAAGGTGTATCTTAGTATGGCTGCCCTTTAACATCCCAGTTCTTGTTTTTATGCTCCATAAAGAAAATGGGTTACTCTGTTCGAGTCTTTGTTTCCAAAGGAAATCCATATACACTGCAGGGACATGAGTGGAATTCTTTTGCAGTGTGTTAGTCAAAGCTACATCTGATTTGCTTCAAATTTAAAAAAATAATTCTTATATAATTGTTAGAATTTCTGCTCAGTGAATGCAGAATAAGTGCAATTCAGACGAAAGGAAGACTTGGAGTATGAATAACAGGCAAGACTCAAGTCTAACTTGAGATAGGATAATGCCATTCTACTTTATCCTCACCCTTCCTGGGTCCTGCCTTTTCTACTATACCCTTCTCTGTCATTCCCTGAGGACTTAATTTTGTTAATTTTGCACAACAGCAAGACCAGTAGAAGCTACAGAACTGAAGCTTTCTCTGACTTGTAGCAAACTTGATCAGAGCAAGATACATTCTCATCTTCCTTACTTTGACATATGTTGCAAGTAATTTAACTTTATGGTGTTACTTTTAATTGACTCAGCTAAGTGATTAATAGTTGAACCCAATGATTTTAGAGGTCTTTTCCAACCTACGTGATTCTATGATTCTATGATTAGAGCATGTCCATTTAATAATATTCAGCAGTGGGTGTATCATGACTGTGTTTGACCCACAGTGAGGTGCATAATGTGTCTGTTATGAAGTATAGCTATTAGACCCTGTTGTGACTCAATTTTCTCTTACATTAACCCACAGACTTGGAAAGTGAGTTGTATTTCAATGTGACAGGGACAAAATCAGATCAGGGACTATATTAGGCAAGACATGCTTGCTGGGTATGCAGGCACACGAACACAAAGAAATTCACTGATTGGATTCTTTCTTTTATGCCCCTGTGAGTTTGAAGTGTCTCTTAGCTTGACTGAGGTATAAATCAATGCAAAATCAATGTCAGTCTGGCCCTATAATTTGCATCTTTGTTTGTTAGAAGTACATTGTTGTAGATCCTGATTTATGGTACAAATGTCTTATATCCCTGTTCAGCACCCAGAGTTCAAGAGGAAGTTCGCTGACTTCCCTGCATTTTCATTTGCACTAAAATATATATCCTGATGTAAGTTTAAACCTAAGCATTACAGCCATAGCACATTGCTAAAGTCTGCTGCTAATAGTCCTTTACTGGCAGAGGGGCACAAATACTAGATTTGTAAGAATGGCTTCTTAGAGAAAGGTAAAGAATCTCCTTGACTGCAGATACTCTCTTGCTGTCACTTTTCTGTCTTACAGAACACGTTTCTTACAACAGCTTGAGATAGGGCACGTGTGCTCACTACACAGTTCTGTTCTTGTTGTGATATCTGTGTACTTTTCCAGCTCCAGAGCCTGTTCTCCAGCTCCGTGTGAAGCATGCTAATGAATCTTCACTTAGCGTCATGTGGATGACCCCTGCTGCAGAATGGGACAGCTATGTGGTTTCTCTGGAAGTCAGTGAGCTTCCTATTGTAAAAAAGGGACTTGCAAAAGAAGCTAAGGAATTCACTTTCACTGACTTGATACCTGGAAGGAAATATACAGCTACTATCACTACCATTAGTGGGACTTTAAGCAACTGGACTTCAGTAGAAGGAAGAACAGGTATCATCTTGTCAAACTGTTTTAATCTTTACTTCTGTCAACCATTAACAATTTTACAATTTTTTTTTTTGCTTTGTAGTGAACTTAATTAACTTGGTGTCTAAATCTCAAAAGTCTTGATCTTATGTTTGTTTCCTCAGTAAAAAAGTTACATGTCTGAGTCTCATTTCTGACTGTCAGTTATATTGCTGTATTTATTTAAGATTTTTGGGAAATAGATGTGTAATTCCTGGCAAAACAGTTTTCTGAAATACTATGTCATATCTAATCAATCTACATTAGCACAAGATTCCATATAAGAAGAACTATTTTCATTGTGTGTTTTCAGGAGGGTCACTTCCTTGATGCAAAGCATTCATCATCTGGGAAAAAGAGAAACATCACCACACAGGAAAATGTTACTTTTGGGGGAACATTCCAAGGTTGACAGACACAAGGTCACATATGTGACCTTGAAGATGTATTTTGAATCTTTTTGCTCTTCTGATTCCAGAATATGTGTTTGTTACTGAGGATGATGACTGCCACAAGGAAGGTCCCATTCTCATCCCTTGCAGGCTGCTGATTTTGTGCACATGTGCAAGTTTTAAACCATACAGATTGCTTTATTCTGTTTAAGCACTGACTTAAACATTCTCCAGCGCAAGCAAAGTTTTAAAATGTAGCTCTGGTCTTGCACAGCACAGGGAAAAACAAGCTGCTTGTGTCTGAATTGAAGCATGCCTAGGGCTGATGGTGGTCCTTATTTAAATTTTATAACTCCTTCCAAGACCTGAGAAGTTTATTTTATACTTTGATTTCCCTGTTATGTTATTAGATAGCTGGAATTTCACTTCCATCTGACTTATACCCCTTTAGGGGACCTATTCAGGCATAAAGGTCCCACTTCACTAGTATGAGTCAATGCTTTAGAACACATCAGGCACTGATTGTCAATATTACATTCAAATTGAGTTATAAAGAACAAGCATTATTTAACTAGAACGTAGGTTTTAATAAGCGTTCCAAACCTCTGAATCTTCCTTGCAGCAGGACAGCTTACTAGGCTTGAAAAATATTGCTGTAAATGTGACAGAAGTAGGTCTTACTTCCGTCCCAGAGTGGTCAGCTTCCAGTGAAACCTGCAAAGAGCACTGAAATGAGCATTTAGCACAGAAATGTGGCACTTTAGTGTCCTGTTGGAACTAACTATGTTATGAGAACATTATAAAACAGGAAGGATTTTTGATCGAGTATTTGGTCAACTTTCCATTTTCTTCAGCTTTGTGCCTAACTTTCTAGCTTTTGTTAATGATTACTAAACCAGTACTATGTGTGCAAAAAGGCTGATAAAAAACAAGAGCAGAAGAGTGCATTCACATTTTATACAGTTAGAGTCTTCTTTATTTCAGTTGTGCTTGGTCATGTAAACAAAAATCTTTAGAAGTAATTGCATTCCCTTGCTTTGACCAAATATTGTCAAACCAAATTAAAAAAGAGGATTTGGGGTAAAATTTGCACTACGTATTACATTCCTTTGTTATTTCTTTATCTTTCTTGGTCTTGCTAAGTTCATGAGCTTATGCTTAGATAAATGTTATGTTTAGCAATTCATCTTTTGATGCTATAAAAGTTGGTATCCTGCAGATCTTCTTGCATAAAAAGTTAAACCATAACCATGCATCTCACTTATCCCCAAAATTAAAGGGACTGACACAGTATAGATGACTGTGCCTGAGGTCTTCAAACAAGTTTGCCATTTATTAGAAATGAAAGATTGGGAATGGGAGAGGAAAGGGAAAATTAAAGACACAGACTGTATTTGAAGTAGTCATCAAAAACCCTGAATGATTTCCTAAATTGATGGCTTTTATTTAATGGTATTTATAAAATGTCATCTCTTTCAGTTCCCTGATCTTGAATAATTTTCATCTGCCTGAGAAAAGTTGTGCTAAAGGCTGGAAGACCTTTCTGTGCCTTAGTTAGTTTCCCATAGACCACATCCCAGACAGGAAGCAGTCCCCAGTTAAAGTATTTTTAGTCCTGTTGAGTCTGGCTGCAAATTGGAATGTTCTTTTGATGCACTTCCTCAGTGTGACTAAACTTGTGTTCTTTGGGGGATTCTGTTTTGTTTTATTTTGTTTCTCCTCAGTAACAGTGTGACAATTTCCTTTTCAGTGCCAGCCCAAGTGACAGGTCTGACTGCGTCAAGTCAGGGATCAACCAACAGCTTGTTCACCAACTGGACAAGAGCACTGGGAGATGTAGACTCATACCAAGTGCTACTGATTCATGAGAATGTTGTCATTAAAAATGAAACTGTTCCCAGTGAAACTAACAGATATCACTTCTATCCCCTGAAACCTGGAGGACTCTATTCAGTTGTTGTCACCACTGTCAGTGGAGGGATATCTTCAAGGCAAACGATTGCAGAGGAAAGAACAGGTAAAAAGGAAAACACTTCAGCATGCTTTTTGGTAGTTGAATTTATCTAAAAGAATGGTCTTGTGTTTAAGGCACTGCATAGAGAATTCAGAAAAACAAGAGTTTCATCCGTATAGCTCCATATGTGCACACTGTCTGTCCAGATTTGTGTAAATATAGCTTTAGAGAGCTAACTGCTCTAACTACAGTGGGAACTCTACAGCAGGATCACTCTGGAACGAAGACAAAAATATGCCCTGAGAATAATGAACAACTGTCTGGGCAAATCACTCCTTGGAAGGGACTTTCTTGTTCCATTGGCTACGCAGTGGTGATGTAGTATGATTGCTCCTTACTTACGTGTGCCAAGAACCTGCCTAAAGTTGATGGGGTGAATTTGTGTCTCAGTTTCTCACAACCCATTCTTTTTCTTTAATCCAGCATCAAAGAATGTCCACTAGGGCTAATTAGTTATTATGAGGTCCTTCTGTACTTCACAGAACAATATTTATTGTTGCATCAAATTATTTAGGTTTAAAGAGTCATGAAATGTAATAGTAGTTCTGCAGATATTTAGAGGAAAAATGTGGCAACATAGTGCAATTTCACCCGTTATGTGAATTTGGCAAAGGCCAGGCATTCTGCAGTTTTCTGCAATGTTCTCCTTGAAAACCACTATTTTCAGGTGAAAAGGCAAAACAAGCCTGGAAAAAAAAAAAAGGGAGAAGAATAATACTAGAAGGCTTAAAGTATATAATTGTATTTCATAAAATCGGGGGGGGGGGGGATGACTCTGGCAGCTGTTGGCCAGCCCCTCTGTTGAGATAAGTAATTTCAGTGCAGCAGAGTCCAGTGAACATTTGGAAGTTCATTATGCCTAAGTTCTGCCCCTGTAACAACTGAGTTTTGTACCTGAGTGATGATAGTTCTGGCAATGCAGAGCCTTTGAGCTCACCTTGCTGGCTTAAAAAACAAGTGGCATTTATGTTTTGTCCACTAGGCGTCAGAGAACCCAATGGAAATGAAACATTCAGCTGTGGGCCTCAGTCTCTTACCAGCCTCACCAGTTGTTATTGTTACTGAGGAATTGTCACAGTTTGACGCTGGCACAATGCCAGCACCGCCCCCATGAAAATGCACCTTCCCAAATAAATGCTGTGAGATGCGATCAGGAACAGAGCAGAGCAGGTCCAAGCTTAATAACAAAAGGAAAAAACTTTATTAAATTACTACTACTATAAAAGACACACACACTAAATCCAGAATGAAAACCCTCCAAAACACTCCTCCTCCCCCCACCCAATTTCCAAAAAAACACAGTGAGACACCACCCGGGATTCCTGATCAAGTTGCCACCCTTCAGATAATCAAGACTCAGTCCATCAAGGGAGAGAGAAGTCTCTCTTGCACCATAGACCACCCCAGGAAACACAATTGCCACCCTTCTGTGTTTCCATGTCACACATGGCACCGCCCGGAGAAAATCTGCCAGTGTGACACTCTCCTTTCCATGTCACAGTGCTCTCACCACCATGCATGGACAGACTGCCCATAGGGCTCCTTTAAGGATGCTTTGCCACGGACCCAAAGAGACAACAGTTCAGCTTCTCATTTTGGGACCACAGTCCCCCTCATTTTCTTTCTCCCCTGGGGCCGAGGGTCTCAAGAGCAGAGATCATCTTCTTCCTGAAGACAGAGGGCATCACCACACCCTCCTCAACTCTTCTCTGTTCACTCCACTCCTGTGTTGGTAGTTGCTGGAGCAGGTCTCTTGGCTCACCATTGCATCCCCCTAAAAATGCAGTCTGTGTTGCAGGAGAATTTGATTCAGTCTATGGCTAACAAGAGAAGTTCAGCCACAAGCCACTCCATCATCTCCTCACACCAAAAAAATTTCTTCTTCTAACATCTCAGATCCCAGACTGTCTCTCTTCTACTTCAAATCGAGGAGGAGTAATATTTTACAGAGCCTTCATTTCCCAGGATAGGGTTAAAAGTTCAGACTCCCTGAATGGCTGAAATCTCTGCCCAGAACTCCAACTCCGGCTGGGCACCTTCCCCCCGCCTTCTCCTTCTCCTCTGCTGGCAAATTCCAGGTGCCATCAGGCTCTCTGTCTCTTTCCCTCTGCGGGGGAGAACAAAGGCATCTCCACTTCTCTCCACCCTTCTGTCCACAGGGGCTGGCCCGGTTCCAGACCCTTCACCCCTGGCCTACCTCTCCCAGGCTGTATGGCTTCCCCTCCGCCACCCAGCCCGTGGCTGGGCAGGGGAGATCTGCACTGCACTCTCCGACAACCGAAACCAAAGAGACAGTGCCTCTGGGAGTTCTTGCTTTTAACCCCCTGTGTTCTCAGAGGTGTGTCCATGCCTTCAGTGGTCAGTCCAAATGCCAATATCCAACCCCGACCACTGACTGGTTTGCCTACCAACTTCCTGAGAAAATTCACTTCCATGTCAAACCATGACAGGAATGGCAATTAGAGAAGATAACTCAGCTTCTAGGATTTTAGAAGTGCTGGGATCAGGCCACCAAGGACAATTTCCTTCACTGTATTTAAAAAAGCAGATGAATGTTGCTGAGAGGCAGTCAGTGCAGAACTTCTCAGGAGTCCCAGACTGCTTATTTTGCAGAGGATGGCATTATAGGGATACTCACAACAATAAGAATTACCTAGTTAATGGGTTTTTTTTGTTTTTTTCCTCTTCATTGCGCAGTTCCTTCCAGTGTGACTGGAGTAACAGTAAATAACTCAGGTCGGAGTGACTACCTCAGTGTTTCTTGGCTGCCAGCTTCTGGAGATGTAGACAGTTATTTGGTAACACTCTCTCATGATGACAAGATTGTTCAGACTCTCACCATTTCCAAATCATTCAGTGAATGCTCCTTCAGCAGCCTTACTCCTGGGACGCTTTACAATGTGATGATAACCACAAAGAGTGGAAAATATGAAAACTATTCCCTCAGCCAGGAACGAACAGGTAAAGAGAGGCTCTGGGCAAGTACAGTCACTGTAACCATTGTTATGTTGGTAATGGCTAATGTATAACCATTACCAATGATTTATCTGACCAAACTGGGATGAATGAGTAGAGGTTGGAGGGTCAAACCATAAAATTACAGCTTTATTAGTTTTATTCTTATGTCCCTGTTGCTGCTTTATTTCATGCAAAAATACTTTAGCAGGAAGAAAAGTCATGTCAGTCCTTATGAGAGAACAGAAATCATCTATCAGTTTTGGCTCAAATGTGTTGTCCTGCCCTTAATGCCTCTATGTGGCCCTTCAAGTAGATCCTGCAGAGCATTTCCTCAGAAAGTTATTCAGGCACTGAAAGAACAGAAAAGGATAGGCTAATTAGTAAAATATTAGTGAGGTGTCACAATAATGAGTAACACCCATGTCAATTGGTTTTGGTAATGTAACACACATGTCTGTGGTTTTGGTCATGCAATTTTCAAGGATATTATAAGAGGAATAGAGAAATCTCAGAAAAGGATGGCAATAATGATGGAGAACCTTTTAAAACTTTCTCACAAATGGAAAAAACTGAGACTTTACACTTGGTAAACCAGTAGAACAAAAGAAAGATTGTAAGGGGTGTTAAAATAACAAAGAGTATCCAGTTAGTTCAATTTTAGTCTTCTCATTATCTAAGTGAAAATCCAAGGAACAGCCACGAAAGAATGAGAACCAAATCTTGGAGCAGTGTTTGTCTGTGGAACTCACTACTCTTACAATAACAGAGCAAGTTCCATTAGACCAAAAATGAGAAAGGTAAACCATTGTATTGTCCTAAGATGTAAAGCAGCCTGGAAAATGCAGATACTACTTTATTGCTTAAATCCACATTGTTGTCTTTTTGCAACTTCCCCACAAAACTCTGGTAACTACCACAAATATAGCTCTCTGCCACAACTCTGGTTACTACAGAAAGTTTCTGCTTTTTTTTTTCTTTCAGTCCCTTCAAGTGTCCAGGGACTTACAGTCAGCAATTCAGCCAGAAGTGACTACTTGAAGGTGTCCTGGTTACATGCATCTGGATATTTTGATAATTATGAAGTGATCATCAGTAACAATAATGATTTCATCCAAACAAAAAGTGTCCCAAAGGATGAAAATGAATGTGTGTTCACCAGTCTGGTCCCAGGGAGGCAGTACAGTGTCACAGTCAGCACAAGAAGTGGGAAATATGAAACTAGTGAAAGAGTCTATGGCAGAACAAGTAAGTAAGCACCCTGGAAACATTCTGAGAAAACCCAGGGTAGTTTGTTTTTTTTTTTTTTATCATACCCAGAAACAAAAATCTCATATGATTTTTAACATAGAATGTTGACTCTGACTCTTTGAATGTGTATTATTTAAAATACAGAAAGCAGTATTTAGTTTATGACCAGTGTTTAAGTTACAAACAAGCAAAAAGTGAGAGACCTTTTGTTAATTTGGAAAGCAAATCTTGAAACATTGAAAGCCAAAGAAACAGTTGTGCAGTTTTCCACATGAGCTTAGTATTTATCATTAAATTATGCCAGAATGTACTAAACAGTGTTTTCTGGTCATGGAACTATTTAGGACGGAAGATAGATTAGACCTCACTCTATTCAAACTACCCCATGCACTGGAATTGGAGAGCATGGGGCAAGAGTGGTAAGGTGGCTAGTTGGGAGCCAGCAGAGATCTGGGTGCAATTTTCACCTAGCACCGTATGTGAGTTAAGGACTCATGCTGAGAAACTCAGCAGTTTATTAATAAAGATGTAACATGGGGCAAAAATAACTCACCTGTGTCTGGCACAAGTTGGAAACTGCATTGTGGTGCTGCATCACACAGATGGATTGCCTTGATTTGGCACTAGCTCAGGCCTCTTTTCTCTGTATTTGTTGTACATGCAGATCTTACTCAGTTTTTGTTGGCTAGATAAACTCCCTGCAGGCTCCATTATTATTTATTTGTTATTTTTATGCTGATAAATTGTGAACATCTGTTCTGAAATAGGAGCTTCCAGTGTTAGATAGGGTGTAAACTACCCAAATAAGTGCTATCTACTGCTTTTTCAAGGGAACTGAATGAAAAATTGTAGCTCAGAAGAATGATTTAAAAGCTGCTAGCTTTTTGCTGTGATCTGTTAGTAAGTACTGAGAAGTTTCCGATCTTTCTTCTCACTTCTTCAGTGCCAGAGTCAGTAAAGGAACTGACTCTTAGTAACAGGAGCACAGAAGATCTGCAGGTAACTTGGTCAAAGGCTGAGGGGGATGTTGATAAGTATGAGATTCAGCTCCTCTTCAATGATATGAAGATCTTCCCACCCATTTTCCTTGGGAACACCATTGAGGAGTATTGGTTCACAGCTCTGACTCCAGGACGTCTATACAAAATTCTTGTTTTGACCATCAGTGGAGATGCACAGCGGGCTACTTTCATAGAAGGCCTGACAAGTAAGATATAATGTGGTATTTAAAATGTGTTTAGGCTTTTCTAGAATAAACCACTGAAAATCAAGGGTGAGCCGTGATTATATTCAAGCTTATGTAACAGTGGCTCAGAGACAGCAGATCTCATTGAAAATCACACTAGTACTTAGCCAACACCCATGCTTAATAAAAGCATTTACTAATACTTGATTGTTGGCAGAGAATCTGGTTTGTTGCATGGGAATTGTATTGAGATGTCAGCATTTAGGTTTCTATTATTCCCATGCATGCCAGTTGTTTGATTAGTGTCTCTACTTAAATTACTTACCTATTTTACACCTCTGTTTAGCTACCTGAAGTGAATGATTGAGATATTAATGGAAAAATGGCTAACTAACTGAGGGTACCTAAAAAGTTTTCATTTTTGAGGTGTTTTTAAGGCATCATATGGACAAGAGGGAGGTTACACATAGAATTGTGTTTCTAATAATCCCACACAAACGTTTACAACTTTACTTGTGTTTACCCACAAATGACATTACTTGTACCTGTAAATGATCTTTCTCTTTTGAATCATTTTTCTGTGGCCATAAAATAGGTAGAACTTAGGAAGCCTGAGTCAAACAGGAAATTTGTGAGCAGGTGCCTTTTTGTTCCCTGTTTTTTTCCAGTTCCAAGCAAGGTCCGAAACATTCACGTGTCACCTAATGGCATGACAAACAGTCTGAAAGTGAGCTGGACCCCTGGAGGTGGAGATGTTGATTCCTACACAGTGACTATATTTCAACAAAGCTATCAGCTTGATTCTCAAAGTGTCTCCAAACACATCTCTGAGCACATGTTTCACAAGTTGGAAGCTGGGGAGCAGTACCGGGTGGTGGTGCAATCTAACAGTGGCACCTTGCACAACAGCTTAGCAGCTTTTGGGAGAACAAGTATGTTTTTCTTGAGACAATGAGAAAGTTGCATTATATCTTCCCAGAGACTGACCCTTGTTTAATATTGTTTAATAATGTACCATATTGTTTATGGATGTACCATAGGGCATGGAGACATTCACACTCATGGGACGTTTTTATCTCAAAGCATGAGTCATGATGTCGGCATGGATCTGTTAATACCAGTGAGATGTGTCATTTCAGTAGCTTTACCTGGGTGAATGTGCATGGAATTCTAGTCCAGCCCAGTGTCTTCCTTCATAGGATGAATGCAGTTCCATCCCTCTCATTTCCTATTCCTGTACCCATCTGACACATACATCCACTCCATCTAGGCAAGTATTGTGTTCTAGCAGAGCCTATTGCATGGTCAAGGCTTCTTAGACAACATATTGCCCCAGTATCCAGGGTGTCAGAACATACAAAACAATGCAATGCCTTGTTTTTAATGTATCCTCTCTCTTTAGCACCTGCCTTTGTTATCTATGGCCTTGACTTTTGTGCAGCAGCTGCTGGCTAACATTTTCTATTCTGGGCTACTGTTTTGCACCAATTTACCCCTCCTTTATTTTTCATATTCCTTTCTTAACTGTTTCAGTCAGTTCATTTCACTCTCCTTCTCCATCTTTTCATGATAGCCTATATATATATATATATATATGTTGCTTCTCCATCCCCAGTTCAGATATCCGTGATCTCTATAACTTCATCTGTTTGTATTTATGTGTAGGAATTAGTTGTTTGCATAAACATATGCACAGACATTTTTTTCCCAAAAGTGAACCTGAAAATATATAGAGTTCTGTTCTGTTAATTACTTTATTCAGATTTGTGTATTGAATGGTCTGTATTTAACTGGTAATATCCTGCCTTTAATTGTTACTTCCAGTTCCAGCCTCTGTCCAGGAATTATTAGCCCATCATGCTTACAGCAGTCATTCCTTGTTAGTAACCTGGCAGAAAGCTCCTGGTGTAGCCGAAAGATATGACATTCTGCTCTTGAATGAGCAAGGAATCCTCCTGAGTAACAAATCAGAGCCGGCTACTGCCAAACAGCACAAATTTGAAGATTTACTAGCTGGCAAGAAGTATAAAATACAAGTTTTGACAGTCAGTGGTGGACTCTTCAGTAAGCGTGCAGAAACTGTTGGCCGAACAGGTAATTAGAACATCTTGACTTACTTATACTTCCCTCAGTTAGATATCATTAAATAGATGAACCATCTGTATATTTTGATTCTACAAAGATTCTAGTAAGGTAAGACTCTGGATGTTTATGCATCATTTTTCTTGATACATGCTTTGCATGTGAATCTGAAATTTATTATCATAATAATGAGACCATGGTTCATAATAAGGAAATTAAACCAAAATGCTGAATGCTTCCCTCTGTCTTTTGTGGAAATATCTGAATGCTTTATTGTCATCAAGTTTTTAATTCACATTCTCAAGGTTCTTGGTGCAGGATTTGATGTGAATACACACTTCTAAACTCAAGGCCAAGTCTTGCTTGCAGTCTTTACTGATTTATAGTTTCGTGTAGAAGCTAGAGGACAGCTCTGTGTGAGCACAGTTTAAAGAATCAGGCATTCTGAGAAATTATTGTATTGGAGAGATTCAGTGGCATTTCATAAATGCTTTCCTCTTGTTTCTGACAGTTGCTATTGATATTACTTAGCTACTTGTGGCTTAATTGAAATGTGTTAACAGCCATGAGTTTATTAAAGGTTCAGCTTAGTGCCTAGACTCTCATATTTACTCTTACATTTATCCTTCTTTTCAGTTCCAGCAGCTGTTACAAATCTGAAAGTCACAGAGAACACCACTGACCGACTGTCCTTCAGCTGGACCACCTCTCAAGGGGAGCTTGATTCATATGACATCTTCCTATACAATCCAGACAAGTCCCTTCATGATAGGATTTCAGGAGAGCAGCATCTCCAGCAGTGTTCTTTCCAGAACCTGCGTCAAGGCAGGATGTATCGAATGGTGATTGTTACACACAGTGGAGACCTCACTAACGAGTCATCTGTCTATGGAAGAACAGGCAAGAACACCTAAGAAAACCATTTGTCTCCAGTGTGGTGCTCATGGGGGACACCAGTGAGCTGGTCTGAGCCTGATGCTCATACTAGATTAGAGCAACTACTAGAAGTATCAAAATCAGCTCTAATATGTAAAAAGCATTAGATATATAAAAACATAAATTCTGAATTATGTAGTTACAGCAGAAAAAATGAAGAACCCTACAACAGTTCCCAGGAGCTCATGTCAGAAGAAAGACATCCCAATGTATGCTCCTTAAGCAGAAAAATGGCTGTCTCCCATCCTAAAAGTAATATTGGCCTGAGTGGAAAAAGCAAAAAGGCAAAGCAAGTAGGTTTAATGAGATAGGCAGTCTACCAGTGAAATAAAACTTGTTTCCCATGGGAAGCTCTGGCTGCAGCTCTGTGTTTGTTCAGCCACATGTGGGAAGCAGAGTTTTCTAAGCAGCTCTAGCAGCTCTGACATTCTGTGAAACCTTTCTTTATTCCCCTGCAGCACCATATAGGAACCCATCTGTGGGACTACATCTGCACAGTGGTGCACTTTTTCAGCTACCTCAGAAATGGGTTTCCAAATACTGACTAGGAAAAAGCTGCTTAACATTTGCAAAACTATCCATTATAAACATTGCAACCTCTTTTGGTAAGAGTGGCAGTTCAAAATAATAAAGGAAGCCACTGAGATATGCTTTCTGCTTTTCAGCCAGCTGTGGTGGGTGTCTAGTTTATAAAATGATTATCATTACAGGACAAGTAATTGCTTGACCTTTTTGCTTCTTCTCACCCAAAGGATGTTCTACATAAAGTAATATTCATTCCTCCTTTTTTCAGTACCAGCCCCAGTTGTTGGTCTCAAGGCATCCAACCGAAACATGACGGACAGTCTGTGGTTCACTTGGGGTCCAGCAGCAGGAGATGTTGACTTCTATGAGCTGAATCTTTACAACCCAAATGGGACACAGAAAGAAACTGAGCAAAGGAAAGACCTAGAAGAGTGGCATTTCCAGGGGCTCATTCCTGGCAGAAAGTATACATTAGTTGTGGTGACTCACAGTGGTGACCTGACCAACACTGCAAATGCTGAAGGAAGAACAGGTATGGGATTTTTTTTTAGTCCCATCTGTTTCAATTCATTAGTTCACAATTATGCAACAGACTTGTTCTAAGGGAGGATTTATTATAAGAATCATTGAAGGTATGAAAATGAAGGATAACCTTAAGTGCATTAAAACAATGGAATGTGAAAGAAAAGCAGTCAGCACTTTTTCTTTCAAAGGCTCAGGAATATGTTACGACTGTGAAAGTCACCATCATCAGCACAGGTGCAGTAACTGACTGTGTATACAAGATAATACAAACTACTTTGTGATGCATGAAGAAAATAATCCATGTTTCATTTTATTTGTCTTATGTAAAAATTTGTTAAGAATCTTTTTTTCTCTCCTTTTTTCCCCCCTTTCTGCATAGCACCCAGCCCTCCTAACACTGTGTCGTTTACTGATGTTGCAAACACTTCTTTATCAATCACTTGGCTGGGTCCTCCAGACTGGACAGACTATGATGATTTTGAGGTGCAGTGGCTTCCAAAGGATCCCCTCACAGTATTCAATCCCTACAGCAGCAGCAAATCTAAAGTACGCATCATCTATGGCCTGCGACCAGGGAGACTCTATGAGTTCAGTGTCAGAACTGTCAGTGGTGACAGCTGGAAGACATACAGTCAGTCACAGTCTGCAAGTGTGAGAACAAGTAAGTAAAAATTTCCATTGCACCCTAACACTCAGCTGAAGAAGATACAAAACTGTAAAATATTACCAATTCCTTATGCAATCAGTCATTTCCATTAATCAATTCGTGAATGACAATGACAATTCAGCTAGATTCTAAGCTCTTGCTGTGTGCAAGGTCAGCTGTTTAAAGACTGATAATGGACATACATTTATAATCTTCACATCCAGAGTCAAGCTGTTTGGTTGCAGAGCCTGAATCAATCAGTTTCAGGGGTAAAATAAGGCTGAATATCCAAACTTCTCTGATGGTAGTATATTGAAATAATCATGCTTCTGAATGATAAGACAGGAAGGATGAAAGAAACTGTGCTGTACTAGATTTGAAACTGGAATCAGTTTCACTGCTCTGCATTTCTGCCCATATCTGTGAATCTGTTTCATCTCTAGCTGCCTCTAGCAACTTCAGTAACAGGGTGAATTGAAAAAGTGACATGAAATAATGAAATTGTAAAAATAACTGATTTGTGGCAAATCCTCATGTCATTTGGGGTGGGATTCAGCTCTAAATTGACATCAATCATTTAGTAAGCTATGTACTCTTTAATAGAGCATAATAAGTAAAATTTCACCTGTACTTAATCACTTAACTGTAGATGCCTGGCATCTGAGAGTGAAATCCTGTCTTTGTTACATGTTGTATGATATACAAGGTACTCCCATATTACATGGATGAAGCATATTTCTATGTTATATTTTAGTAATATGGACACATCACATGCTGCCCAGGAAACCAATAATGAGATGACAGTATCAGTATTGACTGATATAAGTGACCACACGGAGCCCTCAAATAAGTTGTAACAACGTTCTAGAAATCCATTTCTTTGTGGTGTTGCTGTTCATGTTAAGACTTCATCAAGTATGAGTTTTTTCCTTCTTTTCACAATTAATTACTGGAGTTTCACAATGCTGATGAGGCCGATGTCACTAGATCTGATTTCAGATGGCTAGAATGAGTTAGACAGCCTTACATAATCAGGCAGCACACATTTGCGGGATAACTGGGAATTCTGACTCCCAGCCTCCTGCTCTGATCTGATGGTTAATGTAGAATCTAGGAGCTGTAGTGTGAGCAGAGAGTGTATGACACCTGTTCCTTTTCCCACTGAGTTTCAACTTCTCAACATTTATCTAGAGCCAGACAAGATACAAAGCCTTCACTGTCGGCCCCAAACCTCTACTGCCATCGCGTGTTCCTGGACTCCTCCCGATTCTGACTTTGATGGGTATAGCGTTGAGTGCAAGAAGATGGACACCCGTGAAGTGGAATTTTCTAAAAGGATAGAAAAAGACAAATCTCTACTTAATATTATGACCCTTGTTCCCCACAAGCGATATCTGGTGTCCATCAAGGTGCATTCTGCAGACATGACAAGTGAAGTGGTTGAAGACAGCACCATCACAATGATTGATCGTAAGTGGAATTCAGAGTTGCCCTGAAGACAGGCATTGAGCAGCAATAAGCAATTGCTCATGTTGCTTAGACAGTAAAAGGAGTTCTGAACTCCACAATTGCCAATGTATGGAGTGGTGGCCAAAGTAGACTTTGAAGCCATCCTTTGGTCCCCGTTGTGACAGACAATGCAGGATTTTAACTATATTGCCTCTCATTACATTGCCAGACCCAGTTATTTGGCTCATTCATGAAATATAGCCTGAGAAACATAAATACTTTGTCCTCATCATCACATGCCTTGTCTTCATCAGTTGTCTTCGTGCTCACTGCTTGGCTTTCTGTATCTGGCTGTTTCCCCTCATTGATGGTAGCCATCCTCAGCACAAGTATCCATCAATAAGGATATTGGATTATAGTACTGCATTCTCTTTTGGTGTCTATAGACTCTTCTGAGGTGCTACCTGATCAAATCACCTGTAGGACTTTTACCTGAGGGAGGATCCAGATTTCTATAGCATGTGCTTTGAAACAGATTCTTCAGTTTCTCTACCCATAGGCTGCTGACTGGAGTGTATCAGTAGCATCTGCTGGTATCTCTGCACTGTCAGGCATCACTGCCATTACTGACTCTAGAGGTGCCCCAGATTTTGCACTACCTCGGGATTCAGTGGCACAGCACAATGCAGAGGCCTGCACTGTTCCAGGGCTAAACTGAAAAATGAGAAGATGGCCAGGAGTCCTATATTCAGGAGTGCCTCTGTGCTGCTGATTAAAAGCCATGTTTGTGTGAAATGCTAGATCATAAAAATTACGTTTGCTTTGGGAGCTATTGAGCTAAGCTAGAGTTCAGTCACCAAACTACCTTCTCCTTTGCCCATCAGTAGCCTTTTAATCTCCTTCCTCTGTCACAAAGGATACTACAAATCCAGATTTGTAAGACCTAGTTATTCATGTCACAAGAAGTGAGACTGAAGGTTTGCTGAACATGTTTATTCTTATTTGGTTTATGTTAATGTTTGTTTATTGTCACTTACTTGTTTTGAACACTGCTGCTCTCCCAGACCCTGGTTAACACTGGAGGCCCTACCTCAAGGGAACACAAAAAATTGCAGCTAGATTTTGTAGATGTAAGAGGTCAAGCTAAAAAGCATATAAAAGCTTTTGAAATTTAGCCACCTGCTTACAGTTTTTATGTTTCCCATATGTGCAATATAGTTTCAGTACTACAGATTTTTAAAAGAATCTGCAATGTAGATCCTTAAAATCCCCACTTCTGCTGCACTTCCTTCCCTGTGTACTTCACTTTCCAGTTTTTTCTACTGTGTCACTGTTCAAGGTATGGTTTTGTATCATACGAAGAATGTTTCCTATGGAAATTTTGCAGTCAGTCTAGAAAATGGTACTCTCTAGTTGAATGCTGTGTCTGGCTAACCCTGGCTGTTCCTCTGGAAAAGAAAGCAGAACTATAGATGCTTAAGATAGGTAACTTCTGTAGTGAGTGTGTTAAGTGGCCTCCACATACTTGGCTTAAACCTGTGTTGTTTTCAGCAGCTACAATTTCTGTTTTCATAGGCTTGACATGACTTTAATGCATTTCCATGTGGGCTTCTGCAGGAATTCATACTGAGGAGGTGTCACTCTTATTATGGTGAACACACTGCTGGCTTGTTTCATCTTCTGGCAGTTTCACTGTGGGAGTTGAAGACATTTTTTTGATTGCAAAGAGAATAGAATCAGAGACTTGGGTCCAGGCAACTGAGATTTATTACAAATTGCATTTTCCTTATTAGGTCTAGCTCACAGCAAGTACATAGGTAATGCTTTTTCTCTATTTTGTATTTATTTTCTATTTATTTAATTACTCAGGTCCTCCTCAGCCACCTCCAGATGTACGAGTGAACAAAAAAGAGGTGCTGATTACCAAATCCTCCATCAACTTTACTTTTAACTGCAGCTGGTTTAGTGATACTAATGGAGCTGTGAAGTACTTCACTGTGGTTGTGAGGGAGGCTGATGGTAAGTGTCGTGATTTAATGCTGTTCTCTCTATAGCCAATAAAATTTACATGGGAAAGTACATCCCTATCACTGCACAGCAAAGGAGTTTCTCCTCTTCTAATGGCTGAGTGTCGCACAGGTTTTGGATCTATACTTCCTCCCTAGCTGGAGAGTGTAGGGAGTCCTATTCTCAGAGAGTCTGTAGCAACTACAGAGCTCAGACAGAAGCAGTACTCTAGATTACTCTGTCATGTATGTTCAGACAATTTTTATAGTTGGAGGCTTATGCTGATTGCCATTGCCAGTGAACAGAGATCTGTGCCTTGCTGTGCACAGATTTCAAAAGGTAGTTTAAATGTTAGGTGCAAACACTAAAAGGCAACTCCTTTGGAGACTCTCAACAAGCCATGCTGAGAAGCCACAGGTCTGCCAGGTGATGTTTGCTAATTGAAGAAAATGACTTTGCATGCAGCACTATAAAACAGAATAGAAATGGTCCTTGTGACATGCATGGACATGCTTCCTTTCTACAACTGACCTGTTGTTGAGATGTGTGTCTGACAAATCAGATACATGTCTCAACAATTTATAACTTGTTTTTAGAAGTGGCTTCATTCACTGGCATACCAGGACATATTTTGTGACCTTTATGAAAGTTTGTTAATCTCTCTGTCCATCAGCCCTTAGGAAAAAAAAAAACAGATAATATTTCCACTGTCTGCTTTGTCATGTTTGGGCAAACTATAAAGCTCTTTGAGAAAGGGACTACTCATTGCCATAGCTTTGCCTGAGTCTCTTCCAGTATTGTGAATTTACATTTAGGGAGCCCCTGTAATTTCCTACTATAGTTTTTCTCTATATACAGTAGAATTGTCAGTTTATGGGGTTTTTTACTTGCTTTTTGAAATAGCTAGTAGTAGGATCCAGGAATCTGGATTACAAAAACTCCCACCGACAGCACAGGAAATAATGTCATCACATTTGGCGTGTGCATGCCTACTGCAGCAAAAGTTGCACTGAGGACTTGTGAAGAAATCTGCCTAAAAAATAATGGAAAGGTTGGTACAAGAAACAAGGTACCCTAACCATTGTAGCTTTGTATTCATGAGGTAGCCTCCAGGAAATAGAAAATTGGATAAGAACATGTCTGTCAAGAGCTTGAGCCTATAAACCTCATCACATTAATGGCTGTGGCATCTAAACCGTCTTTCTCTGCACATGACATAGGTAGTGAAGGACCAAAGCCTGATGAGCAGCACCCATTACCTTCCTACCTGGAGTACAAACACAATGACTCTATACGCATCTACCAGACAAATTATTTTGCCAGTAGCTGTGCTGAAAACCCTGACAGTGACTACAAAAGCTTTGACATTAAGCTTGGAGGAGGAATGGAAAATCTGGGAGGAAAGTGTGATCCAGATCACCAGAAATTCTGCGATGGACCTCTAAAGCCTCGAACTGCATATAGGTTAGACTTATACTGGTAGTTGTGCTCTGTCGCATTATTAGGCTTGGTGTCATCTGCGTGCCTGATCCGCTTGAGCTTCAGGAGATTAGTAACTGCATTGTATAATGTTCTTTGTATTTCACTGCAAATTTTTGAAAGCTTTATCCATGCCCTGTTCCATAGGTAAGAACCAGTCATTCACGAGCATGGGAATGATATGATTAATTATGAACAAAACTCTGTGCAGTGAATAGGTTTATTTATTTACCCCAGCTTGATAGGAAGCTCTCCTATTGCTGCTCAACATTTCTTTGGAAAGACTAAAGACAGTTGGCTAAATTAGAAGAGTACTTAACAGAAAAAGACAAGAATGCTTCACTCAGTCTGGCAGAACTACCCCACTTGTTCTTATGGAACAAGCTAGAAAAACCTGGAGGCCATTTTATCCTGTAGCACCATTCTCAGGCTCAAGACCTAGGTCCAGATTATCCATAGGGTGTAGAAGAGGATGGCTGCCAAGACCAGCCTCAGCAGTTACACTGGCTGTGAGACCTAACATGACCTCCAGTGTGGTTCAGTGACATCTCTCCCACAGGCAAATACTGTCCTAAGAGATCTACAAGCTGCTTACTGGAAAGCCACATGGACAGAAGGCAGTTGCGAAGGAGTGCCCATTGTGCCTCTCAGCTTCTTCATCATCAATAAAACAGTGCTAGCCCACTATAGGCTGCTCTCACTAGGGCACATTTCCCAAAACATCAGCCTGGGAAATATCCACTTACCAGGAGAGCAAAGAGGACTATAACATTTATCCATTAGCACAGTCGTGCCCAGCCAAGTGAAGGGAAAGTGTGTCCCCTCTGAGAAACATTTCTGAGTCCTCTCTCCTTTGCAGCTTCTGCTAGTCCTGCCTTTACACACGGTCAGGCTGCATGTGCCAGCAGCCAGGGTACCTCAGAGCCCTCCACCTGTACTAGCTGGGCTCCCCCGTATTTAACTCAGGGGTCAGTATTATTAATTAAGTAGAAGACTGATTAACTCAGGTGTCTATATTAAGAATTATCAGTGGTCAGTAGAAAGGTTTTAGTTGTCTCAAAGGGGCAAATGAGTTTTTACTTTTCTGCTGTTGGTTCTGAACGTCTGATGAGCCTTTTTTTTTTACTGTATTTTTTAGAATCAGCATACGAGCTTTTACTCAGCTTTTCAGTGAAGACCCAAAGGAACTCCCTAAACCACTCTTTGCAGACACCTTCTTCTCCTTACCGATCACTACAGAGGCAGGTTAGTTTCAGGCTGTTATCAGTGACTGTGCCATGTGATTAGATATTGTGCCTAAGAACACTCTGGCATCTAGAGCTATTTGTAAGGAGTGGAACAAAGCTTGTTGTGCATGTCCTGAGGGCTGCTCTGAGAATAAGCTGACTTGGTTTATCTACCTTTAATGGAAAATTCAGAGGACTGCTTGACAGACCTGCTGGAAGTAGAGAAAAGGAAAAATGCTCAGTGAGGCTATCACCAAGAAAGCTTCTAACAGCAAGAGAATCACTCCCATATGATGGAGTTTTTGCTCTTTTACTGTGGTTGGGAGTGAAAAAATTTAATTTTAATGGTTTGAAAAAATAAGGACAGAAAATCAAGGCCAGGTTTTGGCTAAGTGTTTTAATGCCTTACATTTCCTTGTATTTAGCCATTTTCTTCAGCTGATAATAACAGAACCCCTGAAAGTTATTGATTCTCTGATTCTTTTGATCCTTTCCTCAAGATATATAAATACACTGTTTTGTTTCTAGAGCCTCTCTTTGGAGTTATTGAAGGTGTGAGTGCTGGCTTGTTTCTGATTGTGATGTTGGTGGCTGTTACTGCTTTATTTGTCTGCAGACAAAAAGTTGGGTAAGCTGACTCCTTTTGTCAATCTCTGTTATTGAAGCCATGTCAAATTATATTCATTTAAGTAATACAATTGATTAGGCATAGCTAAAAATTGGATGGATGCACTGAACTGTTCAACAGATAAAATCTATGTCCCCCCCAAATTCTGTACACACTAAGTATACAACTAATGACTTGCATATTAAGAAATCTATATATACTTAATTCAAATGGTGTCAGAATTATGTCATAGAGGATCCTTGTAACTTTTAGTTTGCAGTAGGAGTCTGAATAGTTCTGAATAACAAATGGTTTATAATTCAAACTTTTATCTTCTGAGAAAAAATGTCTTTTGTCAAAAAATGAAGTGTTTCAAATTAATTGCATCTGCATTGTAGATGGGAAATTGTAGACTTTATCATTTCAATTCAAAAATACTGAGGTGTAGCATTACCTCAGTGTCCAAAAGATTAGCTCAAACTTTGCTTCTCATCTTTTGTCAGTTATAGTTGTATATTTCACATTACAGATTAATCTTAAATAGTGAACTTGCATCTTTTTAAAAAATTAAATAGTATATGTCGAGAGAAAAATCTTTATCCACTTAAACTATTTTGCATGACTGAGAGATGTGAAATTCTTTGTAGTTTCTGAAATTAGAAAAAAACCCTCAACATTTCCAGTGCATGAGAAACACTACAAGTCTGAAATTCAGTTCTTTTGCTGATACAAAATTAAGTTGATATGTTTCTGAATTTGCTTTTCATACGCCAGAATTTTAGATTGAAAAAACCCTATTTTCTGACTAGTCATAGCTTTTAGCCAAAATGGATAAACTTCATTATAGAATGTGGTTTCTTGTTGTAAGTTATATACCCATCAGGATGGCAGTAATACTGGTATGGTTTTCCCACATCAGACATAAAGAAAAAATGTTCTCTTAAGGGGGATGTCTTGAAGGAGGAGATGGCAGCAAAAAGATGAAAGGCAGCACTAGCTGTGTGGAGTAAGTACCACTTCTGTGGCTTTCCCAAAGCCTGCTGTGGTTATGCCACTTACTCCTGCCACGAATGTGGGCATCTGCTACAGGCCTGGTCTGCAGAGTGGGTGTGTTGAAAGCTGTAGATGTTTTACAGCTCTGAAAATCTATCTCTGTGTTCCTCTGCATGTAGAGAATCAACGGATTTAGGGTCCATCCCTGGCACAGGGCACCCTCCTTAGTGATGGATTGGGTTGCGTGTGCTTCAGAACAAGAAAAATGTCTTACTACCTGTGCCAGGCTTACACTCCACATCACTATTGCCAAGCTAAAATACAGCAAAACTGTGAGCCTCAACTAAGAGCAATGTCACAGGATCAGAGCCAAAATCAAAACCCACTGAAAAACGGTAAACTGGAAATAAAGAAATCTAAGAAAGTATAACTTAGTGCCAACTCCTACCAGTTTCAAAACTTAATGATATAACAGAATACCTTCCTTTTTGTTCCAGCAATGGCCATGAGAGACCTACAGCAAGGCTGAACATTCGCAGAGACAGGCCACTGTCAGTCCATTTGAACTTGGGGCAAAAAGGGTAATGTAAAAACTTTGTTTTTTTAACATAGCATTATGGTTGAACAGACCCATCTGATGACTTACTGATGAAGTGTTTCTTTTTCTTTTGAAATAATTTCCAGGTACCGGAAAACTTCCAGGTAAAAAGAAAAAATTAATACCTAAAAAACTTCTTGGTAACCAACTGGATAAATTATGACTGTGATTCATCCTGTGATTTTCTTCTTCCTGTTGAATATTTCAGTCCGATCAAAGTCAGCCACTTTGAAGCACACTTCACCAAACTTCAAGCAGACTCCAATTACCTTCTGTCCAAGGAGTATGAGGTGGGATCCTAACCTAGGCAAAGGACTTGCCTTATGAAGGGGTGGGCTGACTGAAACGACTGATTAATATATTAGAAAGGCCTGCATTTGTTTGTCTTATTCTCACAAATCCAAAAAGGTGGAGCATTTAATTTGAACTCCACTTGTCTATGTGCAGAAACCAGCTCTTCATTTGGCATCTTCTGGTTGGCAGCTTCTGCCTCATACTTGTCTGGCTGAGATTAGGAGCATTTGTTTGTGTGGCACATCTGTGTGATAAAGTATGGAAGGCAACCATGCACTTGCTTTAAAACAGTATGATTACGTATGTAATTTTGGGGTTTTTTTTATAAAAAAGCACCTGTTTTCTGTCCATGGCCTTTGAGAGCTGATGAGCACTATTTCCCTCTGTGTTGTCTTGTCCTTTAATTATTTTCACCTCGCATTTTATTCCTATTCCTTTTTTGCAGGACTTGAAAGATGTGGGTCGAAACCAGACATGTGACATAGCACTTCTGCCAGAGAACAGAGGGAAAAATCGATACAATAATATATTGCCCTGTGAGTTTTAGCTTTGGTTGTGTAATATTGCATCACACCAGCTATTTTTCACTTTTTTTTCAGCAAGCCTAGTGGAAAAGAGTGCAGCCAATCCCTTCCCTCCTTTCTGTCCGAGATGAAATATCTCTGCCAGCTCAGGTTCTTGTGCTAGGAGGCAGATGATGCATGGCCCTGAATGGCTTCACACAGACCAGTAATTTAATTTCACACTAGAGGTGTAATGACTAGCATTCAGTCCAGGGAGAAAAAGCTCCAGCTATTAGGGACATTCAGTCACTGCTGATAACAAGGATAGTAGAAATAACAGTAGAGTTTTTTACATACGGGGTATCATCCATTCAGTGCTCTTTGACAACTTTGCCAAATCTTTGTTCTTCAGAGTACACAGCAAACCTACTATATATACAATGTAGAGCTAGTGTGATTCTGCATGGTAAGGCACATGTGTCAAGTTAGCCCTGTTCTTCTCAGGCAAGACTGAGAGGTCTTTGAGAGGTTCCCCCTTTAATCTCCTGCCTGTCATTTTGGAGGTAGAACATTGAGAAGGAACACCACATAACTCACTGCTCCACATCCCCACTAATGGATGTGGCATGTGCTGGCAGCACAGCCTCTTCTGTGTCCTACCTGCTCATGCCAGGTCCAACATGGCATTGTCTCACAAAGCAGTGTCCTGGCAGCTCAGGCACTATATGTTTCTGTACAGTGGGCCCTTCACCTACGGAAGATGTTTGGCCTGCTCATCATTAGTTCATAATATCACTGAAGAGCAACTGTTCTTTCAAGGGCAGAGATGGACACTGCTTTCCAGTACAGCATACTGCTGTTAGGATCAAAGGAGGATGCTATTTTGGCCCTTTTGTTGTCATAACAAATCCTATGCCGCTCAGCAGAGGAAATTCAGTGTATTTACTGCATCCTTGTTACCCATCTGTCTCCTAGTCTCTGGAACACTCCACAGCACTCAGAGATTAAAGAGGCAGTAAAACCAGCAGTTATTCCTTATAAATTAACTCTTCATATAAAATCTTGTAATAGTGCTGGCAGTCCTTTCACAAAGGCATTTCTGTAAGTGCTGAGAGGGACTGAAAATCTCATTTTCAGACCCTAGCCCTAAGCCTCTTGTAATCAATTTCTTGCTAGATGATACATCAAGAGTGAAGCTTTCCAATGTGGATGATGACCCTTGCTCAGACTACATTAATGCAAGCTACATACCAGTAAGTGACTCAAGGGTGGTGTTTTACAGTCCTCCTCCCAGTGGTAATTTTTCCTTCATCTAAAACTGAATATAAGGCTAGATGGTTAAGGTTCCCCTCCCCCTTCCTTGATTCACTTGAGCTAAAAAACTAAGAACTCATTTTGTGGGTTCACTGAAAAACTGTGTCTGACTACCATTAAGTTAACTGTGAGTGATTTACCCAGCACTTAAGGACACTTCTTTGCATTGCTATAGTTATGTAAAATAGCAAGTCTAATTGGCCAAGGACATATTTTTAAAGGTCGCCGATTTTATACAGTGTCCACAACAACTGTAGCTATCACTGCAGGTGGCATCCTCACTGTGGAGCTGTAGCTCATCCTGACAGCATTGGCACCTTGCAGGGTAATAAAACCAGGCTGAAATTAAAATAATGCCCTTTGCCAAAGAGTTATGATTGATAATAGCAGTGGCTTTAGCAATCCAGATTTCAAACCAGAACTCAGATAGTTTATTAAAAATGATAAAAAAACAAAAACCTCTAGCAGTTTTAAAATTGCTTGAGAGTGTGCCAAACGTAAAAGAACAATGGAAAGCTTTGACTGTCACAAAAGGAACAGTATTTAGATAAAATGCCACAGTCTCTTCCTTCTCTCTATTCCAATCAGTCATTTGCTTTCAGGTCCAAGGCAACAATTTAGCTTTCAAAACTATTGTCCCAGCAAGGGTTGCTGCAGAGCCCTGTCTGCAACCCCAAGGCTTGTTCAGTTGTTAGAAAATTTTTCTTCTGCCTTTCTGGAAACTAATGGAGTTCTCTTTTTTTGCAGGGCAATAATTTCCGCAGGGAATACATAGCAACTCAGGGCCCTTTACCTGGAACCAAAGATGACTTCTGGAAGATGGCATGGGAGCAAAATGTTCATAATATTGTCATGGTAACCCAGTGTGTTGAGAAGGGCCGAGTAAGTAGTGACTCTTCTTTGTCTCTTTTAATGTGTGTCAAATGTCTGCTTTAACATCTGTTAAAACTTACTTGATTCTTACTTGCATCACACTAAAGCCAAAAAGAGCCCAGTCAAGGAGATACACACCATGAAAGAAAAGGTATAATATAAAGACTGGAGACAGATTAAGGCTGTGAAGTGAGGATACACAGACTGTGTATCCTCATGCAGCACGTCAAGGCTAGAATAACGAACAGGGTGATTCTGGTCTCTAATCCAGGACTTTGTTCACTAGACAATTCTCTTCAGCATGCAGAAGAACACCCACCAAAAAAAAGTGCCTGTTTATCACATCAACTCTGATCAACTTCTGCTTTAAATATAAGCTCTGGTGAGCAAATGTTTATCAGTAAATACATCAAATTATCTCTGATATATAAGCCCTGATGTAGTTAGCAAAGAGACCACTCATGCACTTAACACTCTTCCTAAGTGCAGGTGTAGCATACCTCCCCAGGTATGACCATGTCCTGTCCCTTTGTAAGACAGCGACTAGATCTGTAAGAAGATTAAACAAACTTGAAGTAGTGATCCTCTAGTGGCACATATAGGGTCACTTCCTCTCAGCTTACCATTTTTTTCCTGACGAGAGGGTGAAAGCTGACACAGAATAGGATCTGTGTCCTTCTGCATCTCACTGTTTCCAAGTGGGACCCTACTGCCATGTCTCAGCAAGAGGTGAGCAAGGAGCACTGGAGGCATAGCTCTCATCCAAGCAGAGATTTGAGAAGAGTTGGCACAGAAAATATGCCCTATGAGAAGGCATCAGTGAAGTGCTTCCAATTCCCCCCATCAGAAATTAATTATGGGAACTTTCACTTCCCACCCCTATGCTAACCCATTCCCATGCCAGACCCTGTTTGTTCATATGGCAGAGAGTGGCATCTCTCTCTGAATTCAGCTGCTGCCTTTCTTCCTTCATCCTCAGGCACAAGATGTCTGAAATCTGCTTCTGCCAGTGCAGGATGGTGGCATTGTTTGTAGCTGTTTTGACCACTAAATCTGTCTTTCCTTGTGTCCCTGCAGGTAAAGTGTGATCAATACTGGCCCCATGACCAGGATTCCTTGTACTATGGAGACCTGATTGTTGAGATGCTGTCTGAATCAGTGCTCCCAGAGTGGACAATACGAGAGTTTAAAATCTGCAGTGTATGTTTGCAATTTTTTCTTTCCTGATTAATTGGCTTAAAACACTTGCAAGGCTAAATTAGGAAGGTTTATTTTGTTGTACCACAGTTGCATCATGCCTGACTCCCTTCTGGTGGAAGCTATAGCATTTTCTCTGAAGGTACCTGTTCTATGTGTCCCTTTCTCTCTTGTCCTGATGACCCACACATTTGAATCCCAACAGGAAGAGCAGCTTGACTCAACAAGGCTCATTCGTCACTTCCACTACACTGTATGGCCAGATCATGGTGTGCCAGAGACTACCCAGTCCCTGATTCAGTTTGTCAGAACTGTAAGAGATTATATCAACAGGACCCCAGACACAGGACCAAGTATTGTACACTGCAGGTATGTGCAGCAGCAAAAGGTCAGTGGCACAGAGCCCTCGTGCCTACCCTTGAGAAGATCCCAAATCTTCATCCCTGTTAGACAGTGGGCAGCCACAGGATCTGAGAGATAGCTGATGGTCTTAAGATTCCAGATACCAACAGAGCAGTATTCCCAAGGCACATGTATTCACCCACAACCTCACCCTGGAGGTGGCTTGAAAATTATTCTTAGGGAACCACTAATCACAGTGTTCTCTGTGGTGCCACTGCAGAGCATGAAAGTGTCAGCAGCTGCCACTGCTCATCGGCTTTTGCATTCTTTGTTTTTGCATTCTTAAATTGCCCATGTGCTGCTGTTGTGGCCCAACATTTGAATCATGAAGGGGTGTTTCAAAGGTAAGATATACCCAGGGTGAATCTGACTATGTGTGAATGTTGAGTGTTGCATCCTGGGGTTCGGGTTTAGATTAGGGTTTATTATTTATGTTAGATAGGTCAAGTTCTGTAATCCCGCACACCACCCGTGTTTCTCCTCCCTGTGGTTGTTTGCTCCTAGCTGCGTGCTATTGGAGCTTACCCCAGTCACTCAGGCGGACACTCCCCATCCTTGCCAGAGAGTTCCCCGCCAATGCCGAGCCCTCACAGCCTCGACGCTGCAGTTGAGACTAGCTGATGGATCCATCCTTCCCCCATTCTGATTGAGATTCCCTTTTCTTACTGCCTTTTCATGCGCTTCTGCTTTTTCCATCTCTGGTAGTCACAGGGCTGCAGTTTTCCCTCAGTTCTGGGGTCCAACCCTACACTTGCATAAAAAATGACAAAATTGAACTGCCTGATCTGTTATCCACTGGCCAGTTGCAGCAGAGTATAGGGCTACAGAGAGAGAAAGGGTGCAGTTGGTGCTGTATCTTCTGCTAAAGCCATATGTTCCCTGGAAGTACCTGATTGTAGTATCTGACCCCTCCACCATTATATGGGCTGAGGCTTGTGTCTTACATGACCCTGCCTGTGTCTGCTTGTTCAGCATGTGCTGCAGCATTTCAGATGTCTGCTGTGTCCCACAGCTGCATCTCTGAGGAGAAGAGGTTTCAAAGTTAGAGTCAGGTGCAGTCTTTCAGTGTATCTCAATGACTGGGTTCATCCAAAGCAGAAAGCAGGGCAGGCAGTAGCAGAGATAGCTCTATCATTACTGTCCTTTCCTCCTTCTTATATAAATTCTATTATAAAGTATTATAAAGGCCCAAAGGTGCCATTTGAACAATTTGCTTCTCACCCTGGAGATCTGAACTTTACAAAAGTATCACATGGAGATAGTAAGTGCTTTGATCCGTCTGCTTTTAAATCTCTTGGGTTGTTTTTTTTTCCAGTGCTGGTGTTGGCAGGACTGGCACATTCATTGCACTGGACCGAATCCTGCAACAGCTGGATTCAAAGGACACTGTTGACATTTATGCAGCAGTCCATGATCTGAGGCTTCACCGCGTTCACATGGTTCAGACAGAGGTAAGGTTTGGATAGCCTGCTATGCAGCAACAACAGCTACAGTATGTAATAATCAGTCTCATCTTAAATGCTCTCAAAGCACTTTGCACTTACTCCACTGTGAAATATGAGCTAGATGTATTTTAGCTCTGTGAGAACTTCCAGTTCAGGTTTTTTTCCATTGGCTCTCTTAGAGAGGGTCCAAACCGTAACAAGTTGCAGTTATGATTCCTGTAGATTTCTCCTTTTTTTTGCCCTGGCCTATAATCACCCTAGCAGCATTATGCATCAGGCACTTAACAGCTCACAGTTGCTTCACTGCGGAGTCCAGTGAATGAGCTTTAAGTGAAGATAGGTCCTTCAGGGATGGGTTTGGAAGACAAGCCTAAACCAGACAGATAGGTTGACATAATGGGAAAGAGGAATGCAGGACAGAGAAAATTAGATGTATGCAATTTTAAAACTCTGGCCACTGTGACCTTGTGCCTTTGCAGTTTATGTTTTATTGAGCTGCTCTGTCATTTTCATTACAATGATTTTGGAAAGTTGATTGGCATTCTCCTAACATACTATGGAAAAGCAAGTACATTTGTAAAATAAAAGTTTTGTATTTCTTTCTGTGCTTTTAAATGGCAAGAAAATAATGTTATACTGATAGGAGCTAAACATTTAGGAGCTGATTTAATAAAGGTGTTTTGTGGAGTTACTCTGTACATTTTCCCTGTGAACCGTTAATAGAAGAATGAGAACAAGTTTGATGTGTCTGCCTGTAACTTGATACTAATGGACCTCTTTGCTGCAAATTGGAAACCAATATGTCAGTGACAGCATTTTCTGATAGATGTAAAAGTCTCATATGGGTATAAAGAAAGGCCCAGCTGGGAACACAAAACTAAGGGACTCCTGGAAATATCTTAATCGCAGAAGACCTTCTGTTGGAGGTGAGACAGGTTCCCAGCCTAGTCTCTGCATCGTCAGAGACAGATCCTCCTACATTCCCACAATCCATAGTCTGCAAAGGCAGACAGACATCTCAGGAGGAGGGCTCTTTTTCCTTAGCTGGAAAAAAGAGGCAACTACCTCAAGAGCCTAAATTTGACTTACAAACAACTAAAGTTGTGTGATACAAAACCTGCCTTTGGCATGAGCTTGACATTACGTCTAAGTCAAAAGGCAGCCAGATCCACACAAAAGTCAAAGGCCACAGTACCATCATACTTGACAATATTCAGTCACAAAAAAACAGCAGCAATAAAACAATACCTCTGCTTCAGACTTGGTTCAACATTGTTTAAGACAAGGGACTGGAGGTGGAGACAGGCAAGGGAAAACTCCGTGCATCAGCTCAAAAGGCAGCATGCTACAGCAGCTGTAACCATTCCAGGTGAAAAATGTCTTTGCCAAAAAAAGTCTCCATGCTTGGCCAACTTTCCGTCATGTTGGTGGGTGGGGTGCAGGGTTCTGCTCCACAGAGAGAGCAGCTGCATGTGCATAAAGGCAGATATCCTCACTTTCCCAGAGCCAGAGCACTGAGAGAAAGACACAGAGCAATGGCCAAAGATGTGAGGGGAGAAAATATATATACTTATTGAAGAAATTATGTATTTGAGATAATGTTAAAAAGGTACACCTTGATATATAAACATGCTCGGCCTGACTTTTGGGGTACCATGTTACACTAATCAAAAGACTATTATGACCTATGTCATAAAACACAAAGAGTAGCAAAGCATGAAAGTTGAATAATCTGTTCTGTCAAGATAGTTTGGTGAGTAATCAACAGTTAATAACATGCTGACCCTCCTTACTTTGGTTGTGGATGTCCTCTTAGCTCCATTCTATGAAAAGACTGTCATTTGCTATATAATCAGAAACAATCTTAGAACTTATGCTGGATCTGAAAAAAATAGTTTTTTCAGAGATTTTTCTGATTTTTTCAGAGATTTAGGTTTCTCACGGTTGTCTGAAATATTTATATGTTATTATAAAATTCTGTGGAAAATATCTCTTTTCAGAATAAAAAGAAAAATCAGGAAATTGTTTGTCTTTCCTACATGCTTCCCTGTGCATATTAATTCTTCTACATATACTTTATACCAAAGTATTCAGAAGTAGTATCTATCCAACACAGCACCATGTGAAATTGCACTTTGCAGTTGCTAAAGCTTTCACTAATGGCATGATCTGCCAAAACATGCTATGTTCATTTATGTTTTACTGGTATTATTTCTAAAGACAGGTGATCACAAAAGTTTACTATATTACTAGTGTGAAAAGGAGATTAATTTTAGAATGATATTTTAATTTTTAACACCACCCTTGATTTTTTGAGGGGGTTAGCTTGTAAAGATTTTTCGCAGTACAGAAAATTAAATTACAAAATTCCTCAGTGTCTTAAAAACAAATCTTTTGCAGTGTCAATATGTGTATCTACATCAATGTGTGAGAGACATGCTAAGAGCCAGAAAACTTCGCAGTGAACAAGAAAATCCCTTATTTCCAATATATGAAAATGTGAATCCAGAGTATCACAGAGGTAACTGCAAGTTTATCAAATTGTAAAATGTGTCAAATGTAGTAGCTCACTGACAGTATAATTGAGGGGGAATTTTGCTGTCTTTAACTATTGATATTTATTTACTTCCTGGACCTTCATTTGTTCCCTCTGCTTTTTTCATTCTTGCAGTTGTGTCTTTATTTTCTCCCTTAGTAGTTATTATAACATCACTTCCTGCTCCTGTCTTACCTTTATGCTCTCACTATCCATAAGCAACTGAGAACACTGACAGCACTCACTGGGCTTTTCTGTCATCCATGGAGTTCAATTTCTGTCTGCATCACCTTCATCTGCTGTTGACAATATAGGTAGCCTTGGGAGATCTCCCATCTGCTTTGACTGGAAAATATAGGTGCCCTAGGCTGTGCTCTTTCTTTCTCCTCAGACTCCCCATTCTTGTAGGCTCCTTTTCCTAGCCTACATCCAGTCCCTTGCTGATGAGAGTGGCAGGAGTAGCAAACCTGGCACTAGCACTGCCCTTCACTTCCTGGGCCCATGGCCAGAGGACCAGTGTGGAGAAGCTGTAAGCAGTGGTGACCTTGTGCCTTGGTAGTGTTAATTCTTAAGGGATGTAGAAGTTTTTAGGGTCAAGACAGAAGGATGTCAGTAATGCCACAAATTTGGACATTAGGAATTAGGATTATATCATAAGAAATCCAAATAATTTTCTTGATCTAGCCTGTAGAAATCGGAGTTGTCATATACAGGTAGAGCAGGCTTGGAGGAGACCACGAACTGAAGTATCCAGGTTTCACACATTGAGAGTCCAAGCAGAGGTAGGATCTGAACTTTAGCTGCCACATCCATCACCAGCCAGTCCTGCTGCCACACATGTACCTCTCAGAGCACTGCTGAATCTGTGTTGGTTTACTTTTTCTAATCTCATTTTTCCTTGCTTTCAGATGCTGTTTATTCAAGGCACTAAGAATGTTAGAGATACCTGCTTTTGTGAACACATTTGTTAACTAGGGATCTTGTTTTGGTTTTTTTAATGTATGTATTTCATGCACCAGAAAGGTGCCAGACCTTTTGGTTGACACTGTGTATAATTTATTGGTCTGGTGATTTTTTTAAAGATATATAATTTAAATGTAATAGATATTAATGTATATAATTGTATTTTGGCATTATGTAAATATGTATTTTTTCTATATTGTTTATATTAATATTATGCTTCAGATAATACTATTTTTTCTTATCACAGTTTTTATAAACTGTTCTACATAAACTATTTTAAATTGTATGGCTAACAGGACTACTGCGTTTGGGGCGCTATTGGCATGACACGGAAAAAGTCCTATACAGAGAACCTCATTTTTTAAAAATATTCAGTGTTTGTGAGATGAAATAAGCTACTATTAAGCAAGGGAACAGTAGTCCTGTATAGGAATTACAATGCTATTCTACACTTTAAACTTACCGCTTTACATCTGACAAAAATGGGAGTAACCCATATCACAGTGGCATACCTTTTACAGAACTCATTAACAACTGAGCAAAACAGGGTTCACCTCACTAGAAGCAACTGTTTCAGTCTAGTGTGACATAGTAGAAAAATATCAAACAACATGCACTGCAGTGAAGTCTAGCAGACCTTTCTCTGACCAAATACTTTGAGGGGAGACAGGTCACATCCTGATTTCTTTACGCTGGTTTAAGAGAGCAGAATCAGACCACAACTTGAGTCTATGCACTTTCACATGTGTAAAATTTTAATTAAGAAAGTTGTTCAAAGACACTCCTCAGACATTTGTGTTAACAGACCTGTGAGGATGTGAAGTCTGGCAGCTTCCATAGCTCATCAGAAACAATGTACCATGCTGTACTCTCTTAAAAAAGTAGAGAGATTGCAAACATATTAAAACAAAGACATATAAAGGTATGTATCCCACAGTATACTCACCTGGAGTAAAGCTGCACTTTGCCCCAAGTATTGGTATCCTTTACATGCCACTTGCTTTCACAAAGAGACAGCTTGGCCCCAGCATGTCTACATAGAAAGAATTCTCCAGTGGAATGTTACCTGATGTCACTGCCACAGGGGCAGTTGGAATGGAAAAAGGCTCATCAAAGAATATAGGCTGGCAGGGCTGTCCTGATCATAGAATCATCTAATGTTTTGGGTTGGAAGAGACATTAAAAATCATCTAGTTCCAACCCCTATGCCCCCAGGCAGGAGCTCATTACTGAAAACATGTTTAAAATTCAAAACATATAAACTTAATTTTGTATCAATAAAAGAACTGAATGACAGCAAGAAGTACAGGCCATGAGCAGGTATCCTGCCCAGCCAAGTGGATTATGCACAGCCTCTCCTCTGAAAAGAGGCATCTCATTCAAGGGTCTAAACACTCTGTTGAGCTATTACTTATCTTTATAAAATGCTCCTCAAACAAATAGTGAAGAGGCAGTACACAGTTCAGTTCCACCACGAAAAGAAGGAAGGGCTTCATAGTTCTTCTTTCATATATCTACCCATACTTTTCATAGAGAAAACTTAGCTTATTGCTGAAGACAAGTGCCTAAATTCCACTTCTGTTCTGGAGAAAAATAAATGTTTCTGAAGGCCGCCTGAGAATAAGTAAGTAACAAACTGAGTGCCTAACTGAGGAACTCCAGTGCCACAGCAGGACTGTGCATATTCATGTTATTCTAGTTTTCCTAGAGAAGGTAACAGCCTGATAATCACTCTTCCTACTCCATCTGAAATCTCATCCTTTCTTGACCAAATACCCTCACATGCCTCAGAAGCCGCCCTTCAAATCAACTGTCACAGCTGCTCAGAACATGTAAACTTGGTTATTTTTTTAGGTGTTTCTGAATGAAAATACTGCTGATTCCCTCCTGCACATGCTCTTTGGCACCACACAAAGCTTAAAATTCACCACTCTTAATGGAAACCAAAGAAGAAGGGAACTAGTATTAGAGCGGAAGACATTTTCACAGAAGAAAGTCTAATCAAAACCACAAAGAAATGTGAACATTTTCTGCAGATGCTTTTTTTTCTCTATTTCCTTTGCTAGATGGCTAGGTTAGCAAGCAAGGACAAACAAGCATGGCAGCTTTAGATTGACTGTTGATCAGGCTAATAACTTCTGCACTTAAGGCATTGTGAAAATTGCTGTTGTGTTACATGCACTGCATTTGGTCCTTTCTTTTTTGCAGGGGTAGCCAAGGAACGAAGATCAGCATGTTAGTTACCAGCAGTACAATTACACTGTTAACACACACCAAGTGTACCCTATAAATTATCTCACACTCTATAGCACCGTGTCATTTTTTAATGCTGAGGGAAATGGAGCTCACTCAATACTATATGATCTGAGGGCAAAAGTCTGATTGTATGCTCTGTACGTGTGTTGTTCATCATTTTCAGAATGACACACATCATTCTGCAGTTTATTTTATCATTCTCAGCTCCTTTGTCTGCAGCTACAGAGTTCGTACATGTGTACCCAAAGTGATGTTATAGCAGACAGCTAGTTTCATCTTTTCTCTCAGCTAATAATGGATACAGTTCATAAGCCTCTTCCTCCTCATCACTTCATAACATGACAGATGACCTTAAACACTCTAGCACAATGCTCTTGAGCAGCTTTACATTTCTGCCCAAGTAGATCACACATGAGACTGTGTACACACATTATTGCTCTGGTTCTGCTCTCTAGCCAATTCTGCTCATATGAAACCAGTGTAAATCCACTGAGAAAAAGTAAAAAAGTATCTATGTAGCATTTTCTTAATATACAACACCTACTTATCAGTATAAGTAGTTATATTTACTGTGCCTCTAAACTGAATGACAGGACTGATGGGAAATTGTTAATGTAACAAGAATACATTTGAGAGAGCTTGTGTGCTGAACAAAGACAGCTCTTAAGGAAAAAGACATCTTTTGAATGTCCTTGATGATGTTCAGAATTCCCTTCTTGATGTTTCCCAATAATAATGTTAGAAAGCAAGGCTAGTGTTGTTGCTGATCCATAAGCTAAGATTTGCACACTTGGAGCCCATCCTTTGAATCTCTGCGTTGTCCACAAAGCTACCTGAGTATTTTCATGAAAGTCAACTGGAATGCTTGCCTGAAGAAAATACCATTCCACTTCTGAAGCACTTGCAGGGTTGGGCTTTTCGGTTAATTCAAATTTTTGTATTGAAAGTTATTTAATAATGAAAAACATTGTAATAAATATGTTTTAATCTGTGCAATAAAATTACAAAATCCACTAGCGATTGTAGGGGAAAAAGTAGATTTTATATAGCTGGAGTTGATAAATGATATTTTTTGTTACTAATGGAACACAAAAGTGGGTGAGAGAAATAGGCATACTGTGAAGATCTCAAAAAGTGCAACTTTATACATTTTTCTTTGCTGCTATAGTTATTTAGCAATAAATAATGCCTAAAATGCCAGAAATATTATTTTGTGCCATAATATGCTATGAATTTCCTTCCAGTTGTAGAACAGAGAAAACAAAATGTGTGAGCTTTAAGTTTATATTATGTATTGTATATGGTTATTTACACTTTGACTTTGAAAGCACAAAGTTAAACACTAGACAGATAGGAGTACATGAGCACTTAGTTGTGCTCCTCAGCCTGGGATTTAATATATGGACTAGAGGGATGAGAACAATAGCCATCAAATCACTCTATCAGCATCTCTCTCCGAGAAATGCATCTGACACTCAGAGATACAGCCTACCACAGCCACAGCTTCATGTCCAAGGAGTGCTTTGGCAGGTGCCTAACTAATTCAGATTTCTTTCAGTACTTCAGACGTACAGTTTGTGTAAATAAAATGCAATATAGACTGGCCACCACTCCTTCATGGCCCTGTCACAGATGTCTGGGCTCTGGAGCTGTGACCTCTGGGAGCTATAATCCCAGGATGCCGTAACTTTCAATTGAAATGAGTGCTCACCCCAGGTGAGCACTTGGGCAACTTCCTGTAGACCCCGTGCCCTCAACTGTCTCCCTCACACTGACCAAATCAAACTCTTGACCTGTTGGTAGCACCTCTATGGCCAAAGCAAACTGGTTTGTTATCAGTGACCTCACAGATCAACAGCTGGTTCAAACTGGGATTTTTTTTTTTTTAAGGCTAGCAAGAAATACTAGAGACTAGGGACTAGCTAATCGAGAAAAAACTGTGGAATTGGGACATATACAGTGTCAGCAATGCCGGTAGTCTAATATCCATGACAGTTTAGTTGTTTCTTGGTTTATTTGAAAGCTAGTGAAATACTGTAAGTAACATCAGGAAGTAACATTAGGAAGTTATATATTGCTCTAGAGCGGGGCAGTATACTATAGTGAAAACCCCACAGTTTTGAAATGTGGCTAGCCATAAATTCTTTGCCAGTGCGTGGAGTAAAGTGTCTGAAAAACATTTTCAGTACTTATTCCATGCTCATATGCAATATAATTACTTATAATCGTGTTCCTAACAAACACTGTGTGAACACAGAACTATGCTACTATTGTCAATTTAATTTATGCATTTAAGTATATTTTTATATTTTTAGCTACAGTCAACAAATCAAATCTATTTGGGTGTATTTTACACATTTTTATAAATACTTCATGAATAAAACATTCATTTAAAAAAAATCACATTCTTGTCTTCTGTTTGACTGCCTTTTCATTATAGATTTTGTTGTCCTGCTGCTCAGAGAAAAGGTCATAAGTGAGTTTGATTTCATTTGAGACAGTCTTCAGAGAACATTAAATTCATCAGAAGCCTCAGCCTGTTGGGGAAAAAGAGGCTCTGGCCTCTTTTTGCCCGCTGGTCAGATTAGTGCCCATGTGGAAAGATACCATTATTCTCTTCTCCCTGTTTTTGTGCCCTCCTTTAATAAGCCAGATACTGTCTTGGTTACACAGTGGATATTTGAAACCACTGCGGGTCTGGAACTTGAGTGCCTGTTATTTTAGAGACATTTTTCCAGGCAGTTGTACCAATTAGCACCGCACTGCAGCTCCATCACTGCCTGCCCCTCGAGGATCTGAGCCATGCTTTTTAACAAATGTATTTCTTCTCCTCCTGCTCTCCACAGGTCTTAAAAACCATTAGCATAACCATCCTTGTGGGGTCAGGGTGCTTGGCAGTAGCGTATTTACTGCTAATGCTCTGTCTCAGTTACTCCTTATTGGTCATCAGAAGTGTTTAAGACAAGTTTACTTAAAGGATGATTTATTGACTTGTACTGTGAACTATTTGCTGAGAGGATGTGCAGCGAAGGCGGAGGCAGTTGTGAGATTTTTTCTTTGTGATATAAAAGTTTATCTCTGAGTTCTGCTCTATCCTAAAACCAATGTAGACACAAAAGAGAAGTGATAAAGATAAAATAATGTGCAGTTAATATCTCCACATAAGAAAAACAAAGCCAACATTGCAGACAAGGGTAGATAAGAATGTTTTGACAAGGTACAGCAAGGAAACTAAAGAGCTTCTTCTAGTTCAGCAAGAGCACAGTGGTTGATTCTTGTTAAAATATCCCCAGAATCTAGTTTTTAACTTTGATATTTTTACATGCACTTGATTTGTACCTGGCCTTCATACCTATGAGCTGGTGGTTTTGTCTGATAAAGTCACCTCCTGTACCCTAATCTCAGTTTTCTGTCTGTGCCTGTCTTCACTATCAGTTGCTTTGTTATGCCCTAGAAATAGCTGCTTAGCCATCTTATGGCAGGCAGGATGTAGCAATGTTGGTATGTCAGCAAATACCACAAGTGAAAATTTCAGATGTTACTAGCCAAGGCTTTGCACATCACTCTGGTACAATACCACTCCCAACCTGGAGTGGTAAAAACTACAACAACAACATCAGCAACAACAAAAACACCACAGCAGAGAAAGAGGGGAAAAAGCACTTCAGTTAATTTGTGGAGATGTTCCAAAAGCAAGAAGCCCTTCTCCTGTTCCCAGGGTCAGTGCTCTGTGGGGCTGGGGGATGCTCTGCAATGGCTGCACAGGCCGTGGGCAGGTCGGGAGGCAGCTGTGGCATGGCTGAGCTGGATTGGTCACTGAGCCACCCATGGCCTCCACCTGGAACTGACCTGCTATTGGTTCTCCTCAGGCCAAAGCTGTATCTTCTTGGGGTCTGGCTCCTGCAGGTGCCTGGCATCCTCTTTATACCCCAGCTGAGTGCTTACTGCATCGTGCAGAACCTCGCTACAGTGAACAGCTTTCCTTGGGATGAGAGCTGGATCCAGCTTGCAGAGATCGGGAGTAGTAGTCAGCAGCATGGAGCAGGCACAAAGGCACCTTGGTCCAGGAGGGCAAAGCATTTTGTGGACTTCAAAGCCTTTAAGTCTCCAGGGAAAACATCACCTCAGCACCCACAGCTTTGTTGTTGCAGAGGTCCCAGGGCCCCCCAGAGACGCTAACATTCCCCTGAGGGCTCTCACTGATCAGCACAGGGAGGTTTTGCTCCAAGTCCAATTGCAGGATGCCCTCCCCACCCCTCCTGACTCAAATTCCCAGTCAGAAAGGGTGGCAGAAGCATGTCCTAGCCAACAGAGTGCTCCAGGTGGGTGCACATAGCTTCAGGGTTGAAGGAGAGAGGAAACTGTGAGGTAGCCCAGCTGGGATTCAGCACTGGTGTGTTCCTCCCTCCATGCTGAGAGCTTCAGTCACTGAGCTGTGGGGCCACAGTGCATGGTGAGGACCACAGAGGCGCATGATGGGGACACACCAGCTCTACCAGTGCCCCCATCCCAAGGCTCACAGGGATCTGTACACTCCAGATGCCCAGAGCATGAGCTCAATGCCAAGAGCCAGGCCGAGAGGACAGCAGCCATGGCCTTGTGCAGCAGCTGAATGCCAGGCTCCAAGCACTGCTGGCAAGTGCTGTGGCAGCTTGGCCAGACATCATTCTACACAGCTTTTTGCACACTCATGCCAAAATCCCTGCCAAATCACACAGTGTCCTTGCTTGCCTTTGGTGGTTTCTTGCTGATGTGCCAAACCAAACCAGTAACAAGTGGAGCAGCTACTTCTTACCAAGGATAAAGGCAGAGATTTCCCAACATCCATGAGGCCACACAACCTTGTTCACAGGGGACACCTGAGACCTGCAATTTTAGTCCTCTCAGGACAGGAAGGGGCCCAAACCTGGATATTTCTGCCCCTGCAAATCTTAACCCATTTTTCAATAAGAGGAACTGTTCTTTCCAAAGGATAGGGCAGGCATAAAGGGGTGAGCTGAGTGAACCCCCTTCTGGGGATCCGTGTCTCCCAGCAGCCCCTTTTCAAAGATTGTATCTCATGGATGTTTTTCTGTGTATCTGTCTAGGCTGGGCTGGTTTGTACAAAGCATTAAAACTATCCATGTCTTACTAAGCAATGTCCAAGTGCATCCTCATTCATAGGTCCAAAACTTGGGCAGAAGAAAGCTGAATATGAAGCTACTCTAACACTGTATAAAAAACCTGCCCTTTGGTGAGTTATCAGGAGCATAAATTTGGCTTTGATCTGGTACTTCTTTCTTTCTTTCTAAATCCATGTCTCCTAGCTGAGAAATTTTTACTTTGGAAACTTAGTAATAGAATTTTTAAATTTTTTAGAATTTAAAAAAATTAACTCTTTCCACTAATCACAAAATCTCTTGAGTCTTGTTGGATACATGGGATAAATGTATCTGGTTTTTGCCCAAATTGAGCTTGAGGCTGTAGTGCGGCCAGCACAGGAAGAAGGCCCTCCAATTCTGTTTTCCATACCACAGAGAGTAAATAATCTTGAAATTAAAGAAGAGACATGGGGCATTCTGGATAAGAGCACCCAAATGTCCTGGAAAATCAAATAGAGACCATATGGCCTGTAGTAAAGCTACCCAAATAGGTTTGGTATGAATGGAGCTACACTGTAAAAACACAGAGAAAAAATAATTGGATGCAGAAAGGAAAGTGAAGATGTTCAGAATGCTCTATGCATCTTAGCTACGGAAAAAATGTTGTACAAATAAAAGACAGCTACAGAAAGGTCCATGTGTTAATTGGGGGCATTTCTCCTGCCGGTCAATGACTAAAGTTGCAGTAATGAAACCACTAGGAGAAAAAGATGGATAGTTGCAAAGGCAATAAAGAGATATATAATGTCCAAAGTATCAAACATCAGAAAATATATGCTCAAGACACCACACATGATAAATGCCAGCATCCTGTTGTCTTATCATTGGATATAAAAGACACCTGGAGCCAAATTATTTGTGAGAATACAGCTTTGAAAGAATGAACTGTCAGACAACTGGATTTAATTAATGCCCAACAGTTCTGTGCTAGAAAGGTTGAAGAGTACTAAAAATATCCAAGGAGCCTGTTTCTTTACACATCAAGCCAATTAGATCTGGTCAGGCTGTGACAAATTTTCTGTAAACATTCTGGTGAACAAGGAAGTCCCCCAGCATCCTCCAGCAGTTCCCAGGGTGAAATCTTGCTTCTAAAATGCCAGAGCTTTCAATTACAAAAGTGGAGAAGAGAAAAACCAAAAAGAAGTGCTAGTGTCAAGTATGTATTTCAGATCCTTGACCTGGCAATATTCTTCACCATGGATTTGTGTTTTCTTTGCTGGGATTAGATCTAAACATCTTATTGCACTGAGTCCATGAGAGAAAAAGAAGAAAAGAGAGAAAAGATGGTGAGTAAATTTTTTCTGTTCTTGTCTAGGGAAAATCCATCCATTTCAGTAGGGAAAAACACACATATATCTATGCTAGGATAGGAAGGCAGCTAAGAAGAAGGATAAAGCCACCAAAGACTTCCAGCAGTATTGTGGTGACATATTTTATTTCTTTCCCCTTCTCTGAAAAAAAAAGCCTGTGAAGGACCATATGGTGTGATCGCAGAGGACAGTCTCTGTTGTGCTCTGAGCAGGGGGCTGAGCTGACGAGCTCACACAGTGCAGGAGCACACTCACCTCTCCCATGAGGTCCTTGCACCAAGGGGATGCCCACTTCTCCTTCCTCACTAGGGAAAGCCACACTGGAATTCTCTGTGTGGGATGCTGCTGTCCCCAGGGAAGTGGCTCTCTCCCACCTCTTCTTTTCCACCCCTTGCGCTGCCCACTTGTTATCACATCTCTGCATGTTGCCACTCAGTGCAGCAGACTGGGTAAGTGACCTGTGTTAAAATTACCTTGTCATCAACAAAAACAAATAGCTATTTTTAATCTCCCCAGCTTGTTCCAGGGGAGAGACTCAGAGGTTTTTATGCAGCCATGGGCTCACAGGACATGAGCTGTCAGACATCACTCTCTTCATTTCTGAGACCACTTCCCACTCCCTTAGTCCAGCTGCTCTGGCCAAACATGATCTGCCATTCACAAGTCCCTCCAGGCAGACCCCAGAAAATAAGACTCCAGCTCACCTCAGCCTCCAGACTGTCACCTATCCCCATGAGAAACAGGAATGATGGGTTTGAAAAAGGCTAGTCTAACACTGACTTTCCCATTGGTCGTAGTATGACCAGCCTCGAAGAAGAAGGGACCAGAGAAAGTGAAGGAAAAGCTCTGGACAGCAGGAGGAGGATGGATAGTGGTTCCTGCCCTGTGTTACGCCAAGCACACAAAAGCCTGGCATGGTGAGACTTTGTTCCCTGCATCAACCTTCTGGGGAAGCTGAGAGTCTTGTTAGTGTGACCAGGTCCCCTTTGCTCCTGAAGTGCCACTTTACATCTTCTAGTACCCACACACTGAAACGGAGAACTGAATGCAGAGGCTTCACAAACAAATTCCCCATTTTTCTCCATATCCTCCCCCCTCTAGTTCTTATCTTCAGTAATTAAATTATGCAGCTGAGGAAAGTGATTCGGAAAACAGATGGCATGCAAGATGCTAGAGAAAACAGTGGTGCATTTTAAACCTTACAGCAGAGACACAGACAGATTTGGGTGGTATATGGGCCCTGAAGTAATTGAACTTCAAAGGTTGCTTGTGCAATGACATTTAAGCAGAAGGAAGAGTGGCCCTCCAGCCTTCAACTTGATACTCACAATTAAGTATCCAAATCAAGTTTTTCCATGACCATTGTGGCTGGTCTAATCTGCCACAGAATGTAGTATGACCTAACCTGGTCCTTGGTAACTGACAATGATAGGAAATACGGAGCCCTGAAGCAAGCATTTCAGCCTGGCACACATCTGAAATGTAAGGGGGTGAGGACAAGCTGTCGCAGCTGCTGGCAGCACAAATGCCCTGGCTCCAGACACACTGGAGGAGTGCTGTGTGGTGGGAGTCTACTGCAGCACATCCAGCAAGATAGAACAGGAGCTCTTTTGCCAGCGTAACTGAGGAAAGGTGTTCACCAATGATACTTGCCTCTGGATGTGCATTAAGAGCATCTTTACTCAACATGTAGGTGGTAAAAGACATTGCTCTAGCTTGTGTTGGATGGGGCTATGGCCTCTGTCCAGGAAAATGTCACAGTCATCAAATCCCACCCTCTGAATGGTGGAGGTCGCCTTGTAATGGAATCCCTCACAAGAGGAGCTGGGGAGCCCTGCAGCTGTTTCCACTGCTGAACATATTTCCACACAAAGCTGGAGGTAATTCTCAGAGAGATTAATAAATTGAACATAAAGAGTTTAAACCATCCAGATAAATAATGGCAGATGTTTAGGGATAGAATAACAGGCAGAAGCATGAGTTATGCAGTGACTGCAGTTCAAAGAAAATTAGTTCAAACTGCGAGGGCATTGTTCAGAGAAACAGTAAGGGATAAAGCAACGGGGGGAGGGAGGAAAAAAGAGGAAAAGCTGTCTCCCTTCCCTCAGATATGTGAGTACCAACCCCTGCCAACATGGAGAACCACATCTTCATTGTCAAGCTAGCATCCAGTGAAGTAGCAGCAAGCATTGCCACTCACAGCCTCACACCCTGGCCTGCACAGCCGGTTTTCCCAGAGCACTTTAGGCACTTTAGGGCTGCTGATGTGCAGAAACACTAAATTGCTCCACAAAACCTGCATTTTCCCACAGATATTTCCAGCAAAGGACAGGAACTGGGCTAGTCTCTGAGGCAGGGGTTAAGGAATCAGGATCCCTGCAGTTCATATCTGTCTCTGTTTCACTGTCTAGATTTGAAAATAAAATCTAACCTCTGCATGTAGCAATTCAACTTCCTGTAAAAAAATCTGGCTTCCTGGGGTTGTGAGGAGACCCAGCTCTAATTAATAACTCTACTACCAGCCCTCTTCCTCATCTAAGGACGGAGCACATTTTAATATGATACATTTGCCAGAAATTTACTCTCATGAAAGAGGAAATGAATGCTTCACTGTCAACAAGACTGCAGCTCTTATGTAGTTTTTTCCTCAAAAACATATACATGGAAATTATCAGAACACTTTTGAACTACATAATGGGTACTGCTAATAGCCATTCTTGACTTGGCAGCACAGTCTTCAAGGTTATTTAGCAAAGCACAGAATGTACAACAACAACAACAAAAAAGTTCATTTTAATATGTCTTTGCAAAATAAATATAAAGGTAACCAATCTGGCTTTTCATTTTTAATTTTGCCTCTTTTTTTGGCTGTCAATAAAAGCAACCTTGAAAATGTAACATAAGAAGAGTTAGAGAGGAGTGATGGAGGAACAATAAAACAAGGAGGAATGCTAGCCGGTACAGAATGTCTTTGATCATTACAAAGCTAATTATTGAGAAAGACAGCTCAGTGTGCATGAATGCAGAATAATGATGAGTTTGGTAAACACTTACTGCACAACACATATGTATTTGTGTGCCTGGAGAGGGGGTGCTTAACAAGGAAGCAATAGAGGGAAATCAAAGAATGCCTGCGTCACTCCAAAAGCAGGATGCAGGGAAGGAAGAACTTCCAATCCATCTTACTTTGAGGCATAGTTAGGACTGCAATGAGCTTCCACTGTGCATTAGTTGTCCTATTCCTGCAAAACGGCTGTAAATCTGTATAGGTACTCTAAACAAAAACAAGTCATTCCCACAAAGTTTCACTATAGGTCAAGGCATAATTTAAAAACTGACTTGAAACATGGAGTATTGCCTAAACCATTTCCAATTTTGCTTTGCTTGGCATAGCAAGAATTCTGTGGGCACACATGCATGTCCTGTCAATGAAGAAGACAGGTCACTGTTGAGTAGCCTGTGTGCATGAATATATGGCTTATGCCCAAAATAAGTTGGGAGGAAAACCCCACCTAGCCCCAAACCTGTTGACATTGACACCAGTGAACACTGAGATGTTCACCCCCAGCAAGGTCCTGCTTGCTGCATCCAGTTGTGCAAACTTCCTTACCCTGGCAAGAGTTTAGACAGGCATCCTCTGGCCAAGTATGGGTTTGCAGCAGAATTGTGTTGCTTTTTGGAAACAAAAATCAGTGTCATGGTTCTGATGCCGTATTAGCAGAGCTTGAAGCTGGCAGTAGAAGTTGCTACTCTGCTTTACCTGGACCCAGACAGGATGGGGCTATTTCCATTGGGTTCTGCCTGCTTCAGATCCTTCCTCAGGCACCAAAACCCATCCAAATTGCTGTAAACAATGCAACACTGCTCTCAACTTCCCAGAAATTTCAACACAAAAAAGATTGGGAAATACATTTCTCTAAGCAAAACATGTGAAAAAAACAGGTTGAAACAGGTTAAAAAAATGGCATCCCCATATGTCCCCAAAATGTCACCTAGTGACAGCTACTGGAGAAAAGGCTACAGTTTCAGCCCCAAAACATTAGCTAAATACCATCAAACCCCAGGGTTAGCTAGCAGCAGTGTGGTTTTTAGCAGCTGTCTGAAGGCTTTACAGTCACAGTTTTTCTTGCTGAGATGTTTCCTCCCACCAAAACGTTTGGTCTGTACCTTTTATCTTTATTTATTAATTTATATTTTCCAAGAATAGACAAGACATTTTATTATTCTGCTAGTATTCTTAGTTCCTTATATTTGTTATTGAATCACCTGCCCATGAAACTGAAGCTCATAAATCTCCTGATCTGGCATATTTTTTAAAATGCAATTAATTTGCCCTTTATCTTGCCATTTAATATCATGAAAAAAGAAAGCTACTGAGACACCTCATCCCACACCTGTGCTTGGAAGCTCACTCTTCATTATTGCTTTGTGTTGACAATTCTGCAGCCCATTTTCAGTCTGTTCTCTGTTGATGCCAGCCTGAAGTAAATTAACTTTATCAATAAGATCTTGAGATAATATTTTAAATGCTCCTCATGATGTATTGCTTCTCGTACATGTCTCCATTAGCAAAAAAGCAGGGAAGTTCAGAGGACACTATGTTTAATACAGTAGAATCGTTTACTGCCTGTGATTCACTTATCCAGATACTCGCAGATTCATAATATATGCTCTGTATTTTTTATAAGGATTTAAAATTGTTCCATCAAAAGGAAGAGACACTAGATAACTCCATAATTTCAATATATTTTTTCCTTTTGTATCAGACCCATTTTTCATGATTTTTCAGAAAAAAGTAGTAAGCCTCTAGGCTTCCTGCTGTTTAGCTGTGCTGACTGTTGTATACTTTGGTCCTTCCAAACTACTCTCCCCCTACCTAAGAACAGATTTCCTGAAAATTTCATAGCAATTTTTTAATAGTCTCAAACATTATTCTTCAGAGGAATAGTGCAGGAAAACATAGTTCATCCCTTTGGATTCCATAGAAGATTTCATTCTTTGCCAAACCCATGCCCCTTCCAACATTTCCCTTTTGCCTTAGGCGGGAACTTTCTCCCTGATGCCCCTGGGTCATGCTCCCTCCCCCACTGCCCCACACCCTGGCAGTGCTCCTGATATCCAGGCCCCTGGCAAATGCCAGATATTAGAGATGCTAGATCCTAGGGGTGCTGTTGGATGGACTCAGCAGTGGAGAGAGGGTGGCTGCCCTGCTCCCTCTCCTGTGGGTACCACGAGACAAAGCAGCCTGCTGCAAGAGGGGAAAGGAATTGATTCTGCTGTATGGGGTCCAAATATTTTGTCCAGAAACTCTCAGCTGCTGAGCAAGCAATTATGTGAAAGAGCTTACAGCTTGATTTTTTTTTCCAACTGCTTTTAGTGAATGGCAATTGGCATGCAAATAAAAACAAGGATAGAACTTATGCTAGCTGAAACATTATGAACAAGTTATATTATTAAAAGTAAGGTTTGAGCTCCATTAGCTCATTAAATTAAATTACAGAGTTTGCTTCATTTTACTTTAATACAGTGTCAGAAGTATTATGGAATTTCTGGTAGAGTTATTTTTGATTGATTGATGTATGTGCTGTTTGGAGACTGTGTACTGTAGGTGTGTATGCAATTTTACAGCCATGCCAACACATTTTATAATATAATTTTACATGCAAATTACAGCTATATAGTGTAATAAGCTATTCTCCTTTTTATAGCATCTCCAACCATGAATGCAATACACACAGAGTGATTTTTTGGCTTACCATACTTCAAACCATTAGACCACCAAAAAGCTGTGAATTACGCACAGTGCAAGCAAGGGCAGCATTCGGGCTCCCCTATCAAACCAGAAGAGGAATTGTGCAGCCTCTCAAATACCAAACTTCGGGGCTGATTCATTCAGTGGGTCTGTGACCTGACAAGGCAGTATGATTAATTGCATGCATATTCCCTCAGAGGTTTTCCTGCTCATGCTTTCTGCAGCAAAGATTGTTAGCTTGACAGATCAGCATAGCAGCCTCTTAAAATGCCAGAATGGGAAGTGGTTGGTTTCTGATTGAAAGTTAATGGAGGAACAGCAGCTGTTCCACGCTGAGGGGGAAAAAAAACCCAAACCAAACAGGCTTTGATTCTCAGAGAAAACCACATGTGGGAATAAGCTGATTTTTCGATAACTCTGGCTATGGGATTTCTGTCAGGGATTGAAAGACCATATTTGCATGATATAATAGGTGTCATAATTAGAAATTCAGCTGTGATTTCTCTCATCTGATTATTGAAATATAAGCCATGGCATGAGTGCTTTTCTTTTCTGATTAAACACTGCTTTAGGTGTCTCCTCTTCCATGTGTTTGTTCTTGATACTTTGGCCATTTAGACTAAAGTTTGCAGAAGCCCTGATTTGACAGGCAGCTCCCATATTTGCAGTGCTGTGCTGAGCAAAGATGCTTGCACAGCACTTCCCTTCTGCTCACAGGCAATCCACACTGTCCCTCTGTTGGACCAGCCCCACTGCCAATTTTAAATTGTTTTCATTTTTCAATTAAGGATTAGCAAACTGCATTAGACACTTACTCAAGAATACTGAAGCTCTACCACTTTATCTATTAAAAGGTTTTAAACATTGACCAGTGTTTCCCCTTCCACATTTCCCAGCTGGACTCTGATGGGATAACACACGCTTGATGGATGCTTTTGTGTTGTGTGTGAAATGAGCTGAGCTGTATATCAGCCCTCTGTAGACACACCTGCTCCTGTGGGCATGACACCACAGCCTGGCTCAGCGAGGAGCATTCCCAAGAAGCAAACTGCAGACAGGGAAACCCCAGACAGCAGCACCAGGGCTGGGTGGGCATATCAGGCTGTGCCACGGCAGCAGATGCATGGAGAGCTCTGCACTCTCACACCTTACAGATGTCTTTGTTCTGTTCTAGGACAAATCCCTCTTGGAAGTGCAAGTCTGGAAACTGAGACCTGTGCTACCTCATCACTGCACTTCCCAACCTGCATGCTGCCATGCCTACTGAAGAGCTGAGTTGAAAACAGCCCTTCAAATCCATCAGTCTGTGTTGGACCCCTGTCAAAGCAGAGATTATGGGTAAAGATCTTCTAAAATGCCCCTGGATTCTCCCATGACATCCCTCATCTGCTCTGAGTTTGAATTAAGCTGTTCATTCAACAGCTATATTTTCTAACTCTGTGAAATCTTGTCTGTTACTGGCAACACAGAAACACAAAAGCAGGAAAAAAGGCACAAAAAAAATGCTTCTATTGCTACAACTTTTAAAATGAGGGTAAGAAACTAACAGAGAGAGATACTGTATAAACAAATTGATTTAATTGCACTACATGAAAGAGAAGGCAGGTCTTACTGAAGTGGAGCAGTAGACAGCATGCCAGAACAAAATTCCTCAAAGCAATGGCATATAAATATTGAATAAAATGCAAAAGCCAACTCTGCAGATGGCTTTGGGAAAAGCAGCCGCTCTGGCTGCAAATATGTTTCAGAGAACACTACAAAATCTGGAAATCTGCAAAGCCAAGGAGGAAATCAGTGAATAATCTGCTAGAGGGAAATCCCCAGCTTCCACAATCAAGTACAGAGATTACAGAGACATTTCTAAATCAGTGAGGGATGGGATGAGACAGAAGACAAAATGTTAGGATTTTGAGTTTTCCTTAGAATCACATACTGCCATGCCAGGCATATACCTACTGCCGGTCTTTGGATACCAATTTTGATATTTAACTTGGGGAGTTAATCTCTCAGCAAAATATCATCTCTGTAGCCATTACTTTCTTCCAGAGACCTTTGCAAAAGGCATTTCCAACAAATTTAAATATATGATTGCCAATCAAGTGAGCTGCATCCATTCAATTTTTTTCTTGCCTTTTGCTCAGAGAACCAGCTGCGGGATCCACTCACAAAAGCTTCTGAAGCAAAGAAAGAGAGGATTTTGTTAATCTTGATTTGTGAGCCCCAAGCCACTGGTTTAAAATTTCATTATGAATCTGTGTCACTATGTATTTCCTTCTCCCTTGGGAAAACAAAGGACAAATGTATGTAGAAAATTAGGCTTATTCCTCTTAACTGTAAGAAGCTAGCAAAGAGAAATAAATGAAGAGAATTTGGCATCACCTTACTCAGATAACCAAACCATGCCACACCTGCAGCTTTACATGATTTGAAGAGTGGGAGTAAGTAATATGTATTAAAAAATAGCAACCAAACCACCAAATCAGACACACAATGCAGTGTTTCTGTGGGTTGCTGAGGTAAGAGAATCATAGTGGAATGCAAACAAGGCCACAGCAGTGAGACACGACTGAAACAAAACACAGTGTGCATTGCAGGACAGCTCTTTCAGAAGTTTGCAGGCTTTCCTCTGAAAGTCTGAGAGCTCACCTCTCTGCTCACAACCCAGTATATCCAGCACTATTCTTTTCAGTAGGCTGAGACAGAAGGTTCCAATGTGAGATGGACAGCAGGCACCTTCAAAATGGTGATGTTTGACACAAAGAATTGGAAATTTTTCTTACAAGAGATATTTTTTGTCCACAGGACTGGAGGTGCTTGAACATATGCAACTGATGCCAACCGGATCTTGCATACAGAGCAATGTGCCAAGAAACATCAAGTTCCTACCCCAACAAACATATCTCCTTAACTTGCTTTGAAGGAACAGCTATCCCAGTGTGGACTGGGACCAGAAGACAGTCCAAAAGTCACATAGCAAGTAAGAAGAGAAGCAGCAAATGACTTCCAGTCACTCTGCTGCCCTTGCCCTGCCTCAGCCTCATCATTGGGCACCACAGTGTCTACAAGAGGTCTTATGGAAATCAATTTTAAAACACACAATACAATTAATCTGAAAAGGACCCTGGGCAATACAAGCAGGTTTGTCATCATGCCTTGTGCCATCTAAGCTTTCATGCTTTCAAATGTAGCACTTTTTTCATCCTCAGGAAATACTTCTGCTATGTGTTAAAATCACAACGAACCCCAAGGTATTTACACATAATACTAAGAATATCAGAGATTAGTACAATGCACAGTATGTTTAGAATTGCAGAATTGTTAATGTAGATTAAAGTGCTTTGCCAGTAATCACTCACTTTCCTGACCTAGCCACATGGTTTTTCCATTTTGCTGCACTCCAGCACTGCCAAGCTGCACAGCTGGTCCGGGGGGGGGGCAGCCCTGTGGGGGCAATGACAAGTGCCATGAAACTGCTCTGGGCCCAGCCCCTGATTATGGCACACAAAAATGTGCTCTGGGAGGCTGCCAGAAATATGGAGCTCTCTGTGCTGAGCAAGTAGGCTGGAGCTGGTACTTCCATCACACACAGCAAGGAGCTGGGGCAAGCAGAGAAAGCAAACCCAGCAAGATTGCACAGCCACACTGCCGTGTGTTTTCTGGAGCATCCCCTTGGAGGCGGCCTTCATGGAGCTGGTGTGACTGGGAGAGGCAGTTCAGCAGCAACCACCCACAGCCCTACAAGGAGTTGATGTCCTTCTCTGGTGGTGTGAGTCACACCAATGGCACACAGGCTCTCCTCAGCAAGCACTCAGGCACTCCACTACTTGGGCAAGATGATGGTAAAACATACTCCTGTAAAACCACACTGTAAAATCCCTGCTCCTTACAGCCTGGAGCATTCATGAAGAGGGTATCTGAGAGGGGACAAGAAAAACTGTAGGGACTGAATACCACTGAGGCAATAAAGTTAGATCCAGTATTTAATCATCTTTCCCAATAACTGTTTCATTTTTTAGAAGCATTTCTGAGAGATTTCTACATTTCATCACAGTGAATGGGTGACAATGAAAGATTTCGTCTAGGCATAAGGTAAAGTTTGAACTTTCAGTTCTACACAGTGGGAAAAAAAACCTAACCAGCACAATGTTACATTTGCCTTAAAGCTTAAAAAAAAAAAAAAAAACCACAAAAAACCTCCAAAAGTTAAAACCCCCAAAACAATCAAATTTTATTGTTTTGGAAATATGTTCTATCTAAAGTAAATATTTTAAATATTTAGTACTAAACATTAGCAAATATAACTTTGTGGAGATGGAAGTAACATCATCAGGGAGTTTCATAAACTGCCTCAATTTCTGGGTAGCTTCTCTTCAGCACTAACAACACACAGCATATTTGGTGCAGTGTAGATTTTCTTTCTTTTTTTTTTTTTTTTTTTTTTTTTTTTTGTAGAATATACTTATTTAGTGCCATAGCAGAAGAAGCAATTAGCAGGCATTTCATGGGGCAATCTCCCAAGAACAGTCCTGAGACAAGGGCTACTCCACCACAGATCAGACCCTGGAAGGAGATGCAGCTGGGTGCCCCACAGACCTGCAGGTGTGTCAGGTGCCCTCCCTGAGACCTTCTTGCAGGTTTTTTTTTTTCCACAAGCAGCCTTGCCACTCACAAATGCTTCTTCTTTTTTATTGCCTCTGCCCTGATAGCCAAGCTCTTGGCACAGATGGTCAGGACCACAATGAGGACTCCAACCAGGAAAGTCACCACGGGCCAGAGGAAGCAGTGCAAGAGAACAGTCTCATCATGGGTGCGCTTCAGCATCACATCATCCGGCCTGTGAAAGGAGGAACAGAATATGGAAAAAATATAAATCAACATAATATCATCAATTCATAAATGGAAGTCATCTAACATGGTAAGAGTAAAGGTGATTTATTTGCCAAAGTGTTAGGAAATGATTAAGTGGACTATTTCATTCAATGCTTGCATTTGCCTTTTTATCACCAGCACTCATGGCAGACGATGAGAGCTTTCCATTTGCAGTGTTTACAGGCTAGCAAGTTCATTTGGATTAAAAAAGAAAAAAAAAAAAAAAAAAAAGAAAGAAAAAACAGTGTTGGTGCTCTAGATCTTCCAGGGAATGTGATCATCATAAACAGCCATGAAAGATACAGTACCATACTGACTGTGGATTGCAAAACCACTCTGGTAAAAACATAATACCAGGCAGCATTTAAACATATCTACCTCAAATGTTATCAAGCCCTGTGAAATAGATTTAAACAGTAATTCAAGCTTCACTTTTAGCTTTGAGCACTGATGTGTCCATGGGGCTACATGGAGGCTCCTGATGAAGCAAACCCTGGCTGTGGTTTGGGTCTGGGCAGGGAGCTGGTCCCTGTCCTCAGCACTGGACTGATGGTGGCCCAGGCTAGCCCAGCTGCAGTGGCAGGCAGCAGCCTGCAAGAAATCTGTCCCTGTGAGGACTACAGCCTGCCCTGGGGTGGCCAAGGGTCCCAAGTCAGCTCCTTCCCAGCAGTGTCTGTTTCAGCAATACGCTGTGATTTGGGGCTGCAGACAGCAGTCCCTCAGTAGACTTGAGTAGACTCCTACAGGGGCAATTTGGCAAGACTCCCATGAAGGTCAGAAGCTCCTTGCCTCCACCAGCAGCATCTAATACACAGTCATGGTGGGGTCTGTGACAGGTTTATGCATTTCCAAAGGGAAATGGAGAGAGGAGGAGAATTGAGGTGGAAGCATCTTGAGACATTTGGAAATTTAGCTGTGCCATGTGTCTGAAAGATCTGCTGTCTAGCTGCCTCATCCAAGTCTGGGATATTGTTGGGGAAATGGGATGGCAGGTTTTCCTCAGCTCTGGCTCTTTCTGCTCTCCCTTGCAGTTTAATAGTTATTAAATCAGTCTTGTGGCATTTGCACTTTGCTCTTGCTTTCCCATCTACAGCCAAAGACATGCAGTCTGCTGGAAAACTATCTGCAAAGGAGAGAAAGAGAACTTTCTCCAACTAGAAAAATATCTATAGTCTTGACTCCTGTTGGTCCTCGCTTACACCGGACACTCCCATCGCATGTCACTTTGCCAATGCCGCCTGACACTTCCTGGAGCAACAAACCTCACAGCCTAAAATCCTGGAGAAGCAGGCTCATCCAGTGACGTCCTGGGAATCAAGGTCTCCTAACATGGTGGCACATGGGAGCAGAGACCTGTTCAATGACTGTGCTGTCTCTCCCATGATAGCTTTGTCCTGATCAGAAAGGAGCCCTAAGAAAGAATTCTCTGTCAGGGGAAAAAGAAGGAACTCTTTTTCCTTCACTGAGAAATTGAATGGCTTGCAAGTCTACAGAGTTTTATCCATCCTTAAGGAGTTACTGGAGCCAGACTGCCAAGCTACACCTGATGCCAGATTTAATTACACCTGCATTTGCATTTGGGGGTCTCTCACCCAAAATTGCTGTGTGGAGAATCCTCTGCACTGTGCCAGCCTGAAAGTCCCCAAGGCCAGCACCATACATCTCTCTTTGTTTCTGTAGTAAGGAGCAGAATAAAACTGATTGTGAGCAGCTCAGCTGTATAGAATTTGAAATTCAGCAGCATACAAAGATATCAAAAGAATCCCAGGTGTATTCAGTAGTGGAATGTATGAATTCTGTACCACCAAAAACCTCCAGATATATAAGCAGGCACAGGTGGAGACTATAAGTTGAATAAAGCAGTATTAACTTCATGGGTACAAACTCGCCAGCCTGTGCACCTGAAGAGAGAAATCCTTTCACAAGAGGTGTAAGCCTGCTCCCTCACAGTTGCTGTATCATCACCTGTGAATTACAGAGTGCTACTTGACAAGGAGGCCATAAGTAGGCAACACTCAATCTTCACAGCTCTGAACTTATTAGTGACATTGAATTTTAAGTATTTTTTTAAGCAGATGTTAGTTCAAAAATAAGGGACAAGCAAAAACCTAGAAAATTGGATTCAATTAGAGGAAAGAAAGTGTGATTAGGGAAAGTAAGATATCCTTTAGACTGACTCTTAAATGTTTTGAAAAACATAGATACCAAAGGTAGCAGCAATGGATGTCAAACATTCATTATAGATGTGACTGTGACTTAGTAATTTGAGAGAGCTTCTCTTTTGGAAAAGAGTCAAAGACAAAGCCTTTAAGTAAGTTTTGAGCTCAGGTTTGGGTTCAGATGGGTTTTACTGCTACTTTTAAGTACAATAAGAGTTCCTGTGCACTGGAGTGGCCTCACCATGATTCCTGTGTGCAGTTTTGGGTGCCACAATATAAGAAAGATGTTAAGCTGTTGGAGAGCATCCAAAGGAGGGACATAAGGATGGTAAAGGGCCTTGAGGGGAAGCCATATAAGTAGTGGCTGAGGTCACCTTGTTCAGTATGGAGAAGATTGAGGGGAGACCTCATTGCAGTCAATTCCTCACAAGGGGAAGAGCAGGGGCAGACACTGATCTCTTCTCTGTGGTACCCAGTGACAGAACCCAAGGGAATGGCATGAAGCTTTGTCAGGGGAAGTTCGGGTTGGATATTAGAAAAATGTTCTTCATCCACAGGGTGGTTGGGCACTGGAACAGGCTCCCCAGAGAAGTGGTCACAGCACCAAGCCTGTCTGAGTTCAAGAAGCAGTTGGACAGTGTTCTCAGGCACACGGTGTGACTCCTGGGAACGGTGCTGTGCAGGGTCCTTAGCTGGATTCGATGATACTGGTGAGTGCCTTCCAGTTCAGAGTATTTTGTGATTCTGTGGCACTTGAAACACAGTAATGTAACTGGTTTGCTTGGCAAAGCTAGCAGTTTTGACTTTTCATGCTACTTTTTTAAAGGTGAGCTGCCTGCTCCCACAGTCTGAAAGCTTGTTGTTTTACTTGGAAACAGAAACAGAAAGGTGTTCTGTCCCCAAGGGAAGACTTCTTATGGTAAAGACCTGTCTTTGCTGGAAAGCCTAAGAGCATCACTCCCCTGGTGCTGAAGCAGTGATGTTGAACTCAAAGGAAGTACATCCTAGAAATGCCTAGAAACACATTTCTTTTCCCTATGAAAATCAGCCAATATAATTAAATTTGTTGCTTTGCTCCTGTAAGTACAGTGTCTTTAATAAATGCATCTTTGCTCTGTGACTTTATATAGTACTTCAGTTCAAAGATGTTGGCAGAGGGGTTGGGCATCTTCACCCTAAGCTTGATTATTGGCAGTCTCTTCTTTCTACCAATGCTGCCATTCAGGTTTCCAGTAAATGTAAAGCCTCTTGAGAGGATGCACCCAAAATCTTAACACCAGTTATCCATGCACAAAACAGCAGCAGAGGCAAGAAAGAGACCTAGTGGGACAAAAGGGGGAAACCCTGCAGTGATTGCAAGCCATGCTCAGATATTCAGAGCTGGTTCTTGCTGCGAACAGTGATGGCCACTGTGCAGCACCACCACTGCCCAGCAGCAGTCCCAGGGTGAAACAACAAACAAACTGGAAAAAAAAAACTCCCTGAAAAAGCCTTTGCCTTAACCTGAAAACACAGCTTTCTCTTTCACTGAACAGACAAGGAGGAAGGAATTTTGTTTTCATTGCTAAAAGGTGAGACCAGGACTTATTTTTAGCAGGACTTTGAGCTCAGGGCTAGACATTTGTGGAGCTTTGAGCAGGGCTAACTGGATTAGTTGCATTATACAGCACATCCCTGTTAGGTTCTTCCAGGTAGTTCAGACACCAGATAAAACAGGCCTCCATCAGAGCCTTCAGAGCAATTACTGAACGTCGTGGGGAGAATTGCAGTGCAGTGATTACCAAAATGTCATGTAGGACCAGAAGGTTACAGGCACATAAACATTTCTGTCATCACTTATGAACCAAACTGTGAACCTAACATCGCGCAACAATAGCTGACAGAGGTGGAGGTGCAGGACAGGGAAACCTTACAAATGCTTTTGTATTCAAACAATCCAGATTTAAAGATGTTTGCAATACATTGACTTTTTCCCACAGTTATTCACATCCCTTCACTCTGACAAAGCAGTCTTTTTTTCCCTTATTGTTGCAAGATGCAGAGATCCTCAGCTGGATGGCTGCATGCAGAGGCAGCACAGTGTCTTACTGACAGTCAAGTCCTTTTCCCCTCGGGCCCAAGCACTGCTCCACAGGTGGAGGGAAATAATTCAGAAAACTGTGAATTAACAGAGTAAACCAAGATTTATGTTCCAGCATTTTATGGATGAGCAGTCTTACTACCTGAGCACCCTTGGCTTATGCACATAATTATTCTGAGATAAGTGGGAACCCTGCAGGGCACCCCAACAACATACAGATTGTCACTGATCACTTGACAGGGTTTGCTCTTCAAATCTCTGATGAATTTGTGTACAACATCCTGCAGCAAACACAGAGGAGGTTAAAGCATGGCTGGCTCATCTGCTGTGCCACAGCAAAGGAAACACAGAGTGTTCTTGTGTATGGGACAAACCCAGAGTTAACAAGCAATAATGCCATATAAATCAGCCACTACAAAGAAATGACTTGACACAAGTTGCTCTGCCTGTCTCTGCATGGCATGAGACAATGAGGTCTCAGCTCATGGCAATCTTAGTTTCTCTTTTTTGTTCTTATCATGGATGTCAGTGACACCTGGAATATGAAGAAATAAAGTGACAGGATCTTCCCCATCCTGCCTGTTCCCACAGGCCTCCCACTTTAGGACGTGCAATTGTGGCCCTTGTTTGCATGAAGTCATGACTGCAGACTGCTGGGACGCTGGGTGTGAGATCCAGAACACCAAAGCCCTAGAGCTCAGTGCCTTCTCAAACCTTTGGCAACAGCCTGAGAACTTCATCTGAATTTGTCCTTTATTTTAGAGTCTGAAACACTGAAGATTGGTTTCTGCTGTGCTGGGCTTCCTTCAGACTGGGATATCATCATGCCAACAGACAGGCACCTTCACCAGAGATCCAGAAAAGCAACTTCCCCATGCAGCTTGAACCCCTTGTCCCAAAGCTTGTCAGAGAAGAGTGCGACACTAAAGTTCAGTGCCTACGGTGGCAAAGCAAAACCTTGCTCTTCAGTAAAGCCTGAGCTCTAAGATAAGCTGTACTTTGGTTCCCTAAGAGAAATGTCAGGCAGCTAATTTTTCTGGGCAGTTTGATTTACAGTAACTAAGAATGGTTGAAATTGCCAAGTCTGCTTCTCATCCCTTTTGTATAACTTTGAACTGTAAGAATGGCATCCCTTTTTTAATCTTTTCAAAATAACCTATTGAACCCACCAATCTGAAAGGGAGATGTTCCTAACAGTACACTCTGCATGCAGCAACAGTTTTGACAATGAAGATTGAGTAAATTTGATGAAGAGGAGATGATGTTCATTAATTGCCTGTATATTTATCTAGAATTTTATTCTGCTGTTTCAAAAGAGGAAGTATTAATATTATAAATACTACATTCTATAAGGAACTATTTACGATATTTTTATACAGACTGACAGAGAGCAGTTAGCTTATACACACAGTGAAAAAAATACTGTCAGAAAACATGCACAGGTCTATTTTGAAGGGAACAGATTTCTCCCTCAGTTTGTTATGGTTTCTTTTTACTGCTTTGCAGGCTGCTTAGTCATCATTGCTCTAAAAGTATACCCAAGCAAGCACATTCCCAGTCAGCAGAACTTATCTCCCAAAGCTCATTGCTATCTCCAGAAGAAAATAGATGGTGTACACATTTCAGCTTAGGCTGTCTTCTAGTATCTCTGGCAGCGAGCCTCTCTTATCCTTTGTATGAATTGTTGTATGATCAGCAAAAGGCAGTGTTTCAAGGCAGCCACTGTGCTGGCAAGAACTTTTAGCAGTATAGGTTTCAGCATCTTTAGGGGAAAAAACCCTTCCTGAATGTTGCACAATTTCTCAGTGCCAGCTTACATAAATGTCAGATACTAGGCAGCATGCAGCCTTTGCAGAAAAGCTTTGTCTTTGCTCCACCAAAATGTAATGTGAGAATCAGCTCCCATAGCTCTTGACACCTACCACCCTACACTCCTCTACAGGAGAGAAATAAACACCTCTGGGCATCTGACTTGTATCAGGCATTTACTCTGGGGTAAGATAAAAGGCCCGTTTCTCTCCACTGGCTAAAAAAGTTACCTTTCACATCATCCTTTTCACACCAGTTTTAGATGTATCCTAGCCATGACTTCTCCTGCAGACAATCCCATGGTTCTCACTCTCCTGCTCACTTGGGCAATGGGTGCTGAAAGTCCCAGTTCTCAGGAGTACAAGGAACAGGCAACACCTGCCTGCCCAGGAAAACCAGAATCATAACTTGGCTCCTGGTTACCAGATCCAAGCTTTGGCTCCTTGTGGACCAGAGGACTCCCAAGAAGGTTCCTGACAGGTCTGATGTCATCACTCAGAGTGCCCTAAATTTTAACCTCTGCATGCTGTAAGCAATGTTTCTTTACTCTCTAAAGGAAAAAAAAAAAAAAAAAAAAAAAAAAAAAAAAAAGAATGCTACAAAGCTTTGGTGGTGTCCCTCTGCAAAGAGTTAACCAGGGACAACAAACTCGTCCTGGGCATGCTGGCTGGATCTACAGTCTCTTCAGGGACAAAACTATTACAGGCAGCCTAGGACAAACCTGAAGGCCCCAAGGCACTCAGCAGGACACCCACAGGAGAGTTAGGCATTTCTCCACCTGCCATCCATTCTTCTCCTGATTGTCTTTCTGAACTTAAATATCTGGTGCCAACGCTCCCAACATTGAGCCCTGAATTGCACCTGCAAGTCATGAGCTATTTCCTCATCTATTTAACTTTCAAGTGTTTGTGGGATAGGCCTAACCTACTTCTGCAGCCACACTACCTTTTATTTTCTGGCATATCACCATCAGAAAGAGACAGGAAAAAGGACTCCCTCCCCTTTCTGTTTACTGAAGGAAGGAAACCACACATCACTCTCATACGCATAAAGTCACATCAACACTGGCAGTAAAAGTAAGAACTGAAACAGAAGGGGAGAGGCTTTGGGTTACAACTTTCTACTCTGCAAGCATGTATGAAACCTGGCAGTTCTGTTGCTGTTTATTACACACATCTGATCCATTAATCCTCTATGAACACAATTACTGAGTTAGTTTGTCCTGTTTACTGTTCTCCCCTTTTCTTACATGAACACAGTAGAGTTTCTTTTCTGTGGAGGAAAGGAATGTTAATATCCACACCAGAAATCTGCCATCTGAGTGGCAAAAGCCAAGATGCTTTTTTGCTATAAAAATTGCATATTTTAAGGAAAACTTTTCTCAGAGTTTTGTATTTTTACTTCAAGTGGTAAAAATGCTCCTTTCCTTTCCGTATAGCTTTTCATCAATAGAGTTGTCTAGCAAAGTTCTGCACTGAGCTCTGTGTGATAAACCACATTGCCCTGGAGGGGGTCTCTGTGTGTATATACATATGCATGCATTTATATGTATTTTCAAACAGAACCAATGGCCAGCTGTTAAGCAGATGCATAAGCACTCCTGCCTAGCCAAATGGAGATTACTCACCTCAAGTGCTGGTTAAAATAGCACGTAAATGGTTGAGAACCCACTTTCTCTTTCCAGTATTTCTGCTTGTACGTGACGTTCTCAGAGTTCTCCTGATCATCTCTTGCACAGGGAGGGATGTATGAGCACTGCCAAGAGACATTGCAAAACAGAGTTACTGCTGTGCTCAAGAACACAGGGCATCACTTCTCTGTGTTTTCCTCATGACACCAGCGTGACTGAAATGGACTGAGAATAATAAACAAAAGCTGCAAAGAAACAGAAAAGAAATATTAGCTGAACTTCACTTCAATTGCTAATTATTCTGTGTGGGTACTGGAAAATATAGTAGCATTCAGAAAGAAAATAAAGGGTTTGGCACGTTTGTTCCAAACCACTTCATAACATCTTGGGGTTTGGCATGATGAATGTGAAAATGACCATTTCATTTTGATGTATTCCTAGCCAGCTGCATGGATTGGATTTGAATAACTTCCTATTTTCAGTGAGGTATGTAATCACAAGTTTTGTTAAGCATCACGCTAATAAATAATCCAAAGAGTCCAGCAAGCTTTTCCAGGTATTTTCCAGGGATATCTGGCTGATGTCCACTGATATAAGAAGGTATTCTTCCACTGTCACAACACAAGGAAAGAAGAAAAATGTTCACAGCCCTGCTTCAGTAGAAAGGTTCAGCATCTGCTTCTGCTGTACAGAAGTCAAGGAGAGTTGAGCTACCTGCAGATGTCACCTTCAGACATCTGCTTCAAAGCCCAGAGATCAAGGGAAATTCTTCCCCCAGCTTGGTGCCCTTGGGACTGGGCTTTCAGAGGCTCCCCTTTGGGTCACACACAGACACAGACACAGACACACTCAGACAGAGCTTGTTTCCAAGTCTTTGACATACCACCCTTAAGTCCTAGCCACAGGGAGTTAAACAACAGAAAACAAACAGTGCACTGAATCAAGTGTCAGCACTATCAGAGTTCAGTGTCCAAGCACAATCTCTCTCATTTTTACCAGGCATCCATACAGGAGATCATGACAGGAGCTCTTGAACCACACTGAGTAACACAGCTTAGCTGATCCTCCCGTAACACAGAGGCTTTTCACCCTGCAGGACATACAGACACCAAGTGCACTCACTGAATTTTCATTCCTTTAAAACTGGGAGCTGCAAATAGAAAAAAGTGTGACTGGGAAGGTAGCTAAAAAGCCACCTACTTAGGAAGGATGAGGGAGCAGGAGGTGAAGGATGTGGGAAGCCCCTAAAGGGGGCTCACATATGATCACAACATTAATTTCTCCACAGTGTCCTGAAGGCAGTAACAGCAAGGAGAGCGATACCCTCTGTGACCTGAGAATAAAGATCACCATGGCTCACTGTGCCTAGCAAAGTGCTTCCTCTCCTTCTGCTGAGGTGTCACAGGGGCTTACCTTGTCCCCAGCTGCACACTATACCTACGATGTACAAACCTACAAGACCATGTTCACCATACAACAGCTTGAAGATTTGCCATTCCAAGGGCAAGGGAGAAATCTCAGGATTTTATTCCCCTGATCATGTAAAATCTGACCACTTCTGTCAGCACCTGTGGTTTCTGCCAGTGTTTTGCATGCTTCAGAATGAAAGAATCTGCAAGATCTTCCTTGCTGCTTCCAAACTGAAACCTACCTTTTCCACATGCAAGGATCTCCATTTTCACATGGACTCCTGGCTGGTGTTGCCATGGCACAGAGCTCCCTTTAGCTCCCTGTTCACAGGACCCTATACAAGGATTGTCCCACTGCTGATGATGGAGAACAGAAATGAGTGGCAACACCGCTCTACTTCAGAAACCAGAATGCAGGATTTATCACATACTGTTATTGCTATCTTAGATAATATTCCTTGGTCAGCAGAATTTTTGGTTTGGTTGTCCACTTTGGAAGCATCCAACACCCCCTGTTTTCCTCCACACTCACAGTGCATAAACACATATGTGCAGCAGATGGGCAGAGTCAGCAAATTTGGCATGAAGACACCTGAGAGCACTGCTGGCTCTGCTCTGACTCCCTGACAGCACCAACGTGCTGCACCTTCCCAGCTGGTCCCTCCTCCCTGATTGGCCTGGGGTCCAGCCCTTCAACATCCTCCACTCTGATGTTTTCCTTTATGGAGCATTTCCTGCTTTGGAAATGGCACCATATCCCATGAGCTGCGCACTCACTGCCTACATCTGACAGTAATCACCACGCTGCTCTTCCCAAGCCCCCAGCCTATAGGTAGCCCCCAGCTTTTAGGGGCTCTAGAAAGAGCTCCCAAACCAGCCACTATTTAGCCAGCACTCAAAATTAATAGCTAGACAAACCAGCTAAGTACCAATAGACATTATTTTGCCTAAACACACCCAGCTATCTCAAAACTCCTATTCCTGTGCTCCTGGCTCCAGTACACCTATTTCTTCTATCCTCTGAAATTTTTCATCTTCCTGGCTGAGCCTGCTTCTGTCCTCTGCTATGAAAGTGCAACTGCCCCACCAGTCCCGGTTAAACTTTCTCTGGATCCTTCAGAGACCCTCCACCCCCACAAAATATTACTTGAATCTTTCACAAAGTTCATAACCTGGTGAATTGTTGATTAGCCCCATCCTGAGTTTCAGGCTTAGAAACAACCAGAGAGGTCTCTTTTCCCAGGAGATGTCCATCTGAACAGACAATTATCAAGCTCTAGCAGTCTCCCAGGACATTTCATCACAGACCGCTTCACATTTTTTCCCATCAGCCCCCATGCTGTTAGCTCAATATGAAGATATTAAAAATTCAGATTTTCAGGACAGGGATTTTTCTTGGTTTGGAAGATGTAAAGGGGCCCACAGACAGTTCCTCTGGGCAGCACTTCTGTATTTTCCTGTGCCAAAGCAAGAGCACATGGGACTATTGCCAGTACCTAAAGTAGGGACCCCTGAAAGTTGGGCACAACTCCAAATGCTTTCCATAACTCAAACTTCACACCATTCTCTGCACATGTTTTCCCAGCTGACAGAAAGCATGCTGGATACATTTTTACCTATTTCTCTTTATCTTCATGTGGAAAACACAAAGGAGACACCTGGGGTCTTGCCATAAATTGATGTGGCCTCACTGCTTCTGCCTGTTGAGGATTAACAGTCTTGAAGAGAGGAATGGTCCCTGTTCAAATATGAATCCCAAGGGCCACCCTGAAACATCAATTCCATGTGACAAAGGCCTTGAGCCACAGAAAACACCCAAGATGCAATCCCAGTGTGAACATTATCAGCTGCTGCACAAACACTGGAGCTTGTTTGCCAGCCCAGGATGCCAGCACAGTCCCCACCAACCCAAGGTGCTTTTTGTCCCTTTCTGACCCACGTAGAGGGTGGATCTCTTTCCTCAGCCTCCCAAGAACAATTCTAGGGCAGTCTGCTTGATCAGCTCTATCACCCTCCAAAACAGATTCAGCAGGCAGATAAAAGGGAATCATATCCTCACAAACTTTGCTGCTGTGAGTTGACGGATGAATGTGAAATAACTTCCACTTTGGCAATGGGCAGTTTCTGAAACATTAAATCTGTAGTCCTCCCTTACAAGACATGGCATGAAATACTGGCATCAAAACATAAACAAATGCCAACTGAAAGCAAGCTAGGACACCAGTAAAAATGTGAGTTAATAGCCAATACATCTTTACACCAAGGTTTTATAGGATTTGTATCTGTGTTTGCTGCTGGATGCTCCCACTTCAGTGTCCCTGCAGATGCCTGGGAAGATTCCTGGTGCTTCTGAACACTTAATGAGGGCAGATATTCTTCCATATCACCAAGAAAAAACAGATGCACGAGCTCTTGACTATGGTTTAAGTTCCAGACTGAATTTCATGCTTTTCAAAGATCAATTCTTGCCTAATTCAGTCACATTTTTAATGAAAAGACAAACTTGATAGACTACAAGTCCAAGAAAGTTTCAAATGTGAAGAGACATCCCAGCCCAAAGTAGAAGCAATTTAGCCCAACAGAAGACAAACCAAAGTAATTCAGGAGCAAGATTTCAAACTCACTTTCCAAGTGACATGTGGAGGACCATCCTTCTGGCTCCTGGTGAGCTGTGGGACAGAGCATGTACCATTTGTTTGGTGGGGCAAGCCCTACAACACATGCTGGAGTAGAGATCCACCTGCAGCCCATGGTGGACCCCAAACCACAGCAAAGGGATGCCCAAAGGAAATTGTCACTTTGAGGGAAGCCCAAATGGGAGCAGGGTCCTGGCAGGACCTGTAATCCTGTGGAGAGAGGAGCCCATGCTGGAGCAGGTTTGCTGGCAGGACTTGTGACCCTGTGGGCAACCCATGCTGGAGCACTTCATAAAGAACTACTGCCTGTGGGACCCACATTGGAGAAGGTAATGGAGGACTGTCTCCTGTGGGAGAGACCTCACACTAGAGCAGGGAAAGAGTGTGAAGAGGAAGGAGTGTAAATGTGTGATGAACTGACCACAGCCCACATTCCCTGTGCCTCTGTGCTGGTGGGAAGGAGGAGGTGAAGAAAATTAGGAGTGAAGCTCAGGAAGAAAAGATGGGTAGGGGAAAGGCATTTTTAGATTTTATTTTATTTATGCAGTGCCCTTCTCTGATTTAACTGGCAATAAAACAGATTAATTTCCCTGAGTCAAGTCCATTTTTGCCATGGTGATAAAGGGTAAGTGACCTCTCCCTGTCCTTATCTCAACCTGCAAGCCTTTCATTACATTTTCTCCCCCCTGTCCACCTGAGGAGTGATACAGCAGCTTGGGTGGGGACCTGAAATCCAACCAGGGTCAACCCACCGCATCAAGCAATAGATGAGCTTCTCCTAACTTTATGTGTGTCTCCATGCACTACTGGGTTACCTTCTTCTTCATCTTCTTTTCTTACCAGTCACTCCCCTAAAAGTTTCTTTGGCAGAACAGGGGGCAACTTCTTCCAACCCTACACTTAACTGCAGATGTAGAAAGGGAAATGTCTAAAAAGCCAGAAAGCAGATGTTTTTAGCAGCTGACATACTCCCTTGCCATTTTCCCAGGCAGAGCTGTGGCCTGGTCCCTGCATATCCGATGGCCAGAGAGTAATAGTGACAAATTGACTTTGGAATTAATCCTGCTTAAGCCTTATCTCAGAGATAATTATTGCTATCAAGGCAGCTGAAGAAAGGCTACAGTCATTCCAATAAATTTCTTCCTCTGAGACAGCAATTAAAAAGAAAAAAAAAAAAGAAAAGAAATCCACAGATCACTCAGACTGAACACGAATGTAATCATGTTCACTGCTTTATATATACATTCCTGGATTATCTCTGACCCAGCTATATAATCTTTTAAGAGCTAAAATGAATCCTGGGCTGTACAATGATGTGATTATCTTAGAAAGCAAGAGAAGAAAAAAAAATTTCTTTTTCCTGCATCTAGAAAAATATTTTTCCTCACTGGAACAGTCATTCATATCTGTGATATGTTTATGTGTCAGCCTGCTCTACTACAGAAAGTAGAAGATTTTTAATCAAATACTCTTGGGATTTCTGGGTGGAGTGAAGCTGCCAGCTGATTTATTATTGCTGTGTGTTGTAAGGAGCCTGAACTATGCCTTTTCTACACTATTGATTTACAGGGAAAAGTTGCTACCCTACAAAGAGAAGCACCTAAGCAGAAAGTAAAATTTAAAAAATGTTCAAAACAAAATTGGTCTTCTTTTTCCCTTCTAGCTAGTTGGAACTGATTAACATGTTGTATGTATGTCTAAGTGCATGAACACAAGGAAGCATAGTGCAAAAATGTGATGAGAACAGGAAGGGTTAAACAGCTCTCTAAGTGTTTGTTCATAACTATATATGGGATCCTGAGCATTAAATCCAACAGATTCTTACTCTGTGCTCTAACTAATGTACCTCAGCATAAAATCCTGAAAGTTTTCAAAGACAGCGAGACTTTAAATCAAAAATTAAAGGAGAGTATAACTGTTTGTCTCTACAGACACTGAACTAGGGAAAAAAAGGGAAAACCAAATAGAGATTCAGACTTCAGTCCCTTACAAAGGTATGTTTTCCTGACGAGACCTAACTGACTTTTCTTCTTATTTTGTATTTGTTTTACATAAGCTTCTTAAAGTAGGGAAAATAATTAGAGCACATTTTTTCTACACAGTTTTCCACTGAGATAAATTCAATTACTACCAAAGACTACAGTTACATCAAAAAAATGCATCCTTTCTGCTTGGTCACATCTGGTAAATCAGATTTAATCCTCAGCAATCAATATCCCAGGGTAAACAGCCCACACCTAGAGACACAAGGTGGAAGGTAAAGAAAACAGATTATATTTGTAAAAGCAGGAAAGTACCACACACTGCTAGCAGCCCTGTTTTCTTATTAAGAGTTAACATGAAATTAATTGTTAAATAAAAATAGTTTTCTGAGTGACATTTACAGGCATTACTTCTGAAGCTCAGAGTGCCTCCCTGCAATTGCAATTCAGCCCCCAGGCAGGTGCAATCCTTTTCTTCCCACCACACTTCCAGAAAGGCAGAAGAAAATAAGATCAAGAAGTAAGAACGAAACGAAACATTTGGACTACTCAGAAAGGTATTGCGGTCATGGTCCAATTTGAAAGCTGCTGCTGAACCTGCGGATGCTGCCAGGGCTGCTGAGCCCAGGCATTCTGGTGGCAGTCAGCACTCACCTCCCATCTCCCACTTTCCATCTCCCAGCTCCCATCCTTGCTGGAGATGGCCACAACAGAGCCATAGGGCCGTGCTCAGGGAGAGCCACGCTGCACCCTCTGCAGAGCCATGTCATCTTTACCCCACATCAAAAGGGTGACTTTTCTCCTGCATTTTACCAACTCCCCGCTGCCCACCTGAAAATGGAGAGATGTTTAGAGAAGTCCTTCAGCTCGGACAGCTAGGGTACTCCCAGCACACATCTGCCACCACAGCCTCTGCCTGCACAGGGAGCCTGGCAGCAGCACTCCCAGGAAAAGATTTGCAAAGCTCCCTCACAGGCCGACATTTCATCTGCTTACTGATCAGGCTCCATCCAGCACTGCAGCTTCAATCACTCATCACTTCTGAGCAGTGCCAAGAATTTAATCCAAATCCTGTCGGATTTACCATCCTGCTACTTACTCTGCTGATTTTTACCCTGACCACCCTTCCAAGCTGCCAAGGGGAGAAAAGCAGCCCTCAAACCCTGAGTGTGAAATTCAATCTGCCTTCCAAGGGACGGAGCACACCAGTGCAAGTATGACTGAGGAGATGTGAGGCTACACATCCCAGCTGGACACCAAAGCATGCTTCGCAGCCCTGCAAACAGACCCCTGCATCGTGCTGAGCATGGCCCTTAGCACTATGTTGCATCCACATCTTTGTCAAAGAGCTGAAATTTCCTTGCCACTACACTCCTAATTTCAAGTTCTTTCAGAAGTAGGAGGATTCCAACATATTTTTTTTCCTTCTTCAAACTACTTAATAAGATCTCCTCCACTCAGGTGCGTGCTGTCAAAGCCATCTTTACCCAGCATAAAAAGAAAAAGGAGAAGGCAGAATAACTGCCTTCCCCTTCAGACTTCCCCAGTTTGCTGGAAGATGCAACTTTCACAAATTCTTCATTTGGTTCTTTTTCGTATGGGCGATGGAGGAGTTTAAGAATCAAAACAGCACGGGGAAACTTTTATTTTGGTGCAGCCCCTTCCCCAGCTCCCCGCCAGCTGCGGCTCCATTAACATTTCTCCGTGCGCTTTGGGGAGCGGCACTGCGAAGTCCCCCATCCTCCAGGACGTGCAAGGCGGCGGCACCGGGCGCTGCCCGAGCAGACAGACCTCCCGCTGGCAGCAGGAGTTTCTCCCGGGGCTCCGGCGGAGAGGGCCGGGGAACGGCAGAGGAGCCTCCGCTGCTGTCCCTGCGCTGCCGCCCGGGGGCTGCGCTCGGACACGGGCGGGACGGACGGAATGGGGCTGGCCGCGAAGTGTAAGAGTGTGTGAGAGAGAGTGCGTGTGTGTGTATCATACTAAGTATAGTATATAGTAAAGTGTAATACACTGTATAGTATATTATGTATTATATACAGTATATTATACTATGCTATATAGAATCATAAAATATCCCGAATTGGAAGGCACCCACTGGGATCGTCCAGACCATCTCCTGGCCCTGCATAGGACAGCCCCAAGAGTCACACCATGTATTTAAGAGCGAATGCTTCTTGAACTCTGTCAGCTTTGATGCTGTGACTACTTCCCTGGGGAGCCTGCTGGGTGAAGAGCCTTTTCCTAGTATCGAGACTAAACCTTCCCTGCGATTATAAACACTGTAGAGATATACTACTTTTTGCTGAGCAACAAGCAGAGCGGCATTTCGGACGGATGCTCCCCCACTTCACTTACCACCCCCCACCTCCCAGAAGAGAAATCCCTGCACCGAACAGAGGGCGGGCGCCAGGAGCGGTGAAAGGGCACCGACAGCCGCGACGGGGCCACCGCCCGCATTTTGGGAGAGGAGGGCGTCCGCGGGTCTCACCTTGGGGTTGGTGCGCAGCTGCCGCTCGTCCTCATGGAGCAGGGCGGGTGCGGGGGAGCGGGAAGTGCGGACCAGCACCTGGAGGCAGGGGTAGCGGGCGGTGCCGCGGCAGGCGGCCCCGCAGGAGAAGGTGCAGGCGAAGCGCTCCCCCAGCTGCCGCACCGCCAGCACCGTGCAGTTGGCGGAGCCGCCGCCGCCCCGCTCCTGCAGCGCCGGGCGAAGCCAGCAACAACCCAAACCCAAGAGGGAAAGTAAGCCGGCGGCGATGAGGAGGAAACCCAGCCGCATGCTCTTGTCCTCCGCCTCCGTGTACTCGTAAGCCGCCCGGCTCCTCGCCATCGCCCGGCTGCCGCTGGCATCCGCCGCCGGGCATCAGCCACTGCCATCGGCTAAAGCTACCGCCGCTCCCCGCCTCCCTCCCCGCCTCCTCCGAGGCTGACTGTGCGCGTAACAGGCACGGAAGAAAAAAAAAAAAAAAAGCAATTTTAATCCCATCTGACCTAATTCAGGGCCCTTCGGGGGTGGAAAGGGACAGCTTGCAACCCGATTATCTGACTCTGGAGATTTGCTGTGCAGAGGGCTAGTCCGGATTAATACTGGGTACCATCATGCAATGTACAATATCTAGAAGAGGGTGGGTGGGTGGGGTCCTTTGAGTGCATTGTGGCCCCCCTCTAAAGCAACATCTCAACACTGGCTTGGTTAAGTCCTGGAGATCTTGTGTAAAGTCCCATTTAGTACCCCCAAGGCATCAAAGTCTGCAAGGTCTCTATGAGTAGAGGAGAAAACTGATATGAAATTAAAGAAATTAAACATCTACAAGTGACAAAGCAGCTTCTATTTTTACCTTATTAAAAAAGAAGGCACATAATGGGAATTGGCCATATGTTAACATTTTTGGGGTGCAGGGTAAAGTGTTCTGGCCAGCCCCAAAACCAGCATCTGCACAGCAGGGACAGAGATAACAGACAAGCAAGATGATAGCTATCACACACAGGAATTGCTTTGAACAGGAAGGTATTGACCTTTGAAGGTTCACCCTAAGAAGTGCTCTCTTCCAAGCAGGTTTGCAAGAAAAGCTGCTGATTCAAGAAAATATATTTATTTGGCAAATAAAGTTTGGTTATTAGCCAACATTTCCCACTGTGGCAACACAACAAGTTCTCCAGTGCCAAAGTACCATATGCAACACTTATAGTTCTATTCTGTAGTCTTTATCACAGGCAATTAGTATAACAAAATGTGAGCCTCAGAGCTGACAGCTGAACTTGATGACACAGTAGGCAAGAAAGTACAGAAATACAGAAAAAGTCCAGGAAATAGCACTTTCCTCCCACTGCAGAGTGCAACGTCAAACTTTTATAAATGAAGCTGATCCGTAGGTTCTCCAAATGGACTATTAAGCAAGGTTTGGCAGGAAGGCTATTAAGAGTCCACGCTGTGCCATGAATATAGATGAATGTAAATATTGTCCTTGCTTGCACAAGTGCACTACCACACTCCCCTCAAGCCAGCTGCTTTGCAGTAGCCTGCCCTGATTATCAAAGGGTTTCTGAAAAAGTATACCAGCTCTGAGCTGGAATTATGGGTTTTTTACTTAAAACTCCTATAGGTGTTTATACTAGAAACTCAACTCCTCTTGCCTAGTCCTTGGCTCTGTTCATTCATTCCCATCATCAGGTTTTGCTGCCAGCACTTGTGGTGACAGCAGTCTCTAATGGTAGAGGCTTGTTGCATAGACTTTTCACAATATAAAAAATAAAATTATCATCAGGTTGATTGGTCACTTACCACCTGAAAGGGAAGCTCCAGCTCTGCTTTCTCAGTGTAAATGAGCTGCAGCTTCTTTCTTTCTTACCTCCTGAACAGCTGGCCTTCCATACTTGGTTCAATTCCCTGCAATCTCTTGTACATAAAGCGCTGTCAGACGGAAATTAAGGCAACAGCTCCCTGGGTGACAGAGCAACCTTGAGTTAGTCCTCCTGTGTGCATCCAAGCCCTACATCCTCCACAGCTGGGGAGATGCTGAAGCTGTATTTTAACTGGGAATGGCCTAAGCATTCACCAGGTGATCTCATAGATTCTGAACTTCTGCACAAATGACTCAGTCAAGACTTAAAGTCTATTTGGATCAATTTGAAGTGAAAAATGATCATCAATGCCTGATCATTGTGGCAGAGTAAAGGGGGCCTGTTGTAAAGATTTTAGCTCTGCTGTCACCTACTGAGAGGAGGAGTGGGGATGGTGGCTCCAGGACCATGGGCTGCACCAGGAGCCACCAGGGCTGAGAAAGCTGGCATATGAAGTCCAATGTCTGTATGAAAATCTCAACAGCAGAACAGATTGCTGCCTGCTCTTTTGGGCCCTTCCTTGCCCCACAACCAAGGGACAGCCTTACCTGTGGCCAATTGCAGCTGACCCACCTGGTGTGGCCAGTGCTGAGAACGCCTCTGCCTTGGTCAGGCACCTGGAGGCTGAGCAGCCACAGTGCAGTTCTGCCACCACACCCACCCAGGCTGCTCATTGGGCCTGGGCTCACACCTCCCCATTTCCTTGCATAAGCCTAGTGCTGGTCCGTGGGATGCTGACTGCCCCTCTTCCAGGAAATGAACTGCCTTTTCCAAAAGCAAATGTCTAAATAAAACAACTGAGTGCCTTTATAAAACCAATACTGCGATGCCCACCAGAAAGTAAACTGGCCTTCTAAGGGAAGAGAGATCTCTGGAACAACTAAACCCACTCTTTACTCAAGAATAAGACTTTAGAGAGAACCCTGAAGGGTTTCCACAGAGGTTCATAAATGTCTGCACCAGAGCAGCTTTGGGACACCTGCCTTCCTTTAGCTCCTCATCAGGACTGTTTACAGCTGATGCAGGAGGGCCCAATCATGACAACTGGCTACTTCACTGGATTGTTTGCTAAACCAGAGGGAGTTCAAAAGGTGATTTTACTGAAAATTATTTTGGTAGTTTCAGCAGGAAAAATCTGACATATATTAACTTATTAGTACCAAGAAGACAATATGAAATGCAAATGAGAAACTGAAGCCTAGAAAAGCAATACACAAACTCGGTTTAACATTGCTAATCCAGAAGTGAGCTGAATCAGTAACAGTCAAAACTATTGTTCAATGTGCTTTAACATTACTTTCAAAAATATGAAGTTTACCTCTAACAGTAAAGTGGTTTTAAGTGCTAAAGCTACTGAAACTATTAAAACCAAAATTTCAAAGTAGGTTATCCAGTTGCATTTCCTCAGGTCTTTTTAATGTACTGGAGGCTTTCAGATTTATGGAAATGAGAGCATGCATGCTTATCACAGAGAAACAAAAACTTAATTCACATACTATATATGAGAATAAAAGCATCAGCTGTCAATCCAGACTAACTGCTTAGTCCAATCTGCATTATCAGAATTCAACTTCTACTAGCATTAATTTTGGACTGTGGCAAATTTTGAGGGACACCACGAAAAGGTACTTGAAAACTAAGCACATGCTTGAATTTGGCTTGAATAACAACTGTTTTATATTTAGGATCTTAAAACAAAAGCACTGTCTAGCTATCCCATACTTAGGATAGCAGTTATGCATTTAGAGGCTTGAGTGTGAAAGCAACCAATTTTTCCTTTCTGTTTCATTCAATGTCCGTCCAGTCATGGAAGTATTTTCAATTGGAAGTTACCAGGAATTGGGGGGGTGGGGTGGGGGGGGCAGGGAAGTTTCTTTGACTAGTAACTTTAAACAGCATTATTTAGAAGATGGACAGCCTTCTTCCACAGTGATGGCCACCTAGGAGCCACTCACAACCAAGATGATGGTCCCACAGACCTCTGTTTCCCAGCACTGCCTAAGTCATGTCAAAGACTGTTTCTGGTCTCTCCATGGTCAACAGAAACAGTCACTCAAGACTGCAAAAATCTTGCATCTGACTACAATACACAAATTCCTATTTGGGTACATTCTCCCTTTTTTTCATGGAAACTGTAAAACAGAAACAGACAAGTACAAAAAATACTGGCTTGGGGTCAGGGAGGATTTCAGACACACCATGCAGCCAAGTGATACAATCATACATCTTTGTACTGTAGAAATGCTACACAGCCATGATGGAGTGGTGTGGTCAGTTGTGAACCCAAACACAGGTGCAGCTGACACTTCATTGAAGGTCACAGTCACGTGAAAAATATTTTTACCTATGTGAGTGAGTATCTGCAGCCTTCCCTGGATTACTTGGGTCTTCAATTAGATTAATCAAGCCCATGAAGGTTCTCATGTGCTTACGTATTTGCAGAACCAGACCACTAAGGTGGAGGAGACTGAGTGCGGGGTGGTTTTTTGTTTGTTCATTTTTAAAGACCCCCCCCAGTGGAGTATCCTTAACCCTTTCCTTCACGACACCCTGGTACCCTTGATTTTTCCACAAGCAGGGTAGTTTGAGTAACAATTGTTGAAATACAAAGTGTCTTCTGCAATACCAGGTGTAACCAAATCAGTGAAACTTATGTTAAACCCTGGAAGTTGAAGGTAATAGATCTGCAGAGAAAGTGGAACTAACTATTCAGTAAAGATTTGTAAACAATATGCCACAAGGACTATGAGAGCATGTTGGACAGGCCAGAAATTGGAATACTTCTATTTCTTTAGAAGAACACTGGGTTTTCTCCTCAGAACTTACCTTGCACATTGTTGTACAAAACTACTTATGGGGAAAATCACCCACCTCAAATTTAAAAACAGCATTCTAGTATATCCCTATTTATAGCGTTAGTGGAATGTAAAAACATATTAAATAAGCCTCAGACCTTAATTGTCAGTCTGAAAATCTGCAGGGCAATTCAGTCACCCATTTGCTACATGAGTATGCAAATGAGGGCTGAGGTTTTCTTCCTTTCAGTAAAAAAGGAGTTTGTTCTTTTTTTCAATTTTTAAAATTAATATGGTATCAGTTAAGAAGTGGTTTCAATCTTACACCTTCTGTCCTGTTTATATCTGTTTCTCTTGCTTTAACCCACAGTGTAAAATGAAATTAAGTCACAGATTTTGAAGTCTCCATACATGCTTATTTAACTGATAAATGAGAGCCAGACTCTTCTTCCACCTGGAAGGAGCAAAGCACCAGTTCCGTGCTCACTGGTGAGAAGTTTCCCAAAGTCAGGCATTTCAGATTTTTGAAAGACTGGGCAGTTGAATACAACTGCATGTATTTTTTGGGAGAACTTAGGTTCCCAATTTCAGCTTAATTGTTTTTAAAGTGACATAGGTATTTAGTATTTTAATGTAATTGATCCTGCTCCTTTTACCATATGTTGTTAATTTCCATGAACATGAGAAATAATTGCATTTGATAATTGCATTTGATTTGAAGAAGGAAATATCACTTCAGGAATACCTTACCAAAAACAAACAAAAAAAAAAAACAAAAACCAAAACAAAAACAAAAAAAAAAAAAAAAAAACAAAAAAAACAAAAAAAACAAAAAAACAAACCCAACAACAAAACAAAACCCAAAGAACCCACCCCCAAAAAACCCAGGTCATAATGAACCTCTGACAGTAAAAAATGTAACATTAATAGTGGAGGGAACAAGATGCTTTTGGAAAATTATCATTCTGAAAATTTATAGATTTATATTTGGATAATCAAATATATGTTTGAATCTACTCTGGTTTGAGAAACAGATTAAGCCGCCATCTTTTTCAGCAGTGTTAGTTATATGGATTATAACCATTCTCTTCCTTCAAACTGGGAAAACTTTGCTTTAATAATAGAAAAAAAAATATAATCAACAGGTTTATATTTTTATGTTTACCATCTTAAAATAGGTATTTTAAAAAGTTCAGAATTTAAAATTCGCCATACACCTGATACAGAACCACAGCAAGGCCACTAATGGTCCAATTTCCAAGCATAATTCAATACATGCAAACAAACCGGTTTTGCACTACATAGAAAAATGGGTCAAAATGGAAAAACAACCCCAAATCCCAGGATTCACTAACATGTCTTGCTTTGGTAATTTCAGGTATTTTTCAATGATCTGCATCACTAGAGGCAACTCAATGAGAAGTGGCAATCATATCTAGAAAAAGAAAACCATCCTAAACAGTTCAAGTTTTTCCTTCTCCACTCAGAAACAGTTGCAGTTTTCAGAACCAGTCTATATTCATGTTTATTTGCATCTGGAAGTTCAAGTATTAGCAATCACCAAATAAAGTGTATTTCTGTTTTAAGTGAGAAAACACCAACATGGAACTAAGCTGTGATCAGTTCTAACCCAAGCTTCTCCCAAATGATGAATTCTTGAAGCATCTTTCTATCATTTGACATGTTACCCACCCATCTTTCTAAAAATTATCTGCTATTATAAAGAGGGGATCTGAAACCAAGGTTAACCAAAGTTTTTAGCCGTGGAAACTTTACTGTGGAAAAGAATATGAAATTCTCATAAATTTACTTGTCAGCAGCAAAAAGACTCTTCAAGTGTCTTAACCACTGTACAGTTCGATAGTTTTAATACTTCAATTTTTTTCCATTTTTTAATGTTGAAGAAATAATTTCACAATCTCAAATCAAAGTCAACACTGCAGTGAGGAGAGCTTTTCTACTTTATTACAAAGAGAAGAAGCCTTTATGTGGTCAGAAAATACAAGATTGATCTTTTTTTTTCTCTTCCTATGAAACGCTGCTGTTCAAACAGCCAGAGTGAATTGTCTCAGTTCACTTCTTTAAGTCCCATCACATTCACTTGGGTATGGATGTCCTTGGCTGCTGAAAATCTGGCCCTTTAGTGCACAGGGCGACAAAGTAGTCCCCTGACCAGCAGTTCCAGAATGTCCCGTTTTCATATATTGCATCCATGCACACCTCCTAAAAATGAGGTACAGCAGGGCAAACATTTTCCAAAATAGATGTCATATATATAATATATACACATTCGTACATACATACCTTTATTCATGTGATGTCCAAAAATTTAAAAAAAATGTACACATTTATTACAAAATCGTAACAAAGACTGGACAGTGTTTTGCTCATTCTGGAAAGATGAAGCTCAGTAATACACAACCCTGGAAACTAACCAGAGACTGTGGCAATATCTTTCTTCTAAACAGTCAGATATTCTTGCATTAAGCTTGGCGAAAACTGCCTTTCAAAGACAGAAGGGGAAGTAAAATGAAGGAAGCAAACCTTGCTCATCTTTCCAAATGAAATACGAGAAGGATCTTCACATAAAAATGCACAAACATTTTTATTACCAATAGTGCTACAATGAACAATGCAAATTTTGTTGTCTAATTTTTTGTCTTTTTTCTTTTTTTTTTGTTTTTACATTTTGGAAAACTAAGTGGTAAACTTTTGTCAGTGTACTCGCTTGTCTTTACAGACCCAAGCTTGTCTGCTGGCAAAAAAGAAAACAAAAACAAAAATTCAGACCCTGCTCAAACTAAAGAAAAACAATTACAAATTTAGTTGTTGGGCAGCACATAATTAGTAAGGCAGGACCTCAAATGGTGACCCTTCGCATGAGCCAATTGCCAGATCCTCAAGGAATTAAAACCAGGATGCCTGAGCCACATCAGTTCTGCAGTTATGTTGAGTATTGTGCTGAGACAGCCATACCCCAAGAAAAGGGAAGTCTTTAGAAGGCTTGCTGAGCAGGGTTGTAGTTGAAGGTTGATGGCAGATGAGGCCTTTCTTCTAATTTGTCGTATTCCAGGTGGAACTCCTACAATTAAAAAAAAAGAAAAAAAAAGACAAACACAAATAAAACAATGTATCATTTACCTGTCAACACCTGGTCTACCAGCCATACTTGAAAAGCACAAATACAGAGGAGCTCAAGTACTAACTTATCCTAAGGCAAAACCACATGACTTTGCTATCTTGAATTCCATATTTTAAGGAGAAAAAAGTATAAATTACAACAATACTAAGCCTTTACACCTGCAACATGCAGGCTCTCCTATTCTTTTGAATGCTACATGACTTTCAGAACTCCTGCTATAATCTCAAACTATTTTATATATGCACATACACAAAACAAAAATACACAATCACAGCATGAGCTGAATTATAAACAAAAGCTGTCTTAAAACATGTCAGGAGTACAGAGACTTATTCTGGATGCACTAAAATTTGGGAATATTTTTATGTCACACTACCAAGGCCAAACTGCTTCATGATGCACCAGGGAAGATTCAGGCTAGACATGAGGGAGGTGCTCCAGAAACAACTGGACTTAGTCTGTCTGACATGGCGGTGATCAGTCAAAGGCTGGATTTGATCTTAGAAGTCTCTTCTAATGTAAATGATTCTGTGAAAATGTCTATGTACAAAGTACTGAGACTCATTTAAGCCAATATCGAAATATTCCTCCACATTTCATACTCATATTTAAGCCCTAGACCCACCAAACCTGAAATCTTATACTCTTCAGACTCTTTCATCAGTTTAACTATGTATCATCCCATTTAATCTTCAATCAAGAAACAGGGTAAGCGGAAGTTTCAGAACTGTTTTTTAGGGGTACTCTTTAGTAATTCAACAACAACTTTGGACATGCACAGTAATTTATCACCTGCATCTGCAAAGAAAACTTAGCCCACTATTTTCACACAAAGATGAAAACACATGAGTAATGAAGAGATTATTTTAGAACACTCTCTAAAGTGATTAAATAATGTAATACTTCAGTACACGTAAATGTGTACTAAATTAATGCAAGAACAGAAATAAAATCTAGGAAATCCAACTCTTAAACCTCTCTTCTTTCAAGGCAAAACAAGGTCCATTTAGCAGAGAAAGAACATTCAGCATGGCAAGGAAACAAAGTAGTGGAAAATGTGAAGCATTGTGTACTCCCCTGAGAATACTGTCCCTAAAACTGGAAAACCCTAGAAAAACCTGTGTGAGGTTACAGCCATCTGCACTGAAATGTTGCACATCTGCTTCATTTCTAGTTCCTGGCTCTCTACTGCAACCAAAGATTTTTTGTTGTTGTTTTCGTTTTGGTTGGTTGGTTTTTGGGGGGTTCTTTATTTATTTAGGTGGTGTGTTTGTTTGTTTGGGCTTTTTTAGGTCATATATACAAAAGCGAATAGCTTCTGGCATTCCTAAGAAAAACTGCATGCCAGTTGGTATACGTTCTCTTTTTGAGCAGATACACACATGCTGAGACTGAAGAGCTGCTGCACCTCTCTCCCCTTGGGTAAGAAGCAAGATCAAAGGGTACAAGTCCATACATGTACTTTGGTGTCAAAGGCTGGATAAGGTTGGGTGGATCTCAGGGGGCCTACAGGAAGGGTGGAGAGGGACTTTTTGCAAGGGCATAGGACAAGGGGGAGTGGCTTTAAGCTGAAGAAGGGCAGCATTTAGATTGGGTATTAGAAATAAATTCTTCACTATGAGGGTGGCGAGGCACTGGAACAGGCTACCCAGAGAAGCTGTGGCTACCCCATCCGTGGAAGTGTTTAAGACCAGGCTGGATGGGGCTTTGAGCAACCTGGTCAAGTGGAAGGTGCTCTTGTCCATGGTACAAGGTTTAACTAGATGGTCTTTAATGTTTCTTCCAACCGAAACCATTCTATGATTCCATGATCTCCAGGAATTCTGCAGTCATTTTATAATAGAAAAGATATCACTCCAGCTTTCTCTGCCTTTCATGGCTGTCAAAATTTCTTTTTTCCACATAACCATGGAAGGGCCTGCAGATACTATCCATCTATGGTCAGCTTCAATCAGTTAACTGAGCTTCCACAAGCCCACAAGCTCTGAAATGCCTTTAAAATTACCCATGGCAAATTGCTAATCAAACCGGTAAGATACTGTAAGTATCAGAAACCAGACAGTATCAGTATCCTAAAAAAGGGTTTTCCAAGCTTAAGGTTGTTGTGAGCCCCTACTGGCAGTGGGAGCTGCTAACAAGGTGCCTGGAATAAATGCTCACGGGGCTGAGCAATCCTTTGTGTTCACAAAATGGAAGTCCCTTCTTCAGAAGGAGTATGTTTCCCTATCAAATTTTCTCTAGAAGTATGTGAGTATGCGAGTTCATACTTCAAACTGTCATTGACTGCTAAAATAAACAGGCTTAAAACAGCCTTCTTGATTTGCATCCCAGTGTCAGTAAAACTCAAATTCAATATTCAGTAGCATGTAAGAACACCTGAAGTTCTGTCTGACAATAATCTAAAAAAGAATTAATTAATTAATTAAAAGTATTTCTGGAAATGAAAAACCAATTATTTATTACACAGGGGAAAACACATTACAGGTATACTTTATGTTTTTGTTTTTGTCACTGTGGTTTTAGGATGTCAACAACAGCAGTGGTATTATTTTAACATAAACAGCTATAAGTAAAATGTAAAAAGTTCCACTTATCCATTGATCAATGTGTTAAATTGCTTTCTTTTCCACATGAAGGTAAGAATTAAAACTTAAATACCCTTTATTAACCACGAATAATGAATACTGAATGTGTGACACTAAATAAATTGTTCTATGCAAAGAAAATAATCACCTCTCATATCATCCTGAAAACTAGATTTGATAGCGAAGTTACATCAGTCTGTACATGTACAAACAGTAACAGGCAAGGATACTTAAGGTAGGAGAGGATTGCTTAGGATGATCCATAGCAGTTATAGAGTAAAACTAAACAAAAAACTTAGCAGAACAGGCCTGAGGACAAAATATTCTGGATTGTATAAGTCCATGAGAGCAGAGAGTAGAAATCCCATGCCTAGCTTAAAAATTCCAAATGGAACTTAAAAGTAGCATCTATACTGACTTACAGATGGATGCAAAGACCCATTTTAGGGGCTGAGCTGAAATACTATGCCATATCTTTACTGGAATAATAAATTTAACTTTTAAGAAATTATGAAACTATTTAAATTAAGACTGATCTTGACAGGATAGGGAATAATTTAATCTAGATAGTAACCCTGAGAAGCAAATAAACACTTAAAAATTTAATTTTCTCTCCCATAAAGAATTCCATGTTTTAGAACTATAGCATCAATGTAAAAAGGTTTTATCATCTTGTACTTAAATTAATTCTCCTTACTGAAAAGTAAGAAGAAAATTCAAGCAGCTTACTTCAGACAACTTAAGTTAGGATTGCAGTAAATGTGCAATTGTAGAAAGCACTTTTGGTGTCAGAGCTACTTCCCCTTCCTCTCTCATGTCTCCTCAACAGCAGCAAACTATAGCCAAAAACTCAGTGAAAAAAAATCAATGTCTTTAACCTCAGCATACTTTCCACATGCCCTAGGATGAAAAACCATATAGCAAACATCTGTAAACAGATTTTTTCTGCTTTTTATTTTGCATTTAAGGTGAATTTGAAGTTTATCATTCATATTATTTTCACTTTTTACTACCATGTGTCAAATCAGAATTAATTTGATTTTATTTCCTAATAGTTTAGGAATTCTCATTACTCTGCTACTTTGCTGAATTTCCTTCTTCAGTCTATTATCTATTAAGAATATAAAAGCAGAGCCTACAGCTTAATAAAAAGGATAAATATATTATTTGATTTTTCTTGAAAGAAGTTATTCAGCCTTCTTTACTTTTCTTAAAACCAACCCAGAACACTAGATCGACTAAATCACAACTAGTTTATGTTTTTAAAAATGTAAGTTTTTAAATGTGCTATCTAAAGTAAACTGCTGTATTTCACTGCAGCAATATTTCATATTGTAATGTATGTAATTTAAAATAGGGACAATAAAAACGTAAGCTCATATACAAAAATACAAAATACACTATGTCTGCAAAGCACAACACATTAGGGTATGTGCTACCCTATATCTGAGCATCTACACTAGAACAAGAACCAAATTTATAAAGCACCTTGAAAAATAATTGATAATGCACATATGAGACAGTAATTTATGAGCAAGTATTCCTGTATGCCAGCTTCAATAAAGGACTAGGGAAACTGTTCAGCAGCAATTACTATTGTGGTCTTCTAAGGAACTGATACTCCCAGCATCCACTAATAATGTAACAGATATAATAAGAGATTGCAATTTATCAGAATTCTTCTTTTTCCAGCTCCTTATAGGTCTTATTCCAGAAATATTTATTAAGTACTTCTGCATTTGTTAGAAAAAAACTACTTTGCTGTACTTTTCTTTGCATCCAAAGCAACATGGTGTTACCAAATATTGCTGTTCTTGTTAGGGTGAGTCTGTATTAGTCTTCCTCAGAGGACATGCCCACTACAGGAATTAATGTCTCAAACAGAGACAATACTGTCTTTAAAAGTAATGCTAAGCATCAAATAGCAGCTGCATACATTTACTACATTTACCACAGGTAGAAAAAGGAGACACTGAAGAGGTTACTATTATACAATGGGCACCATTGCCTCCTAGTAAAAAGAAATGCTGTGTGTCCATACAAGCTAAAACTACGATTCCATTGATATGTGAAACTACACAAGGCTCATTGCTCGTAAATAAACGGAACATGTACATTTGACTCCAGAAAAGAAACCTATCCTTTCAAAAGGTAATTACTTCCCCTCTGATGACATTAGGCAATAATTAAATAGCTTTAAACAGCATCTCGGGGAACTTAAGGAAGTATACCATGCAGCAAATGAGTAATTCAAGTAGAAACAAAAAGTTTCCTTTTGTTTCTGTTTTCTTTTTGACGAGTGGTGCTTTTGTTTAGAAGTTTTGGAATTACCTTGCACTTAGGAAAAACTATAAAAACAGGGCTCACCACTAAAACGGTCAGTTACAGATTCTTGGGTTTTCCTGGAGCAGTAGAAAGTCAGCAGAGGCAAGCAGTCACATGTGCAATCGGACTATAGAACCTTCCGTATCTTTCAGGGCAACTGGAATGTTAATTCCTGAGGGGAGTTTGCACAAACTATGCAACATTACTGGGTGGAGTGGGGGAGGAAATAAAAATAGCATGTATCTAGTTAATGTCTAGATGGCAAATGGCTGTATAGACAGAGGAGGACACTGAACTTTATTCTCTTTAAAACGGACGTTTAAAATCATATCAAGAGACATGTAACTATTTCATGCAATGTTCCATAATCTCCAAATGAAACGCCTTTTCAGCAAACAATTCATAAATTGGGCTGCTGGTGAAAAGGTTTCTTATTCTATGAAATACCTAAGCATGTGGAACTACAAAATATAGTTACAATATGCTGGAATCACATCTATTGAGTTCAAGGCTTCAAGGTTAATCTGATTTGATCTGTTGTTTTTTAGAGAAAAGAAGAGTGTGATACAGCATCTACAGATGGTCTGACAGAACATTATTGACAGCATTAATGGACAGAATGGGACCAATAGGTTATGACAGTTGGGAAGGAAAAAAGCTATACTATAGCCTTCTGATTTTTAATGCCTCTTGGTCTACAGTATAGAAAACAAGAATCATGGAAATATGCCTCCTCCTTAGAAGAAGTTATTTATTTCAAAGAACTCTGATTTTCAAACAACAAAGCATGGATTTCCTAAGTATGGTTAAGGAGAGACTGTAAAACCAAAAAAGCATTCCCTGCACCCATCCCACATCCATTTTAAATTCCTAAATGAGGTGCGGTAGCATCCTATTTAATTTTCTAAAGCAAAGTAATAAAATGTTCACAAGTACAACTTCTGAAACTCCAAATAATGCTTCCCATTCTTCAACTCTATGCTGTGGGAAAAGCTTTCAATTTTAACAAAACTCCTAAAAGAAGTCTTGCATCCTTCTACCTCCCAAAGAAAACTGGAAATAAGAGAGACAGCCCCTTATTTTCCACAATCAAGCCAATGTTTTAAACAATCTTTTTTCTCTCAGACATCGGAAATTAAGGTAATGAACCTAAATAACAGGAGAATAAAAAGTCAGAGATTTTTGGGTTTTACTCTTCTTGTTGTAAAACTACGTGGCTGACAGACCTAAAGTATCTACACAAGGGAAAAGAGATACCTTAGCTACTTTCCTCCAGTTAAGACAGTCAAAGAAGTAATATGTTCCCCTCTCGTACGTATTGGTTTTCATTGTCGGCTCCATGCCGGGTGCCCTGGTAATCCATACTCGTTCTTCTTTGTGGTATCTCCAATCCCGGTTAAATCTTTCATTTGTAACAGAAAGGAAAAATAATTCTTAGTGTTAGTTATCTGAAATTGACTTAATAACTAACTTTAAAGGTTTCAATCAGAACTGTCAATGCATTCAAATCCTAAACAGAATTTCTACAACATCGTTAAACCTGTAATTTCATACCTCTTCCGTACAGTTATTATACCTCAAACTAAAACACATGAGAAACTTCAAGTCTGGTAGGTTCTAACAGCAAACTCTTTTTATGAGTATTTACTTGGTTCTTATTTGGTTGATGACAGGCAAGTTACACATTTAATAATGACTGGCACCTGCCATTTTTTCCACAGTGTTTCATAATGCAAAATACATGAGATGGGCTTTTGATTTCCACTATACAAATGTAAAAAAACTCTGTACAAAATGACACCAAGGTTGGAGGAGGTATTTTAAGAAAAAACTTTACAGTTCAAGATTGACTAAGCTTCTTTCTTTCAATGTCTAACTTGTTTGAGTGTTCTGTTCTTTTTTTTTTTTTTTTAAACATCTGCCATTTCATTATTGCAATAGATTAACTCATATAAGACTGACAAAATAGTTTGAACATACAGCTCTACTGCTGCTAATAGCTGTAATACATCTCCTCCATTCATGTAATAGAGATAAAACAGGAGATCTTCTCCATATCGGCCAAGTTTTATTGTAGCCAGCTGCAAAAGATTGAAGAAAATGAGAATGAAAAACCACAATAGATAAATGTTCTAAAACACACTACCCCACTTAAATAACACAAGGATACATAAGAACTTCCATCCTTCTATTCTAAGTGTGTTGAAAATTATATTCTAATACAACAGGAACAATAATTATTAAAACAATCATTTTTCTTCACTTTTAGTTAACCTTTCCAAGTTAAAAGATGTAACAAGCCATCAAGACAGAATTTTCCCCCTGTTATGTGTGTATTTCCATCTTCCTGTTTTACTTCAAAAAACCCAAACCCACAAATTCTGCATGTATTTGCTCCCTTCATGTCCTATTAAGTAACACTACTAAAATTTCTTATGCTATTTTTCAATGATCCCTTCAAACAGTTGAAAGAAAATATATCTCAAAAAATCCCTTTTCATGTAGATATGGAATGCAACAGATAAATGAGAATACAATTCTGAGCTTATCTCAAGAAGAAATACGTCAATTTAATTTGCAATTTGAATTATATCACAAAAAACTTCAACTTCACATGAAGGGCAAACTCTTAAAAACATGCTGTGCTTTTTAGCTATTCTTTTGCATGCCCATTCTTTTTTCGTAAGATATAATGGGTGCTTGATGTGTCCCATCAGCCTGTTAACTCAATACTGCTTCTCGAAAGATTGAGGACATGCACAAAATGGACTTATTTTGAACATCTATCTGAAAGAAAATTTAGAAAATTACTGGTAATAAATAAACAAAAAATGCACACATACACACACGTACTCACCTTATCCCTAATGTGAATGTTAGTTAAGTATTCAGATGGAACATGGAAGTCTAAAAAAGAATCGGAATTGACGCAACTATTAAGACATGTAAATTAATAAAATTTGCAAATATTCATATTGAATTTAATCGTTATTTCTCTCTTACCTATGTCTTGAGGTCGACAAGGTGATGATGCCCATGGGGATGCAAATTTGGGATAAAGATTTCTGAAGAAAGAAGAAAAGCGTGAATTGATAAAAATTAACCTCCAAACCAACCAACCAAAAAAACCCCTCTGTAATCAATTTCGCAAACCTAAGAGCTATATTACACAACCAAATCCCTAGCTGGGGTGAAAAGTAAAAAGGAAACTTTCCTAAAGCAATTATATTTATTATTTTTCTTTTTAATATGCAGAGCAAGGTTGCATTTAAACTGACATGGGAAACTACAGGGTCAAGATTTCCTTTTAAATCTATCTTTGCTTCAAGTTAGGTGCCAGAGGTCCCAGCCTTTTTCAGGTATTCAGTGTTATTATGCAGGGTTTCAATTTAACTAGGAATAGTTGTCACAAGCCTGGTGGGTTCTGATTTATTAGTCTATGATTTAAAAGAGGAAGAAAAATTTATACTGGTAGGTTGCTTTTTAAAACTAATCAGTAAAGATTTTACTCTTCTTCAAAACAGGAGTTAGAAGGGATAATTTAAGCCACTAGCAATATATGCAAAATTCTAATTTTTTTTTTTCCAAAAGAACATTCATTGTGCTAAGCTTTTATGTCACATAGGTATTTTTTACCAACCAAACTACCACACAGGGCAGAAACATTTGCCTTTTCATATGCGACATAGTTTTAGTTTTTCAAACAAAAATTCACAGAGCAAGGGAAGAACATTTAACATAAGGAAAGATGGCAGGCCAGACACCGAGGTCTGTTTGCAAAGCTTTTCTGCAGCATGAAGTAAAACCAGCTTTATAGCATAGGAACTGTCTGCATCAAATGTTAACTCCTATCCTCCCCATCCAAGAACCTAAATACACTATATACGGTAATTAAATACTAAAGATGCAGTTATTTACAACACAGCTGCTAAGAAAAGCAGAGTAATAAGGAACCATTTTTCTTGTGCTTAATATCCACATTCATCAAGCTTTCCTGATTACATGCAGCTCCATATAAATTTATGAAAGATGGAAACTATGTGAATTTGCTGTCTGTTGTTTTTTTAATATAGCATGTGCAAACCTTAAAATATATATACTACTCTGTCTATAAGGCAAACACTATGTAAATCTGTGATGAAACAAAAAGATGTGAGATTTTCAGCTGAAAGTCAGAACATCAGAAATTAATTTTTTCTCACAACTGCAGTCACCTGAAAGTCACCAGTTTTGTCTAAACTGATCTGAGTTCCTTGAGTAATTAGTGTAAAAAGAAAGGCACCCTGGGTTGGCTGGTTATTCATCTCCTCTGTCTAAAGCACTTCTAGTGTTTGTGCAGTCACTAACTACTTTTCTCCCCACTGCCTCTATAGAAAACGTAGATGACTATACTAGTTTAGGTGAACTGAGTCACTGGAAGTTAACTACCTTCATTTAAACTAATCTTCAGTGTAGCCTAACACTACAGGTGTTCTGTTGATCATTACACTATATAAATCTAATTTATTCCCAAACTGCCAAGAGTTAAGTATAAATATCCCTAAGGAAAATTATTATTAGAAAAGGAATGTACATATTACACATTTATAAACAATATACTGTCAATTCCTTGAAAAAAGTCCTAAAGAAGTTAAGAGAATAAGCAAAGCCACTAGGTTTATTGAAAGCTTGCCCTGAAGCAAAATTCTCTTTGTTAAGAAAATTTTATTTTATTGTCATTGCATTTTAAGATTTTATTTGGCAAACCAGCATGTGGGTTTAATAGTCAAGTGAAATAAGTGAACAGACTATGAACGACAGCATAATAAAACTGAAAGTGAAGATGAGATAAAATCCCAGAAACTTACTCAGGAGAGTTGAGATTGAGACCTAGTGTTGTTAAATCACTTCCTAATGCAAGATGTACCATTCCTGGATCTGTCTCTGCTGCCCTGATGAATGTTAACAAGCCAATCATTCCAAACTGGTCCGTCACCATCCCTTGAGGAATGTTGGTAACCCGGCCTGAGAAAGAAGAACAAATTAATTTTCTCATTTTAAGAAGAAGAGGAAGCAACAAGGTAATATAAATGACTGTCAAAACTTTTAAAGCAGAAAAAATGGAATGACACACCATCAGGTAACACCTGGATCCCTTTTTTCTGCTGGTTGTTGTTTTGCGTAGTTGAACTTTTATCTCCAGGAAACTTGGGCCCATCTGTGCTGGATGATGTTTTGCCTGATGTACTCAAATTCTAGTAAAGATAATTTGCAGAGTTAGTATGATGAAAACAAACCAAAATGGAAATACTTATTGACCATTATCTTTTCAGTCAAGCACTCTAAGTCAGTATATCAAGTCACTTCAATAAATGGCATCAAGCTGAAGCCCCTGAGTTCTGTTGACAAACCTTATGTACTACTTATTCTCCAAAGTATACCTGTCATACAGGTATTAATAGGCTAAAAATTTGCAGTCTAAAAGAATAAATTATTTTACACTCAAGTTGGAATACACAGTGGATATCCCAAGTGCCAGTGACTAGAGGTTCCTTTGGATCACTACATCATTGATTTTCCCCGTAGTCCTGCTTCTGAATAACACTCCATGACACAGTAACAGATAATACTCAAGCCAATTTCAGGTGCAAGCAACATACAATTTGCAGCTATCAGGAAAGACATGTAAACGCTATGTCTGATATAAACACTATGCCAGACTACGTCTGGCAAGAAGATAGACTATGCTCCAGGAATCTATATACTGACAAAATATACTTGCCATATGTATAATTTCTAACTCTTTCATAATCTTTATAACAAGTCTACACTTATACAATTAATCACATTTATTCTCTCCTTACTGTACACAGTACTAATTCTATCAGAACATTTTCCTCATGATAAAACTGCCCACAACACTTGGGGGCCACACTTCCTCATGTCTCTCTTTTTGAACAGTTCATTTTCTAGTTCTTACATGAGTTTGTAATCATGTCTACTACTTATTCACCAATATTTATGGCATTGGCATTAACATATTTTTTGCAATTAGAAATAATAAAACAATCCAAAACTAGAACATTTTGTCAAATCCTGCAGGAAAGTGTCCTCTGCCATCCACATTTTATTCACCTTTTGTTTGCATAAAATAGCATTTTTTTATTACAACGTTTTCAGAGTAAACAATGAAGAAAAGCCCATAATCTTATGCCCTAAGCTATATATCTAATGCACAATACTTAAGATATAATGTACCTCAGTAGTCTACAATATAGTCATCAATGCTCTCTATTAAGAGAGCTTGTTCCCTCTGATTCCACATCTCCATTAGGCATTTCACCTTAAGGAGATATTGTACCCCTTAACTTTTAAAGGATTGGACAATTTTGAACAAAAATCTTAGAATGTGTAGATTACTACTACTGATGAGAGGCATCAGTAGCAAAAAGATGAGCTACAATTGATAGGAAAAAAAATTACAAATTGTAAAACTTAAAAAATATTATCAATTCTCAAAAATAAGTTTTGACGTGTCCAAGCAGGGTGACTGTTTGGACCAAAAACCTTGCTGAGAAATTCCATTTACATAATTACATTTTAAATGCTGCTTATACAAAATCTCTCATTAATTTAGAGGGGCAAAATTGAAAATATCTTATTACAAATATAATCACTGACCATTTTAAAATATAATCATCAAAAGAAGTATGAACACTGAAAATAAGAGAAGACTTAAGGTTTGCTTACAGATTTATTGTCATCATTACTCGATGTTGGATCTTTGTAGCTGGAGCCTGGTAATGCTGGAAAATCTTCATTGTGTATTGAAAAGTCCTGGGACTGCTCACTTGCTGGTTTTGTTACCATTCCAACTATCATCAAAATGAAAGCAAGAATAACATTAAATGACTGCTGAGTAAAAAATTTTTCGTCTGCTGATCTTGCTTACTGTCCATTTTCATTATGCACAAGCTGCATAGCGAAGACTTAAGAAACAGGTAAAGCAAAACAAAGCATATTCATTCGAAACATCCACACATATTAGACTAAAGCCTCTTACTTAAGTGTGAGCTGAGAAACACTCCGGGTTAAATTCATAGACATATCCACTGCACCTGTTTCACACATCTAAATAATCAAATAATCTTTACAGGCATTGTTAAAGCTGTATTTAGGTAAATCCACTGATGAAGGATGTACTGCTTTTAGAAGTATAATACTTTTTTTTCTCCATCCCCTAAGTGCATGAAGAATTTTTTTACATAATCTCTTCAGAAGCACGTATTCTCAAAGGACAACCAGCTAACTTGCAGCAGAATATGTTAACAATTAAATACTTGCCTATGACATAAAAGTGACTTCTACTTTCAGTAAGAAAACTGAAAACATTTAGCCTGCAACTCTCAGTGCTCTGATCCTGACTTAAAAAAAAGAAGCCCAGTCACATTGGAACATGGATTCTGACAACTGAACAGGAACTTTTTTTTTTAATGCTAGTTCAAACCAAACCAAACAAGCCACCACACACGCACCCAAGGGTGACTAGACTTTGCTGAGACATAATACATTTATTTGGTTGCAAAGAACACTGCACTAGAATAACAGAAGTCAGAAGGAAGTCTAGGTTGAAGATTCTTAGTAGATGGATAGGACTAAAATGTTTCACTAAATGACAATACATGACTTTCTTCAGTGTTCTGGAATTAGAGATCAAAAAGTTTCTTTATTTAAGGAAAAAACCAACATTGAGTTAATCTTGTTTCTGCTGTTCATCCAGAGTTATTTCTTCCACTGGATGAATAAAATTGATAATGAATTAACTTTAATGGATATTTTCATTCCATCTAAAGGTTATTTGAAGTACAATTTTCCTGAATAATTAAGTATGAGGAAAGTAGGTCTCTGCTGTTTCGAACTTGCTCTTTTCTTGTCCACAACCAAAAGTGTTCTCCACATTTTGTGCTGGAAAGTAACATCCACGTATTTCACATTTTCATTTTTTGAGTGTTTCTACCTCCATACACATTTGCTGCACTGAACAGATGCTCAGAGTAGCTCTTTAGAGAACTTTTATTTCCTGGTTTATCATGCAGTCATGCAAACAGCTATGCTAGCAACAAAATGGGGAAATGGTGTAAGCAAAAGAACAATTACAGATATTTTATGCTGCAGTGCTGTTTAATACTGAATTCAAGCTCCGTGCTGGAAGTACATCTGTGTGGATCTCCCGCCTATCTTCTATCAGTTTTTCACATACTGTCTTCTTTTTCCAGAGCTGGAACTAGATTGTCTTTAGGGTTCCTTCCAACCCAAGCCATTCTGTGTTGAACAAAATCTTACATAAGCCTCAAGCTGTATTAAGTCTCCACTCATGCTTGGTTTTGAGTGTCTTTATCTGGGGAAGTCACTTTTTTCCAGTGTTTAACAATTCGGTTTAACTTGTTTAACTCTTTCCCACAGCTATCTTATGCAGAGGACCCTGGTTATGCCAAATCCATGAGGCTACTTTCTCTTGATAACGTGGTATCTCTTTCGTCCAATTAAAGTTGGAGCTATCTCTGAAAAACACTAGTGTTTTATAGCTAGAAAACACTAGGTTATTTTTGGTTCAAAATTTGACAGGTGTCACAAAAGTAACTTATGGTTATAAAAGCAACTTTTCACAGGAGCTGATGCAACATGCGTAACAAAATCTACTAAAGCAGTAACAAAAAGAAAGTTTTGTGCCTCACACTAAGCTTACCTGATTTTTTTCAAGACCCAAATAGTAAGATTTGTATCCACCTAAAGGTTTTTCCTTTTATTATTTTTTAACCTGTACAGCAAGAATTGTATGACACATACTTGGAATCTGAGTGATAATAATTGATGCTTACAGGTTATTTTTTGAAATCAGATGTTCATCATAAGGGTCACAACTGAACAGTACAACAGCAAATATTATGAAATAAACAGCAAAAGTTTACAGTATGTTTACAGCTTATGACCTTTTACACAGTAACACCTCTACTAATAAAACACTATTCTTGCAATTTCCTACTCGGACATCAACAGCTCTTGTAATTTGAATAAAACCTATTACCTAAGAAATCTAGAGTAAGCAGCCTCAGAGCAATCATACCATACAAACCAAAATCCCCAACAATCCCTATTGACAGTAAAACTAAAACAGACACATTCTAATACCTATGAAAGGGACTCTTCAATCACAAGTATCAATTACTCATTTTTAAAAATAAGTCTTAGCAGCTCACCTGTGGCATTTTTGAAAAGACTGCCTATTGTTTTATGAACAGCAACAGGTGAATCAAGCGAATTTCATTTCATTCAAAGAGTTTTCAAAAGTATGGTCTTACCATAGGGTGCTCTTCCAGCTAAAGGGTTTATTAATGGAGTTGGATTGCCACTTCCTTCCCTTCTGTTTCTGTCTGCTAGTGCTGGAAAATCTGAGAGGTCCAGTCCTGTCACATTTTCACTTCCATCTATAATAAAAACAGGTATTTTTAACTCCCTTATGTATTTTTTCAAAGACTTCATTGTGAGCAAGATAAATGTAGGACATATTTTCTTTCAAGTTGATATTTTTTCTCATTCTGTAATTATTACAAATGACTACAGCCTTTGTGTTACAAGACTACCCTAAAGAGCATCAGTATGTTTGAAATTTGCCTTCAAGTGACAGATAGTCAATACCATTTAGTAAAGTCTACTCCTCTTGAATTAAAGTCTGTACATGTAAAATACAGACAAACCATCAAAACTTCAGTTCTAGAATAGATATGTAAATTTGTTTTAAATTTGAAGAATTATCAAGAAGAAATTTGAGAGACTAACCCATATTAGCAGCAGCAGCAAAGAGCTCTACTGTTCTTAGAGATAAGGTAAGATAAAGCTGAAGCAGCGGAAAAGCCAATGCAGTGCAAGTTACATGGGAACACTTTTTGATTTGCAGCCGGAAATGCTACATAGGTGAGGCCAGAGCTGCAGCTCTATAAAAATGTCACAATGTCCTAGGGAATGCCCAAACCATTCCACTCTTGTGACATCACCAGCACCTCAGGTTGCTTCATATACACAGCCACATACAGAAACAACAGCACACATGAACCTAAATCATTTACGGACTAAGATAGTTTCCCCTCTCTAGTTCATTAAATTCAGGTGAAGAAGTAATTCCCAGAGAAAAACCACAACTTAAACAACTGACTGAAAGGATTACATGATAAACCAGCTGTTCAAATGGAGTTTGAGATTAAAAAAAAAAAAGCTTTCCCACTGCTTTTACATACCTAATGTTTTCATAGAATATGGATACATCTTCTGTAATACCCTTTTCAAGTTCAACAACTGTTTTGCATTTCTAACTGATTATGTATAATCACGTGATGTACGGCAAATATACTACAGAACTACTTTCACTTTGCCTTCAAAAGTGTCAAAATCCACTGCTATAAAGTAGTACCAGTTACCTAGCACTGCTTTTGGAGCAGCATTTCTACGGAACATCTGAAAATTGTTAGAAAGTTGCACTGCAACAGAACAAAGTATTATTAATTAGACTTATTTAAAAAAAAAAAATCTCTACTGTAGTTTAAGCTCAACATTAAAGAGAGTAAACTCACCCGTTCCATTAAAAATGTTACTTGATAAGGAGTTATTCATTCCAAATGCCTGATTTCTGTTCATCCCAAATCCAGACATACTGTGAAAAAAATCCAGGAAGTCAGACAAAAGGATATAGATACTTTGTATTTCTAGTGGAAGATATTAAGGGGAGAAAAAAATTGAAACTATTTCAAGCCTAAGCAACCCATATTAGCCTAAACTTGGTTTTTAATTATTTTCTGAAACACTGAGCAGCAGCATCAGGCATTGCTCAATCAGGTCAACTGGAATGACTTCAAAATAGCTTAGTTTTTTAATAGCCATTGTGTATTAAGACATCTCTCAACAAACAAGTTATGACTAACATGATCATTACTCAATAATTTCATAATTGAGTAAAATTCATAAAAATGAAGCAGCATCAAATGCAGTAGTTAAAAGTCAGGCTGCAATCCATTCATTGGCAAGTGGGAAGCTGGATCATGAAAATGACCAAGTTTGTCATGACTCATTTATAAGCTGAAAAGTTATGGCGTGCAATCATGACCCTGTACACATGGTGTTACTGTGAGCAGAGGGATGGTCTCTGTCATACAAGGACATGAGCTAAGCTTCATATAGTCAAGCAAAAAGGTTTGAAAACATCTAAGTATCATAGAGGACCACTGTGGTTGCACAGACAGCTTCACAAATAATCAGTTTCATCCCATGGGAGCCGGAGATGTCAAGAAGCCCATAGGTAGGCCCTCAGCTGAGTGAAATTCTGAATGTTTGCCCTGTGGGAAATCACAACATCCACTTCTCCCAGCAACAGGATAGAAGTTGATATTTTGGAAGTTGCCATGAAAAAAAATATGAAAAGGTTCCGTAGTGGAAATTTTACCTATGCAAACTTTTTACAGTTACAAATCTGAAGCATTTAATTCTTATTTGAAAGATGCTTCATGTTCAAAAACCTAACCTAAACTATTCAGAAAACACTTCTTGAAAGTTGCATAATTCATGCACCTGACAAGCAAATTCCATAAATTCTTTTCCCCAAGAGTAATTTCAAAATTTTGTTAAACACCTTAATTACCATTGGATATGTACTACTACTATACTTCCACAGGTTAATAAACTGTGGAATAAGAACCAGTCATTGTTTCAGAGATATTTCCTTCTCAATTTGTAAAATTTAGCTTATTGAAAGTAAGAAATGCAAACAGTAAAAGATGAGCATTTTAATTCAAAAGTTCCTACACACAGGGATTTCATTATCTACCCTACAGCTGAGTAATTAATTACCCTACTTAAACAAGTACTTTGTATACATGTATCAATATCCAGTATTATTGTCCTCTACACATAGATTTTTAAAGTACATTACTATTTCATCTGGTTGTGATCTCAAATTTCAAAAATACTTTAAAATATATTATGTTTTAAAATAATCAGCTCTACTTGCCACTAGACAGGATAGAAAATGAAAATTCTGTGTAATCAGAGGCAAGATACAAAGTCTTTTCATGCTCCAAGACTACAAACAGCTATTAAGGGATCACTATTTGCTGTACTTGAGAACAGTACCTGTATGCCTATATCAATGTGAAACGACAAAACTAAACAATCTGATTAAGTACCAGACAGTTGTGATGCTCATCTTCACTTTCCTTTATCTATTTTCTACAGTACTAGATTGGGTTAAAGGTGGCACCTGACCACCATGAGCTTGTTTATGCTCCATCTAATAGTCATGCCTCTAAGGAAGAGCCTGAAGGAAGAAAAAGAACTTAACTGGGAGCACAGAGATCAGCAAGTAATGGAACCGAGTATCAAAAGCAGGCAGTCATACTAAGCTGTGACTACACACATTAAATAATTAGAACTAAGACAGTGCTTACTACAAGTTTATCAATATGAATGAAGCATGAACACAGCACTGTAACACAGTTAAAGCCTAACGATTTGTGATGTTAGTATCCTGCCCAGAGTTAGAAAAAGAGAAGCTATTGAGAAACTTTTGGCATCCAAATGAGCATTAAATCCTTAAATGAATGCCAAGCCACTATTTTCTGTATCATTTCAGAATTTAAAGTAGTTAAATACCAGACCCTTACTCTGTCTGAATCAGTTTACTTCCGTTGCAGAATAACTACCATGTTTTTAAATTTTGCCTTACTTCATCCCAAAGTCCTAGATGAACAATTTTAAAGCAGATGCATATGCTGAAAATTCAAGTTATGTTTCAAAAATAAACTTGGGAATACATGAGAAACATCACATACTTTAAAGCAGATGCAGCAGAAATTCAATAGCAAGAGAACTTAGCTTAAAGGCCTCAAAGACCTTACAAGAATATTACAAGGAGCTTCAAAGTTTATTGCCAGACATGAGTACATGACACAGGTTTCAAGATTTATTCTAATGGATAAAAATTACACTTCCAGAACAGCATGCCTATGGCTGTAGAGGGATGGTCTAATTAAAGAGCCTTACCTGTTCACAGTAAAAGGTTGTCGAGAGGGTTGCTGCTTTGGCATACATATTATGCTTGGAGAGCTTCTGTTAGGGCTGCCTAACCCTGAACTGCTCATGCTGTTTGTCCTGCTGGGAATTCCAATGCCCTGACCAACCTGGGAGTGGTTCATCATATTCCTAGGATTCATAGGCAATATCCCCCTGAAAAAGGAAAACCATCCACAGAGATGAATCTGTACAACAGTATTTGGCTACTCATTTAGATTACTAATGCAGGATGGACTCCAAGCTGTTGCAACTTAATTTGTGCTTAGCGACCAAACACTGTGTTTAGATTACTCTCTATAATTAATGCAGTTCTGGATTTCTTCAGAAATACCAAATGATCCATTACATGCTAATTAAGTCCTTCATCAGGTTTAGAAAAATACTTAAGTATTATACATATGAAAAGGTGTTACAGCTCTTTTCTAAAGAGCACTTCAGACCTACTATCTTTATATTCTCATGCAGTGTATGACATCATAGCAAAATTTTAACTGTACAATCAAATAATTACCTCTTGCATTCTGAAGCAGAACATGCCAGCAATTTGTCCTTTACATACAAAAATAAAATACTGTCTTACAGTAAACCCTTACTTTTTTATGGTATTATTTCCCTAACATAGGAAGTGATCCATAGAAACTACTTTTTTTCTTTTTTAATTTATCAGACTGTAAAGTATGAGGCAAAATATGCAGAACATTTAACAAGAGCTCTGCAGAAAGACGCAATGGCAGAAATATCGGCTATTGATAAATACCTGCTCGGAGATGGAGGCGTGTGAAGTGACATTGTTGGTACCCCTGTTGTTGGCGTTACGTGGCTCGGTAACTGAGTGCCTTGTGATAAGCTGCGATTTAACTGAGGGGTATTGTTGCTCATTCCCCTCATTGGAAGGCCTAGTGCACCTATTGAAAAAAGATTTGGAGGGGTGGAGATACAGAGCAATCAGGAACAAGGTCTTCTCCATCAGGTATAGATGGAAAACAATTTATGCTGACAACGTACAAAAAAAAAGTGAAAAGACTGAAGGAAATTGCAGTGTAAAAACTAAGTCGTTGTTTGGATAGATGAAACTCAACTGTCAAATTTAGCCTCATATCTCTTTAACTCTGGAAAGGCTCTTTAAGGAATTTCTCTGAAGTCATTTAGAAAATTTTGTTCCTTTGAGACATACACTGTACATGAAGGACTGAATTTCGAGATTTTCAGTAAGGACATGACAATCTACAATTTATCCCAAAAGAAAGCAGCATTTTAGGAAAATCAATAACTGCACTCAAGAAATATGCTAATTACTTTTGAATAAATAAGAATGTATTTGACCAGTATTTAGAACACTGATTTATCTTGCTAAAAATTAAGCAAATCTCTGATAAAAAAAGAAAGTGATGGATCTTTAATTAACAATAACACTGTTTTTAGGACAACAAAAGCAACATTCAAGGCCAATTCTCTCTACAGTTCAAGTTGCTTCTTTATGGCAACAGTACTCCAGCGTCTGTGATCAAGTTTGACTTATCAGAAAAGAAAGCAAGCAGAATTTTAACAGCCCTCTATTAGCACTTAAAAACATACAGAATGGTTTTAACCATGTGATCAAAAGTATTTTCTACACAAACAATTGTGTGTGACAGAATAAAGCAAGCATTTCAGTGAGGTAAAAAAATTAAATTACTTCAACTGAGAACAGCAGAAAATAATCAGTTACTGCCCTGTTTCAAAATGTCAAAAAACTTTATTAAGTTTTTCATCATTCTCACATCACTTTTCCGCGTTTAAGAAGTTTCAGAATTATGTTCAAAGACAAGAAAAAGTCATTCCGTGAAACATGGCAATAATAACAAACTTAGCATATAAAAAATAATGGCTGTGACAGTTCCTATTGCTTTGGCATAAGGCTGCTGGGCCAGACTGACAGAACTCAAAACCTTATCTTACAGACCAAACAAAAGACAATTCTGACGTATCAGCACTCTCCCATGGTAGAACACCCCAGCAGAAGAGCTGAATATGCCAATGTATAACGTGGTTAAATACTAAGAAAGCAAAGAAGAGACACAGCATATGCTCAAATTATTATCATGGACAACGTCTGAAGAAACCTCCCAGTCATTCAGCTTTTACACTATAAGAACTGCAGTCTGTGTCCTACCCTACAATTTGCAAATCCAGGGAGTTTGCAATAAAATTCAAGTGTGTAACACTCAGATTTATCTCTATACATTCAGATTAAGAGGTAGTGTGACTTGCTATAACAAGCATCCTAACATTTCATTAAAAGTTGATTACATAGAAGTGTTCACTGTAAATATTTTGGCAATTTGCTGCATCAGAATAATTTCAATGAGCATAAATATGTATTATAAATAATATTTCATGTTGATTAACAATTACATGGGATTTTAAAAATAAAACTGTAAAGAAAAAATACATTCACTTCCAAACTAGATACAGCACACCAAAAAACACAATTAGGATATTCAACCTAATTTTGTGCAAGCATTTGTTTTAGCAAAGCCACTTTTAGACTGATGGTTATTTCTTCTCATTTGCTTTCTTTAAACTAGATTTTTTTACTGATGAGGGCTGTTACAGGGAAGTAGAACCATATTGCTGGCAAGGAGGGGCAGTTGAAATACTCACTGTAAGAAATAATAAAAACACAAAACCCTTTTTTCTTACACTTTCTTTTTCCAGTTTTCTAACTGAGATCAGATCTATATGGGCTGTGTTGAAGGCAGACCAATGAAATGGCCAATTTCCTTCCTACTGGTCAAATTTAGGTTACATTAATGCTGTAATATGACATCTTGCTTATTGACTGACCAATCATTAAAAGTGCATAGGCACTATCAGTTTTGCTTTTCCTAAAGAGTTATTTTAATCATAACTATGACTTCAACAAAAGTTTCTTGCCCCTTTTTCTCAAGATCTGGTAGAAACTGACATCTGATAATATTTACTTTCAAGGTTGTAGGCATGTATGTCTACATGTTAGAGAGATTACATCCTAGGCACAGCAACCAACTGAATGAAAAAAAGATTACCTTAAAAAATAAACAACAAATAACTGTGATAAACAGAATGAATAAACTACTTCAGTATCTATATACAGTAAAGTATGAAAGGTTCAACAGTGTCAGAATCAGCACCTAAAAGAGCCAAACACAACTCTCAGACTGGCTAGAAGCTGCTCATTTAAATCTCAGGAGCATAATAAAATGGCAGTTTATATTACAGGGTCACTCTTCAACAACCATTGAGATAGGAAAGAAAAAAACTTGTAAAAAACCAATGCCACCAAAAAACAAACAAAAAAAGCCACCACAAAACGCCACTGTATTTTGCAAACCATCTGAAGAAAGCCAAAAGAAGTTGGGAAGGCCATGCATCTAGCAAACAAAGCTTTTAGTTTGTCTAGATAAAAAAGTCCAGACTTTCTAAAAGTACTCTGAAGACACTTTTTCTTGGAATCTGAGTTAGATGCACTTAGTAAGACAGCAGAAAACATTTAAAAGCATACAGTGACACAGGAGAGATGACATTCACAACCAGTTTTACTTGTGGAAGTGTATCTCAGATATTCTGAGTCACTGCCTGAGTGCACCTCTCCATTACCAGGAGGCCCAATTCTCAATGCTGGCCCTAAGTTAGGTGGTCCTTAAGTCAGCATTACATGAGTGGAAGACACATGACATCATCAAGGAAAGAAAAAAAACAATGATGCAAAAAGCAATAATCTTAATGGCACAGCTCTTTGCCAAATGCAAGCTGCCAAGCATGTACACAAAATGTACTGTGCTCACATAGAGCATGAAGTACCAGTTATATTTAAGGTATAATTTCCTTCTATTCCTTACATAGTTTTCTGAAATAGGCTCATTTTGGCTCAGCTTTCTTTCTTTATGTTTTCCTTCAGAGAGTCTGTTAAATCACAGAAAATTTTTATAGTATGATTGTGTTTGGATATTTAGCAGTTATAAAGTGATAATATGACATTTTACACACTAAACACTGCAAAAATGCATACTAAGAAAAGCAAAAATGTATCTTAAAATAATTGTACATAAGGAGACATATTGTCATTTTTACATAATCACCAGAAAACAAAGCCATCTGCATGTTCCACTGTGTCAAACTGTAATATATTTAGCATAAAATAAACATATTATTAATAAAAAGAATTCTTACTTTGTTGCCCGTATAAACTTGCCCCAAACTGAGACAGCTGACCTGATGTTGATGGTGATGCCAGCATCTAAAACATAAGAACAAGAGGTTATTAAAGACAAAGACATTGTGCTATCTTGCTCTGGAAGTTGTCAACACCATGTTATGCCAAGAAAACCAAAACAACTGAAAACTCATTCAAAGTCATGAAAAACTTTAGAAACTCCCCAAAATATCTGTACAGTAACGCCTGTAGCAGTATATTACACATCAATAAAAATGCGTAATATACCTAATAATAACTTTACCTATATAAACACAGATTTTTCTTGCAACAAAGAGCACAGAAGAGCTAAAGCTTCCAGGTTTTCTACTCTTGCAGCCAGAAGACCCATCATTACAGAAAAAAAAATACTCATTTACTTAAATCAGAGGTCTTTTTCCTCTGCAAAACATGCCTCATACAACCACAACCTTTCCTGCTCAACAAATGAGAGTTTCATACTATCATTTACAATATGATTGGATAGGTAGCAACAGATATATACCAACAGATATGAATTTCAGGTAAGATTCTCATGTTAAAATTATAATATATTGCTCTAAGAACTGGCTTCATGCTTGTACATAGATATGACCAGGACCTACCAATGTCAGAAGCAGTATTTTCTGCTCCACCATGACGACTTTAGAAAAATCATGTATTACCAAGAAAGAAGGCAACTAATCTAGACACTTGACACCAGATTTCCAGCCACTGTTCTAAGAGGAAAAGAATAAATTGTTCTCCATGCTTCTGAAGAAATATAAAGTATTAATAACTTTGAGAAACAGGACATGGAACTTAAACACTTGGAAAAAAAACCCTTTATAATCTTAAGGGAAGTTAAATATTGGAACATCCATCCCTGTTTTTGTTGATCATCACCAACACTAGGTTATAGCTGATTGACCCCCTGGAGCAAGAAGAGTTTTTAGTTGACCTAATCCCTCCATCCACAACAGAACATGCTACTTCTACTTAGTAACACATGGGCAAATAGCTGCTTGTTTAGTGAATTAGTCTGGACTTGGACTGAATTTTAGGATGGTTTCAAGGAAAGAAATGTCTGGATTCTTAGACATAAGGCAATTTCAAGGGTTTTCAGCTTGAGAGTAAAGAATTCAAATCAAAATAACTTTACTGTGATAAACTACAAATTGCTTTGTTGATATGATCTAGGCAGATGTAAAATTCAAACAAACTTTATAAGCTGAATGTGCTAGTTGTCTATACTGGGGCCAAATCCAGATGGTAGAAATGAGAAAGAAGACAAGATGTCTTTCTTAGTGAAGAACTCACTGTGAACAAAAACTCACTTTAAGTAACTCCCAGTGGCTTCAGCTCAGCATTCATATAACCAGGTTCACAGGCCATATCTGCATCAGCAAGTTATGCAACCAGAGGGAAATAAATTTGTAAAAAAAAAAAGTTGGCTCTGGGGGCCTACCAGCTGCTGCATGCTTTCCTAAACTAAAACACGTGATGCCATAGACTAGATGTCCATTAGTGAGTGGCACATGTCTAATGCAGTGCTGCAGCCTCTCTTCCAACCAGTTTTCATTCGGGAGGATTAAAATTCACTCACTCTAATAATGCTCTGCAACACGAACCAAAGCATGCTGAAGTAGAGACACTTGGGAGACAAGATTTCAAAACACACTTCCTCCCCACCCCCAGCTAACAAACTGATGGTCATTAAACACTGATAAAACAAGTTGACAGTAGTTTTTAAGAAAGGAAAGACAAAGTAAAATGGTGAAGTTAAAAAAACAACATTCAAGTTTGACAAGTTGCAAGGTACACCTAGAACAAGTTGACAACCTAGAACATGTTGCAAGGTGTGAAAAATTGTAATTCTGTGGGAAAAAGTGAGAGGCAGAAAGTCATAAGACACCTTCTGAGACAATGATAAAGGCACACAAGTTCAAAAATAAAAGCCAGCACACCAGACAATGCACTAGAAACATCAGTCAAAAAGTACTACCAGCTTTGGGACAGATAAGCAAAACAGTTAAGCCAAAAAGGAATATCCCATAAGCACAGCTGCTCAGGGAATTAAAAAATTGCTGTGGTGGCATGTGATGTAATAAGCAGAAAAAGACCTCAGCATAAAGTCTTCTATTTATAATGTTAATTTGGAGTAAAAAAAACCCAATAATTAGGAAACCCCTAAGAGGCAATAGATTACTTTAAAGAGAGAAAAAAGAATCCTACCTATTGTCCAATGAGTACTACTTGATTTTTTAAAATTCAATTAAAAGCAGTAGCAAATAATATTTATTGAACACTGCTTAATAGAAAGAGGATTTTCTTTTGAAATATTGCAAAGTAGGTTACATCTATTGTGCCACTTACTTTTACATGAAAAGTTAATTGCAAAATGACTTGTAGAGAAACCTTTATAGAAAATCATAATAAAGGCCAAGTGTTGAATTCAGTAAGTCTGATAATTTAATGTCATAACATACTTAAAACATCAAAGATAACAAGCCTCAAGAAAAAAAAAAAATCAATAAAAAATCCTGTGGATCTGTTCCAGGCAAATTAAATGCAGCATTTTTCAAATCTTATGGACCAGGAGTATGCTGTATGGATACCTCACTTATTTCATCTCTACTTTATTAAACATCTTTTTCTAAATTTAAGTAAGATACAGTTTATAATTGTCTTTTTTTTTATTATTTCCATACAATTTAGATCAGCAACAAAAATTAAATTCATCAAAACCTTAACCTTTATTACCAGAACCTTGACTTGCCTTCAACGCCTCTGAGTCACTATGATAGTCTACTCAAGCTTGAGTCCAGCAAAGATAATGAAGATTCAAGATGAATGGTATTAGTAGTACTAAAATCATTTCTTCTGGCATTTTGCAATCATTATTTCATCTGACTGGGTTACTTGCTTCACAATACAGAAAATAAAACAACTCTCCAAGAGCATACTTGCAACTGTGACTGGAAGTCACTTGAATTTCTTTTTGTCTACAACAGCCAAAAGTTATAACCTTAATAAAAACCAAAGCAGACTAAGCCTTAAGGTGACTAAAGCCTCTTCCAGTTGCTAAGACCTATTAAGCTTTACCCAATTACGTTAGAATCTTAGGGAAAACTCACTCAGAATTATACTTGTTACAACCTAAATCAATTTGCTAGTGGTTAGCAGCCACAAAACCCAGCATGGGATTTCTGCTTCTATTCAAAAGTTGTATCACTGAACTAAGTAGATTTTTTTTTTTTTCCAATTAGCTTTCCCTATGTTATTAGAAGACAGAGGAGGCCTACAACTTGCCTCTCCCATGGGACAGGGGGACTACTGAGCATAAAAGACCTTGTGTAACATGAAGGCTGCACTTTATTTTGCCAGGATACAGGAAAGACCAACACTCACTACTGGCAGGCTGAAAGACTGAGTTAATGACACTCAAGACATGGACATCATTTTACTCCCGGGTCTCAAACAGCGGCAGTGCAGTTTTGATAATGGAAGATTATGCATCTAAACTCAAACCAACTGATGATCCAAGCAGATGGATCCATTTTGCTGGACTGGTCCACACGAAGAATCAATAAGCTGTAAGGGGCTATCAGACAATTTCTTATCTCTACTGCTGAGAGATTTTAGTGTAACTGCTTTCATTACTCTTGATCAGTTTACTGCAGTTTGAGAGTGTCAACAAATCTAAAAAAAAAAAACAACCAGCACCAAGAAATGCTTGCATTTGCCAGAACTGTGAAGAAAACCCTGCACTTTACAACCCTTTTGGGAGAGTGCAGAACATAGGCTGCAGCCTTCCTGAGAGCAGAGGGGTGGTGGGAGGAAGGCCAGCAGCAGCGCTGGCCGAACAGGCTCCTGCCTCCCTGTGCACTGCAGCATCCTGCCTCCTCCAAGCAAAGCCCCAGCTCAGCGTGGGGACAGCTGCCGGCCACCATCACTGCCACAGCAGCAGGGTAGCACCAAGAAAACTCAGTAAAGCAATTCTGTGACGGCTGCTACATTATGTAATTATAGCCCAAAGCTACTTTCTTAAACATGAGGCAAACTGTAGCTAAACTATATTGATTTAGCACTACAAAGTCAACTCCTAGAAGCAAAATGTGTTAGAATAAGCAAGTTTGTGAGAAGTATCTGGCCTCATAAATGATGGGTTTCTCACAGATGCAAACATCAGCATAATTTTCTATTTACACTACTTTTTTCTGGTATCTGCCATCTGTGCTGCACTATTTAGTAACAACATCTGACCCACAGCCTCAAAAGAAGTGGTGTTATACTGACGTAAAAAACGGTAGTAAAACAAGTCAACAAATAACAGACAAAAAATACTAGACTCTGGCAGTTTTTTAGTATTATTAGTGTTATTAGTCTTCCTCTTCACACCACCTTTTAATACAGCACTCACAACAGTCCCATGTTACAAGAAAGTATTTCCAAATTTCAGTATCAAAAATCAATAAAAAACTTGTATACATATATAAATATAGGGTGTTATCTGCCAGTGAAAATTACTACTGATGTAAATAATTTGTGAGATATAAACTCAGGTATAATACTGTAAAATAAATGAAATTTTATTCAGTCTTTCATATTTCATAATTTCTCGTTGGTTGTGATCTTCTGCCTCCAGCAGCACTTGGAGAGCACAAGGAGGTAGGACCACAGTGCTGATAGCAGCAATATCTCAAGATGTTGCTTTTGAATGACAATGACATTATTACTGTGAGATTAACATGGCTACCCAAGTAAAAACAAATTCTCCCTGTGTAGAGACATCGTTTGATAGTACAGTTTATCACCGAGCCAAATGACTACTGAAAGCTCATTGAAAGATGCTATAAAAACGCCAAAGCAATTAAGAACTAGGACAACAAAGCAAGTATTTTATACCAACTAAATAACCAGCTGCATTAAAAAAAAAAAGCAAAAACCAAACAAAATTCCCACCACAGAGCTCATAAACCATCAATATTACAAAACAGCATGTTCAATGAACCGAGTTATTGGGTAAGAAACCATAACCTTTCCCTTTTAGAAAATGCACATGATTTTATGCATGGAATTAATCTAGTTAAAGGCACCACTTCAAAAGCTAGAGCTGACATATGAAAATTATTATGCATTGTGAAGTGAAAATAAAGCTTCTAGATGAAGCAAAGATGAAGCACAGGAAAGTACAGAACACCTACCATAGGCATTCAATTATTCTATAAAAAGCCTAAGTACAAACACAATCAGTGAAAATTATACTACGGTCATCAACAGTAAAATTAATTTCCTTCTGACATAATTCCAAATTGTAAAGGAATGCAAATTAGCTTACATTCAGATCTATATTTTTCAGATACATACTTGCATACTGTGTGAAATAGAGACAAAAGTGTGCTTTTATACTAAGTAAAATTAGTTTATGATGTATTGTTTTATTTGATAAATCCATTTATGTGCAAATTTATAAGTGACACAGTAAAGGGTGTATTTTGTATTTGAAAGTTTTTGTTCTTTCAGCATACTGTATAACTTTCTTATGAAAATGCACACTATAGGCAGAATGATGATAGGCTCTGAAAGGGAATGGCATTAAAACACAAAGTTCCTTCAATTGTTACTAATCTCATTCCCTGCAAATCCTTCCAACTATTTTGCCACTTTTGCCACTATCAATGGCATTGCAATTTTCATACATTTAAAATTTGTTTCCATTACAGTTTTCATTTTGTTTTTTGTTTCTTTTGTTGGTTGTTTGGTTATTTAAAAAAAAAAAACAACCTTATTGTGTACACAGTAATACATGCAAGGAATGCTTAATCACTCTTCTGGAAGGTGAAAAGTAACTCACACTTCAAAAAGTGAAGCCTAAGTCACAAAGCAAGCCTTTCACAAAGCAAGCAGGGCAAACCAATTCACTATTCAGTCAAATCTACGAGAATATTTACATGCAAAGTAATGCATGTGAAAATGTTCATTTGCCATTTATAATTAAGACATTAATCTATTTATTTCTCAAAATAAACTTTAGGGTTTTTTCTCAGTCCACAAATGGATCAAAACTATTCAATTACAAGTTAGGTTAACGTACAGGATATCTCTATTTAGCCTACCTGCATTAGTGTGAATGCTACAACTGCTCCTGACACAAGGGGGTTTCATGGGAATTCTTAAATACATACCACTCCATATAAAGCATCTGAAGTATATTATGACTAAGGCAAGAAAGATACCTTATGAAACATGATACCATAGGTTTCCTCGGAATCCTGAAATAATAGCATTAAAAAGACAGCAATTCTTTTGAGGTTCAGCAGCCTTAAAGCCAAAGTTGTCTCCAGAAAACTGACTAAACTCTTACACACTTAGTTTCCAAAACTTAGCAATATTCTGGATCTCAATCACAACAGCAAGCTAAACCTTCAGGGTTTTCTCTCTTGTGAAAGTACCACCACCTTCTAAGGCCAAGTATTTCAGAACACAGTAAAAGTAAAGGTTCTATAAATCAGTTTAATAATCACAGTAAAAGGCCTTTGACTACCCTCTGTTGTATCGGAACTGATACAACATCTGACTGATACAACCACTGACATCTGCCTTTGTGCAACTGTCTCATGACAAAGGAACCCCTGAATTTCATCTACCACAGACATGCTTCAGCTCAGGATGGAAGAAACCTCTGGAAAGCAGGCTCCCAGAATCAACAATCCATCTTTCTGTACTCAATATCCAAATCAGAGGACTTCCTAGTGCTAGGGAGTTAGACAAACAATTGCAATGAGACAAATCTAATCTACAAGCTAAATCTCACCTCCCGCAACTAAAAACACAAATCAGAAGTATTACTACTACCTCACTGCAAGCATTTTACTATCTCTTGAGCAACTGGGAATCTCTTGAGCATCTGGAAATGAAAATGAACAGCAAAGGACTGGGCCAAGATTTGGAAAAATATTAATTGAAAAAATCTCTTTAAGTTTTCTGATTGGGTAGACCTTCATTAAAATGCATGTGTGTCTACTGTCAGATTTATGACTACAAAACAACAGAAGATGCCCTTATCTTATACTCTCATGTACACATTTTCAGCGGGTTGGGCTAGATTGGTCAAACCTTGTGGAGCCCTTCTTACATTCTCATACATGAGAAATCAAAGAAACATGAGAAATCTGCATTTTTGTTTTGTTCATTTAACAACTGTAATTTCAAAAGTACATGAGGGCTTTGAGCTACCAATTTATACCACTGTCACTCTAGCCAAATAAAAATACATGTATCCATGTCCTGAAAATTATTTTGCTGAGTGTACAGACAGCTCAATTAAGTTGATGAAATTAGCTACAAGTAAGCTCTGCAATTGTTTTGTGGGCACCCTGTGCATCATCTTGTCAATTTATATTAAAAGGATCCCACTTGTTGGCAGTAAAAAGTTACACTATTTTCTTAACCTGTTCTTTGTTCTGAAAGTACTGTAAAACACCTAATTTATTAGTCAAAGGATTATTGACCTAGTTATAATGCACTGACCAAGTGCAGAAATATTCACAGATAGAGCATTCATGCACATACTCTGTTCCTCTTCCCTACTTAGCTCAGCAAGCATGTGATGATTCAAGTCAAAGCAACTTAGTAAAAAAAAAAACAAACATAAAATGGCTTGAGCAAGATGTAATCTCATCTAAGGAACCATAATTGTGGATCTAAAATAAGTTATCCAGTCAGTATCCACATGATCTTGGAAGCACTCGTGCATGTGAGTAACATGCAACTTTTCCATTTCCATTCCCCTATTAGTCCTGTTTATCTACAACTGCTTTCTCTAGTGAAAGAATAGGTAAATGAAAACTTTTATCTCTTAGCTACACTGAGGCTGAAATAAAAGTAACATGTCCAAAATTACGTGCTGCTCGTTCTTTCCCCATGTCAAGTCTTTGAAATTTAGGACAGGATTTGGCTTGACTTTACTGTAAAAATAAAATGAAAAGTAAGTTTTGAAGTTTATACAAATACACTTGTAATAATAGCCTTTACTCTAAATTTTAGGAAGATTTCACCATTCCCTATGTTTCCCCATTCCTATACTCCTCAGCTTGGAGTATACATACACATAAGCAGCAACAGCTCCTTGGAAAGCAGCAACTTTCAAGATCAGAATCAGTAAAACTTCAACAAAATGAAAACCAGAAACCACCTAGCTATACCCAGTATAAGGGTAAATACTAAACAAGCTTTAGCCCTTGATGAAAAACAGTATTTAGGGAGGCCATTCACAGAAGCTTCCACCAAAACCATTCTATTTCTGTTGGAAGAACTCTAGAAGATAAATGCAGCATAAATGAGGGACTCTGCAGTCATATGTAGATATCATACACTGGACAGAAAAAAATTTTACATTTCTGTAATTTTTTATAGGTCAGTTGCAAAAGCCTTCAACATTAATTTTATCTGCTTTCAGTAAAGACATAAATGAAGTTGAAAATGAAAAAAGAGGAATAATTCAAATTGTAGAAAAATTGCACCTTGTTTAGCTAATATAAGAGTAATATGCTTCTTTCCCCAATACTACTTCTGCTTTTATTTTATTCCCATAGTAGATGTGAAGACAGAAAGATTCAAAGTGCTTCAAGATCTAGAACGCTGGAATTTTTTCCCCCCAGGTGTTCATAAAACTGGATCTAGATTTTGAACATTAGTCTTTATTAGCTTACTTTGAGAAACTTTGAGCAATTTTATTTTAGCCTGTCAATACTGTTATCTAAAAAACAGCCAATATATTTATTTTACTTTCATATACAACATTTTTAGCTGAATTCTAGTTGAAAGACTGTTTGAAAACATGGTTATTTTCAATAGGTAAAGGTTTACAAAGCTGTGAAAGAAGTTGAAAACTAAGAGAATGTAACAACCTTTCCAACCCTCCTTTTATCTACCGTGAGCCAAGTGAAACAGCAAATGGAACATGTAATACACAGTATGTATTTAGCTATACCTGAGTGATCAAAGGTGTACAGTCAATATTATCACCATAAATTTATTTTCATAATCTTATTTAAAAAATTAGAGTATCATATAACAGTTTAAAATTTCATAAGCATAAACTCAGACAGTTGTAATGGTCAATAGTGAAGCTACAGGTAACCTTAAAATAATTTGGAAATAAAAATTTTAAAAAGCTTTTTCAAATCCACTCTTCTATTTCCTGTTGAAATGACATCATTCTTCTGCCAACTACAGCAGGCTTCTATGTCCCATTTTGGCCACTTCTCCCACAAGCCTTCAAGATTTCTCATTTGTCATTCCTGGTGTATGGATCACCCACCTTTCTTCTCTTGAAGTGCCATTCTAAGATGCACTTCTGCAATTCTACCTACAGAAAAAGTAGGCAACTAAAACATTCATTCACTGTGTTAACAATGTGCCAAGCTATCAGCTTTCACTGTGTATGCTGTGAAGCATAGCATTTATCTCACTTTACCTTTCTTACTACACTGTAATGATTTTACTCTCAGTGCATCAAATCTAAAAGTAGGGATTTAATGTACAAAAATCACTTTGGAGAAATTCTGTCTATTGTTTTTAAGTACTAGCTGTACCTCTTGGTGACCAGAAAAAGGATGTATATTCCACATCATAAATATTCTATTGTGCCTATGTGCATCTGTGGTACATGTACACATATAATCAACATAAAGAGAAAAGAGCAGCCCATTTAAGTTTTGTTTACACTGCACTACATTTTAATCCTTTGCTGGCTCTTATCAATTTATGAAACTGAATTGAAAAGCTGCATTTATGCTTTTTTTTTTTGCTTTTTTTTTTTTTTTTTTTTACTTCATTTTGTCTGAAAAAGGCCTTCTAAATCTCTCTAAATCTATTTCCTGCTCTTTGAAAATAGTCTGTAGGAAATGCTTCTGTTGACACAGGTCAAGGTCTATCAAGACTATGTTCACAACTGCTATTAACCATATTTCTGGACAGTCTTGGTGGCAGAGTTGAAGCATTTTCACCTTTCAATGGATTTCACCTTTTCACCTTTTGAATGGATTTTTTTTTTTTTTTTAATTAGGAAGAATATGTTGCCTACACATATTAAATGCAAGCCTGCCACGAATGATATTACTGACCTGCAGGTGACATTAACTTCAAGTCACACTTTCAAGTCCTCCATGTATTTCTTTATGCCGCTCCATATAAAAGTGGAATACTTTACTGCCTAATCTATTTATCTTTGGTAAGAAGCAACAGAGCTTCAGTCATGTCACTGCAGTTCTTATATACAATTTGTCATTACAGAGGGGAAAGTTGTTTAGGAATTACTAGTTTTGTAACTGTGTGGCATTCCAAATAGGAGAAATACCTAACTTAGATTACTTCAGCAAACAAACTGCACAAAGCATTTTCAGAAACTAAAAATGGCTGAAGATGTAAAATGCAGAACCACAACAAACCTGTAGACACTGCACAGAAGCACAAGATATAATCAATAACTCAATTTATATTACAATTACAATGCTTCAAGATTAAAAAAACCCAAACAACACTGGCAAGCATATGGCTGAAGTTTAAATGAATACATTCACTAAAATTAAAGCACTTGCCACTGGAAATGTACAGCTTAAAGCTAAATGAAGCCCTTCCTCACATAAATTTTACACACTTGAAACTATCTCAGTATTGAAAGGAGAAGAAATAAGCTTATTCAACTTACATCTTTTTCTGACCGATGTGGGAACATCGATGATTGGCTGTAGTACATGTTCTCATCATGGTAGTCACCATCAACTCCCTCTACAAACTTCTTCCTTGAAGCACCAAACATGCTGTTTGTCACCTAAATAAGAAGAAAATTTATTATATACCATATATTCTTTGGTTTGCTACATAGTTGGTATATATTTTAAACATATATCTATGGAAGGATGGTTAAAAACCCATTTCTAAATACCTGAAAATTCCTCTTAAAAATACTTTCTGTATATTGCAAGTGTAATGGTTCTTTCAAGAGGGATTTTCATGTGACGTAAACTCATTTTCCAGAGATAAGTGAGGTGGGGAAAGGGGACAGGTATTCATTTTTTGGAAGGCTGTTGTTATGTTTATTTTTTGAGTTCCATGACCTTACACCCAAGCTCATTTAAAACTACAACATGTCAGAGAACAAAAGAGCAAACTTCTCCAGTTTTCCTCTCCTCAGGTAAACATTTTCTGCCTAAGAGGAAATAATTAAGAATATTCTTTCGAGTTCAGTCACCTTAAAAGAAATAGCAAAAATAGAAGAAAAAAATTTCTGTGAAATCTTCCACGTCTCATCACCAGAACCTGGAAACCAGCTTTCTACTTGACCCCACTCAGATCCATGATTAAGTAAGAGAAGGTTGAGCTTAACCACACTCAACCACCTCATCACAGACTGGCAAAGTTACTGCAGACACCCCACAAAAACCCACTAGATTTTATTTTACCCTTAGTCTCAGAATCGCACATGCACACAGTGCTGCTAAGTCAGGAAATGGAAACCAGAGAAACAGCAGCCACACAGCTGGTCACAGAACCTTAATTCATTAGAAAATTTAATCCTGCAGCAAGGTCATACAATGTCACTAAAGCATCTTCTGCACACCGTGCGTACTTCTATACCTGACTTTCATTTGATCACCTGACTACAAAGCTCTATCCCAGCCCAGGGTGCGCTAACCAAACCCTGTTTTAACCACTCAGGTTAATGTTCAAACCAGCAAAGTGGCACATGCAGGTCAGCACAGAGCAACTTGCCCAGTTTCTTGTACCATATGGGGAGACTGGAGAGAGTGCAATTCAACAGGGTGATAGTCAACCCTGAGCTACTGCTCTACATAACTTATCTTCCCAAGGATCTTTATCATCTTGAAAGGTAAGGAAGCTAAGGTGCAATTAGCTTATGAAATGCTTTGAACCTTAAGATTTACTATCTTCACTACAGCATTAGATAAACTTAAAAACCATAGATTTTAAACTTTTTTTGTAAAAAAATAGTCAGTCTGCACTACATTAGGCTCATGCTTGGAACTAAAATTTCAAAATATTGATTTTGGTTGGTGTAAGAAGAATTACTCTCAGCCAGAAATCTTCTTGACAGAAATACCCACTGACACAAAATTACTATGATATTCCTCACAGTATGGCTTATTCAAATTTCACCTTTACTGATGAAGATTTCCAGGCAGTGTTTAAACAACATGGCTGTTCCTAGACTAGTAACAATTAAACCCCATGATTTCAAAGTCATAGTACTTTTGATTAACAGTAGTCAATACCTGGGATGCATTTAATACAGCTATACTCCACAGAATGATCTCAGAACATTTGGCTAAACAAGAGTCTACTGCACTACTCCTACAAGAGGATTTTAGATATTCAGACTACTGATATTGCAGAACAAATGTAAAATCTGTTACAAATACATGAAGGATGGCATGTAAAGGTACTGCATGCCTTCCCCAGATGAAACTTGTCTTTTATGTTTTTTACAAAATACATGCAAATGTAAGGTCCCCAAGTGCTAGAATGCAATCAGCTGACTTTCACACTTATAGTGAAGCTTTCATTACACTGTAAGCATATCCCACTGTGTTAATCCCCTTACAATGCAATTATCACCTACCAGATGGGATGGAGCATTTAACAGGCTAAGGGGATTATCTTGTCCTTTGCTCTGCCTCAGTAAAGTGCAGAGATGAGCAGTCGCCTTTAACTGCAGTAAAAAGGATTGTGAAATACTTTGATGAAGCTATCTTCAGCAATGAAGAGAAGCTGGAGTCTCACCCAACTACTGCTCTTGAGAAGCAGAAAAGAAGCTTCTCACAAGTCCCAGGGAATTCTTTGGTATTCCTTTAACAATACCTAGGATAAGAAAAGGATTATTTTTTTGCCACATAACCTTCTCTTGTGATACATCATCAGAATAACAACTGAATTGTGAGAGAAAGCAAGTCACTTATGCATACATGGTACTGTACTAATGTAATAAGAAACCCTGAGCTACAATACAGGAGCTATATAAGGGGAAAAAACTATTGTCTTTGACCTAGCAGATTTTGATCTTATTTCTGCAAAGGTTTACACATGGCTGGCTACATATGCACCATAAAGATTTCGGAGTGAGTGGGTCAGAGCTCTCAAAATGTATGTCTATAGCTGCTGCAAGAAAGTTAGTATGTCCAAATATAGTCTTCCTACTGAAAAGTTGAAAGATATTTTAAATTCTCCACTAAATTCAAACTTTCTAAAAGATTATTTTCTATACTGAAAACCATAAATTACAGTGGCCCAAAAAACTAATCAAGACTCTTCCCTGTACACTGATGAAGTACGATGATATTAATATGGAGTCTGACAAGAGCATGGTTATAAAGAAAGAAAATGAAGAAAACTTCTAATAATTAGATAAATATTATTTTTTTAATTGGAAATTCATATTTATACATGACACCTAACAGAACTGTGCTGATGAACTCCAGAGAAAACAGAGCAGGCTGCAGCTGTAGGGGAAGAGGGGAAGGCTGAGGAGTCCACAGTGCTCCTGTCTGCTACCCAGCTTCATCACTGCACCCAACTACCCTGAAGACCTTCAAAGACTTTTTGCTGACACTTCCTCACAGCAGCATTTTTGTATGTGATTTTGTGTTGTTCAATGCTGCCAACTGAAGCAATCACATGCAGTGTCCAAGCTGTCCAAACTCCCACTGAGGGAAGTGGGACAGGCACTGGAGGGCATTCTGGCAACTGCCAGCACCCCTAACAGGATTCCACTCCACTAGAAAGAGCTGTCACCTATTCTTAGGGTGAAACACAGCACAGATCACAACAGAGAAATGTGGTGGTACAATTCACACCACTATCCAGCCCTGTCACAGAACTAACAGCACAATAACATGAGGCAAGCTGCTAAAAACCAGTAAAAGAAAGAGCAGGAACTGGGATTAGAGACTTAAACTGCAGTTGCTTACTTTGTGCTCATTCTGAAGCTAAAACCAGCAGCCAATTTATCTCCTTCCCAATAGTCACTGGTGACAGTAAACGGCTGGCAGACTTCTGAATCAGAGCACTTATCCCCATGCAGACTTTTATATTATAGCAGGTTTATGCAGTGATGGTGTCATACTGTTGCCAGGTTAGCAGCAGGCACCTTCTAATCCATGTTAACTTATTCCAGTATTCACTAACACACTCATTAGTCACTCATGCTACAAGCATATGCACAGATATTGGAAAAACACTGTTGTGGTACTCTTTGTAAAAAGGTGTGAGAATAACTGGGTCTGTGCCAAATGCAGGCAGATCTGCAGATGGAACTTAGTTGCATATTTCCTAGGACAAGAAGCCACTGGGAAACCTCATGCAGAGACTGCAGCTCGCTTTTCACAGACTGACAGATCGCTGCCCAATCAGCTATGAAAGTAAATACAGCAAAGTTCATGAAGCCCTTAAAAATAGATCTTAAACCCTTTGGAAAGTAACAGTGACCTGAGGTTTTGGATCTTCAGGTACAGAGTCTAGACTGGTAAGGTGAAGAAAGGTAGAAATCAGCTCTTGTATTTCCTCTTTCATATATATACATACACACACACCCCCCCATATGCCAACACAATCTCACAGAAGTGGTATGCCAATTGCATAGCAATTTTATTACACACAGAGTTCTTGTCTCAGGCTAATATCATGCAGATCCTTCTAATCCTCTAATTACTCTTCTTGTTCTACTGTGGGAACTCAGTTCTCTGTTGTACAAGACACACTGGCAGTGTAACCATTCATTAAAAATGTAAAAACGGTGCACTTAGGTCAATTCATTCTTTAGCGTAATGTTGCAAAAGTATTTACAACTCCCACTGGTAGTCCCATGCAAAATATTATTAGAAAATATTGACGGTGACAGAGGAAAGAAAGGGAAGGAACTACATATTAGGATGGAGTTAAGAGAACTCACCAAACACGTGGCCACAAACCATGTCCACTTCTGATCAAGTGAACACAAGTGCTTCTTTCAAAGCATGAGCTGCACCTGGGTCAGGGCAACCCTTGGTATCAACAGAGGCTGGGGGATGAACAGATCGAGAGCAGCCCTGCCAAGAAGGACTTGGGTGTATTGATGAATGAGAGGCTGGACACGTGCCAGGAGTGCGCACTCACAGACCAGAACATCAATTGGATCTTGGCTCTCCAAAGCAGCATGGCCAGCAGGGCGAGGGAGGGGATTCTACCCCTCTGCTCTGTTCTGGTGAGACCCCCCACCTGGAGAGCTGCATCCAGCTCTGGGGTTCCCAGCATGGGAAGGACATCACCCTAATGGAATGAATCCACAGAAGGGCCACCAAGATGATGACAGGTATGGAGCGCACCTCTTCTGTGAGGAAAGGCTGAGAGAAATGAGATTATTCAGCCTGGAAAAGAGAACTTTTGAGGGTATTTTAATAATGGCCTTCCAGTGACTGAAGGGAGCCTACATAAAATATGGATCATGTACTGACAGGACAAGAGGGAAATGGTTTTAAACTGACAGCGAGTATGTTTAGATTAATGTTACCAAGAAATTCCTTACTGTGAGGGTAATGAGGCACTGGCATAGGCTGCCCAGAGAACTTGTAGGTGCCCCATCCCCAGAGTTTTCAGACTGGATGGGGCTGCGAGCAACCTGGTCTAGTGGAAAGCATCTCTGCTATGGCAGGGGTCTGGAAATAGATAATCTTTAAGGCCCCTTCCAGTCTAGGCCATTCTATGATTCTATGTTTAAAACTCACAATTTCAAGCATTAGCATCAAGCAAAATGCAGTCAGAAACCTGGCAAGACTTTTAAATTCTTCTGTGGAACATTTCCTAACAACAGGAGAACTAGAAACACTGTACAAATGTTATGAACTTGAAGGATCTACTAACCAGTTTGCTGTGGTCATTGACCTTTATCCTTCAGGTGAGAAAATAACCCAGAACAACAATCAATACTTACTTTAAAAAAGATATAAAGGTAAATATTTTTAATTGGGAGGAATACTGCAGTATAGCATAATTCAGCACACAAAAATATCTTACCAATAACCGAAAAGATCTTATTGAAACTGAATTTGTATGAAAAACTATTAAAAGTTTTGTCTCAAGCTGCAAGAAAATCTTCTTCAAAATGTACTTAAAGAAGTTCTATGATTGTATATTGATGTTAATTTAACATCCTGAAGCAAATTACACTATTAAAAAAATGAAAACTAATTTTATTTTTTGTTTCGCCATGTTACTATAGGCAGTGCCTAAGGAGTGTTCACTCGCACCATTAACATAGCCAAATCTAAACTAAGATGATACTATAAAATCTTGCAGGAGAATGAATACTTTTAATTTTCCATACAGTATAAAAACCAACATTGAACTACAACTGATTAAACTCATCATCTTCATGAGATTAAAACTATACACAGTAATACAAGTTGAAAAAAAAAAAAAAAGAGAAACCATTTTAGGAATTCTAGCAGTATCTTCCCTTTCCTGCCTCTCCAGTGATTACAGTAGGCACACTACCACCAAATGGAAGAAATTAAAATTTGTAATATCAGTTTGATGTTACAGAGCTTCTACCCAATTATATACTATTGCTTCTGATGTTGCTGCCTAGGTTTTAATAAGCAAAGGCAATAATTTACTGTATTTCTTTTCTGTCACAAATCACTGCTTTCACAGAAAATAACATACTTACACATTGGAAGTATCTACAAAAGTGACCCTTGATGAGCCTTTTAGTGAGAAGTAAGCGTCTCTCAAAATCCTATCAAAAATCACATGAAACACCAAATGAGCCTGCAATTTAAGTCAAAATACAGAATCTGGAATTCCATCAGTTGGTTTGCTAGCAAAAATTCCATTTGTAGTAAAAACTACGACAGTTTATGGTCCTATTTCTCAGTGTCAAAGATAATTCCTATTTAACGTAAGTGGAACTGATATACAATAGAATATGTATTACCAAGTTGCTAAATGCAAAAAAAAATTCAAATCCCAAACTTTTAGTGATAAGTTAAAGCTATTAAAAATAATATATGAAAAGTACACTGGTAGAAATAGATTTCCTTTTCTACATTGAAAGACAAAACAAAACCAGAAGCTGAGATCCTCTGTTCTCTCATTTCATAACTGCACTCTGTCTACTTCTTCAAGGTGAATGATAACCTCTACCAGTACACTTTATGATTATGCTATGATAACAAAAAACAACTTTGTAGTATCAAAAGAACATCATCATGGTAAACTGAATATTTCACTATATTTCTCTTTTTGTTAAAAAGGGTTTTTTTCCCTCCTTGATTAGCTTAATACTGGCACAGCTTTGTACCCATTGTAAGAATACAATAGTATAATAGGTATTTTGTTCATGTTTTGTTTCTGGGTGACTCTGGCTTGGCAGAGGGTTGGTCTAGATGATTTCCAGAAGTTCCTTCCAACCCTAATGATTCTGTGATCTTTAACAGCTGGCTTCATATTCTTTTAGGTTATGTCAATCTTCAAGTTTCAATCTCAAACATGGAAGACTAAAAGACAACCACAAAATGAGAGACAAATCTGTCAAAAAACTTTGAAGTTGGACAGCCTTTAGAATAAACTCCAGGTACTTGTGTCATACGAAAAATTGATTATTTTCCAAATTTACACAGCACTGTAGAAAATACCAGCAATTACAGACTTACACAGGTCAAGTCTCTGAGTAGTTGAAGATGCAACTGATCTCCTTAAAACACTGCACAGTCTTCCTTCTCAAAGAGTAACTATGACAGACAAGATGCACAGCAACCTAAACGCAAGAACTCCACAAAAAAATTTTGAGCATCAAAGAAATAAAGGACATATAGTTATGATTTTAGACTACCCTCCACTCATATTATCAAGAACAATCACCTACAGGGTGAAGTTTTACAAGTATTCTATGAAGTATGATAATGCTTTCAAAAGCTATACTAAAACTGTGAATCTATGCTGCATATAAACTATATCCAAGAAATGGCAGTCCCTAACAGCAAACAAGCCACAGAAATTCTCCTGAACAAGATCAACATCCTAACTGTTGTTAACCATCTTTAACTCTTATGAAATAAACATTTTAAACCACTCCTGAAATAGCACAGGAGGAGTAGGAAAAACTATCCTACATTAAAATAAGAATAAACCAACACTGAAATTACTAAAGCTGAACTTGAAAACTGTGATTATAAGAAACTCCATTTTGTCCTGTAACATGGTAGACACCATGCCCATCCTGGGACAAAGTCTTGCAGGTTCTCCTCCTGGTACAGACACAACACTTGGAATATATTAGCAACCAACAGAAGTTTGGTATATGACTTCTCTTTAAGCTGGATGCCTTTTATGGGTCTGATCAATGAGTTATACTCATAAAGAAAATAATCTTCTGACAGACCATTCAACAAAATCCAAACACATACAAGAAAGACGTCAAACACAAGAAAGGCAGCAACAGATATGAAGAAGTGACAAGGGCAAACAAACTCGCACTACCCCGAGCAGTTTGGGGAGAAATTAGGACATGCATTCCACCTTAGTCAACTGACATAACCTGAGAAGGAAGAATGCGCCTCTTCTGTAGACATGGCAATGAAATCACAAGTCCTCACTACCACAGACATCTGCACACCCACACACATATTGTAAAACACACAGCTGTATTTTCTTGTCAAGGCCATGGTTTAAGGAATATTGTCCATTGGGAACAATGACTACTTGTCTGATATGATTATAAAAATAAACTTTTCCTATAAAAACTGGTACTTGGCTAATGTAGGAATGGGTGAATCTTAGGAGAAATTCAGCTGCAAAGTCTGTAAATAAATAAACAAAAAACCTCAAAATTCTATTCCAGAAAGATAATTAAATGTCTTCAAATAACGTCATAATAAATGTATTACTACAGTGACCCTTTTCCTGGCTCCTCAAAAATTTGTTTTGTGAGTTTCTCTCAACCACTATTTTACACCTCAGCCATAATAAAAAACTGCCATTGGAAGGTATCAGAATGGCACTTTACTACCTTGGTAACCTTTGACTCATCCTATTATGTAATTCAGAGACATACTGGTTGAAAACTACTTGCCGTTTAAACTAAAAATTGATTCTGTAATTGAAAAACATTGCAGTTTGCCATATGAGATGCATTACTGCTTTTAAGTATTTCACTGTTGACACAACAAGTTCAGGTTTTTTTCAGAAATTTCCCTTTTACAACAAATCAGAATAAGATAACCTCTTATTCAGCAAGTTCATCTATTTGAATTTTATTTCTAGTTTCATACCTGGGCTTGCTTTTTTTGTTGCTTTGTGGCACATTCTTTTAAAAAATAAATAAAAAGACACTTTACCCAATTAGAAATTCTAGATCTACTCAGATACCCTCTGGAGACTACCTTAGTAGAGCATATAAAATTGTGAAGCCCAGCTTTAGAAGATCAGAAAATCCCTAAAACATTAAGTTCTTCAGATATAACAAAATCCTACCATTTCCTCCAGGCTCCAGAGAAAGAAGTTAGAACATGGCATTTTCTTAAACACTGTGATCCTCAGAGCAAATTGATAAACATGCAACTTCTGTGTTCAGCAAAATTCTGTTGCAGCAAACTCTGCATATGGCCAAATTTACATGATGCATGTGCAGTCTGAAAGCTGAAAGGATAATGTAACTGGAAAAATGAACCCATTAAGTAAAATCACACTAAGCACATGCACATTGTTCTGAATTACTTAGAAATGTGATAGATTCTATAAATTTCTCATGGAAGCAAAAAAGGAAATTGTGACCAAAGCCTATAGTTCAAAGAAGTTTGCACTTCCTACTCTAAAAACTCATTTCTGTATGAAGTAAGTCATAGAACTTGTTATAAGTAACCTCACCTGAAAATTCAAAGAGGGATGCCAAGATAAGGCAAAGCACATAGAGGGAATAAAAAGCTTGTGTCTCAAAAAATTTGCTGCGTCTTGTATTGGCAACAGAAAATGGGATTTTACCAGAGACATACCATTCTGACCTCAGAGTATTGGTCCTCTCTTTAGGTAAGTACTCTCCCCTCTGCTAGAATGCACCAAAACAGGGCAGTTGTTCAATTCATGTTTTGAGACACATGTATGGGCACGTAGCAGAGAAAAGATTCTTAAGGGACATAAATGCACTCCTATGAAGGGAGCTAAGCAGGTTAAGTGATAATCAGACAGGCCATAAGCCAAGTTTGGAATTCCAGCATCTTAACTCATTGAATCCCAGACAGGTCAAATATGTTCAAAAATACAAAGAAACACAGTAAGACTTCTGATAAAAAGCTTAGAACAGTTCTGGGAGAAGAAAAACACTTTTAAGACTTTTCACTCATCACTGGTGTTTAACAGTCATCACATATTAAGAACAAAGACTTTTTAATAGCAATTATAACAAAAGTTAACGAAGTAAGATTAAGTAGTTTGGACACCAGCTTCACAATTAAGAGAGCTGCAGTGCTAAAGTATTTTTTCTTTATCAACTTTACAGCTTTGATATCAGCATGACATACTTTGCTACCTCTGATGTTTGGTATCACTCACAGCTGTTCAAAAATATTTTCCATAAACAATCGACAACTCTGACAATGCACAAATGGACCAACACAGCTTAAACTGGAAAACAAATCAGGTCCTCATCTACTCTAAGCCAGCACTGTAGTCTGACTTCTGAAGCACAGGTAAGTGCTCCCAGTATCAAGAAATGATACGAAGGTTTCATTATAAGGCGCAGCTCAAAAACCTTTTATGTTGATGAATCCTCTAAGAAGCTATCAAAACAAAACAAAACCAAAACAAACAAAAAAAAACAAAAACCAACAAAAACAAACAAACAAACACAAACAAAAAAAACCACCCTGGTTGAGTTAATACGCAAACATTTACAATAAAATCAGAAATTTTTACAAGGAAAACTAGTGGTGAGGAAAGAGGAAACAGCACTCTCAGATTTTAGGGAGGCTGTATCCCTCCAGGGGATCAAAAGTAAAAACAGCCTGCATCAAGGACACTGTCAGGGCAGGAGGTGGTAGCACGGGGATGGGAGTGGATGAGTTGGAAACATGAAGGTCAGCTGGGCCTCACAGGCAAGGGAAGATGGTTGCAAGGACAGTGTTGATATGCTTGTCAGTGAGCAAGTACCATTACCACATGCCTGCTCTGTTGCTGGGAGAGTAGTTTTTTCCCCATTTCTCTTAACCTTATTGTGGTCCTTTACATGACACCTAAGCCAATCTGACAGAGTTTCATCTGCTGAGTGCCTCCAGCTATCTCTGCAGTCACTACCTTACATACCGTTCAAGTAATTTAACACTTCCTACACACCCAAATCAGTTGAAAACAAAAATGCCCATTGATAAGCTTTCTAGATCTGTATTCCTACAAAATATTAAGTCTTATTAGATGATGTGTGTCACAGTACCTATTAGGTATTCTGCATCTGTTCACTGGACACTGTTCTTTGTTGATTCATTTACTATTTAAAAACTTTTGCACTATATAACAGACATGCAGATGAAAGCTTGTAAACCAAATGGAAAAAAAGAACTCTGAAGTGTTAATTCAATTTTGGTTCATAATCACATGATTTATATGTTTTCATCATGCCAAATCTCATTTATTGTATGAGAAGAATAAACTATTAAAGAACAGGCTCCTTTGACTTTTTATTTGCTTTCAGCTGATACTCTCAGCCAGGTGGCTAGATTTCTGCATCTGTGCTTCAGCTAAACGGGCAACCATTATTCCAATTGGGACATTTCCACAATGATTTTGAACAGGCTCCTCTTTCCAGGAATAGCGCAGGGGTTTTTTTTGTTCTTTTTTTTTTTTTTTTTTTTTTTTTTTTTTTTTAGCATAGTTCCAATTCCACTAACTTTTTAAGATAGCTGCACTCCCTTCCTATTTCTCCCTGGACAGAGTCAAAACTTTCATGTTTGATTAATCTAAAATACTGTATTTTAAATAAGCCCTGCTTTCCTGAGCATTTCCTGCAGTTAAGCACTTTTCAGTGAGATGTGCAGCATGATTAAGAGAGTAAAAGAGTATTTTTTCCTTCCATTACTCTGATGGAGTTTGTTGACATTAAATAAATCACTACTACTACAGACCCATTTCTACTCCAGCTTCTGCCAAGGTGGGGGTTGGTGGTTCAGGGTTGGGGGGGGGGGGGGTTGTACAGAGAGCACAAGGTAGATAAATCTTAACTGAATAAGAGAGCCACTACTTTTTATCTTCTATCAGCACATTCACACATACAGTATTTAATGTAAGCCACTAACAATTTGTTTGAAGCACCTCAGGAAAGAGGTAATAACAGCCTTTTTAATTTAAGCTGAATTTTAAGAAATACAGGTTTCCCTTTGGTTTGGGCTTTTTTTTTTTTTCCTCCTGGAGGTATTTTAAAAATAGAAAGAGCTGAGAATATTTCTGGCCAACACACAGCACATCAAACATCTTGTCTTACTTTAAAATACAACTGGAAAATTCAAAACATTAAGTATGTTTAATATATTGAATCCTTGAAGGAAAAGAAGTATTTATGAGCTGACACAACCTCCTGGCAGCATACCTGCCTCTCACTGACTCCTTCTCCAGACTAATGTTACAGTCTGCAAAAGCAGAAACACTTCCCAGGAGCACAGACATGTTGAAGTTAAATTCATTTATGGGTTTTTGAAGTGTTCTCCTAAAACATACTCACAACTCTGTGACTCTACAGGGCAAATGAAAAAATTCAAGTCAAAATTACTAACTTTTACCCTTTGGTTATTTATTTACTGTGGCTTTTATTAAATGAAACTCTTCAGATGCTTCCTACATATTCCAGGGCCTGTTTCTTGCAACCTTCTGATTACACAGCCAGGCTATGTTGTGTATTACAGGCTATGTATTACAGCTGTACCAGGTTCAGACATAAAATAAAGTATGACAAAACAACTTTGAATGTTTTTACATCATACCTGAAGTACAAGGCCAAACCAGTCTTAAAAAAATTTGCTGATATTTTTAAAAAGATAATGGAAAAGTACTGTAATTATTTAAGACTTTAAATTTCTGAACTGCAATTCCTTATCATTTCTTATTATTTAAGTGATACTACTCCACAGTGGAAAAGATAAATCAGAGTGAGCTCCCTACCACACTATCACAAATGCAATCAACAAGTAAAATTAAGGAAGTGGTAAATGCACCTATCATGCCTTTCCACCGTACTAATCTTCCACACTTTTAATTTAAACCACTGCAATCACTCTGTTGTCCATTAAAGCTGTCAAAATTTGAATTAGACAAGCTATGCACCCTCTCAATTTATGCATGTGGACTTTAGTCAGACTTCCATATTGTAAAAATCTGGCTTTATGCTGTAAACTTTGTTCAAATATCAGAAACTGAAATAACATACCAGTTTTAAATTAAAAGTAACTCTTCTTGGAATGAACAGACTTTACGCCACATTTTAAACAGAGCTATCTCAAATTGGCAGTCTAAGCTGAGACTGCAAATGTTGCTGAGACCTGGCCCAAGCCCCAGACATGGGATGGTCTCCTCCATCTCATACCTTCCTCACAGTTTCTCAGAGAACAGTTGCATATAGAGTTCCAGAACAGCAACAGTTAGTAGTGCCTCAACAGCCTGGTAAAACAACCAATACGCACTGCTTCCCATTATTCTGGTCTCATTCCCATTAAAAGAGTACATTTACTGAAATTGGGACTTCTCAATCTTCAATCTTCAGCTAATGTATACACTTGGCTCAGAGTTCCTACTTCTGATTTCACAACATTGAGAAGTTATCCTGACCAGCAGCATTACTTCACTTTCAGCTAAACTTGCAATAGCAAAACACTCAAATGAATTTTAGTCTTAACATATTTTACCAGTATTGTAGATGGGGAAAGCACACAATTTAAATCACTACACCACAATCTGATGCCAAATTCTTTGAAGTATTCTCAGAGTCAGCCAAGTCCTGAAAGAAGTTCTTGCTTCTTGAGTGATACAATCCCTTTCCTGCCCTCCCTGGCTTGCACAATTTTGAAACAGAATTTTAGAAGTTTTGTATTAAAAAGAAACATTGTTCCTGATATAAATCTTGTTCAGGAAAGATAAAAACTAATTTCTTTACCATATTTTCAAAATCTAAATGAATACAGTAAAGTCATAAATATGTCTTTCTCTTAGCATCAGGCTGGCAGGAATATGGAGGGTGATACATTTCATCATGGACCTATATACCAGATAACTGGAGGCAGCTACATGTTGCATAAGTTTATAGTTATTCTTAATTTAAACAAAATACCACCCAGATACTGCAGCTCTCTTTAAGTGACCAAATTGTACAGTAACTAGCTCTCAAAAACTGCAAATGTCAAGAGTTTTTACAAATATTGAAGTCTTCTTTGTGTTTGATCTCCTTCAATACTGTCATTTTTTTAAAAATTGTTTACAATACTGTAATTTTTAAAAAAATTGTTTATGTATCTCTGTGGTGCTGTAAGTTTTTTCTGTTAAATACATTCCTTGCAGCATTTGTTAACCCTTCCCCCCTTTTTAAAAGAGAACTTACCCAAATGCTTATTGCTATGAAGAATAATGTTCCCAGAGGCAGCACAAATGAACAGCCTATAGAGTAAGCATGGCGCACAATTTGTAACTCCTCAAACCTAGCCACACACGAAAAAGTATGTTTTCTTAGCTCTGACCAGAATTTATCTTCAAACTAGTTCAGAAATGGCAGTATTATTGACGTATACAGGTAAGTATAAAAGAGCCAAAAATATGTATTTCATATAGAGACTAGATATATATCATACATCAAAAGCTTTTTGCTTATTAATAGAAAAAAACCTTGACAAGACTATATCTCCCACATCTAAGTGAAACACAGAAAAAGAATCAGTCACAAATACATGATTTTTTTAAAAAGAATTTGAACTTAAACAGCTATCTAACAAATTCTAATGCACACAAACCAGTTGCTTCTAATACTGGAGATCTCTGGAAAGGAAGATCTACTACTTCTAAAGTACTGACATTAATTATTTTAAGCAACTGCAAAGAAAAGTCTAGATAATTCAATAAATTGAACACCTAACAAAAGCTTTGAAAGCAGAACAAGGAAAACCAGATATACTACAGATAGCTGGTAGAATGCTATTCACTTAACTATCAAAACATTCTTTGAAAATAAGGTTATTGAGGATATTTTAAAATTAGTTTAAAAGTCACAGTAAGTCACTTACAGGGAAGGTAGAATACAAACACATAACCATGGTTCACTACAGGCTACCACTACAAAATTTTAATGATAAGCAAGCTTTTTGGATTTTGAAGTGACAGAGAGAAACCTATACATTCAATGGACAATTCTTACATTAAGAATATAATTTTTATACTAAGGCTTTGAATAGGAAGATTTTGTGTTTCATAACGAAATATTTACTACAGTTTCAATCATCACCAAGCAGAATTTTCACAAGGCATAATGTTTCACAGCAGTGAAGCCTACTGTCACAGTCCTGCTCCTGGCTGGCTCCTAAAGTTTTCAGCCATCTGTGTTCTTGGTCCAGCTGTGTGGTTACAGCCATGGTTACACTATGCCATAGCAGGCGGGACAATGTAATAGACACAGCCCCAATTTACAGTATCTTAATAGCCAAGAAACTGTATCGGAAGATCAAGGCAAGCACCCTGTTGTCCATATTCACTTTATCAAAAGGATGAATTCTTGTATGATGGAAAACACTATTAAACAAGTATAGTAAGTAAATGATCATCTGTGATGGTAAAATTGAACTAGGGTGACCAATGAAGTTGCCATCCTAAGTTTTTCCATCATGCCTGTTCCACAAGGGCTGCTGACAAGCTGGAAACACAAGTAGCAACTGAGGTACCACCGATTTACTTCTGGTAGGTTATACTGAAGTTCAACAGGATTTCCTACAATACTTTGTCCAACCATCCCTACAGCAAGTACAGACACCTCTGGGACAGGAGCAAGAGCACAGCCAAGGGGAGTAACCACATGCACCACCCCACTTCCCCTGCACAGAATGCCACTTGGCACCCAGCATCTGGGCATGGTTTTGTTTATTTGCTCAATTGTCTTTTCACTGGGAAAAAATGACAATAAAACCCTAATAAATCCATGGGTACTTAAAGATCTTAACTATTGTTACCTGCACGCTTCTCACATAAGGTCAAACAATAACCCCCAGTCTAAAATTTCAATTGAAAAGAACAAAATATTGACCAATGCTTGTTAATTAATGATTCAAAAACACTAAAAGAAAACAATCTGTCAGCAAGACATGAAAGATGTTGAAGACATGAGACATGAAAAATGTTCTTCTCTGTATGAAGAACACAGAGAGAAAAGATGCATGATCTGAAGCGCCTTTTTTTGTCAATAAAGATAAATTTGCTAAACTTTAGATTAAATGCTTAGATAGCTAGTTTGGGAATGCATGGCTTTAGTTAAGCAGATAAAATTAAGGAGTGTTAAATTTTCTTTTAAAAAGGACTTACAAGTTTCTACATTTCAGGTTATTTACAAAAAAATTAATTCTACAAAGACTTTCACTATACTACGGCTTTGTGCACTTTGAAATTATTCTCTGAATCCTTTGTGCATTCATTTCTATGGGCTTCCTGTGAAGTCTAAGTCAAATTAACTGACAAAAGATTGAAATTAAAAACTTTTCTAGAAAGTGCGTCCTTGGTTAGTTCAATTTTTCCCCTTTTGTTATTGTTTTCCAGTTTAACAGCCTACTTTCTTAAAACGTTGGTGAATTTCAGATGAAAAATTATTTTAAATATCAATTATTTATAGTGATCCAACAAACAAGGAAGAAGAGCCGTGACTTAGCCTAGTTAGGAGAAAGACAGCAGCCCCTCTGGGAACTTTGTGACTTCCAGTACTTATCTGATCTTCTACTCTGTACTGATGTTTCTGAATTTCTTCTCATCAAGAGCAAAGTATGCATGTGGTTGTCTACAGCAATTTTCCAATCCCTTTCCGTAAACATTACTAAATTTTATAACTGGCCTTGCACTTTAATAGAAGTGGAACTTAACAGTTTGCTCCCTCTTCCCATATATGTTCATAGGGACAAACGTATCTTCTGAATCAGGGGCTCTGAAATACAACTTTTGCATTCTTGTTCAAATCAACAAAGGATTTAATACAAACAAAAATCTACATCTGAAAATGTTCTTACAAAAGCATCTGTCAGTTCTAAGTCCTGTTCTAAAATACCTACTTTTAAAGGAAGTAAAACATACAGTCTTGGATTACAGGCTTCTGTAAAATTCCTTGGTACTAAAAGTGCTGGACTGGAAATGAGAGACAACATGGATATAGATGTACTCAACCAAAGAAGGTTTCCTTTACAAGGCAAACTCATCATAATGCTTCAGAAAGAACAAAGCTGAAGATTACTCTCAATAAATGAATGACTTTTCATCTGTGGATCCAGTTTTTCAAAACAGGTCTGTCTGGTACTGCTTCATGAAGTATCAGATCTAGTCCAAATTTAAATAAGCTGAATCATATCCCATGGGGCTCTTAAGCTCTGCTAGTCCTTATTCCTCCTACCCTGGTACCTGCATGTGTCTCAAGCACTACTGGCTTTAAGAAGGGATCCTACTGCCTGGTTCAGAATATATAAATTCATGAACGAGAACACTCATCTGCTTTCCTTATCACAGCAACTAAGTCAGGACAACTTTTGTCATCCTGATACCAAGAATATCTGTAACTACAACTTTTCAAACTCCTGGTTACCAGTCTGCACACACCATTGCTGCACTTTAAACACTGGCTCTCACCTGCACAAGGAACTGCAATTCCACACCACAGGCTTCTCTGGTCTCAGCTTAAGCACTACATGGGAGACTGAGGAGAAACACACTGCCACAAAGATAATTTTTAGAAACTATTGGTGAAAGCCAGAGTCCCTAATGGTAGACTACCTATTCTCCCTTGCTCTAGGAAAGCCAAAACAATCTGGAGACTATCTTGGATGAAAAAGGAACACATTGATAAATTACCCTGAGGTACAAGAAACCAATCCATGCCAACTGAGCATAACAAACAACACATGACAACAGAAAGGAAGTATTCTTCAAAATCACTTCTGGGACTTTCCAGAGTGTATCATTAAATTCAAACACATATTGCCAAAATGTAAAACAGTAATCACAAAAGCAAGCTATTCTTGAGGTTTTGACATTTCTGCTCATCTTAGTTTAATGAATCCTAAGCATGTCATGACATGTTCCTGGGAACGTGACCATGCTACTTTCAAATGCAATTTGGCAAAACCCCAAAGCTAACTCATCTGTTTTTAACTTCATGATTTATCATGTTCACTTTTTTCCCCAATAATTTGTCAGCTTTTACTAACCCACAGAGTCCAGTCCACCCAAATCCCTTCCTAATTCACAAGAACATAACAAATTTTATATTTAAAATGGCATAATACCTAATTTAGAAACGTCACCTCCTTCCTACTCTATGTTTAGGCCATAAATATAAAAACTGGCTATGCTGCATAGCACCACAGTTTGAGACTTGCAATAAAAAACAAAGCCACTGAAATTCTACTTATTGATGTTAAAACAAAAACCAAAACAGTCCTGAAATTGAACCTTTCATCTTCTAAGATGATTTTATTCAATTAAATGCAATGCTATCTCGAAGTATTTCATACTATTATTAACAACATACATTTCTGTAAAAGCAAAACCCAGGGGGTTTTTCACAGATCTTTCTAGTCTTTGCCATTTCAGCTGAAGGAACACTAGGGATTCTAAATAATGTTTATGTGTAAAGCAGACTGTTAATATGAAGGTTTTTTTTTTTTTTTTAAGGGGATAAATAAAACGTGTTTTTTATTCATATTCCAAAATGTAGAACTCAACCACTCACTGTGTGGTAAAGCTGCTGCAAACTTACAATCACAGAACCTTGACTAACTTTTGTTATGATTACAGACTACAGTAAATGATACTGAAGTGTAACAATTATTGCACTATGTTTCAATGCACTGAATGCAGTAACACACCATTCAACAAAAACTAAAGATGCTATTCCACTTTATAAATTAGTAATATTCAAATTTGGGAAGACTGTCACTTTTGGGAACACTGTGTTTACAAATATTAAAGAAAAGTATTTCCAATAATTTTTAAAGTACATGTAGACTTAAAAAAATTTCTCTTGGCCACTCACATGCATATATACACCATTCCATCTCACTTTTTAATAAAAACTCAAAAAGGTAAAGGATCACATTAATATACTTCAAAGCCAGTTCCTTCAACATTGTTGAATCTACTACCAAAATATTTTAAAACCCAAAATCTTGCATTTTGAGAGATAATCCCGTTCCCTTAGAATAAGGTTCTCTTCAAAGAACCTTAAGTACACTGAAAATTGCAACATACCTACACACTGTACTTTTGCCCATTAATTTTTTGTGTCTGCTCAGGTAAGTAAATTTTGACCGATGACTGCTTCCTGTAAATGAAGTAGATAGTAGATTAGTAAAGTATATTGTTATCTTCCAACTTTACAAGTCCTGTTCTTCCATAAACAGGAAAAAATCAATTTGAAAATATTTTATACACTGAAAATAAAATGCAAGTAAACTAAAAAGGTTCTGAATAGTTTTAAAGCAAAATCTAAATGCCATAAAAAACAATAATCACACTCAAAGCAAAGTAGAAGTCATTAACTAGAGGAATTTAATTTTAAAAACAAAATTATTACTCGCTTGAAGATTTAGGAAAAAGATGGCTCAGCAGTAGGTACTGGTGTCTTTTTTTCCCAAAAAAAAAAAAAAAAATAAAGGCTGCAGAGATCTAGATCTATAGTATCTAGAGACCCTTTCTCCAAACACAAAGCCATAGATGCTTTGATCTTGTACAGACAAGTTATTCTAGTAATACAGATTTGCCATGTAAGAAAACCACGTAAGAAATCACAAATGGCCCTGAAGTTATTTTTAACTGTATGTAATTTATCCTCTGCTAACCCGAACAGAACTTAAATACTGACAACTCCTTCTATTATCTACCTTACAGGGAACTTTTCCTCCTTACAAAAATAAATGCTTCCAAACCCAGTGCTTGGGATAGCAAAAGAACAAGTTCAAATTCATGAACCTATAGTTTTCAGAGATGACTGGAAAGACAAAACCAGAAGCTGAAAGTATAGAATCCCTATTTCCAAATCCAAAGGAGAAGAAGGAAAACCAAAACAACCCCCAACAAAAAACTTAGTTTACTGAGAAAATAATGGAAAGAAAAATGAAAAAGAATTAAAAATAAACAAACAAACAGAAAACAAAAGATTACCAAATAGCAATCGGGAAAGCAGATGGTGACCTTTCAGGGTCTAGAGAAGGAACCTGCTGTTGCACACAACCACAAAATTGTAATTTGTTTTTCACCAGAAAGCCAAAGAGCACTGTAAGAGAGATGCCCAGAAGAGGCATAACACAACCAGGTGTGGGTCCTGCAGCTGCATGGTAGAACTCCACCAAGCATTTTGCATCATCCCTTCTCACAATACTTTCGTACAGTTCTTTACCTCAGAGAAGTGGCAACATTTCAAAGTACCTTTGCTATCTAATTTGGACATACTTATTCTGCAAAAATTTTTAAGCCATTCAAACAAAGCACTTCGGTGAAATCACTCCTGAAGCACTGACACTGTAAGGGACCTATTCAAGAAAGCTACCACCAAACACAGCCTAGAAGAAAGCCTGAAAAAAAGCAACCAAGTTGCCCAGGTCCACAGCAGTCAGCCCTGTGGTCCCTGAGCAATTCAAGCACAGCCCCAGGTCCAGTGCACCATGCAACACAACCCAGTTTGGCAACAGTGGGGCAATGGGAGGAAGAAAAGCAGGACAGGCTGTTGTCTCCAATGTTGGCACACCACTGTACAGCAGCACACTCAGCCTCATCACATCCAGCAAAGAAACAGCAGGACAGCAGACAAGTTGCTGTCTTCTTCCTTCCATTTACAAAGGCTGCAAAGTCAACATACACCACCAAAAAGCCAGCAGAAAAGTTTCATATGCCTCTGGTTCTGCAAATGAACCTGGCCTCTCAAGTCATATAACCAGATAACCCAGAGACAGTCTCCCTTCACCAGCACTAGCAAAGAGCAGTACCGCTGCCCAAAGCAAGTAGAACTTGGCACTGCTGGATATAAGGATGTGTCTGACAGCTGGCTCTTCGTCTGACAAAATGGAGGTGGTATCAAATACCATGGAAAACCCATAGGTTTCTTTTTTTTTGGAAGAGATTTCTATAATAACTTCATTGGCTATAAAAAGTACAAATTGTACCACCTATGTCTCACAGGAACAATCCTTCTGCCTGGAAAGGGACTGGATCCTTCAGGAGCTTCAACGTGTAGAACATAAAACTTCACAGCTTCCTCAACTCCCTTCTGGGTAGATTCTACATTCACCTCACACTCCCTAACTGTGTTTTCTTTACTTGCCTTAAAATGCTACGATTTTAATTCTAGCATCCTTACACTTAACAGTATCAAGTATTTCTTCTAACACTGTAATCATTAAGACTACTACATTTACTTATTACATTAAGTTCAGACTTGCTATACATGGAATAGCCTCTGTCAATGAGTCTTATAAACATACTGATGGAAGCATGCACCATAGCTGGCATGTAAATAACAATGAAGTCGTAAGAGAAATTAGAGAGAAAGGGTTACATTCCTTTCCTGATCCGATATGACAAACTTAATCACAGCATAAGCAACTGGTATCAGGGTATAAACCCTAAAGTGTCATTAATTCCAACACAAATCTAGATTGCTCCTTTGCCTTGCAGAAAGGGAAAGGGCTTGGGTTGCAAAGCCTCTCTAGGCAGTGTCACACAGGAAGCTGGGTTTCACTCAGCTCCTCCTTCTCCTCTCTTGACAGCATCAAACAACTACATGAAAGTAGCCTTTTGTTCAGCTCCAAGGAAGAAAGGCATCTCACACCGTTACAATGTGAACTTTACCAACCAATTAAAACAGTATTGCTGAAATTCCACAGCACTCCAGTCTCATCATCCCTAAGACAGGGATTGATAAAGCACGAGTGGGACTCTACTCAAGTACCAAAATAGGTAAGACTTGAGAGCACTATAGCCAAACCAAATTGGAAATCAATACCTTTTCAATGAGAAAATGCCAAACTTGATTATTTGGTTACATATGTAAATAATGTTATATTATATTAAAAAGACAACAAATATTAGTCTATTTCATCTCTACAAACACAAACTATTCCCATCAAAATCACCCTAATTTCACCACATTTTCTGTGTTTTATAGGAAATGAGAATTCTTCAGCCCAAAGGCTGTGCATCAAACTATATTCTTCTCTTCCAAATCAGATGTTAACTTGATTAAAAATTTTGCAGGAAACGTGAGATTCTCCCTAGCAAAGAGATACCTCGCACTCAAGAGGAGTAGTTGCTGCCATATCCTGCATGGTAGCTTCTGGCTCCTGAGCTTTCAGTTCTCCTGAAGGTAGGAACTATATCTACTATCTAACAGTATCATTAAATGGCTCTCAAACCCATGAGAGCCCTTATACCACCTCCCTGAGGAACCTATCCCCAGCATCTGACCAAATACACGCCAGCTTCCTAAAAACCCTTTTATTCAAACCTTTATAAGAATATTGTCAATTCCATTTTCCTCTCACTTTCCTGTTGCACACCTCCAGTTCTTCCTCTCTGCATTTCTGGTCCAAATTGCTAGAACCATTCCTTTTTAGTCCTTGTAGCAGTTAATATACTTCTTTAAGTACAGTGTTCCATGTGAGGTCTTAACATTGTTGAACACAGCCACTGTATTTCACTAGTGTTTGGACAGAGGCACTCCTATGAATATATCCCAGAACAGTGCCAGTTTCTCTCTTTCCCTCAACAACATACTGCAGGTTTGAATGTCCTACTGCTCAGTGCAAGCATTACCTCCTTTCCTGCTAATTGAGCAGTACTCCTCATCATATATTTGTACTGTTTGGCATTTCTGTACTTGCCTTTTTATGCAAAGTGCGTACATTTACTTTCTATTCTATCAGCCAATAATTCAGGAAAAGTATTGTCAAGTACTAGCCTCAATAAAATGCATACAAAACCTGAAATTTCTCTACAATTTCACAGTGAAATATTCATACTACAGTTTTTCAAACAACTTACAGAAGCTTCAGTTTATGACACACCTCCTTAACTAAGTTATGTAGACCACACCAGCGTATGCCAAAAGCTCTTGTCGAAATATACAGGATCTCGTGCTTCTCTACTCAAATATCCTGCTCCACCACTGGAGAACATGGTTGTTTCAGCACAGTTTGGTTCTGTACAAAACCTTTCAAAATAAGCTTCAAGAGTAACGCCCAATCAGACTCCATCTGCAACCTAAGTTTAGGCGTTAGCTTTACCAACTCTTAAGCTACTCACCCTCCATTTTAACAAACCGAGAAAAAACACTGCTAGGTGTTTAAAAATCTTAACAATAACATTAAAAAAAAAAAAAACCAAAGAAAAAAGCAAAAAAAAACAACCCCAAAAAAAGACAACATACACTAAGAACAATCTTATTTTAGAAAAAGTAAGACAGAGTAGAGGTCACAGAAATAAATAAAAATCTATGAAAAAATAAAAAGAAAAAATGGCTATTAATATTAGGTTTGATAGAAAAAAAATTAAAACATTTTCACGAAGAACAGCTTCTCTTCCTCCCACCTCCATTTGATTTTCAGAAAAACTACGCAGTACTCACATTGACAAGTCCCACTTTGAATCTCAGACCATACAGTTTGGACAACTGTCTCAATACAAAGAAATCTCAGTTTAAAAAAAATACCAAAACACAAATGATATGGTCCAGAAAAACTGAAAAGTGTTTCTTCAAGCATTCCAAACTTTAATACAGATTAATGCAAAGCTAAAACAAAGATGCTTCTGACATTAAAAATTTAGGTCACATAGAGCAAAGACAACAGGCAGTATTTCAATACTGGAAAGATTTCATTATTTAATTTTGAAATTAAATTGCTGTCCTCCTGCGTGTACTAATGCATAAATTAAAAAAAAAAAAAAAAAAAAAAAGGAAGAAAAGTTTCTCTAGGTAATAAGGCCCTTTTGTATGCTCCACCAAACCAACCAAATCTTCAGTACACGTTCTTTGTGAGTAACTGAAGAACTCAGAAACAGCTGCATTAAGAATCCTGCTTTCAAAAGCAATACCTAGGTTTGCCTTACCAACAGGCAAGAGAAGTGTCAGGGAAGGAATCGCTCCTGGAGTGATCTCAAGCCTACAAAAGATTTCTGAAGAGGCAGGTGAATGACATTTCAAACTTGTTAGAAGTAGTTAAGCATAAGTGAGGCAGACCTAGTCACTGCATCTACTGGAGCATACTGCACATTTCCTCTGATCTTACTGATTGGAACAAAGCCAATAATGCTAAACTTGTCACACCAGAATTCTAATGGCTCATGCTAAAGAGAATACAATCATTTTATCTGTCACACAGATATGCAACCAGCATCTAAAATGAGTAACTGAACAACCACACACAATAAACTAAAACAAAGTTTACCACTTATTATATTTATCTGCAGCTCATTTACTTATTCTCTCCCATATTCTGTTTCAACTGCATCTTACGCTTGCCTAAGACAGCTCTACATTGACATTAGTATCTCAGGACGCAGCACTTGAAGCCTGAAGTAGAACAGGCATCAATGAACTGCACTTAGGACAATCAAAAATTATTTATAAATTGCTCAAATATGCAGAGCTTTGGCAAGAGCACAAAACAACTACAAAAGACAGTTAACAGAAGACAAACATTAAGCATAAAGGATTAGTAATCCTGAATGATCTTTTGCTACAGATACTACCACTATTAACTTGAGTGGGAGACAGCTCTCAAAGCAGAACCACCATGACTTTGCAGACAAGTTCACCTCCACGACGCGAGGGTCACACTTAGAAATCAGAGATGCACAGAAATATCCAAGTTAATCTTCTAACTATCCAAGTAAAATAAAGTAGGGAGAAAGAACTTGCAGTTTGTTCTAGCACCAGTTTCCCCTTTAACCACTTCATGAAATAAAATCACTAGTCTTTCTTTGCATACATTAAGTCCAAATTACAACAATGGTTTCCATTCAGAAAGAGTCATCAGCTGATAATTATGAAGAAAAATAATGCAGGATTATGAATTACTAGCTTTGACATATTAATGGAGAGATAATCCTAAAACATGCACATGTCTGTATACTTTTCTGTCAAGTATCCTTGTAAACAAAAATGAACCTCTCTACTTGGTACCTTACAAACACATTCTTGTTCACTTGGATCACGCAGACAACCTAACAATCCCAGCAGAACATTCCCATTTCACCAAACTTAGGGGACGGGTATAACAATCCACAGATCAAGATATAAAGGTATAAACAATACACACACGTGTGTGTACATGCAGATCTCCCAACCAACTACAGATGACAAAAGCTTTGCCAACTGGCAGGATTTAAAAAAAAAATTAAATATAAAACTCCTATAATGTAAGCTTTCTTTAATCCCTCCTGTCCTGAAAAGATCACAACGAGCAATGGAAGAGTATTCAAATTCATAAAACCTAAGACAATATTCAGTTTCTGGCTAACTATATTCACATTCAATTGTATTTCTCAACTGCTTCATTCAAAATTCTTCATTAGCCTGTATGACTTGACAACTCCTTTTCATCTTTCACTTTTAATTCCTCCACATATTGGACCTCTGACAAGATTACTAAAATCAACATCTCTTATCTGTGCACAAATTCATGTCTTTCTCCGTATTTGGGAAAGCATATACACTTAAGATTTCATCTGGGGAGTGAACTCCCAATGGAAAAACTACTTATTTTTAATAAAGATCACTAAAAAATACAAAACATTTATTTAATTAGATTTCAGATTGTTAAATGGATAAAAAGGGACAAGTAAATGTCACCACAAAAACGCATAAAAATAGAGCATTGCAAAGACACTGACTTGGTCCACATTGCACAGATGTAACAGAGGTTCCTTACAAGGAGGAGTGGTAAAAATGAACACCAGTAGTCTTCTTACACAATACATTAGGAAGAAAATCTTAATGTGCTGTACAGGGAAAAGTATGAAAAGTAGCTAATTGACATCACTGAAATATTGAGCCATTTCCAGTGCTGAAATAACCCAAAATGAGAATAAACATGCAGATGAAAGCAACTTCACATGGGTATATGATCAAAAAAAAAAAAAAGTAGTAACTCTGGTTTGGGCCAGCATAAGTAAGTGCTTACAATGTCAGTGAAACGACAATTTTCTGTTGATACTACCTGCTTTTATGGTCTAATCTCTCTTCTGTTACTTGGAAATTACAGCTACCCAAGCCATTATGGTCTTTTATAGTGTTTTTCTTCTCAATAAGGATATTTCAAAATATCCATTGTACGTGATCACTATTTTAATCCCAGATTTTAATTCAAGAAATATTAGACCAATATTATCCTAAAATCCAGAAGACATTACTGCTGGAAAAAGGAAAATGAAAAAAATATCTTCATGCTTCCAACAATAGGCAGAAGCAAGTCCAAACAGGAGCATGGATATTATTTAAAGGAGGAACAAACTTTCTCACTGGTCTAAGGCAAACTTTGACTCTGCTGTGCTAAGGTATTCAAATCACAACACACACCATTTCAGCATCATCATAAACTGAATTGATATTTCAAAAATTATTCTCTGAATGCATAATAGAGATGATGGATCTATCTGTAAATATCTACTTCACAGGTCCAAACCTGCCACTCAGGATCCAAGTCATGAAGTGACTGAGGCTTTTGCTAAGGTCCTCACAACATCCAGAGTAGCAAATTCAATCCCTGACATGTTAAATTATTTTGTCTTGATGAATATCGTGTGACTTTACAGCATTTTCTTCAATACTGCTATACTGTAGTGATATATACCATCCCTGTCACCCAAAGACAGCAACCTCTCAGTCCTTCCACTTCACTTACGAGCTACAGAGAAATGATGTAACATTTCTGTTTCTCTGGAATGGACAACTCTAAAGTGCAAGACCAGTGCATCCCATCATAGATTCAGTAAAACTAACCCTAATCAAACTTTATATTGGAAGGAGAAAGCTGTTTTGAAAATAACCCTAAGGACCTTACTCCAGGTAAGAGGACAAATTACCCCAGTCAGCTGTATCCAACTTAATAGGACATAGGCAAAATTTCTGGGCACTGGGCCTGAAGTTTAGTCTTCCATTGAGAAGAAAAGGGAAAAAAAAAATGATGTTTCAAATAAACTATACAGTTTCTTGAATCTCAGTTAAGAGAACTCTATTTTATTCCCACAGAAGGAGATATCATCACCATACCTTAGTGCTGTAAAGAAGCCAATCAATCAGGTATTTTACTGTTAGCAGATCTGCATCACTAAAAAAACACAGATACTTCCTCTGTGACACTCGCTTCCATATTTCCATTGCATTGTCTTGAAATTAAGGGAGACACCAATTAATTTCCCAAATGGCCAAGAGAATGGCCAGTCACAAAGCCTGAAGGAAAAGGGAGAGGAGAAGATGAATGCTTCAGAATAAAATTATTTCACCTTTCTCTTCCTTTCTGATAGTAGAAAAACAGGCAATAAAAAATCCTTTCACTCTGCAGTGCAATGAAATTTTATACAACAAAATTCCACGGTGACTGCAGAAAGATAAAGGTAGTGACAAACTGTAGGACATGTACGAATGGTAGGACTTGTGGCTAAGCGCATCAAAAACAGGAGAGAGTGAGTTTGTTGTGGGTTTGGGTTAGTTGTCTCGGGTTGGTTTTCTGGGGTTTTTTTCACTTCAGCAAAAGGAAACTGCAGGCAGGGTGGACAAAACGGGCAATAGGAACCTGCTGGGACACCTACAGTGACAGCAACAGAGTGAATACAAATGGGTCATTAGAGCTAGAGGTGAAGCTTATAAAGCCTTCAACTGTGACTATTTTTCTTCATGTCTGAAAAGAGAGTAAGGAAAAGCTGAAGCCAAGGTCTCCAAGCAGTGTAAAAGCCACCTAATTTGGGAAAAAAAAAACCTAAAAAATAAGAGGCAAAAGAAAGGATGCTGTCAGCTAGAAAACCTGTCAACATGAGACCATCTGTTTTCAGGTCAAACAACACAGGCAGATCCTCTACAACAAATACAAGTGCATTGGCAAAACATATTCCTGCCTATCCCTAAACTCTATTAAAATTTCTCTGTGTCAGGACAGCCAGACATGAAGACAACGCCAAGAGTATCCGCCTAGAAGGGTAGAACTCTTGACCTTTCTTTCCTACAGCCAAGAAAACAGAAATCAGCAATGAAGCAGAGTTGTGCTTCAGCCATACCTGCAGGTAAGAACAATCTAGCTACCACACAACATCTGTGAAGTCGCAGGATGCTTCCCTTCCCTCTTCTGTTTCTAATACACAGGGCAGTGCCATGCCTTCAGCTAAATCCTGGAACAAAGCCATTATCCTACTAACACCTGGGGATTGTGCTCTCTCTGATAGACAAAGATGACTGCAGACCTGTATTGTATTATGAAGTTACTTCATTCCCAGATGATGTGGGAAAGACAGATCCACTACTGTGCCCCATAAATCCACAGCCTGGAGCACATGCCCAGACAGGTTAAATAAGCAAACATCCATCTCATCTGCTATTGAGAAGCTTTTTCACCTTCCCACCATCTTTTGGCCCTGTCCTACAATACACAGAGCTTGAAGAGACCATAAAGCCACTACCACAATGGCCAATGGCAAGTAGATTTAAAGGCCAGAAACCCCAAGTGAAAAACTGCACAGCTCAGGGAAAAACAAAAATAGCCAAGTGCTGTTAGTAAACAGGGGAGGGCACCAAGAATACTCCAGCTAAATACCACTTACAAATAGAAGAAGTCTCTAATTCAAATAGCTTTGAGCATACAAGGATCTCTGTGTGAACACCTATGTGACTCATGCCTCAAAGGTAAAGCCATCTTCACATCTGTTAAAAATCTGCAAAAATAATTTTTTGTTTGTTTAGTATAGTTAAAGGAGTACTACATTCAATTAGATGTTTGGCAAATAAGTTAACAGGTCAACTAAGTATTTGTCCAATTGTTTTATGCAGGATCTAAGCTCCACCTTTAGAGCACATGCAGCCTTTGGCACAGTGTGTGCAAAAATAGAGCCAAGACAGTCCCAACAGCAACAACCCAGCCCCTGGACACTGGGAGTTCATCACACATCAACAGCACTCATCTAAGCACATCTGCAATGTTAATGCTTTTTTGTTTGAAGTTGGTCAGTACACAACATCACAGCTAAACCAATTCATACACTGAAACTGAATTTCATTCTATTTCATCTAATAGATTCTGACTTCTCCAAGTTTTTCCCCATTTAATTCCTCAAGCATCATATATTTATGTGGAGCTATAAGCATCCGCTTGGGCTAGTCTAGCCCAGTCAGGTACTGATGCAGATCCATTCCATTGTGCTTAATTTATTCAAACAACACAGCCCAGACATGGGTGTATCTTTTTTTTCTCCAGTTGCTCCATTTAACTCAACACCACAGTACGCTACCCCATGCATGTTTTCAAGAATTTCATCCACTGACGGTTAAGTGGGTATTAAGAAAACTCCAAATGCCCTTATTTTTAGACTGTCAGTAGAGCAACTTTACAGTAATGCAGCAACAATATCAGAGCAAAGTAAAATTGCAATTCATGATAAACAGCTACATATCTTCAAAGTAGGACTCAGGAATACAAAGGTAAGGAGATATGCCTTCACCCTTAATATACACATACTCTGTAGAGAATCAGGAGCACTAAATAACCCTCGTGGACTTTATTAAACCATGAACAGTGGTTTATGCTCTTGCCAGCCCTGCTAGCAAACAAATGCCAAATCACTGAGGAAAGTTAGTTCAAAATATCATTAGCCTTTTTGCTTGTTTGGCTTGAGAGCACTTTGCAGATCATGGGTTTCATTCTTACAGGCCCTTTGCGGTTCATCCGTAGACGCTGTGCTCTCTGCTCATGCACTCCCACCTGCCCAGACCAACCAGTGTACAAGAGCAACAAACAAGGGCAACAGCCCTGCCCCTGAAGAGACAGAAGACAGCACAAGGTCCTCCAGGAGAACAGAGTAGCAAGACACCTTTGCTGACTAGCAAAGGTTGCTGCAGCAAATTGTAAATCAGCAAGTGATATGCAGGGGGGAAAAAAGTGTAATTGAATAAATAAAAAGGCCTCATGGTAAAGTATTTAAAATGCGTTACTGGAAAATATAAACTTAAAACAAATTAGCAGTGCCCTTTAAATCACTCTTCTACTTTATTTTTACACAACATACTCTTAAGTGGAAATGTCATATACTCAACGAGCCTCACTGAAGTCAAATCAGAAACTCATGACTTAAGTTATGTTTAGTTAGGGATTGAAGTCAATCCCTTCCCCACAGCAAGTGCTTTTACACACAGGGAATTTTACTGATACCACCAGGGTGCAGACCATTTTAAATTAGGGTCTGAAAATAAAGTTGTATCCATACCCCTTTTTGTAAGGAGGAAAAAAGGGTTGTAGAAGAGACTTTCACCTTTCCCTTTGTTTTTCCCTCCTCTTGTTTTAAACAGACAGCAAGGGAGAAAAATTCAAGGAGAAAAATACAAAAAAAGCACACCGTGATATATAATTGCCCCATAATAACATATCCTTAATATGGGAATTTCAAAAAAAGTTGGGTTTCACATTAAATATCACAGCACAGTCTCTTATAATTGAATATTTAACTGAAAACTGTCTCTGGCTAACAATTTAGACTTTACTGCTTATATTTAGACATTGGTTAACAGATAAAACAATTTAGTCTTTGCACAACACTTGTCCTTCTCTAACTGCAAAAATCTAACTGCATTTAACATGAAAAATAAGCCTATAGCTACTCCTTCCAGGGCCCATCCATATTTTACACTCATTTAATAAGATGGAGCAAGGTAGTACTGACAATTAAGTAAACTGCACATCTCTTCCAGCTGATTAGTGTCCAGGTTATTTTGCTTTTGATTAGAAAAAACACCTTTCTATTCCTGATTAGTAAATCCAAAGTACCTAGAAAAAACATGAAGTTTATTCATTTCATCTCTCATAAACCTGCTCAGTTCTCAAGTCAATGAATGATTCAGCCTTTTGCTCTTTAAATTGGAATAGCAAAATGGCAAACTTTTCTTTTGATGTATTGCAGGTGATCATGCAAGAACTCTTTGGGTCTAACTATTGCTTCAGTATTGCCTATGCTACCCCACTCTCAATTTCTTGATGGACCAAAACAGTAATTGTTCATAAGGCACTAGAAACATTCAGAAGGCAGCTAAAGAATAAAAAAAACTTTTTAATGTAAGCACAGATACATCTGAAAGCACAATGACCTTCTAATTAAAATTGTGTCATTACACAGGCACTCATAAATGGAGCTACACTGAGCACTCCTTTATTTCACAATATATTAAGAACCATTCTTTTAAGGTAAGATACATTAGAACATTTAAGACTAAGTCAAATTTCATTATTACAAACTTTACTATGTATGCTAAATCCTTCTCCTGCAGTATTAAGCATCTAGAAATGAACATCCAGAGATTATCTTGACTATATGTAATTAAGATTAAAAGATATGTATCGTCCAAAGGCATCCAAAAAATGCTCCAAAGTCAAGGCTAGAGGTCATGATATTTACACAGATTTAAATATAAAAATATATAGTATTTTTAGGAAGTTTTTCCAGTAGTTTCATCCTCAGCTACATTCCAGTACTTCTTGCTACCTTTTGTCCCTTAAAAATATCTGCTGTAACAATACAATAACAAAACAAGTATTCAAAACCCTTCCATAGCAAATCTATTAAGAAATAATGCTGGTATAATCTCTGTTCTTATACATATCTGGAGTTTGAGTATGTTTTAAGTTACAATATCAACATGCAAAACATTTTTCAAAGTTCAACACACTCTTCAAACAAAAAAGCATAACAAATTGAAAGATTTGAAAAAAGCATAACGTTAACAGTTCATGATTGATTAAAAGTATGATAAAATAATAGGTCTCTTTTTGAGTTTGCTTTTAGTTAAGTTGAACATGTCTATATTCATTTTTGCTCACTTTAACAAGAGCATAAAGAGAAACTGAGACCAGGGGAAAAACTCCAAAGGTCACAGATAGTACTGTTTAAACACTGAGAGCAACAGATTGGTAATACTGTAATCTCCATTGTCCCTAAGACTGGCAATGGGAATTAACATGATAGGAGCTAATTCTTCTTCCTTTGCATATTATCAAAGAGTCTCTAAAGCTAAAATTCTGCATTGAATTTGTTTTAGTACTGGACAGATCTTAACCAGCTGAGTGTAGTAGCACAAACAAAAGTTACAGGGAATTGTTAGCATATTTTGCAACTATGCAGAAGAGCAAATCCCAGGTTTACTCTTTACTGAAAAGCACAAGTTCCCTCCTTCATTCCCTCACTATGGATAGAATTCTAAGAATGCAGCTTCTGTCTCTATTTAAAGTTTGAGAAGTTAGACAAACAGAACTTACTATAAAAACTGCTATTCTTAGCAAAATAAATTCTCTTAGTCTATTATAATGGATACTCAACCTATAGCAGCCAAGAGCTCGACTTAGGACTTGCTGCTACAGAAGTCTGGCTCCTGGAAACAGACACACTTGAAGACAAAAAGTAATTTGATTGTTAGGAAAGTATCAGAAAATCACCTTTGGATAAGACAGGCATACAGATAAAATCTGAACAAAACCAACCAACAAAAAAACAAAAAAACAAAAAAAAAAAAAAAAAAAAAAAAAACAAAACCCAAAAAAAAACCAAGAGGCATGTAAAATGGCAGATTTGAAGACTTTCCTCCACAAAGCTTAATTTTCCCGTAACTCATTTTGCAAATCCATCCCTATTGAACTGTTCTATTTTGGGTTAGTAGCTTACTAAGTTATATTTGTAAAAAGCTGAAGTTATTCTGAAAATGGTATGCAAAAGAAGTATACTTGCTACAAACAGTTGTACAGAAAAAGGGCATCCTATATAGAAAGAATCTGAGACTTCACTTCAACTTGGCCAATTTCCAGTGGATACTCAGTGAAATATCACATTAGTCACACCATGAGCAGACCAAAAACATCTTAGTTCAACGACATGTCTAAATTAAATGCCAAGCCAAGATCTTGCTCCATCTATGAAATACTCCTGTCTGTGACCTCCAAAACTTCATTCTGTGGGAACTCCCAAGAACAGTAATAGCTTCCTCGATCATGCTTAAGCTGGAGAAGAACACAGCAAGCTATCTGAAATATCTCTTTAGAAACTTGTTCCTCTTCTCCTGATGTAGCAGCTCTAACTCAGCTGCCTTGCTGGAAATCAGAGATAATTGTTAGAGCCTAAGGCAGTGCTTGCAAGCCTGTCTAGCAAGGAACAGTTTAAAAATCACTTTCCTCATTTATCAGAGCAGGCTCTGCCAACCAACTTCTCCATTGGTTCTTACAGCAACTTCCTAGCCAATTTACTGACTGGCCAGATCTCTTGGGTTTATTCAGTTGCTTACTTCCCTGTCATACAGGTACCTGTGCTGGCAGGCCATTGTTTGCCAGGAAGCATTTATGAACGCAGAGAAAAAAGGAAGCACAAAGCTTTTTGTGCTGGTAATGATCATAAATAGCTTGCTCAGACATGGCTGTATCAAAGCCATTGTTGTGCAGCTGATATTTCACTCGGAAGGCTGACACCACATAATATGTTTATATTGTTCTTCCTTGATCTCTGTCTAGGGGAAAGCAGCATCTTGTATGAACGGTTTCTGCATCTTGCTTCCTAAAGAGAAAATGTGACACTGTTTTGAACAGTCCACATTATCCAAAAACTTAATTTCCACAATTTTTCTAAAATCTCTCCATCTAATGCTTTTTGATTCTGTAATGGGTTGACCTTGGCTGGATACCAGGTGCCCACCAAGCTGCTCTATCGTTCTCCCTTCCCACATGCACAGGGGAGAGAAAGTAAAAGAGAAAACAACTCTAGAGTTAAGTCCGTTTACTAAACCCAAACCAGAAGTTTGCACGTGCAGAAGTAAAGAGGGAAAAAAAAGGTTAATTCTCCACTTCCCATCAGCAAACCACTTTCCAGGAAGAAGGGCTTCAGCACCTGTAGCAACTGCTGCAGAAGGCAAACTTTGTAAAATAACAAATACCATCCCCCCACCTCCTCTTTGTCTTAGCTTTTACATCAGAGCTGACTTCATATGGTATGGAACATCCTTTGGTTATTTTGGGTCAGCTGGCCTAGTTGTATCCCCTCCCAGGATTTTGCCCACCCCCAGCCTACTGATGTGGGGGAAGTGTTGGGAGATACAGCTCTGATGCTGTGCCAGAGCTGCTCAGCTGTAGCCAAAACAGTGGTGTGTTATCAACCCCTTTCTAGCCACTGATGCAAAGCACAGCACTGTGAGGACTGCTGTGGGAGAATGAATTCATCTCAGCCAAACCCACTACAACTGCCTGTAGAAAACACCTTTTGCAGGCTATCAATGGTTACCACCAGCATTCTCAGGAAATGACAGATAAGTAAAAATAATTCTAAGAAACACAGCTTATTCCTCTCTGCCCTTGGAATGGTGAGCTGCAAGACCAGCTGTAAGGAATCAGAGAAAGCACATAAATGAAGAACAGCTTAACCATAATAACAACTTCTACTTTATAAACCGTTAAACAGCTTTCAAGGGACACCCTCCTTACAGTCCTTAATGGTATCTCTTTATCAACTACTAGTACCTTCCAGGACACTGAAAGCCAAACAGGAGATTCCAAATCTGTTCTCCTGCTCCTAATGTGGCTGCAACAGTGGAATCCCAGGATCTGGTTATTTCCTTTTCACAACAACCCTATGGCAAGTTCCTTGGAGTTAACTGAGGAAAGCTAGACTTAATGCCTAAGTAATGTCTCTGTTAACCCTTTAACAGAGACCTTATTTACTTAATGGGTTAACAGAGACATTAGAGACAAGACCTTATTTAAAACGCCCATCAGGTTGTTTTAAGCATCCCAAGAATCCGAAGTATTCACTTAACAAAGGTGTACTTTGAAACAAATAGAAGACAGTACTCTCTGTCTCCTATCTGGACACAAGCTGAAGATATTTTTACATGGATATCATGCTTTTAATTTGGTGTATTTCCCATAAGAAAGTTCTATACGGATGACACTCATTTGAGAATTGCTTACTTAATTCTGCAAAAAAGAAAAATATACCATATCCACAATCTCAGGTTATATTATCCCTCAAAACAAATCTATACGTAAAAAAGCCCAACTGTCCCATTTTGGAATATATACCTGATGGCACATCAGTTTGGAGTTTTTAACTCATGTTTGCAAATTAAGAGTATTCATACACTCTTCACGAAAGAATTGGCAAAAATAGGAAAAAAAATTCAGAAATCTCAAGACTTCTCTGTAACAGGATGAAGACACATATACACATACACAAAAGGAATCTTCACAACTAGATTTATTAACTACAATATTGAGAAACTATTGGTTTTAATACTGAAATTAAGTAACACAACAGAAAATTTACCTTTTAAAAGAATTGACCCTTCAAGAATTTTCAAAACCACATAAAACAAAAGTTTTAAATAAAGTATGAAAGAGTGTCATGATCTTTTCTATTTGGTTTACTTAGGTAAAAACCCATATGAAAGAAATTGTGTCAGTAGTTTACTCTTTTGAAGCACACCATGTGTCAGTTATGTGATGTACATGGGAGTAATGTATGTCTGCAGCCCCAATGGATGCTCCCTTAACCATTTACGCATCTTTCTCTTTCCAGAATTTTTTTTTCCATTACAGTTCTTAATTATCCAGAACCCTTTTTAAAAAAAAAATCAAGTAACTGTTTATAAGCAAGTCCACCAGTTTATGTAAGCCCATCAGTATCAAATGTATTTTTACAGTTAGAAGGCCTAATAGACATTTTAAAGAACAAAAACATCAGAAAGATAAATTAACACTGATAAAACTCAGTGATTCTTGAGTACATTACATACTTGAAAAAAAAAACACAATAAAAAAGCATTGAAAAAGCTGGTGAAATATGTACCCTGATTTTGAACTTTGTTAGGACAAACTGGTGGCAAGTACTATAGCTCACATTTTAAGGAGGTTTTTACAAGCGAAGTCTGTACCTTGGGTTAACTTCATACTGTCAGCATGGTGGCCCAGTAGGGACCTTTTCACAATAGAGCTCAAGAGAAGTGCACAATTGGAGAGGACACTGAGTCATTGAGCAAAAATTACATATTGCAGATTTTTTATTCTGAATGTTCTACTCCTAATACAATTTATACTGATCTGATTCATTAAAAAGAAAAAAAAAACACAAGATACTGTAACTTAAACACATTTTTTAGTCAGAACTGGTAGTCATTTATATATGCATCTGAAAGGAGAAGCACACACTGAGACTGCAAAAGCAACACTGCACATCCTTATAAAATAATACATTAAAAAATTAACACATCTCTCAACCAAAAGAATCTAAATAAATTTTCTGAAGTACAAACTCTGCCTTTGTCAGACAAAGAAGCTTGAAGAGGAATGATTCCAGAGGTGCTGTGCCTAAAAAGCAGGCAGTAAGCAGTCCGTGAAGAGCCAGTAAACAAACCATAATTCAACACAGGCCCTTCACCAAGAAGGACAAGCACTACAACACAGGGAGGATAGAGTGGCAGAAAAGAAAATATGAGTCCAGAACTGCTCCCTAACAGGAAAATATGCTAACCATACTCCTATTTGCGAGCTCAATAATCGCTACTCACACAGGCACATAGAGGCAGTCTTCAAAAATGCATAATCTCATAGGGATCCTACTGATTATACACTGTTGCACAGGGTTTGGTTTTGGGTTTTTGTGGGATTTTTTTAAGATTATTCAAAGGTTTCTCAATCATTATTATACTGTATTTGCTACAGTGATACCAGAGTTCTTATGCTTTAGCACTGGTCTAGCAGCTCTCCTGCCTGTTTACATGGGAAGATTTTTACCAAAACCTTGGGTTACACACAGAAAACAAGACCTGCATAAAAAGAAAAAAATATCCCTGTCTGGAAATTGAAGCATAAAAAGAGGAAGTTTTAGTTCAGCAACTCACAATGTCAGCAACTCACACATTTAAGTCCATCCTAGTGAAAATCCTTGACTATTATCTGCAGGACATCTGCACAACATAAAGCTGGGCTGTAAGTGTATTGCCACAAGCACAGTCTGAAAAGGAGGACATGGGTACAGCAACATTTACGACGTCCCTGTGACCTGTTACACACACTGCCCTAACACATGTACTCTTTCAGTTACACATATTCATTCACAGAGCAAAGGCTCATTCTGCTGTATGCATGCACTTTCAAGGATACTCAAGCTCTTGTACTTCTTTACGTGGACTTGCAGAGGCCTACAAGCCTATGTATTAGCCAGATGAAATCAAAAGACTCAACAGCAACTAAGTGGAGAAAGATATGTGGGATAAATCTGGATCTTACAGCTGACACCCCAAGACTTACAGCTGAGTCTGGGTATTAAGTATCACTTGTAAAACATAAAGTGGAGAAAATATATTCCTAAAATAAACATATTCACTATTTTCACAATAGGTTTCATGCAGGCGAACACACCAAAGAAAACTAAAACCTTCACCTCATCTGAGAACATTCACTGCTCTTGTAACAGTTTCACTTTTAATTGCTTCACTCTACTTCTCATGACATAATCCTCCTATACCCTTATATAAAAAGTATCTTCATTTACAACACAGTGGTAGTCATTCCTTAACCATGAAGTAAGTTACAGCTAACTGCTTTCCAATCAATTTCTAAGAATATCAATAATCTTCCCATAGACACAATTTAGCTCCTAAAGTGACACATTCTTTCAGAAAAGAAAATAAAAATCAACAGCACAAAAATACTTTTTCTAAGCATTTAACTCCCAAGCCATTTTCAAAAGAAATCTTGGGCAGATAGCCCCCTTTGAAAACTCTCTATTTTCAAGTTAGGATTTCTGAACAAAATCCTGTAATTTGAAGTTTAAGACAACATTTCTAAACTAAGGATTTTCAAGGAATTTTCTACAGCTCTTCTTATGCTTCATGTTCAGAACTGCACAGTAAATTGCATGCACACGAAACGCACTTTAATCTGGGCCTTGTTTAAAATTGCCTTCAAATGCCCTACTTCGGAAGAAGAAAAAGCTATGAAAACTTACCAATTCAGTCTTACTAAATTAAGACCATCTTAAATTGTTACAGAAAGCACAGGCAGTAATATTGTATTGTGTAATAGTAGTCATTAAGACCCCATATTCATTCACTTGGCCAAATCACAGAATGCATAAGCCTTTTAGGACTAAACACAACCTTTAACCATCTTTTGGGCAATACTGATCAAATTTATTCTTTTTTAGAGCAGCTAATATAGTTCAATGTTTTCCAACAGAAAAATAGCCCCCTCCAGCTGAAAACATTTTAAAAATCTAGTATGTTGGGATGCTCTAGTACTTGAATGCTGTGCAACAGTGACAAGTTCAGTATGTTTTTGTCTTAGGAAACCACTGTGTACCACCACAATGAAGACCTGCTCAAATCTGTTTCAGCTGCAAGGCTCTGCATCACCGTGCTCACATGCTACACTGAGATTGTGCAGGCTCTCGGCTGATCTACAACATATTTCCTCTTCTTGCACAGGGCTGCTGTGCGATGGTGTGGATGTAAGCTCAGCCATGATAGCTAAGGACCTGTCATCCTAGGACTGAGAAATGCTTGTCATTGCCTTAAATACCAGTTGGGTGCTATCAGGAGAATAGCTAGAACACAGGGGAGGAGGAAACCAGAAGAGGAATTGGAGTTCAGAATAGGAACAGAAAAAGAAATTGCAGAAAGAAAAAGACAGATGTGTAAGGTGCTGATGGGTAGGCAGAGAGCCCCAAAGACCCAGACACTACAGCATGCAGAGCCTCAGATCCTGGACCCACCCCTTCCAGATTTTCCCATTATTTTGTTCAATGAAACAGGGACTACTGTCAAGATCTACCTCTGTCCTCTTCTAATTAATGGCACAGAAACTATATAGAGAAAAAATGTCTAGCTAAGATGTTTAAATGCCACATATGTAAACCAATTTTATGTCTGTCCATTAAGGTTTGTATTTTCATTTTTTTAAATAATGCTGAGGGAGCTACACACAGATTTTTACAAGTGCCTCCTGCTTGAAATATTTCATGAGTCTATGGAGAAGTATTAATTATTCCCAGCTGCAAATTAAATGAAGGTATTTATGTTATGAAATACTAAACCAGTGTCTCAGTTTCCCTATTTGTAATGCATGGCTGTCACTTCAGTGCGGCAATATAAAAATATAACTTTTCAAAAACATATTATAAAGCACTTCCATGAAACTGTAATGGAGAAATTGGAGAGAAAACATTAATCCTGTATTTGCCTATAATTTTGGATAGCATGATCTGAACAACGGGATTAAAAAAGAAAAACCTCAGTGTGAGAACACCATGAAACCTCTCTAACCAATGAGACCAGAGTGCTCTGGGGAAAACACTATTTGATCAAAAAAACTGTGTAACGGTGACATGCAGATGGAACCTGAGTTAAGATGGGATAGAAAGCCTTCATTCCAGCATTCCTTGAATTCAGACTCCCCTAAGTTTGCAACTTCAATGGCCACTGAAGCAGGGTTTTATATACTGAGGGGGGGGTTTGTTTGCAAAAAAGCTTCAAACACTCATTTAAACAGTGACCTATATCCCTCTCAGTTTATGAACTGAAAATGAGACAAGTCTGACATCGCAAGACAAAAATCTAAGCATCAGGAAGAACAATGAGGTGATCCAAAACTTCACTTTTCAATCTTAAATTGTGGGAGAAGAAATGAAACTCAGTGAAAAGAAGTAATGAAAGAGTAAGAAAAGCACAAAAAAACTCCAAACAAAAACAAACCAAAAAACCATAAGCATATCTAAGGCAAAAAAAAGAGAGGCATTCTGGGAGTACAGGAGATAAAAAAAGGCTACCTGGAGTGTCTTGCACTTACCTAAACCCCTGTCTTCAGACAAAACTTTAGTTCTCAGCATAATGTGCCTATATTAACACTGGAAAGCCTTCATGACTTGATGGAACAGAGCTGCTCCTCTCCAGGTTTATGTACTAACCCAACTCAAAGCTTCTCACACTAAGTGAAAAAAACTTTAAACTTCTAATTGCTAAGATTTTAAAGCATATTTGATATTAAAGAACCAATACGTGAAGAATATGACCATGTCAGCAGTGTTGCATAGATTTCTATCACTTCAAACCTCAAATTTAGATTAGATTCTCATAACAGATGTGTAATTACAAGGTATCACTAGGAGTCCCATTCTTACTCCAGGGACATATTTTCATTAGTAATCTTGCCATTTATAATTCTGACTTCTTGCCCATTTTACTCTGCCAGTTTGGCAGTTTCCACAGAAGTCAGACTGCTGTCAGGAGCAGGACCTGGCAACGTTTCCTGGGAATGACAAGGCCTTGCTGTGGAACCCATTCTATTAGCAGCTGTCTATCTTGTTTTAAGATAGCACCCTTACCAAGACTGGAGTCTCACCTCTGAGAGAAAAATAGAGAGGAGAGAGAAAAAAAAAAAAAAAAAAAGAAAGAATTATACTGTGGGCAGAACCATGGCAGTTGCATTCATACAGAAGAAACACACCACGAAAAGGAACTTTGTTTTGCAAACCAAGGCAAAATTTGGTACGTCTTCTGGGTTTGACACTACAAAGCATGAGGGCAACGGATTAAGCAAGACCATTTTCACTTTTTTTTCTGTTTCAGTATTAGTTTAACACTGACAACTGAATTATTTTGAATGGTATTCATGCATAACAATTTCAGAAGCTTACCTTCTAAGCAAAATCTGTCATTCTCTGTGGTCTTACGCACTTTTTGCTTTTCCAGTAAAAACAGTAACAGATATTTTAGAGTGTCACTACAATTATTAGTGAATAAAAGTTTTCACACAAAACATGTTCACTGCCAAAATACTCGTATCTCAGAAGGATCAAAACATACCCACACGATTTTATAGCATGCCATGGCAAAGGCAACATTAGAGGGAAATGAGCTCATTCTGACCCTGTATTAATCAATAAAATACACTATCCATTCATTCTATAAGCTGCAAGTCAAAAAGGTAGATATTGAATAAACTTTACATAAAACTTCAAAGTTTTGCTTAATTAGACAGGAAAGGGAGGTTATGCCATCTTCCACAAAAACTCTGAAGCTTTTACTAAATAGCAAGTTATATGATGAGTGAGGGATAAACACACTAATTTAACAAAGATAAATTATATTAACAGGACAACTAAGTATTTAAAGTAAAAAGTGTGTGCTGATTCTCCACATCAAAATAAATGGCACATTCTTTTCATTAAACTCCTCTCACTTAACAATCCCCTATGAACCTGGTGACACCAACATTTTCCTGACATAGCCCTACTCAAACCAGGCCAAGAAGGCTCAGTGCAGGACCTACTTCACGTTAGCTGTCTTCTCTTACCAGTCAGCAAACAGATAACAGACAGCTGTGGTGAGCAAACTCTGGGATACACTCTTAAAAAAAAAAAGGACTGGGTGCAAAAACGCTGAAATACACAACCAATACATTATTCTTGCATTTGGCTCCCTGGGTACTTACTGAAAAGAAAGAGGAAATAATACCAGACAGAACAGAAGAACGTATTTGCTATAACAATATGTTCTTTATATAATGCTTTCTTCTCTACAAGCACAGTTTTAAGTGACCAGCTAGGTCTGGGCTGACAGACCAGGATCAGAACAACATGGCATGGTCTGCACACCAGAGGCTCTTTCTCTCTGCGACACTTCCCTCCCTTGTCCACCTTCTCCTTGCCTATCAGCGGTGCATGCCTGCTCCACCAGAGCCCAGGCACAGTCTCAGCCTTTCTATACAAAGAACAAAACCTACACACATAGATATGGCACATATCTAATTACCTGAATATGTGTACGTGCTGTTTGGCCTGAGGAGGACAAAGGTAACCCATACTTTGCCAAGGATAACCCTAAAACTGAAGCTTGGGCGTCTGGTGTCATAAATACCAAGCTTTACATTTTCAGTCTTTCCAGATTACCTCCATAGTTGACAAAAGAAAGTCTGAGGCTGACAGTGCTTCCCCTGCCCCAAAGTTATGGATACCTGGCCTAGATATTCCTAGAAAATCGAGTAATTTGAATTGTTCCAATAAAACAATCATTAAAAGCATCTACAAACATCTCATTTATTGTTAAAGATGCAACCTAATCAAGAGATTACCTGTTTGTTTAGTTTTACAAGTATCTATTTCTTCAGATCCCTTTAAATTCATTCTTCACTGAAGTACCAGATCTCTCAGGGAAAGAGGAGGACTTTGTAAAGTGAAGCATGTGGGGTGTCAGTAAACAGCATTATAGAAAATTAACTTTTAGAGGGACACTAATAGAATAAAGAATGATTGTCTCTGTTTTGTCCTCAGACTTTGAGATGAACTTTCAATCCTCTACTCTGAAATTTCAGCTGTGCCCCTAACATAAAAGCATAGCAACTACTTCAAGAAGTGGTGAAAAATGAGAACCAAGTTACTCAGATAAAGCTGTAACTCTTGATAAATTTGATTTCTGTCCCTTATTTACATATGACAAGTTTGTTCTGTACAGGTGTCATCCTATCAGCAAGACATGATGCATTTTATCATCTAATTTAATATGTTATCTGCAGCCTGAATTCATAAAGCATGAGAAAAGCCACATGAAAGAGATCAAAACATTGCTAAGACTACAGCAAGTGTACAAAAACTAACAGAAAAGTGTAATTTGATCATAAATGTCACCCTTCTTTTCAAGAGAATTTCGAGTTTGCCCTCAAGGCTGCATTAATATTATTAACATCTCATTTTCATGTCTGCAGCATCCACAGACTTTCAGAACTCTCACAGTTGCAGTGCAGAGCCAAATTAAGTGAGAGCTCTGAGAAAGTGAACAAACCCGTTAGCAGGAATCCACAGATCTTCTTTACGGAAACAAATGTCTTCTGAACTATAACTACCTTTCCAGCTGTTGTTTTGCTCAGATATGTAGAGTAACATACTTCACCATGCAAACATGATATGTAATATTCTTAAAACTACTACTCATTCCTAAAACAAAGCTACTCTTTGCCCGTAGACACTGACTGCGAAAGTATTTCAGATGTAAATACCCACAATCAAAAATCATGTAGGATGTGTTCCACTTCATACCAGTGGGGATGAAGCCTCTAGGTGCTAACAATACAAGATGTTACATAAGACTATGCACTTATTTTTAGAAGCACATTACAAAATTAAGTACTTCACTGGAATCTGTTGCAGAGCCATGGACAGTTACATCAATATGCACAAAAAACAATTGCTCAGCTGGAGCAAAATATTAGATTCGATTCAAACTGAAGCTCAGTCCTGACAGTCCCAAAAATACTGAACCATCTGAGACTATAAAATTTAACTTACATTCAGTAGATAAAGAAAAAACAAACCAAAACACCTACTAATCATAAAGACCTTTGCTTGAGCAGCAGAATTAATAAAATTTAGTTTCTTAAAGATTTGTTCTGTTTCTTAGTACTTAAACCATGATAACCCTCAACTTCCTTCTTTTCCAGCTCTCTTTGTGGCTTTTCCCCCAATTCAGGGAAAAGAGTTGTGGTGCAGATGCTCTGAAAGTCTGCATGTGTTTACAGGATGCTTAACCAGCTGCCATCCTAGCAAATACATACCTGTAGACTGACTATTTCTTTTACAAGAAGGTGCACTAATTTGAAATTCCTTCCTTCACCTAGACACAATTTTATGAGGTCTGTAGGACCATAATTCGAATCTTAACTGATTTCAGTTTCCATATATCAGCATATTTATATAAATTCAGTTAACTGCTTAATTTTTGAGTTAAACCAAAGTTGGGTTACCTATATATATGAGTTATTTTAAATTTTTATTTTTCGTGCAGTTCCAAACATAAATTAATCCATGAAGCACATTCTACTACCAACAGTTTATTCATTTACTACCACCAACAGTTTACTCATTTGCAGCCTCTGTTACTCCTCTCCAGGCTCTCTCCTAAGTACATTAACATCAGGGCCTGTGAAGTACCTTTAGTCTATTAAGTTTTAAAATACACTGCTCAAAATGGTTTTGCTTTAATAACAGGACTCAGCAGATGCAGGTATTCATTAGTATAGAAAAGGCCAGCAGCTGGACACTGGAATACATTGTTAAGGGGAAGTTAAAAATGTCTGCTCTTAGTAAGCCACTCCTGGTTACCAACCAGACCTACACTTGGCCATCTCAGTTTTCAAGACTTGTTGGACTCTTGCTATAAAACGTAATTCAGACTAGTGTAAAATTGAATATACCCTGTGGAACTGTAAAAGAACTGCCAGCTGCTTAAAAAAAAAATTTAAATTAGTTACATGTCTTTCAAAGACAATAAAAGATTAGGATCACAGCTAATATTAAGAGTTTGCAATTCCTAATTAAAATACTGATCCCATTGAAAATACTATGTGCCATCAACCATATACTGCTGGTATTCACAGCATACACTGACCTAAGCTAAACTCAAAAGAGCACCAAGCTTCTGAAAACTAAATTTTATCCTTGCAAGAAATTTTGACAGTCCCTGTTCCATTACAGATGTCTCACAACATTTATGTTCCTACCTAATTAAACTTCCAGGAAAGTGGGGGAAACAAAACATGTATTTACTGTCCAAAACATATCATCCTGAAATTTCCAAAAACAAACCATACACAAAAGAAAACCCAAAAAACCCCAAACAAGCCAAAAAATAACTCCATACCACAGTACCATAGGAACCTGAATTCCTGAATTTACTTTGACTTCCACCATGAAATAAAAAGTGATACTGACTTACTCTCATGTGTAATGCTGATCTTGATCAATTTCATCTTACTGGAAATGTGCATCCACATCCAGAAAACAAGCCAACAAATTAAGATTTCAACATAAGGTACCTTTCTACTTTACAAAAGTGCTTTTGACATGTTAGGAGAACACCATACAGCAAAGTATCAAGACCAGTACCAACACTGCAATAAATAATCACACATCTCATTAAAAAGATTTTTTGAGTCAAGCAGTTTTACAGATGGACACAGTATCACAAGGTACTTTAACATTCAGAATTGCTCATCACCTTGTCAGTCTTTCAAAAGTTGACGTTGCTAACAGCTGATTTTGATTTGAAAACCTTTCAGATTTCCACTTCTCCACATCACAACACATGGTATAAATAAACAATCAAGAGATTACATTCTTCTATACATTTTTTAGCCTACTTGGTCATTACATAAAATACCTGCTTCACAGCTATTTTCCTCTTTTATAATGTTTTCAAAAGATAAATATTTATATGCAACAAGTACTTTCTCACAAACCTCATCACTACTGAATGGTAAAAGACTTCAAGCATATACCCAAACAAGTCCCCTGCACAGCAGAGCAACAGGAGGAAGGTTGGCAGACATTTTTTTCCATCATTATAATTCTCTGGCAACATTTCCTTTGCAAGAATAGTTTTCAGAATTTGAATAAAAAATGCCTACAAGGAATAGTCATTCTGCCCCAAACAATCCAAGGTTTTCATAAGCTGGAAGGGGAAAAATACTATTCCATTGAAGCTCAAAGCAAAAACTCACACAGTCATATAGACAGCAAGACAAGTACACAGTTCACTGACACAAGCATTGGTTGCTCATTTTACACCAGGACAGGCATTTTCCTACAACCCTTTGACAGAAAAGATAATATATGATATTACATTCTCATTGTCTGTGTTACAAAGACAGCTTTAGGAAAACTTGTTTGCCAAGACATTGCCTACAAATCTAAATGTTAACATTTTAAAATTAAAAGGAGTTGGCTATAATCAGTCCAACTGCCTCTTTTTGGTGAATTAAAACTCCCTGCTATTGTTTCCAAATGCACACATATTTAGATTGTAATGAAAATATTGTGGACACGCCATTCTGAAACATGTAAGGACAAACCAGACAACTGCCAACATGGTATAGGGCCATTTTGGGGAGGGTTAACATTGTTTTTGCTAACCAATACGGATTAACTGCTACTAGTATGTGGTTCCACAGAAATCCTGAACCAGGCAAGTGAAACATAGGGAACCATTATCCTCTTATTACAGACTAGAACTTGGCTATGAATTGGTAAATTACTTACCCAGAGTAACCCATCACTTCAGTAGGTAACGCACACAGAAAGCATGATCCAACTCAGCCCATTGGATTACTGTCTGCTCAGCAACAGCAATGCAAAGTAAGAGTTTCCATTTTATGTACCACAAATACAAGAGCATTTTATATCATTTGATTAATAGCTTGACCACAGCAAACTATATTCAAGCATCACTGATTGATCTCAAGTGCATAAAAAAATCAAAATATGATTTTAAAAATGCTTCTTAAGTTAAATAAATGAAGAAAACCAGGAAAAAAATCCCAAGTGACATGGGGTAAAAAATAGTACTTAAAAATATCCCCCCATAAATCATCCCAAATCAAAAGTGAAACAGGAAGAAACAATGGTTTACTTACTACTGAATTTCTGATTAACAACTCTTGCATTGCAATTTAACAAGAGAACGATGTGTCTGAAAAAAGTCTTCATTGTAATAAAATTTTAACCTACCAGCATAATTTGAAAGGAACCCTCCTAGGAAATGTAGAGTTGTGAAATTATACGTATTAGCACTGCAAAAAGCAATCACAGGGCAGAGTAACCAAGTCCGGGGAAATAATAAAGCACAGTTTTCTATAATGCTACTGATAACCAATGCTACAACAAGACAAATTAAGGGTTCTCAATAACCCCTTTGGACAAGAACCATTTACACCTTGACTTGGAGCCTAATACACAACCAGACCAGAAGATGAGCTAGTGCACACCACCAAAACAAAAATATCCTATTTTATCAGAGTATTAAAAATGAAAGATAAAATATATATTATAAGCAATATGGACATTTTATGGCTGGGTTTTTGGTTAAGTTTTTTTTTTTTTTTCATTTTTGCATATACTAACACAAAAATATTTTCAATCCTATGCAAGAATCTCTTGTTGATTAGCACAGACCATGCTTGGTATATACACACCTGTTCCAAAACCAAAATAATTCCACAAGGACAATTTAAAAAGTCCTACTGTGCAGTATTTTCATTTGACACAATTCTTCCTACGCTATTATAATGCTCAATAAAAGCATAGTTAGCTGTCAAAATACACCATCCATCCTGGAAACTCATGCACAAAGTTAACCCTCAGCATGTAAGCAGGTGCTTTTAAGGCAAGGAGACTACACACAAACTTTTAAGTGTTCATATGTTCAGGTGCTCTTTTCCACGAACTTGGGTCAGGAGACCAATGAGACACACACAAACACAGCACCTATGTGCTAAAGCATATCTGGAGAGGAAAAAAAAAAGGGAAAAAAAAAGGGCCAATTCTACTCAGGAAAGACAACTGAAACAAGTTATATTGAATTGTTCAGTGCAGTGCAACTAAGTCATACATTTGAAGCGAATATATTGGCAGATTTCTGCTGTATAGCAGAATGCTCACATCCATTTTTTTACTTATGTCTCAAAAGCTCAGATAAAGCAAAGTTACCCTAACTTCAACTTCTATGCTTTTAGCAGTCCTTGAAATTTACATACACACTGTATTAATAGCAATTTAAAATGAGAAAACGTATCATGTATAGAGCAATCACTTAAATCTGTCATAAAAATACAGATTTGACTTCCTAAGGTACTGTACTTCCATAGAAACTGGTAAAGGGCTTTCTATTTAAGCTAACATTTATGAACACATACAACAAATGTGGCAAATACTCTGCCAAGTATTTAAGAATTTTTCTTTTTTTTTCTTTTTAATAACACATTTTTAAGGTGCCTTTTATTCAAGCAAATTACAGTTTTAAGGGAAGACAATTTTAAAAGTTAGATACAGGGGTCTACTTCCTTTAGAATAAAATCCTGTACTTGGTGTACTTTCTATGCTACCTCATAGGAAAAAAAGCTATTCAATATTTCTTTTTAGTTTCCAGATAAAGTCAGAAAGCCAGGTGATAGAAACCTGTTTTAATGCAAATATGGTGCATTTTAAAGTTCTATTCTTGAGTTCAATAAAAAGATGGAGGTAGAAGATATTTTTGAATAAACAAAGTTATGATACAAGGCCCCTTTAAAACCATAATGAGGTTACTACTTAGCAATTACTACACAACAGACCTTGCACCAACTTGAATATTAGGGTAATTTTTAAGAAAGCTAGAAGAGAGGCTAAAAAAGCAATAATGTTCTTGATTTCAAAGCTAATCTCTATCCAGACAGAAATGCATTTAGAAAGATAAAAAATTAAACAGAAATACTTTCTGAGATCTAAAGGTCCACTGCAGGCACATAGAATTTTCATATGAAGTACTAAGGTAAAGACCAAGATTTTCAGATGGAAACAGCCACTTATGGGACAATTTTTTAGCATCAAACTTCAGGACACACTAACTGTCCTATTTTTTCCACTAAATGACAATTATCTAAAACTAGACTCTGTTCAAGAGAATTCATATCTGTTTTTTAATATAAATTTCTGGGGTTTCTTTATTTTCAGTTTTTAGCCAAGGACTTTTCTTTCATTTCTTGACAGAATTGACACACAAATAGATTGCAATAACAATGACTACTTTGACAGCAATATTAAGTTTCTAGAAGAGATGTGTAGACAAGGTTTATCTACTGCTACACTCTTAGCTTTATCAACAGCTTGCTGAAAATGAAACGGAAATACACTTGCAAGTCAAGTCAGTCAGCTCTTGAAAAGTGAGTATTCAAATCCCTTTCTAAAATCAGAAGCAGTCAACACCTTGAAGTTTAGCATACCAGCTGAATACTCAACATAAAGAACAGTGGAATTGGGGGACAAAAAAGAAGTGGAAAAAAAGGCATGGGACAGATAGATCATGTTCAAGTTCACATAACTTGATCCTGTGAGCCATGTTCTATTAATGTGTCAGTATAAGAGAACTTAAAGTATATCAACACATACAAAACAATTCTTCCAGATCCAAAGGAAGACACCTCTGCAATATAAATTTCTACAATTATATTGCTTTTGCAGGTCTTCACAAGCCTGAAACAAATCCAAGTTTCCCAAAACATGAAGTTTTCCAATAACAGGTATGACAGCAGGTGTGATCATCTTATCTTTCCCCAGATGAAGAGTTAAGACTAGCAGCCAGTCACCAGCAATAGATGTTGCTGCCGTGCAGGCACAGAGGAGTGTCTCCTTCACACACTCAAGTCACACAAACACATATACGTTTACGAAAGATACACAGAAAGTTTTTATCCTCCCCTGGGGATAAAACAGTGCAAAGTTGGAAACAACTTTTTCCTTGATAAAAGAGACAGAAGAAATTAAACATGCTTATGTTAGATTTGACTAAGCAGCAGAAGCAAATAGCACCTTACACAAACATATTTTCATTTTCCCACATTACAGAACCTCCAAAACAAAGTTACCTGTAACTTCATCAAGAAAAACCCACCCTAAACTCGAGAATACCCATTAGTTGGTACCTTGTTTTCACCAGAAGCATACATACACTAACTAGACTGCTAACACTGACACTTGCATCTTTCCCCACCGCCCTACTGTCCCCCTCTTATCCTTAACCTGTCACCCTGTGCCACCTCCTCTCCCAGCACGGGTCAGGCTCACGCCAGAACTTGTCATCGCCGCCCAGGCGGGCAGGGGAAGGCTGGTTCCTTCCTCCGGCGCCCGCGCTCTGTCCCTTTCAAGTTTGTTTTACAAACACGTCCGAGGGAAAGGCAGAACCTGTTTACACACCGCCTTAACCACCGCCAGGAGGAGAGTGAAACAGGCGCAAACAAAAAAAAAAAAAAAAAAAAAAAAAAAAAAAAAAAAAAAAGGAAAAAAAAAATAAAAACAAAATTTCAATCGAAAGCCGCCAGAAGCACCCCCGTCTCACCCCCTTTCTCCGCCCGGGGCCCGCGGCGCAGGCCGCACGGCCGCTCGGCGGAGCGCGGGGCCGGCGCAGCCCCGGCCGTGGGCGGCAGGTTCCGCTGCCCCGGCGCCGGGCCCGGGGAAGGCGGCGGGCGGGGACCGGGCGGCCCTGCAGCCCGGCGGGGCCGGGCTCGGAGGGACGGAGGAAGCCTGGGACCAGCCGGCGGGGCGGCGGCGGGAAGAAGCCGTTCGGGCGGGCCGGGCGGGCCGAGTGGGCCGCAGGGCGAGCTGCCAACGGCGGCCGCAGGGATGCGGGGCCCAAACACCGCCGGGCCGCGGCCTCGCCCGTCCCCGGAGCGGCGCCCGGGGGCCCCGCCGTCCGCGGGCGCGAAGGAGGGCGGGGGGCGGCAGGTCGGGCCGGGCCTGCGGCTGCGCCCCCGGCTGGGACGCCGCGCGTCCCCCCCGCTCCCCCTCGGAGACAAAAGCAAACGGAAACACGGTGGGGCGGCCCCAGGTCCACCGAGCCTCGCCGAGGGCCGCGCCGCCGCCCGGGCCTCCCACATCAGGCCGCGGCCGGGACGGCAGCGAGGCCCGGGTCGGCGGCGGGGCCGGGGAGGGGCGGCCGGGGCCGGACTCACCGCATGAATTTTCTTGTCCCGCGAATCCAAGATGGCTGAGTATCCAGCACGGAGGATGCTGGGGGAGCAACCTTTACCCTCTGACCCGGCCGCCGCCGTGACCCCGCCGCCGTTCGTCCCGGCCGCCAGCGCCGAGGGGCGGGGGCAGCGCCGCTGCACCGCCCGCAACGGCTCGGCCCTGCGGAGGGGCTGAGGGGGACGGGGAGGAAGGGGAGGAGGAAGGAGCAGCGAGGCTCCCTCGGCTGCGCTCCCTCCGCCTCCCGCGGGAGACGCGGCCCAGTGCTGGGGGCAGGGCCCGCAGGCCGCGGGGCTGCCGGATGCTGCCGCTCTCCGCCGGCCCCACTGAGACGCTGCCGGCTGGGGACGCGCCCGCCTCAGATCCCGTTCTCTGAGGGGAGAGGGCGGCGCGCAGGCCTGGAGCGCCGGGCCAGATCCGGGCGTGGGGGTGAGCATGGTCAGGGCGCAGCGGGGCTCTCCGATTCGCCCCTGCAGCCCCGGGGCTGCCGGGGGCCTCTGGAAACCTACCCCGGGTGGACGCGATCCCGTGGGAAGCGCCCCAGCTTCCAGAGAGGGTGTCCCATCTCCCGTGGCCCTGCTCTGTCAACTCCCTTTGGGTTGCAGAGTGCAGGAGGAACGGCCTGGCCTCTCCGCAGGCTGTGCATTATCCTGTGGAGGTTTTAGGTCAGGAACGACCCGACGATGGGGTAAATTGTGTAAAAGTTCCTATTTTCTCTGCATTGTGATAGCAGTAGAGAGACAGGTCTAACTATCCACTTTGTGTGTTAATAAAGTAGAAAAGCATTTACAAGATGACCTAAGTGGACTTTTAATTTATCGACCCTCAAAACGTGTGTTATAGCAGTGGCTTGAATACAGCAAGCGCTGATGGCACAAAACACTCATGCAAATAATCCCCTTGAATTCAATGAGACTGTCAATGGTATAAAAGCTAAGCCTGTGCACAAGTGTTTACAGGATGATGGCCAACATAATTTGTGAACTGGATGCTCTGCTCCATCAAAAAAAACAATGGCACTGACACCTTAGTTTGGTTGTAAAATCATCATAAAGTTTAAAATTTCAAGCAAAGAGATGAGCAGAAATAGCAGGTTTCTTTCAATAGTTTCACATGTGTGCTTTTTCTCAGGTTTGATTTTGAACCTCCAGATTGAATTTAGAATTACTGAAGAATTCATTAGATTACACAACACTAATATTTTATAGAAAAAGGTACTACAGTAACATGTCTGTCAACATAAATATGTTTTGAAGATAAAAAAACAGTCTCCCTTTTAAGTCAGGAGACCAGTTTCTTAATGCCACCATCTTTAGTTGTGTGATGAGCATGGCTGCCATGTCATTGGAATGAATGTGTATATACACCATCCAGGAAAGCACTGCATTTTATTATTCTAATAGTAAACCTTTCCTTTGTGACAAATTCATGCATTTGCTAGAATCAAACCATTAGAAAGTACCAAAAGTGACATGCTGTTTATAGTATGAACTTCTGGACCACTTTTGTTGTTCAGTCTGAAAAATCAAACATTACCTCCTTACCACAATTCAAATATAAAAGCAGTACTTTTAGACTGAAAAATACAATCAATGTTATTAACCTTCAGTGTTATTAAATAAGTGTTTAGATAGTCTGATTATTTTATATCTGTTTATAAACATTTTGCTTCATTGTATTTCATTTCACACTTCAGAGGTCTGAGTTTCTTTTTTAAAAGCTAATTTTCATTCCATTTTCCCAAAGAGAAGTCATTTAAGACAATACCCAACAATATGATATAAGTAAACTAAGAACCTGGTATTGTCATTGCATGTACATGGACTGATCTCTCTGTTCATTACAAAATCACAGTTTACATGCAAATCAATTAGCATTTATAGGACAAGAACCTTGAATAGCTCAACAGAGCTAGTAATGGGGAAAAAAGTGTTATCTTGTGTTAGACTGGTTAGCTTAGTGTAGACAACATAACCAGCACTCACAGTGTGTGTAAATTGTGATTTAAATTCTGTTAATTGAAAAAGTCTAACCTGTCCTTCTGCTTAACTCTGTGTTTAGTTGAGGAAGTTCGTTACTCAAGCTGTAGTAGCTGTGTATTTTACTTCCTCTTTTGTTTTCTAAAAGAAAGTGAAAGCATTTAGTGTTTTAATGTGTTAAAATAACATCCAAGGCCACCAATAAAGAAGGTGTATTGTCAAGTATGTGCTCATACATTTGCTGCTTTTAGTCTTGACTCAATACATTTTGCTACAAAGGTGAGGCCTGTTTCCCATACTTGCATCTGCTTAATTAAAGAAGTGCCCTGAGCTCTATTAACACAAGGACTGCTAATTTGTGTGGACAGTCCTAATCCATTTTGAACCATGTATGGTACAGTTTTACCTCCTTCTTTAGGTCTTTGTCTACAAACTGATATGCATATGTTATTTTTATTCTCATTTAATCAATGGTCTCTTACTATTGACTTATTTCACAGGCTAGGCTGATACACATCTATCTTCAATCAGTGTAAGAATGCCTGTAGGAGTCAATCTGAAAACTTTTGTCTATAGTAGCACAGGTGAAGGAACTGGAAAGCATGTGATCGTGTGTGCACGCCCCTGCAGTCAGCAATCCATGTGGTGCCATTGACACAGCCTTCTGCCTAATGTTCCTGAGAGCTGGGCCCTGAATGTACATGTTCTGAAGCACTCATGACACTTGCCTACCAGCCATTTGGATTTCACTGGCTAATGCTTCTGCTCGTACCTACAGAAGGCTAAAAACCAACAGCACTTCGCTGGAAAGTTTGGGAAGAGGTCATCAAGAGAGTCAGGTGTGCTTTGAATCCCCAAATGCTTTATGGATCTCAGTGTTCATTGGGAATTCTCTGAAGGCTTAGCTCCAGAGAGTTTGTCAGTGCTCAATGACTCAAAGTATCACCAACAGATGTGGGCAATGCAGTCGCAGAAGTGGGAGAAATTGCCCAGAGTATGTGTAGGGCAGGGTTAGGCTGTTCCACTTCACCAAAACATGAAATTAAATTAATCATAGCAAGACCACCATCCTCATTTATGAGTGGAGGCAGAACATGGTGAATTAGCAACCCTATAAACAATTTTTAAATAGAAGAAAAATGTTAATTGGAATGCAGCAGGGGTCTTTCTTACTCCCACCTACGTATTGTCACCATAGTCTTCAGGACCTAGAGCAAGAGTTGGCAGCTTTTCAGCAGTGGTGAAACAAGGCTGTATTTTTCTTTCCTAGATTATGGATTAAGTCCCTTGGAAGAAACAGCTTGAATTGCAAAGTGCATTTGATCAGCTAAAACAGTGAAATACTTCTTTGGCAGAAGGCAGAGGTTTCTGTTTTCTGCAGCTTCTCCCTAATGTTTTTCTTACTTAATGATGTTCAAAAGTCCCTCCATTGCTTTCTTTGGAAGGTTGTAGGGTTACAGCACTGCACTGCATTAATCTTTGCCCTAGAAGAATGTGGCAGATTTTTTTCATTATTATATATATATTTGACTTTTAAAATATTTCTATAACAGGAGGATAAAGGTATGTCAAAATGTACACCAAATCTAATATTAGAGATGTCACCACAGAGAGGTGTTGACAACACTTTTTCTTTCAAGAATAAAAGCACTAAGACCTCACATTTTCATAGTGTATTTACTTGTAGTTCTTAACTATTACACTGAAATTTGGCACAAAATATTTAGATTTGTGCAGATTTGGTTAGTTAGTTTGACTTTTGCAAGTTAGTCTCCAGTTGCTAGTATATTTAAGAAAGGTAAGGGAAGGATCAGCTGTTTCCATGGCACTGTCCTTATCTATCCTTTCACTCCTACAGGGGATTTCCAGGGATGGCTGCTGGCAAGGGAAGCCCTAGAAGTGCAGCTCAATTACTATTTTAGCGTTAAAATGCATCACAAGGTATCCACACAGATGGCTTCTCATCTGCTGGATTTGTAGTTTCCAGGAGGGAATATTGGGAGCAGAAGTATCTTTATCTCAGTCTTTCATATTTTTACTACCAGGAAACCCTTCCTCAGCCTTCTGCTCTAGTGCCTTCAGTGTCTGATTTAGTGCTAATTATAACAGAGTATCAGGGGGAAAAAGTACCAAATTTAAAAAGAAGTCTGCCAATTCTGGAAAGTAATATGACCCCAAAGAGGAGATAAAATGTAGCATTTTCCCAAAATAAGATGCTTCACATTGCTGTGTAGCAACTAAGCAGTCTGTCAGAGTGCTAGTAAATGAGAGGATAAATCAAGAACTAGAGATAGCAGTTTCAAGTGTTTGTTCAGACAAAGAGAAGAATAATGATGCAGATGGAAATATGTTTTCCGGGGGAGAGAAGCATTAAAGACACAAGCCAGTGCCAGAGTAAGTGCTGACTGACATTCCTGAACAACGTTATCCCCAAAGAGATGGGAGTTATGGCAGTGGGCAAAGAGAAACCCTTTTTATGTTAGTTCTCAAGACTGCAGTCAGCTGGTGGTCATTGGAGAGCTGCCTGGTCAGAAGTGCTATTTCTCTTTTGAAACTATTGAATCATGGAATCATAGAATTGCTTAAGTTGGAAAAAACCTTTAAGATCAGAAAGTCTAATTGTTAACCCAGTACTTCCCGGTTCATCACTAACCTGTGTCCCCAAGTTCATCACTAATCTATGTCCCCAGGTGCCACCTTCTCACATTCTTTGAACAGTTCCATGGACAATAATACCATCATTTCCCTGGGCAGCCTGTTCCAATGCCTGATCAGACTTTCAGCAAAGAAATTTTTCGTAACATCCCATCTCAACCTCCCCTGTTGCAACTCAAGGCCATTTCCTCTTGTCCTGGTGCATGTTACTTGAGAGAAGAGACCAATCCCCATCTGGCTACAGGCAGCTGTAGAGAGGAGTGAGGTCTCTCTTAAGCTGCCTTTTATCCAGGTTAAACAACCCCAGCTCTATCAACTGCTGCTTATCAGACTTGTGCTCCAAACCCTCCACCAACTTGGGTGCCCTTCTCTAGACATGCTCCAGATCCTTTAGGTCCTTCTTGCAGTGAGGGGCCCAGTACTGAACACAGGATTCAGAGTGTGTCTTCACCAGTGCCAAGTACAGGGGACGGTCACTGCCCTGGTCCCACTGGCCTCTCTATTGCTGATATGGGCCAGGATGCCATTGGCCTTCTTGGCCACCTGGACATACACTGGCTCATGTTCAGCCAGCTGTTGATCAGGACCTTTTCTGATGACAGTTTTCCAGCCACTCTGCTCCCAGCCTGTAGCACTGCATGGGGTTGTTGTGACCCAGGTGCAGTATCGCGGCTGAGGTCCCGGGTGTCCGTCTGGTCCCCGGGGCAGCAGCTGCCGTAGGTGTCCCGGATAGCACTGTGCTGATGAGGCGCAGCCTGTCTGGTCTCCCCGGCTAGCTCCGAGCCGCTGGCTACTTTAGCGAGCAATTGTGGAGTGATTTCAGCTCTTAGTGATTTCAGCTCTTAGTGATTTCAGCTCTGTGCTCACAAAGTGCCTCAGCAGATGCAGGGAAGGAGAGAGGTGAAGGCTGTGTGGAGTTCTGCGGAGATGTCTTTATTGGCAGCTTCTGCAAAGGGTTCCAGTGACAGCTCTTCTGCTGAACAGGGCAGAGGTGAGGGTTTAAGTATGCTGCTAGGGAATTGAAAATCCTCCAATAGCTGGGGTCGAGGAGAATACAACCTATAGCCTTACAGAGAGATAACAGGGGCCTGAGTGCGGAAGAGGGGCAGCTCTGGTCCACTCATCATGACTCTGCATTTCTTATCTTAGGCTAGTGACCGCCAAGGAGGCCTTGCAGGGCCTCTGACTGCTACAGTGCAGGACCTGGCACTTTGCCTTGTTGAATCTCATACTGTTGGCCATGGCCCATTGATCCAGCCTGTCCAGATCCCTCTGCAGAGCCTTCCTGCCCTCCTGCAGATCAACACTCCTGCCTAACTTAGTGTCATCTGTAAACTTACTGGAAGTGCATTCAATTCCCTCCTTCAGACCATTAATAAAGATATTAAACAGTACTGGGGCCTAAGGAACATCACTTGTGATCATGTCAAAAGACTGGCAGTGTTTTATTTCAGGTGTTGGGGTCTCCTTGCCTTAAGTTTTCCATGTGACTAACTGTTGTAGTTACAATGAGTATGAGCCACATAGGACATTCTCTCCATTAAGCTGCACTGTCTATTGAAAAAAACCATAAACGTAAGTGTTTAAGATGGTCATAATTAAAAGTTAAGCTGGGAATAAAGAGTTACTGCAACAGTTTTTTCAAAAGTGATGGGCAAATATATAACCAGCAGCCTGAGGAAAGCCATCACAGTATATAAGGCAAAAGAATGATTTGTTTCCCTTATGACAGGTCTTGACTGGGGAAGGGAACAGCCTGGGGGGCTGGAAAGTGCTGAATTCTAGTTCTTGCTTTTTGACAGTTTTTCAAGATTGACAGTCAAGCCTATTTCCAAAAATGTGCTCTCTAAATATGTGTTAATGAGCACAACAAATGAACTCTAACTACAGCAGCTGACAATAGTCTGCCATCCCACCAGAAGGCAGAGGACTCCAGTATCACTGTCCCACTGGGCAGCATGATGAGCCCATGACCCCTGCCCTGTTCAAGTGAGTTGTGAGCATGAAGCTACAGAAGACCCCAAGGGACTGCTGCCTGGGCAGCCCAAATTAGCCAACTCATTTCTTTATTAGAAGATTGGTCGTACTTGGGGAAGAGTTCCTGAGCTCCTCAGTGATGCTCTTAACTACCTGTGTCTCATGCTGGCCCCACAGCCTGCAGATAGTTTGGTATGTGGACAGACCCAGGGCACTTGTCTGCAGAAGTATTAGTCTGGGCTTTGCGCTTGCTTGAAAAGAAGCGCATGAAGGCTGAAACCCAGATCCTAAGTCCAGAGCTGTTGCTTACCCCCTTAGCCAGTTCAACCAGCAACATGTTGCTATGCTGATGGGAGAGGGAACTACCTGCATCAAAGCTGATCTCTGTCTGCAGCCAGCACACTCAATTGTATTACATTCTATTCTGGCTTACATAAACCCAAACCCTGGCATTTCTGGGAAACTTCAGTAGCCATTACCATCACAGGGCTGTGACTGAGCCTTTCCAGCTGAGCAACGCCACTGTATCATGGATTACAGTGTTCTCTAATGGAGCAACAGCAGCTACTTTTGACCTCTTATTCACCTTCGTTACATTGCCCAACAAGATATATAAATATGTGCACATCCCATCTCAGAACCCTCCAAAAGTTTCCTAGGTCTGAGTTTTGCTGCAGTTGATTGGGTGCTGGTGTTTTATAAATCTGTCCCAGATACCTTGGATACCATCTCTGATTCCCTACTCTGGTCCCATTCAGGACCATAAATTCAGACTTTCATTTACCATGAAGCCAAGCTATTTGTGAAGTCTCATGATACAGAAATTCAGCTGTAAATATTGCATGCACAACTATTTGAACCTCTCACACTTCTTCCCACTCTAATCCTGCTCATCATTTTCAGTAGTGTTAATGGAAGAACTGCTCACATCTGAGAGCAAAGGAGTTGCTCTGCACATGGAGATCAACTGACCAAGGCAGTTTGCTGCTTCCTCAGTCAGATGTGTCTCAGCAGAAGTAAGCAGAATTTTAAATTCAGTGGCCTGCCATGCTTCCATCACCACCAACAGAGCCCAGAGTTCATATTGCAGTCATACTCCTTGCCTAGCTCTGCTTCGTGGTTGGGTTGGCACTGAATAAAGTGGCAGCATCTTCAGAGATGAAGATCCAAAGAGATCTTCTCTTTCTCCATCTGTCTCTCCTCCTCTCCTTCTCTTTCTCTCTCTCTCAATTTATCTCTTTCTCTCATCTTGCTGTCTTTTAGAGATCACATGCACAGTGATATAAATATTCTTGCAGTAAGCAGCAAATCCTTCTAGTACAAGGAACTAACCTCACTTCATGTGTGGGTCCTGTGCAACCGAACTGGTGTGCCTGTTGGGGACCCCTACAGATTTTGGTACAAGCCTGAAACATATGGCTCATATTGTGTAAAACTTATGGTTATGATATCTGCATCCAGGATGTTTCCTGTTTCAGTATGGATTGTGATAGCAAGAAATGGAAACATGAAAGCCCCATTTCTGCAGCAGTTTCTCAGGCAGAAGCTGTGGCAGGTGGTGCATGCCGGGCACAGGGACAGGTACACATGCTTTCCCTTCTAACTAAGCAATGGAGTAACACTGGTTCCCACTGGTAACTGAAAGGATACAGTATCACATACTGGCAGGAGTCGTATATCTCATATACACAAATATATTTTACTTTTTTTATTTTCTTCTGATGTTAAGTCAGATGAGCTTGAAAGCTAGGGATACGATTCATCTCCCTACCTTTAGCTGTCTGAGAAGGAGGTGCCTGATCCAAGCTATTAATCCAGTCTTCCTGCAAGTCAATGGGGACAGAGGGGAATTTTTACTCCTTCTGCTACCTCCTGAGGCTGGGTGTCCCTGCTAGGGTCTGGCATAGGTGGGATGTGTGGCACTTGATGGCTGGTGCTAGCTGGGAGAAATTGTACAGCCTCAAATGAAAAGCCTAATATTACATTTTCTGCATATTCAGGAAGTGTTTCCTGAAAAATAAGTTTGTGCACGAATACAAAGATCTGTTGCCCAGGCCTGTGTTAGGAAAGTATGCACAAAGGTCTCTCTTTTGTACACTATATGGTAAAGATGTGGTGAAATATTATGTTGGCATAAGAAAATCAGAAATTATTTAATCTAGAGATCTAGATCTAAAGATCCTAGATATAAAAGAATGTAATTCTGATGCATATTCCTAAAAAAAAAATTCAAAAGGACCCTTCCTTTTTCTGCGCTGGAAAATTCAACTTCAGGAAGACAGTTTCTTAACATGAAATTGTTATTAACTTCTTAAAATGTAGGCATCAACTCTAACATCCACTGTTTTCATATTGATTAAGTTATGTCTGGTTTTTTAGTATGAAGATGTATTTATTTTAAATTACAAGCTCCAGAGATCAAGGTTCTAGTGTTATAAATACATAGCTGGAAAATTTTCCTGAGTGCTTACTGTCAAAACAGACAAGACAGAAATGGAGGAGATGATGAAAAAGAACTGAAGTGGCTTGCTAACAGTCATGTAACAATATCCTCTATCAAGCTCCAGTGAGCAGGTAAAGCTGCTCACTGGGACTTCGGATGGACTAGATTACCTTACAGTTAGCTTGGCCTTTCCAGTTTGAGTGTTCCCTTGGGAGAAAGACAATATGACAAATCACAGTTATATTCAAACATGGACTATCATGAGCAAGAATTTGATTCTTTTTAGTATTTTTAGAATGGCAAAAGATTTTGTGAGGAATTGTTGTGGTTGCCACATCTTTGTTAGCAATCTGTACTAGCACCCAGGTAGACTACTAGCCAAAGGCTGATGAGTATGATTTTTTTTTTTTTAAGTGTACAAATATCAGATAATCTGAGATATCTTCAGTGGACCAGATATACTCTGGTCCTGTGCTATATTCCCCACTCAGCCTCTAGTGTTTCTTTATTGAGGACATTTATGGATATTTCACATGCTCAACCAGTAAAAGGATAGTTGGTACTCTGAGCCCTGAAACCAATTGAGGTTTGGTCAGAAAATAAATCTGACTTCATCATTCCTAATATTGTTTCTCAAAGATAGTGGCCTTTCTTCTGTTGGTTCATATTTGCTTACAAATATGAACAAAAATGTAAATGGAATAATTTTGTTGCAGCAGGTCTTGTGCCAATCAAGACCACATAGTGTCCATCCTTCAGCCATCGATGTAAAATCAGGAAAAGCTTGGAACTGGCTCTATATGGGTCAGCAAGCTCATTCTGGGGTGGACCAGAGTGTGCAGTGATCCAGCCGTGTAGAGATCCAGCATGAGCATCATGACATCACAGCCTGAGGGTATATGGCCATATCTTGGGTTGCTTTTTTTCTCCATAGCTAGTCACATTGCAAACTGACAAAAAGCTGCTTAGCCCAGGAAGCCTAGTAATCAGATCTCTGTGCTCATCTAACACAGTTGTGTTGTTTTCAGGGAGGATGAGCTCTGGGAGAGGCCTCACATCTGTCTGCAAAACATCAACTGGACCTACCCTGAGAGCACTGCCTTGCATTGTTCTGCTGTGCAGGGAAGCACCAGGAAGTTTGGCCTTTGTGTTTCTTCCCCCTTTCTTGGGTGAAGTGCAGGAGTCAGCCATCATAACAACCTTTGGGGTACTTGAGGTGGCTTTGCTCTCTCCTCTGGTGCAGATGTGGGTTTCATTGTCCCATCAACAACTGAAGCAGTATCTGGAGCTATCACTTCCAGTTGTTGAACCAACAAAGCAATAAAAGGGAGTGAATTGTGGGACACTCATTGCCAAAATTGTCTGGACCTGAGCTGAAACTTAAACACCTTGCTAGGCATTAACCTCTGCTGACTTATCTCTTCATGAGTGAATTCACATTCACCCAAGGAGCTTTATAGACACCCTTGCAATTCTCATTGGCCTTCATAAGCAGGATTTGGGAAGACAAGATTCATTGTTATTATTGGTATTATCATTGTTATAATTGCTAATTACCTGTGGAAGATTTGTGTTTAACAGAGACCAGGTTGCAGTGTGTTAGGTCAGAACCTGCCCTGAAAGGCTCCCTGAACAGCAGGGAGCTGCTGTGGAGCTGTCAGCTGCTGTGGAGCCAAGGTTATCATTTTTCAGCAAAGTCTGGGGCAGACCACTTGAGCCCTGCCCCCAGAAGCAGCCTGTTCTCTCTGTGTTTCTCCAGATGGTTGCTCTGTTGCAAGTGTCCATCCTCAACTTTTCCATCCATTATCTGTTGCCATTGCAAATAAAATAAATGCATGATTCAATGAAATTTGCAGTAGCTATCAGCAAGTAAATATCATGAGTCTAGTGTCAAGTGACTTCTGTGTCTTGGCCTCACAGTAGTTTCTGTAGAAGATGTTCCTGATACTATAGATAAAATTAAGTTGGAGGAAGGAATTAACCCTAGTCATAAAAATGTATCTTTACATTTTTTTACCATCACTGAACATTTGCATAAGTTTGATCATATCAAATGCATTAAAAATTTATCATTGTAACATATAATTAAAATCCCTGTGGTATAATACAGCAGTAATTTGTACAAATTAATCAGGAAAAGTACAAACAATGATGTTTTTGTTTGCAATGTTATCAAATATTTTGCATTTCATCACAGTTTGGAGAAAAGAAAAGCTATTTAATTAGTTTAGAATAATTCCTCATTTGTATTCTCCAAACTGGGCAAACAGTCTTTCACTTCTTTATAAGAGCATTGAGGCTTTACCCACCCACAGAAAGGAAAATAACTAAGAATTGTGTTTTAAGGGCTGTGTCACATGCATGTGTGTTGTGTGTGTGAATACTGTACTGTTACAGTTCCCTGGAGAGAAACAGAGAATTTGTGGATCCTACTTTCTAAACCCATCTCCTGGGATGGAAATAAAAGCTCACTATTCATCCTTGATGCTACATATCACATTACTTTCTTTTTGTTCTGGGTTTCTTGAGAAAAAGAGATGCTTAGTTATAATTTCCACACAAACATTCCCTCCCTGAAATTCTGGTATAACAATTAACTGGCAAAAATTGGTAAAATCAAAATATTTTTAAAATGCATTCTGATTTCTCTTGTCCGCAAGATATAGCTGGCATTTGCACTTCTTGGCCAACAGACATACTTCTCAAGTCCAAGTTCTTGTTTATTTTAGACTGTGAACTTTTCCAGAGGGGATATACCCTGATTATTGTATGTCAGTGGTGGAAGTATTGAAACACTACTATACCAAACTAAAATTGCCAGAAAAATGAAATCCACTTCACATACAGAAGGAACCAAAGTGCCATAACACAACAAAAATGTCAGAAATATTCATCTCCCTATATCAGTTCTATGTAGATATATCGCTATTTTGTTTATAGCTTACATATAAAAATATTTTCCTGTTTACCTCCTCAAAGGAGTGACTTGAAGTGATTTTCTTTTCACATCTTATAAAAGAAACATTTTTCATCCATTGTTACTCTCTAAATCATATATTCAATGTTGAATTATTCTAGCTTTCAAAATGAAATTCTGATCTTGCATGAAATGCCTGGAGAGTGTCATAAGCTGACACAAAAGTCCACACTGGACATCCAATGCATGTCTAGGTGCTGTGTGCCAGCACTGACCTGTGCAGTTGCCAGCCTCTCCTGGGCTGGGAAACCCACAGCACTACCTCTGCCACTGGTCCATTCAGGCCACTCTCCGGATCCCTGTGTCAGTGTAGATAGCAAAGGTCTAGGATATATAGATCTCTATATCATGATCTACTAACTGAGTGTGGGATGTAGCTGTGGTGAACATCACTGGAGCAGTGATAACCACTGAATACACCCCATTTGTTTGGTTTGTGTTATCCCAGAATCCAAATCTTGTGGATACGCTAATTCTGAATTAAATATGTTCAACTGAATTTCACTTTAAGCAGCATAAGAAATTTAGCATATAATCTCTGCTTGATTTCCCTACTGCATTTTAGTGTTACTTGGGATTTAGGTCAGTAAATTTTTAGTGTTCGTGACACTATTTGTCATACCTCCTCCCCCTAGTTCTGGGATTCCCTTCTAGGTTGCTCTCTTTATCTCATCAGGGACTCTTTTCTTTTCTTTTCTTTTCTTTTCTTTTCTTTTCTTTTCTTTTCTTTTCTTTTCTTTTCTTTTCTTTTCTTTTCTTTTCTTTTCTTTTCTTTTCTTTTCTTTTCTTTTCTTTTCTTTTCTTTTCTTTTCTTTTCTTTTCTTTTCTTTTCTTTTCTTTCTTTTCTTTTCTTTTCTTTTCTTTTCTTTTCTTTTCTCTCTCCCTCTGGCCTTTGACAATTTCTTCAGCTCCATTTGGCTCATCAGTGGAAAAGGGCATTCTTTCTCATAAACCTCTGTCTTTCAGACTGGTCTCAATGTCTTAAATTTTGGCAAGCACTTTGCTAGCCTGGATGGACCTTTGTTTTGTGTTCCCTGCTTGGTATAGTTCTGCATCCTACATTTGCCTCCATCCAGCACTTTCTTTAGCATCCCCCCCTTCTCAGTGTGAAGTCTTCATGACCTTTTTAGCTCCTATTTACTCTTTTGCATGACAGGATTTTTATAAGCCTTTAGCTATGATGCTGCTCTCAGAGGGAAGGTGTAGTACACAGCTTTCTTCAGTGCCATCAGAGCACACTGATACATCAGGGATTGTACTCGTCCCCCATCATGCCAAAACAAGCTTTTGTATCTGGGAACACCACCTTGGAGTCAACTGCTTTTTTCCAATAATGACACATCATGGAGAATCACCTCCAAGGCCAAGGACATGGCAACCATGACTATTCATCATGAAATCTCTCCCTGTGGAAGGCAATGATGGCCAGACCCAGCTTCAGACCCACTAAGATGTGCCTGTCGTACTCCAGCTCTCCCTAGCCTTGGCCTTGCTTACAGTCACGCTTTGGTGTCACACATGAAGTTGCATCATAGAAGTGAGAAGGATTGCAGCTAAAAGAAGTGCTTGGATTAGAAAAAAATCTGGCTTTGCTATTAGTAGCTAAACACACCTGAGTCTGGCAACCCAGGACGTGCAATACTTAGAAGAGCACAATTCTCTGCAAATTATGTACCTCTTTAGCCACTCCTCTTGCAAAAGGAGACTGGAAAAAGACAGAATAATAAAGACATAATCCACAGTAGGTGGTTCCTTTACTTCTTTTTGTCTGAAAGAACTGTGTCAGGAGTATTGGGACTAAATAACAGCAGCCTTGCTCAATCACATAGCAGTTTTTTCCTGGAAACGCATTTTATACACCTCAGTTTCAAACTCTAGTGACCCTCCTAGTCAGATGGAAATATGGAATTCATGTTTAAAAGGTAGGTAAAAGCTTTTGCTTTCCTGAAACAGCCTTCTAATTATGAACAAACTGGGTGACTTTTTTCCTTGAAAGATGCATTTATGTAGATATTTTGGTTTGAAAGAAGAAAAATGTTCAAAAACCTGATCAAAATTCAGACACCAATCATGCTAGTCATCTTGTAGTGTGAAGAATTCAAACAGGATTTCTAATCTGATGACTCTGAAATGCAAATAATTTGACAGCCTGAAAACCCTCCAACAGACAAAACCCCTGCCCAAACCTTCCTTGCAAATAATTGTTTCCTCTTCGTTCATTTAAAAACTCAATCCAGACATTTCTCACATGCAGCCATTAAACTCCTATATAAAATTTTTGGGATAATCTGCTTCTGGCCTGGAGTGACACAAACATGCTCCTCTGTCCATGTGGCCCACCCATTACTAACTTCAGTCTAAAATCTTTAGCCAAGCACATTGGCACCAACAACTTGCAGGTGTGATGCTGCCGACCTCGGTGCTGCTGCTCCTGTGATGAACCCAGCCAGATCCCCGGCATGGCTGTACTGCTTTTCATCTGTTCATGTGGCATCCAGCCCACTGGCAAGGGCTTGTGCCAGCCTTAGCCACTGACCAGTGCCATAATGTAGGCACAGATATCTCTGTCCCCATCGCAGGCACCACTGCATCCAGGCAGCTGCGCCATGGGGCTGTTTGAGCACACTGGCATTGCAGGATGCCTGGTACCCCACAATAAATAGTAGCTTTTGGGGTTACAAAAGCCTTCGCTCACTCTCCCGTGTTTCTTTCCTTCACTGTTACCTAGCTAGCTGATACTGAGTCTTGAAGGCAGTTGGGGGCAGGAGGACAGCTGTTGGGAGGGCACTGGTCCCAGCTCTGCAGGTGGCAGCCAGTGGAGCCAGGGCCACATCCCACTGGTATGCCAAGGCCTGTTGCCACCACAGGGCAACATGGCAAGCTTGTATGTACACTGCTTCCTTAGGAACCTGTCAGTGTGAAATACAGAAGCATTTGCTAGCTTGTTCCTTTGAAAGCAGCAGGAGGCTTTGAGATGTTAGAGGTAGGAAAAGAACTATTGCTGTGTGTAAAGCTGGTCTTATAAAAGAGAAAGGGGTTATTGTAGCCTTGCAGTCCATGAAAAACCTGAAAAAGGCTATAAGGTCTTGACCACCATTTTGCATCCTGCAGCTGTTCAGGCACACATCTTCAGAAACATAAAAGCCCACTGGTAAATGCTTCGCTGTGTCCCTCCTCTAACAGAAAACCAGTTCCTTAACAACTAAATATCTTCTAGCAAGATACAGAAAATTCATATGTAAGAGTGTTGTACTGGAAGATGCATAAGATGTATCTGTATATTTTTTCAGACATTCAGTAAAATTGTTAAGAGCAGTCCAAGTTACCCAGACTTATCCATCTTACATTGATGGACAATCAATGTAAGTGCCCATGTTTGTTTCCTGAAATATTTTTGTCCTGTGTTGTCAGTACATGGAAATAACTTGCAAACTAGAGCTTGAGAATGTTAGATTGGTTTTTTATTGGTTCAGAAACAGGATAATGGCCAGCTTGTCAGATAACTTATTTGCAATGAATAATTTAGTTTTAATCAGCTGAAGTTTTAATATATTATATCTTTCACTAATCAATCTCACTTAGCATATAGGGAATCAAGATAAATTCATCCTCTTGATTAGAAAATCAAAAGTCTTTATATGCATATTGGTTGATGACATGTCTCATAAAAGTACATCACCAAACTGCTGACGTTTCAGAAATTCTGTCTCATATAGTGCAATTTGTTGATTATGCGAGGTGTTTTTAATCAGGAGATTAAATTCTGCAAAGATGTCTGATGCCAGCACAGCAGCGCCTCCGGTCATGCTCTTTGACTCCAGCCACCTTTTAGACATCAGTGGTCATTGCTCCGTGGCACCCAGGATGGGGTTTGGAGTGACAAGGCAAAGGTCACACAGCACCTTATGGCAGGCTCTCATTTTTCAGGTGCCCTTAAAAGGTTTGGTGGCTTTTCAAACAAAGAGATTTAATATCTTCAGGGGAATGAGATACACTTCTGGTAGGAGATGCAGAAGCAAAAACATTTTATGGTATTTTACTACTAAAAATACCAGCTTTTAGAAAATAATCTTTCCCTTAACAGTGTGCTACTGTATCTTCTTTTCCTGAGTAGCCAGACTAGAGTGGGTGGGGCAATTGTTAAAAACATTAGCACAGGAAACAAACCACCCACTTAAATTAAAAATTAATTAAATTAAAATTGTTTTTAAAAAATGAAATATTAAATTTAAATGTAACATAAAAAAATTAAAAGGTAAAACTCAATACCTTTATCTAAATGGAGACAAAGTGAGAGATTGTTTACTATATTAGGTCCTCCCCTGAAAGAGTATGTATTATTTAGGAGTAGCTTCTTTGAGGCACATTCTACTTCCTGTAATGGCTCAGCCTTCTTAATTTCCAATTTACTTTGTAAGTGAACCCATTCTTCCTTGTAGTAATGCTTTTAATAGATAAAAAAAAAAAAAAAAAAGAAAAAAGAGAAGGAAACATTTTCCAATTTTTGTCCAGCTGTGGATCATAGTTAGATATCCATAGTCTAAAGTGTACGATGACTTATCATAAGTAATATTTACACTTATACTGATAATGGCCCCAGTGTACTGAATATGCTGTCCTGGGTTTTCATTTCTTGAAAACCTAAGCAGTTGTCCATCCTTATTAAAAAAAAAAAAAAAAAAAGACTACAGATGTCAAACTCCAGAGTAACAGCTGAGCAATCTCCATGATAATTTTCCCCCATGGTGATGACATCTCTTGCCTTCACCATCCCAAGTAATCACAAGTAAGATGAGGTTACTGTCAGCTTATATGAGAGACCTAAATTGCTAGAGCAGAGGTGTTGTGAGTAGCAATGCAGGTGACTCATTTTGTGACACATTTTCCTTCTGAGTCACTATAGAATCAATGTCCTGTCAGGATGCTGAGAGGCATCCACAGGGCTGTCTCTGTCTCCTGCAGCCAACAAAAAAGTCACTTGTTGACAGTGAGGTTCTTCAGCACTCATTGGCTGACCAAGAGAAAAAACAGAGGGGAATTGCAATATTTTTCTCTAAGAGGATCACCCCTCTCAGAACAGACTGTCTTTATTCTCTCCAAAATGCTCAGGCCCCTGCAGGTCTCTGGTGTTGGCAGCTCACAGCAGGGTCTTGTAGTCAACACCCATTGTGCATTAACTTGGGGTTATGCAGTAGTCACCTTCCACGAGGATTAAATCTTGGCATCTGCTGAATTTTGCTCTGAGTTTTTTCAGTATTGAAGCTCTGACATTTAGTTGTATTATGTCATAGATTTTTAGACTGAGCTACTTCAGTGAAATATTTAATAATGGGAAGGGCAGTGCAATTCACCAGTCTGAAAAAAAGGGCTGTAAGTCAGACCTCTATACACAAGAAGAATCTTCCCAGGTCGAAACAATAGAATTCCACAGTACACTTCTTTGATGATATAAACACTTAAATGGATATTTACTGGTAGTGAACTAAAAATACTCAATGATGCACAAAAATATATATTTTAATTAATATTTAAAACAAATTTTGTCAGGCAACAAAAACATCAGTTTTAGCAAATACCTATCATAGTAGTGTTTTAAGCATGATGCTCCAAAATCTGGTACAAGCAAATGCTTCCAGAAAGAGGTAATAGTTTTGTTAAACATCTGCAAATACTAGGAGAAACTTTTGAGCACACAATATCTCCATCAGCTCTGGCAAAAAGGGGTCAAAACCCCAGGACTAGAAATCTATTCTTCTGATGTAATATTGTTAGACTGAGATAAGAACTGTTTGTCTGACAGTATGTTCATTTAATTCAGCTAATTTGATAAATGTGTTATGCCTACCTACACACTTCAATGTAAGAAGTGAAATGGAAGCCATTGCACATCTCATTGTTTACTTTATTTTAAGGGCAATAAAATAAGATCACATGGCTTACACTGATAAAATTGCCTTTCTTGACACTCTTTAACTATGTCATGATGTCTTCATGATAAAATTCACAGTTCTATATTTAAAATGAAAGTAAACACAAGCACCCTGTCTCAGAATTAACCAGGAATTTGATGATGCTTAGACAATGCTTTATTTTGTAGGTGGATAGGTGACAATAAGAACATGAACTGTGAGCTCTGTACTTTAAACTTACAACTTAAATAGTGAAAATAAATAAGAGTACATCCAGTAATGCAGTTTCCTGCATGTGAAAGATTTTTTTGCATTTTAAAGGTATATTACTTCACCTTAGTATGTGTCTGAACTCAGCAGATTAGGGCCCATGAAGAATCTCAGAAAAAGCAGTTAGTTTCAGACATTCAGCAGAGATATTCTGGTACAGTCAGTGAGCTAGTAATCAATATAAAAAAAATTGACATGATGAAGTCTTATTTAAGACTTTTATTTCATCTCTTATTTTGTTTAAATTGAAATACTCCTGCAAACTATTTCTATTTTAATGACAGAATACAGTTCAGACAAAATGCTTTTGAACAGCTTTCACAGGCTGTGCAAAAAAAAAATTGCAGAAATCAGCAATTTCAACATGACCAACAGCTTGCCTTTTTATTCAGTAATTGAGAAACACAGATGAGCTGCATACAATATAACCTGAAACTGTGACATAATTCCCTGTTGTATTACCTTTGAAGTATTCAGTAAATTATTATCTCTTTTTTTTTTTTTTTCAGTAAGATGAGAGTAAAATTTTTTCCAAAATGAGAAATCCCCTGTAGGTGTCAATTTGGACTTCATTCACTCCTTAAGTAATTGCTTTCAACTTCTGAAGACTCAGTTTCAGTAACAATTAATGCCCTGCTCTTGCAAATATGACTTGATGATGGTGACATGCATCACTGAGTAAATAGACTGATGTGTCAAACCCACAAGAAGATATTTTGCAGATGCCATTTATTCCTGGTAGTGGTCAGTGAAGTAAACACCGCGGTAAATCACACGGATGTGTGCTGCAGTGATGACTGAGTTGCAGTGCATGGCAATTATACGGGATTTGGATGTCTCCTCAGTAGCAGTTTCTGAGCCCTCTAGTGGCCCTCTCGGTATTTTACTGGCCATCAGAGATGCCATCTGTCTGCTGAGATGGCTTCTCGCAGTGAGCTGGGCCAGGCAGCCCAAGTCTGTGTCCTTCTTGTTACATGGGGGGAGCAAGGCGCTCCTGAACATCCTTCCTAAAAGCCTGGCAGTGCACAGAGGGATGCTGCTGGGCCCCGTCGCTGTCCTCCATGGGTTTCCAGGGCTGTCAGTAGCTAAGGGCATGTTCTTCTTTAAATTATAGTGGGCATCCATGCTCAGCAGGCATCCAGGTGGCCTCATTGTCTCTTTTCACACTGCTTTCCCTCCCAGGAGGAAGGTGGGAGGGACACACATTGGTGATAGCAGGAGATGAGGCTGGAGGTACAAGGGTGGCTCTTGGGCTTTCCAGCTTGATTCTGAGTTTGTGATCACATGGCCACTGCCTCTAGCTGCTGAATCATGACAACTGCCTCAAAATGACTCTTTTGTCTGTTCTTAATAATTTCTGGCCAAATGATTAGCTCTTTTTCATGTTCCTTGGGCATCTTGAAACCAGAAACTGCCTGAACACTTTTCCCCATGTGTGTAAAACAATTTCTGAGACTCCCCACCCAGTCATTTATAAATAATCCCGGTCCCCTGTGATTACCACATTATAATGGGAAGTATTAGTGAGATAATTTCAGGCATCCTGCCAGCTCTTAACAGCACTTTGCATCCCATCACATGGATCTCTTATAGTACCTCCTTGTGAAAGTTACTACAAAATAAATCCTCGTTCTGCTAATGCCACGACAGCACATGTTAAAGCATGGGAATGACAAATACATACACCATGTTTATCATGCATCACTTGATAAACATGGCTAAATTTGGCAGTCCCTGGTGCAATAGCTAGGCAGGGAAAATCCATTGTCCCTGGCACAATAGATAGGCACAATAGAGCTTGGTGGCAACACCTTGGTGATATCACCAAGCAAACCTTTAATGAGCCCATGTTCAGGGCATCAGTGAAGGTTCAGCAAAGATGGAGCAGAGCTTAAAAGTATGAAAATGGAAAATGTCATCTGTCATGTCAGATTTAAGGGTGTATTTGCCAAGTGAAAACATGGAGCATGGCTCAGTGAGCGGCAGTATGACATCCTGAGAGGACACCAGAGGATATTCACTGCCTTCTCTGCCTGCTGCTGCCTGACCCCATGAGGTCCAGGTGCTTGTGCTGAGCACACCATGCTGAGTCCTGGGACAAAAATGTCCATCTGCATCTGGCCCAGGATATCCTCCCTGGTCATCAAAGAGAAAAAAAACACCCACAGTTAATCACTTGTATGGCACAGACCAAGTCAAGCTCTACATTTCCTCTCTAGCTCTACACACTAAACAGAGAAATTTTTTCCCTGCTAAGATTTGTAAAAGTGAATGCTACAAGCACTTCATGGTGATACACACAGCATTTCCAGCAAATATATATAGCTAAGCTATTTGCCTTCCCACTATTTACACTTTATTTTGTCTTTTTAAAATGGAATTTGAAAGAAAATAGAGGGGTATTTTTCCCCTCCTCTTCAATTTAAGTCCTATTTTTTTCTAGTAAAAATTTTTGCAATCAATATTTAACCAACCTCTTAATGTTTTTGACATTCTCCATGAGGTGAGTAGCAATTCTGCTATTGTAATGTACTTTAGATAAAGTAGTTCATCCCACAAACAAAACAAAATAGTCACCAATGTTAATGCATTGTAACAGATATGACATGGTGATGTATTTTCCTGAAAATTTGAAAGACCTTTAAAATACTATATCACATTTTTCAGCTGTGTTGTTGTTAGTATTTTGTAAAGTGTAGAAAATTACTTGACTAAGGCACATAAAACTTAAGAAGGTTTAAAAATCTAGAGTATCAGCCAAGGGATTTTATTTGATCATACCTTGCTTAGCTTCAAAATTATTTTCTCCTTCAGTGGACTGTGTGGAAGCAAGAGCTTTATGGTGCATATCTGTATCTGCATTTTGAGTTTCACACGAAACACTACAATTGTATCCAGTAATATTAATATTCATTATCTGGTCTCTCCATGGTGCACTTCACGCTCATCTTAAAGTAAACTTTACTAATAAGTAACCTGATAAAATTTGTGTACAGGAGAATAGGCTTTTTAGAGTGTCTGGAGCAGTATGTGATTGAGTGCAGCTGCTGGGATTATATCAAAACCAATACAAGCCTAGGAAATTTTCTGCTGGATTTCATCATAGAAAAAAGCAATGGAACAATGCTCCAAGTTCAGATGAATGGGGAGACTAAAAGTGTGGTATCCAACCAAATAAGCTTTGCAGTTGTAAAGGCAGAAGTGACTCAGAGATTTTGTCTGCTGAAATCTAGGCAGACAATCCGTATTTATTATAATTACTTTGACCTGGTGAATGCATTATGCAGGGAATTACTTGTCAACATTTAATACTCTGTAGATTCTTTTTGTTCAAAACCACAGGTTTTAGCTTGTTCATAAAGACTGACACAAATATTTTTAAAAGTTTTTTAAGTACATAGTTACTACTGCTTTTGGCAAAAGAATCTGTAGATGCAGTGCTGCGTCCCCTATTACCTTATATGTAACTGGTTTTACAAAAGAAATCTGATTTAATAAAGTCTAGGCAGAAATGGCAGCAAACAACTCTCATAAAATATAAAGAAATCATTTTCCCTCTAAATTATGTATTCAAATCACACCACAGTACGTAGTGTTCTTGCATGTTTAATGAAAATAAAAATTTCAACAAGTTACAGATACCACTGGTGAATAACATAAAAGTATTTTCACATATCCATCTAGGTGGATTCATGAAAGCTATAAGCTACATGTATAGAGCACCTGCAGCTATACTATTGTTGAATTCAAGGTGATTACAGCACAGACAGGTTTTCCAGCCCCTTACATACAATGCCCAGCATATTGTATTGAAGACGCCTCTTTGAATAAGGATACACTAGCTTAAGAGGTCTGACAGAAGCACAACATTACCAAAATGGCATTGAGGAATTTCTGGGGAATAATCTAATGTGGCTTTTTGAGGAATAAGCCAGGCCAGCCAGAGCAGGAGCAAATATTCCTTAGCTACCTCCTTAGAAGAGAGCCAGAAGGTAAACCACCTCAAGGGTGTATATAGCTGTGGTGGACCCTCTTGCACCCCTCCTGGGAAGTCTGGATGCTTGATTACCTCTCTGAAATGCCTGCACACCAACAAAAACAGCCCAGGGAATAAACAGGAATAATCAGAGACTTCCGTGCAGTCACAGTGCCACAACCTCATTGCAGTTACAGGGACATGGTGGCATAGTTCACAGGATGGGAGTGCTGTCATGGATGGCTACAGACTTTTTAGGTAAGACAGGACAGGAAGACAACATGTGGAGCTACTCCTTATATGAGAGAGCAATTGGAATGTGTGGAGCACTGCCTAGGGGTGGATGAAGAATGAGTCAAGAGCTTATGGGTAAGAATTAAGGGGCAGGCTAAAATGGGTGACAGTGCTGTGGGTGTTGGCTACAGGTCACCCAGTCTTGAGAGGAAATTGATAAGACCTTGAGTGCCTGTCTGTGACAAAGACTAATCAGTGAGATGCCCGCATCGCCATGGTTCATTCTGTCATGAAAGTGATTCCCTCCAGATATCATTGAACTCTAAAATGCCTTAGTGTTCTGTTAAGGGCATTTTGTGCCCTGTGAATTTCCAGGCCTGATCCTAACTCCATGAAGTTGAAAAGCTTGACACCTCCAAATGTGAGCTTTGCCATCTTTATTGTTAAGGTTCACAGGTATGGCAGGGCAGAGCAGATGCTGTGGAGAGGCTAACCTGCATAAGAAAGCAAGAGGGTGTTTGTTTAATCCACATTGCTTTTTTCATCTACACTCATGTAAAATCTCATATTTTGCTCTCTTATTAACATATTTGCCTAATCTTTCATGGCTACAATTTGAAATGGACTATAAAGAAGCATTGCCACAGTGGTAACAAAATGCTTATTTTGCAATGATGAAGTAATTTGTCATTCCATGGATGGAACTATATTGTTTTCTACTAATCCTTTTTAACGCCAATACCCTCTCAGTAGTTGGATGTTTCATGTATTTAGCCTAGAACTCTCACAAAAATGGCAAAAAGAAAAACAAAAGTAACTCCCAGCTTCCTAGAGATCTCCCACAAATTGTCTTTCCAAGATTATTTCATTAGCACAGCAGATTAGCTTGATAGACAGAATATAATGCGCTCTCATTTTAGCTAATGCTGCTTCACTGAAGGGACTAACAAACTTAATTCTATCCAGGCCAGGATTACCTGACATAGTAACTGAGTACTTTCGTGTGCTGACAGATAGGATGAAACAGACTGACTCTTTTCTTTGCTCTCCTTGCATTACTTTGTTGGAAATTACTTCTTCCAGGACTTACACCTATGGTCTTCACTGCTGGCTTGAGGCTGTGGTGAGGTCTCATCCCCTGGAGGGGTTTGTCAGCCAGGTCCAGTAGCTGAAGGCTCATCCAAACAAACAAAAACGTTCTAACTACATCTCCAGCCAGTCTCTTGCTGCCAGCACCTGCCTGCTTCTGCACAGGGTGGAGTGGCCACTGGCAAGAAGCGGGCAAGAAGTGAAGCACTTCTCCAGGACCTTGCCCACACATTGAGGCCCTTGCCCTCCTCACTCTGGGCCCATCAGTGGCCTCTGAGTACCCGGGGGGTATTTGTAACTTGTACCTCCTTTGCTGAAGGATGGAATCTCCCTTGGGGCCAGGGCCAAACCATCTCTGGGTCTGTCCTTTCTCTGTCAGACCCTAAGGTCAGTGGGCAGCCTCCCAGTCCAGACATCCTGCAGTTGCTCTGGGAGGTATTGCACTGCATGGGTAACCTCACATTTACTGTGCAGGAGACAGTCATAGGTTAGTGGAGAAACACTGAGGCTGTGACAAGATGCAAGAGTCAAATCCATCTGAGAAACAATAAATAACGAGGCAGTCACAGCATGAGTCGCAGGGCTATAGTTTACCCAACCTGTAGTAAAGCAGAAACCACTGTGTGAGTAACCTTCCTTTAAAAGACAAACAGACTCCAGATCTTCTCATCACTTTAATTATATGGTAGCTACCAACAGTTAAAACAAACAGCTCTTTTTTTTGTGTGTGTGTTTGGTTTTTGTTTGGGGTTTGTGTATGTGTGTGTGTTTATGCTCATCATTGCTATGACCATGCTGTGGAACCTCATGCATTTCAAAGGCCTTCTCTGCTAATAGAGACTGGAGTGGCCATAGCAAGGCTTCTTTGAAAAATAAATTCTAGCAGCAAAAAACTTCTATAGGTTGCTGCTGGCTTCAAACAATCTCCACAGTGTTAAAACGCAAGAGAGGACATGAAAGAGGAAATTCAGGCCACAAGAAGAGACTAATGGGAGATCAAATTGCATATCCTAAGAAAGTCCTTTATGTGAGGCTGAGGATAAGTGACAAAAGGAGTTTCAATCTCAGGGAATTTAAATTATTAATATCCTTGTAAAGAGGTCACTGTAAGGTCTTTTCTACTCTCAAAAATAGCAAAAAATATGTCAAATGCAAGAAAGTATTGGAGAGAAAAATAATGATGGCAATCTAAGTGGGATGGCATAGCAATCTCACTGAGAAGGAAGAAAATTCTTCGTTAAGAGCTAAGTCTTACAACACCTAAACATTTTTCTCTGGTACTTTTGTCCGTGGATTTTAATTTGCTTTATCAAAAGTTTTTTTTCCTTCGTTCCCCTATTTTACCAAGGAGAGATCTTAAATAAATTGGACAGCTGAAAAGATTTTGAGCAGGTGATCACAGTTTCCTTTACTCACATCTCTGCAGCATGGCTTTTAAAAATTGTGGAGGATCACAGACCCCATCTGATTAATCTGTTTTGGAAGAGTATGAGCAGTACTGGTGTAACCAAAATCATTCCAAGTAATAGTAGAAGAGCCTTAAATAATAAGTGTATGTCACAGTTCAGCTTGGCAGCCCTCCCCAGGGAATATGTGCTAGGCATTAGGTCTAATTGAGCCATTTGGGGCAGGGGGGAACCAAACCAACAAAAAAACCCTAACATATGCAATGGCAAAACTAAGAATCTAAATAAATGTTGAAATCTGACTCTGTTGGTCTGTCTGAAAATAGTCTGTCCTACAACACTAACGCTGCTACATTTGTATAACTGACAGCAGGAACATCAAGCAGATTTGAAGTGTGACTGTTTCTGAGACTATTTAGTGTTCTTATACTTTGGCTGCTCTCCCTTTCTGAGCTGCCTGACAGATCTTTTGGATGTGCAACCTTTGCAAGCAAACCTCAGGCCCTGGCTGGACCATGCAATAAGGGTGTTGGTCAGGTTCCCAGAGCCAGATCAAAACCACCCTGGGCAATAGTATGTATCCTGTGTTACACACTCGTAATTCAACTTTGCTCAAAAAATATTAATGATTAGACTTTGCATCAACGGTGTTTATGTCTGATCATGCATTGTCTCTCTTTGCTACTTTTAGTTTCTGATAGGTCAGGTCATGCTTGTGTTCCCACAGCCAGGCTGGAAACCTGAACTTTCTGTCATGTGGATGGGTTAACTTAGCTCCAGCCTGCAGACGTGCCTGGGCGAGACTGAAGCTGTGCTTCAGCATTAATTCTGAGTATTAATGAGTAAAGGATGCCAGGATCCCTGACTTCTGCAGGCCAGCCTAAAGGACTAAGCACTAGGGAAAGAGTTGTGTTCAACCCTGAGAGGTTGTCTCTACAAGCAGATTGATAAACACATACACTTTTCCAAATGACATTTTGTTCTCACGAACAGTTTAAGGTACTGACAGCCAGCTTTGCCCATCAATAAACCCTGTGTGAGGAGTGCAAAGGCACTGCCCTGGCAGTCTGCCCAAAGCCTGTCATGCTGCCATTCGCCTCAAGGAAGAGGTGTGGAAGTTTCCACGCACTTCATGGTGAGCCTGCAATGGAGACATCGTGGCACAAGGACTGAGAGACCTGCCTAGAAGCAGGGTGGACGCAGTGGTAAGAAGCTGGGTGCAGGGGATGCAGGGGGGGAATCAGGGAGCAGAGCTACAGGAACAGCTGGATGCTAAAGAAAGGTTTGGTTTCTGATATCTTGTTGCAAACTTTAAAATGGATAAGGTAAAGCCTATCCTAGACTAGCTCAGACATTGTACAGATCTCACATGTCCAACAGTTTCTTTACATCTACTTCTTTGCGTCATTGTCGTAAACCAAAAACAAATATAAGCTTTGCATTTCAGAGCTTTAATCTCTGAGGTGCTCTGTTGATTTTTCCTATTTGAAGAAACTACCACATCTCCTGTGAGTTTGTCCTCACAAGTCTCCCTTTAAAAAAGGAGAGAAAGTTCACATACAGAATTATTTTTCAAGTTTATGTATAGAGGTTTATTATTATAATTGAAACTTTCCTGGCACAATTAATAAATATAATAGTTTCTATGTTCTAATGCCTGTGCACCAATTTATCTTCTTGGAATGCTATGTTGTTGCAGGGAGTTCCCAGGATCAAAGTCCAGCTTGTACAAAGACATTATCTGATCACCTTCACACTAGTGACTGAAATAGAATTTTAATACTTCAGGAAAAGAATGCAGCAGTTCCTGCTGCAAAACTTCTTTCATAACACTGGCCAACATATATGGCATTTTAAATGCTGGTTAACATGCCATCATATACTAGTTGATTCCAGCTGTTGCAAGTAACCCAATACGTCATGGTGAGGAGCAGCTCCAAGAAAAATGCAGATATTGCCAGATGCTGGAAGTCCATATTAGGAGAAATATTGCTCTGTCCTTCTGCATCGGCTGTGTGTGTGCATCTTCCTTCTATGACAAACTTTTGTTTTCTTATCCATTTATGAGTCAGTCCATTGTGAGTTCTGATTAATTTGTCCAGGAGAATGCTCTGGTCTCTCAATTTTGGTAAAGGAAGTGAGCCTTACCTTTTATGTATGGGAAGGTGAAGATGTTACATTTTGTAGGCTCTATAAATGTAGCTCATATTGACAGCAATCAATATATTTCCATATAGTAGACTGTTCCATTAATATGCATGAAAATGTGTATGCACCATGGCAAAAATATAGATGGTTTTGTTTTTTTTTTTCTAAATGTAACAGATCCACATATACCATTAATATGGTCAGAAGGAAAGACAATACTTTTGGTTAAAAGACAAAAACATGAGAGTGGTCCAGGTCCAAATCGGTATTTTAACCTCGTATTTTAACCAGGCAATTTCTATTTCCTTCTGCCATCTCCAGTACCTTAAATTTTTTATTCTCTTCATTCTCTAGCAACAGTAGATACACATGGCAATATTTTCAATGTAGCTGGATAGACAAGGACCATGGAAATAAAAAATACTAGTTTTTCATCTGTACATACATATTTCCTCCAACTTTTAAAATATTTTCCCAACACTTTGGTTTTTTTACCTGTTTGTAAAACACCTTTGAAATTATTTGGGATGGGGATAAAAAAGTATATAATAACAACAATATGAAATTAAAAACAAAGATAAAGATTTTCCTCACATGTTATCCAATGCTGTTAGGAGACTTCTTGAAAACAAGAAATGTTGAGTGAATGTATTTTCTGTATACCCACAGAAATGGACTTCTTTCTTTCGTGTAACTTTGAAAATCAAATGGTGGCTTTTTAAACTTAGCTTAGAGTAAACTCCGCTTTTCTTGTTTGAATTTACCCAGAGGTTTTTGGATACATGTTTTATTGATGCTATTTTCACTGATTTTCATATTTGGAGATTTTCACATATATTTCTTCTGTGGGGAGGGGAAGAGGGAGCCTCTGCAAATGACACAGTTAAATTTTTTACATTTCACCTATGCTTTAAAGAGTAAGTGAGAGAAATACTGCATTCAATACTCAGAAACCTTTGAGGGCTTTGCAATGAAACACTGCAAATTAGGAAATTCTTATCACAGGCTCAGCCATATGAACCAACTTCACTCAAAACCTGAGAGTGATTTATTTAGAAATTTTAGGCTATTGTAGTTTTGTTCACTCCTGGACTACCAAATATAGCATTCCCCCAGAGATGAAATGGTAGAAAAGACACTTGAAAAATGGTAACTGGAAGTTTCTGCTGGCAACTTCAGTCTAGCTCTTCACCCCAGAACACACAAACCTCGTAATGGATTAATTGACATCCTGTCAATCACAAGAGAGGACAAGAAGCAAAGAGCACCACAGTGCTATATCCATGCAGTGTGCAAGTCCTCTTTGCCAATCAGTTAAAGAGACTAATTTTTTTTTGCCTGAAATATCATCCATTATGTAGTGCTTGCTTTTGATGGAAGATTACAACACTAGCTGAGTTTATTAATTTTCCTGCCCATCAGACTTGAGCCCAAAATATTACTTTTAGATGCAATATTAAGTGACCTTTGATATGGTGTGGCCTTAGAGGACCACATTCATATTTTCTACATTAAAATCTAGTTCCTGACATTGCTTTCTGAGATAAAATAATTTGCATTCTCCCCAAACGAGCTTAAAACTCCACAAATTATTTTAATTTGTAATTTAAATTTATAAGAAGTAAGTAAAAAGAAGTATCTGTATACCAAACTGTGACCAACACCACCAGTGTGGAGAGTAACATGAGAAAAAAATAAGTGCCAACTTTGACCGATCATTGGGGGGATTTTTTTCTCAAGAAAGAGACTGGTTTTTTAACAATTCTCTAAACTAATTTGTTGATTATATGCATATACTTCAAGTGAACAGTTCAAAATATTAAGGCTATCATAGCTCAGCGGTTCAGATTAATCTCACCTATTTCAGTGTCTGGGCATGTTCAATCATCAGTAAGGGACATAGGCATCTTCAAGTTGGCTTATTAGTCCACTGAAATTTCTGCATTAACTGTTAAGGAAATCAAGCTGAATACATACTTCACTTCAGTAGATGTCTCATTTCAACGAGATGCAGTTTGCACCAGTGAGCTTGCAGTCATACACACGAGAGCAGAGTTTGGCACTGCATGGGTATGGTATCAAAATGTAAGAAAGGCATCCAAATTCATCCGGCAGGAAACCTCACAGTACTTAAAATGCTAATTAAATTGCATATTAAAGTCAAATACCTTTACCACTACAAGGGAAAGGTTTATAATGTTGTTCTATGAGGACTGCTAAGTAGAGACAGCCTTACTAATATAGGATTCATCAATAATCATGAGTAACAAATGAGACTGAAAAGCAATGAGTTTTTGTTGCAACATTAAACTTAGTGAAGCTATTAGACCACTCACTGCAGTGGAAGGCCATGTCTTGCTGCAGGAGCAGTACATTGGGATACAGATCAAACAGCTCAGCAAGTAGCACAGTTAGAAGCTCCAATTTACAAGTCCTAATTCACAGGAAGTCATAATTAAAACCAATCCATATCCACAATCAGTCTATTCCTTGCTTAAAAATAAAATAATATTTTATGTACCTGAATAAACTCTAAGAACTATAGATGACTTATCTCCACTTTCATATGCCTCTTTTCTCATTCTAGCCCCCTTACCCGTACATTTTTCTCTCATAGCTCTTGTGAGGAGACCTTTAGCCCAATTTGGGCTAAGAAGGGCTTTACATCAGCATTACATCAATGTGCTTTCACTCTCTTCACCTTATCTAGGCTACTGAGAGCACCACAGAGTGGTCAGATGGGCTAGATGCTTATGTAACCTTAACCAGGTGGTCTCTATCACCTTAACTCTTGGAGCATGTTAAAGGAGTCAGTTGGATCATTCTACAGGAAGGATGGACTTTTTGTTTGAAAATATGCAAGAACTTGGCTTCTGTGATTATACAAGAAGCGCACGTAAAGCATATTTTAATGTAATGATAATTTGACAAATGTTGACTCCTGCTGATAGAGTTGCTAATTATATGCTGCAACCGTGCTACTAGATGAGAGGGATTAATACATGACATTCATAAAAAAATCCTATGGATATCATGCATTAATTTAGTAATTCTTCATACATTCCTGTAGTCCAGTGAAACATGGAAACACTGGCTCACCAAGGGCCTATAAAGCAACACTAGTGTTTATGAAGCTCCATCCTTTTAAGGCCATCTTCACTGCCACTTTTTATTTTGCTTTGGTATTTACATTTTCAGTGCAAGAGCAGGATTTCAACTCTTGTGCTACGAAAAATAATGCAGTGCTTATTGCATGCAAATAAGTGGCAGGAGCGAATGTAGATTTGACACCTGAACAGAGAGTTCAAGCCCTCTTCCTCCAAGATGTTCCTTAACTGTAAGAACATCCCCCTCCAAAAGGAGGGGGATAATTCAGGCTACACATCCATTCAATACTTAGTCCTATAACTGGAATTACAGACAAGGATGTAGTTCTTGGTCATTTTTGTGATGCATCCAAATGTTCCTGGGGAATCATGCTGCCAGGACCAGAGTCACTTGCAAGAATCAGTTAATAAAGACCTGGGTGAATTTCAGACTACTCCCTGCAAAGAGCTGAATAAGTCTGTAAATATCTGAAATCATCAAGACATCCAGATTGTGAGGAACCCTATTCATATATTAAAGAAAAGTTTCCAAGTGCTTAATCTTGTGGAACTTCAACTTCCTTGCTGCTGTACTTTTAACACAAACTATCATTAGTGATCTGTCTCATTGTTGCTCCAGGCTCTGATACGTCTTTGAGAAGACTCTTCATTTTTCATTACAGGACTAGAAGCATCTAGTCCTGTAATGGCAATTTCCACCATAGCAAGTGCTACTGGCTGCAGGCTTACAATGTTTTTATAGGATAGATAGATGGCCTGATTCTCCTTTCCTCTAGAATCGCCATGTAGATGGTAGGTGGCTTCTCTGGATTTAGAAGAAGGCTGTGAGTGCAGGACAGATGCAAGTAAGCACAGAAACCAAAGCACTGCAGATGAGTACTTTTTAATTATATAATTGTGACAAATGTGAGCCTGGAAGTTGCCTCCCTGATGCCACACATCATCCAGTAGGCTCAGGTCAGGACCCTGATGAGGTGGAGGCGTGTGTTTCAGAATGGCAGCTTCACTAAATCCCAGTCTCCTTAAAGAAAAGTGATCATTATAGAATGAATATTGGTCTTCTCTAGACATTATATTTCTTATTTTTTTGCCAGCTCTTCCATTTTCCCAGACCTCTCCGATCTGAAGGCTTTCTGCCTGGGGAAATGGAGAGCTTCACAGCATGAGTCAGCCTCAGGGGCAATCTTAGCTTGACGCAGTGACACGAGCACAGTCTAAACTGAAATATTTGGAAATCACCATAAAGGGCACATGAAGGGATAAACCCTCCTTTTTTTCACATGGTCCTAAGAGATTGTTTGGCAGGGCTCCCACAAGGCTGTGGCAGTGGGCAAGCAGAGTCTGGCCAGCAAACATAACATATTAAGGAAACAATTAATCTTCATTCCAAATTATCTGCCATTACTGACTGCATACATGTGCACAGTAATTAATCCCCTTTCTTGCTGAGGAACTGATGCACTGCAATTTAACTCAAGTCTCTCCAACCACTTTTGCTGCCCTCAGCAGCTTTGCTGGGGCTTTCTCCTGATGACACTCATCTTTTTCCCCTCCTGATGCAAAGTGCAAAAGTGAGAGTGGGGGTTCAAACACTATCCCAGAATATTACCTTATTGAATAAGGTAAATATATAATCATTCAGTTGAAAAAAGTCTGTTAGAGATGATGTAATTTGTTTCTGTATGTCATGGCATGTTGATACATTAGACAAAAATATGAACAATGCAGACACATCACTAGAGAAGCCTTTAAAAAACCTATGGAGTGGCTTTCTCCCTGTTTTCATTCAGATGAGTAAATCTTTCTTACATTCAATCACATGTGATGATGAAAGGTGGGTTTGGATCAAACCCTCCTCTTGAACAGCTTAAAATAATCCAGATTTAAATTAATGTTGCTTATGTATTGTTGTATTCCAGATAAGCCATCTGCCACACAGGTGTGAGATGTAAAGACAACTTTTACAATGTTTGGTATTCTTTATAATTATAGATATCGTAGTAATAATGTAGGACTCGAAATTTATTACCTTGGCATTATTTATTTGGCTGCATTTTTGTGAACTGAGGTGGAAATCTATGAAAAAAATGTATTTGGTCCACGTGTTTATTTCATTTCTACTGTTTTTAAGTCAAAATTTGAAATCTTGTTTCTACACATTTTAGCAGAAATCACTGTAGAACTAATGTCTGATTAGAGTAAAACATATCTATCAACGAATTATTTTATAATTCAAGGTATGATTGCCAAAAATGAAGGAGTCTCTTCCAAAATTAGAAAAATTCAGTAATGCCTTTGTGCAGAATGCAGTTAGCACAAAGTAATTACTACAAATAGTCCTAGAAGTATTAGAGCTTAACAGTTGGATGTATCCAGAATATAGACAAGGAGGTCCACACAATTAAAAATTCCAGCTTTTTCCTTTAATACTCTCAGTAGCATTTGCATAATTAAGCAAAGTGGTTGCAATATTAAGGAATGCCACCTGGGGAGAGATTGCTCTGAAATTGCACTCTCTCCTGTTTGTGCCACACAATACTGTTTAACACACAACAGCTTACATGTAGTCAATCCAAGTAACAGTTTTATGCTGATATCCACCACTAATACTTGGTTAATTATGAAGCCAAAATAGGGGTATGCAGGTGCTGCCTTGGGGTCTGCAGTGTCCTGAGATGTATTTTTGTCATTCAACTGTTAAGGGAAGTGCATGCTGAGGTTTTGTGTTTCCTAGTCTTTTTTTCCCAGAACATACTTTTTTTTAAAAAAACTTCTGTCTTTTTTATCTCTAAATACTACCTTCTATTTTGGCTAAATAATTATCCTAAATTAACTGTTGTTAAGCTTTTCAGCCTAACCATTCTCTTATTACTATGCAAGCATAAAGCTAAAACCCAATTTCATCTGTTCTCAAACTGTTTTTCCCAAATGCTTCCAGCTTTGTAAGAAAGGAAGAACAGTCTTAAAAACATCTTTAAAATGAAAAGGGTTAGGGGAGTTCCTGTATTTTTTTAATAGTTTTGTCAGTAAACTGAAAAACCTGTCATATCACAGTTGCCTTAAGTCATGAAAGAAGAAATAATTTTAGCATTTGTTAGTGCGACTTAAGGGAGGGAAAGCAAAACATCTAAAACATTGAAAGAAAACCAGTAACCTAATCTTGCCTAACCTTTCTTCTATTAATCTGTATTTAGTCAAGTGGATTATTTGGAATTATGCTGAAGATGTTCAGATAGCTGGGGTTTAGCTGGTATGGGATTTAGCAGGAACATCCATCATGCTTCGTTTCCTGTCTGGGAGAAGCTCACTGTAAACATTCACAGAGTATGGGTAAAATATAGCTTAGACTAAGCTGCCTTTGTAGAGCAACACAAAGCGACTGCACAAAGAAAGGCATGGTAAGAACAGCCAAGAGTAAGTCAGCTCCTTGTTTGAAGCTTGCAGATCATATTGTGCATGACCAAACTAGCCACCCTTGATCTCACATTGGCTTCACTGCCACTAAGAGTCTTTGGTGAAGTTACTATTGTTTGCTTCTGGCTGGAATGTGGCGGAAAAACACTTTAGTGCATGATTAAACTAGCTCCAGACAGCTAAGATGGACTCTAAGACGAAGGTCCTGTTTGGGTTCTCATCATCTCAAAGCTGAGGTTTCATAGAATGCTTCTGTTTGATCTTGTCAGAGCAGGGCTGCAGACAGCACTCTCCTTGCTGGTCTTCTCAACAGCACCTCCTTTTCCTCCCTCTTCTGCGGCACAGGATGCTTGTCCTCCCTGGTGCAGCTTCCCAGTGGTTATTCCACTTCCCTATCTCTACTGTTCCTCACCCCCTGACACATTTTCCTTTCCCCTTAGGTATCAGGAGGGATCCTCTGTTTCCTTTGTCACTAATTTTCAAACCAGGTTCTTTGTGTGCACTTTCCTTCTTGCAGGATGCTCCCTATAACCTCCCCTGGATCTTCTTTGTCATCCTTTTATGGTCCCTTCCTTCACCCTCTGCCTGGCTTTGATAGCAGTAGCAGACATGGTGGCAACCATGTTGCAAATGTTCTGTGGTTCGTTGCCTCTCTGCAGAAAAAAACCCAGAACAAACCTTCTGCAAATGAAACATTCCTCATAGAGGAGGGCTTCAGGGAACATGTGTTTTTTCACCTGGAGCTACATGGAGATTTATAGTATATTTAGTGGCAAAGGCTCCGTTCAGAATCAGGAATATTCTGCCTAAAGACACCAGAGATCAGCTTATTCTCCCTGCTTCTGAGGGATGGCCAGGGAATCTTTTTTCCATCTCCTGAGGTCACTCAGACCTTCAGGAGGCTCCCAGCATATGGGCAGGCTGCCTGGGCATCACATGAGCTCCCTGAAGCAGTCACAGCCCTCTTGGACAATAACTGCCTGTGAATAATGGATCACCCCAGCCAGGCCTGCTGGGGATATATTATTCAAATGGCAGCAATGCCCAAAAAGAAAAAGCCATGCTTGGATTCTGTATAATCACAGGATAGCAATCGACCTCTGAACACACGGGTGGCTGCTTTCCTGGCACCACATGTCTGGTAAAAGAATGCCAGGCTTGCAAGCCTTAATTAGTAATTAATAAACTGAAAAGGTGTAATTTACACTGCTCATTTACCTCTAGAGACTTATTCTTCTTGCTGCCTCTGTGCCTTTCCAGACTTCAGACTTCCTTCTGCTCTCAACAACAGCGGAGAGAAAATACAATGGCATCTTTAAGCTGGATGAGACAGTCTGTTTATTATGGTTGGTGACATTGTTCTTGCAGCTAGCAAGCTAAGCCAATATCACATGTCTTTTTATATATAACACTCAGCTAAATTGATTCAGGAGCTGTATCTCAGCAAAAGGTGCAATGCTGTGAGGGAAGCCTCCTCCAATGGCACAGACGCAGAGTCCTCCCAATAAAGTGAGTCTCCATTTGTCTGTGTTTAACCCGATGTGAACACAGTCTTTAGACACTTCATGTAATTATTTCAAAGTGTTACATCTATCCAGAGAAATACAATCCATGGCTATGGGGCAGGTTATATTCTAGGTGCTACATAAAGTCTGAGGACTCAGGACTCAGTCTGACTCTGGCTGTGCTCTTTCCACAGCTTCACCAGAGCTGGCAACTTGTGTGTCTCCTCTCCTTAAATACAGGTTGTACATACACAGTAGGTCATACATGCATACACATCTCTGCAGTCCCTCCTGAATGTCAGAAAACTCAGTAATTTCCATTTGCTCTGCAAAGAAAATGCCTGGGATGATAAATCATAGCTCACAATCCTTTTGTATAATGGGACACCAATCACCAAGCAAAGGGCATTAAAAAAACTATTTACTCAGCCACGGACATTAAAAGGGCTTTAACTGTGTCCTTATGTCCAGTGAAAGTATGAAGAGTATTCACAGGGTTTATTTTGAATTATACAAAAAAAGAAAAGCTGCTAAATGTAATTGCAAGAAAATTAATGTGGATAGCAGTTTTATAATATAAAATATATGAAAGCTTAAAAACAACATATACATTTTCTTTCTGTCCCACAACAGACATTTTCTGAAAAAAATATTATAAAATACACTTATTCTGATACTATAGTAATTCTACCATTTTCAAGAAATTAATTCATCCAGTTATATCTCTAAATACTGACTTTTACTCAGCCTTAATAGTGCTCTTAAATTAACTATCAGTAAGCCTTTCAGCCTTGTCATTCTTTTCATGTTACCACATAAGCATAAAACTATCCAGCCCTTTCAGCTGACCTTCAAAACATGAAGCAGTATTGCAGATAAAGACCTCAAAAATCACAGTCATAGCTCTTGTTGACTTTAGCAGTGCCAAGGTTTCATCCAGATGGTTTTTAATACAATGCCTTTGTGAAGCTATGAAGGCACTTGATTATAGGTAGCAAAGTACATGCTGATGACCTCCAGCTGAGATGCCAATCCTTGCACAGTGGATTTCAGCCTGTTGGCAACAGATTTGCATTCCATGGTTGTCTTTTAACACAAATGTACCTGTGGACTGAAGACCAAAAGCCTGATCCCCCCTGGAACAGCACAGACCCATATCCAAATGACAGGTTCAGCAAATGGCAAGAATTAGTGGTGTGCAGTTACAAGGCTCTGAGGGCAGTCTTTGTACACCACAGAAAGTGATATGGAACTATCTTTTCCACTATTTTTTTATTGCTGTTTCCCAGCATGACTCTGACATCTTCAGAAGCCACAATATGATTTAAGAGTCTAAGTCTCCTTAGGTTTCACTCCTGAAAGTCTTGAAACACCTCCAAGCATTGCACAGAGATTTTTCCCACTTAGTTGCCAGAATTTAATGCATCAAAGCAATGTTGAATTAGAGATTATTCACATATTTAAAGGTATCTGAGCTGATATCTGCCTCTCATAGGCTGATGCTGATCCTTTAGCAATGCTTCTGGGGTCTGAGTGCTGGCTCATGCAGACAGACTTACTTTTCTGACCTATATATATAAAACCACAGACGGTTTTGTATAAAACCAAGCCAAAATGTTGCAAGGTCACCTTTCAAAGTCTTCTGCCATATCCAGATACTGTATCTGCAGAATCCCCTGTGCATCCCAGTCAGCCCACAGAAACAAGCCAGCATGGCTCCTAGGGCTCGATGCTGACTGAGGAATGTAGAGTTCTATGCTGGGTCTGGTGATGGGAAAGCTCCTCCAGTCTCCAATGCTCATGGAGGTGTCACGGCTAATGTAGCAGAGGAGACAAGTTTGCAACACAGCCATCTGGTGACCACAAAAGGAAATCTTTAATATGGACATCTGATGGAAGAGAAGGAAAAATTGAGTCCTGAGCTTCCAAATACTGAACTGAGAAAAGAGAAAGGGCTTCATGGAAGTGACCATTAATCAATTTGCAATACATTCCGTTATTTAAAACATTAATTACCTTTCTGCTAAATAAAGCTTAATCAGTAGCTCTGTTTAAATCTGCCTACTGTAGCAAAATCCATCCTCATTTTCTGATCATTCTCCTACCTTGCAATGGGAACCACTCTGTTAGGTGAATCTTTGATCTAAAAAAAGTAAGTAAGCATAAATACTTTGGTTATGACCATTTCATTTAGAAACTCAGTGCCTTCAGAAAAATAATAACACTGTGTTTTGATCCATGAAATATTTAAGGAACAGGATGATATATTCATCCTAGTGGCTTGCATCTATTGAATGACTAAGGCATGCTGATTTTTGGTACAAGGTAACTACTGCCCTCCAGCCCTCAGAGCCTTGCATTTTTTAGGTAAGTTGACTCTGGAGGCGCCTCTTTATTACATCTCAATTGGTTCTTTTTTTTTGTTTTTTGGTTTTTTTTTTTGGTTTTTTTGGTTTTTTTTTTGTTTTGTTTTGTTTTGTTTTGTTTTTTTGTAGCAGAAACCTTGCAGAATTTTTTAACATGTCCTCCAGGTTTTCTTTTGTTCCAGAATTGCCTATTAGTTAATGGACAAAGTTTAACAATACTTGTTAACCTCACTTCAGCCCACTAAGCTTTGAAAGTAATAAAATATAAGGTTGTGATATGAAATTACAAATATCTGAGGCTTGTTTGCTGTCAATGCCAATATATTTATTCTAAATATATGATGAGCCAAATTTATTTATATTTTTATGCTTTCTACGTTAAAAAAGCCAAACAGACAAAAAAACCCACACCTTCCTATTGCTCTAGTTCAGACAAGTAGTTTCTAGTTTAGAATGTAAAAACAATCAGTAAAAAGCTAAAAAAAAATTAATTTCATTAATGGAGAATAATATAAAATGTTGGTTCTCCTATGACTGTCTTTGGAAATTATATATAAAATTAAATATTCCTAGTTTTGAACATTCAGTTCTGTTTGACTGCCAACAGTGCTCACTCCTACCTGGAATGTTTCACACAGTAGTCACTTTGGAGTGTTGTGAAGAGCAGAACTGCCTTTATGGAAAACTGTACAGAATCAAATACTGTGCTTGATATCCACATTTCTCAGACTGCACTGAAACTCTCCTGGTTGAAAGCAAGATAACTTTACTTTGGTTTGTTGGAAGTCTAGTGAACATTTGTGTACCTCAGCCTGCTGTGGTTTAATGAGGTGTTTTACACATTTAGTTAATGTGGACTAATTTTCTGAGGACGTACCTATACATGAAGTTACTTTGCAAAGGAAGCCCCTGAGCACTCCTGTGTGTGCAGCACTGCTCCCAAAGATGCCCCAAAGCCCCGCAGCAGGGCAAGGGCTGCTCCCAGCCTCTTCCCCAGCCCCTGGGTGTCCATTCTTCTCCTGCATGGAGTCCATGGAGTTAGAAGGGCAATCCCAGAGGATTTGTGGGGACTGGAATTTGCACCCTCTCAACCCACTTTGTTCTCCCTCCGCCACCCCATCGGGGGACAGACTGCTTGGCAGAGGCAAAAGAAAAATTCCTGGCCCAGGGACAACTTGGCCTCCTGCAATATATCATGGAGGAAATTACTTTGTTGTAACTTTGTCGGCACCAAATGAATTCACCATAATTATTGCATTCAATGTGAATCCCAATGGAAGCAATAATGATTTTCAGTTTACTCAAAAAGGTTGCTATTTTCCCTGACAAAAAAATTATGACCTAAAAATATCTGATGTATTTCTCATTACTTTGTGACTGTAATGATATGTTTGGAAGAAACACCAATTTTCCTGTCTACTGCTTTTGACACAACAACAATTAGTCATAAGCAATGAAAAAAAGACATTAGTTAAGAAGTGGTAAGAAATATACAATGTTTCTGTATTCATAGCTATTGGATTATTATTTGGTTACATTAGTCTAACTCATTTTGTAGAATCAGGGATTTAGAAAACGTGCCCTGTAAAAATTCAAACCTGTTAATTGTAGAGGCAAAAGAATTGTATCTCATCAGTATAATCCTTCCAGAGGGAAAAGGCACTTTAACAGCCAAGTATCACATCATGTAGTGAAAATAACAATACAGTTTTTAGAAAACCAAGTTAGGCTTAGGATGGTAATGTTTGTCTAATTACAAAGAGAGAGAACGTAATCGCATCATGCTATTTGCACGCCTTGTCCCTAAGTTTGGCTGATATATCTCTAGTTATTCAAGTGAATACAGAGAAAAATATATTTGTAAATGCTCTCCTTAACCATTTACTTTTATCAATGTTTGTTGGCGTGTTTGTTTGTCACTCCTTTTATTCATCTATATGATAAACATAAAAAACAATTATGCAAATGGTCTATTAATACTTCAGAAACTTAAAACCACTTCACTATGACAACTGTACTGCATCGATTTTGGCTTTTATTTCCCCTTTTTTTACTCTTCCCAAGTCCTTTCCCCTCCAGACACTGCACTTTCAACTATTCTCTTCTCACATGTTATCTTACCCTTGCTTTCCAATGTTGCAGCATTTTCCATGAATCCATCTTCATGAGCAATGTATGGGGGAAGAATCTTCAACTTCTCTGTCAGTCCTTATCCAGAGGGTAGGTTCATTCTCCAGAACCAACAGGTCAGTCAGTGACACACATCACCCTTGTCATACAGACTGGTTCTCTTGGACTAAGCTGCGTCTTTCTCAGCTTTTCCTAGCACCATGTGCTCATGATATAATTATGAATTTACTGCCTGTTAAATATAAATCCAGTGTGGTTTGGAAGTCTAGATTGTCAAGGCTGCCATCTATACTCAACATATGAGGGATGGTGGCTGGGGTCTAGGGCTCTCTGAAGGTCCAAGATGAAGGTTTTACTGCTTCATTGGAACTTGGAGCCTTCTCATGTAATGAGGGAACATGGGTTAGGCTACATATGCTCCCTCTCTCTCTCTCTCTGCTAAAAGAAATCCCAAATCTGGCTGCTGTCAAACAGGATATTCATCTGGGTATGAGCTACAGCTATGTGGTTAAGAAGACACCTTGTGATGGGCTCAGCACAGGCAGCTCTGACAAGAACTAAGGTTTGGCTCCTGTAAAAGTCAAAAGGAAATTTGCCTCTTTCTCAATGCAAAACCACGTCCTACCACAGCGTGAGGCTGTTTCTCCCTTTGTTTCCTCTTCTTTCAAAGTTAGATAATTTCCCTCCCCCACTTCTTCGTTTCTTACTATTTCTGGTAGACTGGGAAATCTCATTTTGGTGATTTTTATATCGTGAACACAGAAGAAATTGTTTTTGGTCCATTACTGCTCACCCTGCAAAAATTTGGTTTCTGCTGTGTTCTTTGCCTGCCAGTTTCCAATTACACAAAAAGATACACTATTAAAACATAGAAGAACTTGTACTACTTGCACTTTTCTGAACCTTACTGCTTATAGGAGTGATTTAAACAGCACCTACTGCAACAAACTTGGCCTTGCTATTCGTCAACTTGGTCTTACTATTTTCTGCAGATAATGGGAATCATTTGTTATTAATGAAGCTTAATTTATTTACTTAATTTTCCTTGCTGAATTTGCTCAGCAGCAGACCCCAAACAACAAGCAAATGAGCGTGGAAAGGTTTTTTAAATGACAGCCCAAGCTCTGCAAGACAGAGGCTATGCAGATGCTGCCATGGTAAGACGAGCCCTCCTTGAGGCTTCTTGTTTACAAAAGTCCCTCTGAGAGTGTCTTGCCTCTGAGGCATGGGCTCCAATGAGTCCCACCAGAGCTAATGTCCAGCAGTGCTGCAGCTTCACCCACTGACTCTCTTCCTTGCCCTTTCTCAGAGGGTCCTGGGGCAGAGACTAGGTTTTAAATGGCACCAAAATTAGGAAAACTCACTAGAATGGAGAACTGCCTGCACATCTCTTTGAGTTATGCTTTGAAATACTTTACAAAGTGTCACACCCAGTGACTATTGAAGAGTTGATTTATTGTTCAAAACTTGTTTTACTCACAGATTTGCTAGTTTCTCAAATGAAGCAGATACATATGACTATAGATCATGAAATTAATGTATATGAAAGTTTCCAGGTGTCCTAAGCCCCTCCCTCACTTATAAATTTCTTTGAAGTTAAAACAAAACCAAGCCTCTAATTATCTAGAGAAAACCCTGTGAACAAGGAACCTTACCACCAGAAAGAAATTTTCACCCATCATCTGTTCTATGCTGGTATTCCCATGCAAAATCTTTATCTGCTCACTTTCTAAGGCATCTTCCTTCTGCATGACTTCTGGAAGTCTTCAAGTACCAGGAAGAAGCCCAGGACAATATGATTTCTCTGATTTCCTTGTTTTAATGTGGTCCCTACTGTAAAGTGGAACTGTTGGAATATTCTGTAATAACAACACCAATCATGAAATATTTGCTTTGAGATATTCAATGAGAAAATCTTACATTTATTAAGATAATCAATAGCTCAGACTATTTCACATATGACACACGTGGCCCCAAATCTGGATTGTACATTGAGAGAGGCAAAATATGTGTTTGAAGGAGAGCTCTCTGCTGGCACTAACTGAATTTAACAAACAGTTTGCAAATAATTTATCAGGTACTAAATAAGTCCCAGGTGCTCAGAGAAACCTCCGGTCAAAGACAGAAGAGTGATTTCTGTATCTCTGTGGGTAAACAAGTGATCTCACAACCATGAACTGCCACCACTGTGGATACTACTGTTAATTTTCACGAATTTGGAAGATCAGGTCAGCTGTGCAAATCCTTCATGATCAGTGCATCCAGGGTCACCAGTCATACTCAAGAAGCCCTCCAGCCTTCAAAAGGCAGCAGTAAAATAAGCTGCCTTTCTGAAGGATGGAGGTGGCTTAGTGGATGAGGCAAAATTGTACCATTCTCTCATGTGTCCAAGCATATTATGCTATTTCTGAAGTTTTACACTGCCTACATCCTCTCCTGATCCTGTGGGCAGCATGACAGACCGCAGGGGCATAGATGGTGACCAACAGGAGGTGAAGAGGTACATGGTTCCCTGTGCCACTCCCTGCTGCTGCAGAACAGTTCTGGCCGTATCTTAGCTGCAAATGAGGAAACTTGATGGTTGCCATAAATTACACTGCCAACCCTGGGGGCTGTTCCAGCAGTGCTGAGGGCTGCCACCTTGGAGTGAATGCCAGGCAGTGGGGGCAAATGCAGTAGCTGTGTGTCCGCTGGGGGCTTCCTGATGCTGGAGATATCTTCAGAAGCAAATGAACCATATTAAGGCCTGCTTTGCATGTCAGTCACTCATACCACTACTTAAGACCTAACTATCTCCTTCTTTGAAGATATCAGTTGCTACAGAAAGTAATAAATGGGAGTGTATGCATCCCAAACAGCTAATGCCCATAAAGAGATCACATAGCATAAAAGGGATTGCCAAGGAAAGGATGCACCCATTTGAAGCCTTTGGCAACAGCCAGACTCTAGAATGATTTGCTTAAAATTAGCCTCAAGGGCAGTTGAGAGCAGTTCCATATATCCCATGTCACATGTCAAAATTTCATTGCCTAAAATGGAAATGGCCCATAAATCACAAGGTTTTGCAAGAGCATGCCAAGCAGAGGGACCATTAACTGCATATTAGAAGAAATAATATTTTTAACAAGCAAGTTTACTGGGGCTACTGTAACCAGAAGGGGAAAAAAGAAATTCTTTGTACTATCCTTGGAACTATTTGTCTTCATATGTCCTGCCCTCAGAAGCCTCTGAGTTTCCTTCACAGTGTAGTATTTCATTCTCCTTAGCAGCTGGAAGGTCGGTGTTCGATTTGTTAATGCACAAGGTGCAGAATCAGTGACAGCTGCATCTGTGCCTGACCAAGGGCATGGCATAAGCAGGCATATGCTACATAGAGCATGTTTCACTTGCTAAGGCAACAGCATTTTTGATGTACTTCAAGCCTTTCACTATTGAGCCTCAAAATAGCTCTATCTATCTGGGCTTGCTGTACCAAGGATGCATTGAAGATTATGTCATGTGCAGGTCAGATGTCTCTCTAGGAAAATATGAGTTAGTTATGAATGATGAAATGCAGTAGATTGTCCACTGTATGTGCATGTATGCCTACCTGTGCCTGTATATCGTGTGTAATACTATAAAACCTGGTTTTGCAGATAGAGCTGTCAACTCTGAGTACTTGTGCTTCTATATGGGAGGACAACTGATGTGACTAACTTACACATCAAGAAAGAGGCATGTGCACACTTGTGAACTTGAAATACAGAATAATCACCTACACACACAGAGTCTCAGGCAGGACTAAAAGCCTGCAGACATTTCAGGATTGACAGCATGCCAGACTCTCCAGAGAGCTGGTTTGGTGGAGTGTTTGGTTTTTTTTTGAAACCTGTAAAACAAGAATTCCCAGGAGGCAGCCAGTCTGCCGGCGATTACAAGGAGCCTGCAGTACCTCTGCTGGGGTGCTTCGCTTGTGCTGAGGCCGTGTGCAGCCGAGCGGGCGGGGTGGTGTCACACGGGCTGCTGCACATGGGACAGAAGGAGCACACCAAACTGCTGCCTGAGCTTCTTCTGCCGGGCCCACTGGAGGGTTTTCAGCATCATTTTTGTGTGCAGACCAGCCAAAGGCTGCACACCTCCATACTGTGCCTGGGAGGAGCATGTTGCTACACTTGGGGAAAAAGAAATCTGTGTCTTCCAGCAGCTTTAAAATTTTCCCCCTGTCATTAAGACCCAATAAAACTGTTAGCACCTCCTCAGATATCCTATTTTCTCATGCCATCTTTCAGGTGTGCTCTATGGGCTTCCCTGTTTAGTACATGCAGGATACATTTTAAGAGCCTCATGAATTATTTTGGGTAAAGAAAAAGGAAGCAAACTTCTGGCTTTGGAGGGAGGTTAATCTGGCAATAACTCCACAAATGGGTATCCTGGACCTCAGCCCAATTCTCTGTCCTTCTCAGTCTCCTTTCCACTTAGGTATGATTTCCAGGCAGGCAGCTGGAGCACGGGAGACAAGGGACTCGCTGGAGCTGCTGTCCAGGGCCAGGGAGATACCCGGGGTGCCTGAGGTGCATCCAGTGCTGAGTGCTTGCCTTGAGGCTGGAGGGCACCCCTGGGGCTCCTGCCCTGCTTGGTGCAGAGCTTGGGTTCCACGGAAACGTAACATGGAGAGACCAGAAGCAATTAGAAACATGAGCAGATGAGGCTGATGAAAGTGCAGCGTGCACAGAGGTGATGTCCCTGTGAACAGCGTTTGTAGGAGGCAAAGGGAGGTCCTGCAGAAGCAGTCCCATTGGGTTTATCAGATTGCCTGCTCATATCCTTGGGGGTTTGTTTCACTTTTTCAAATTCTGCACTTTCTTTCGAGGTATATTGCTCCTAACGGATAAATACTAGAGCCAAGATTTTACAAAACTAATTCCAGCAATGTTCCAGTATAAGAACTTTCTTCTTTCTTTCCTTGGCACTGCAAAGACATGCATAAATTTAATTACATCTATTTATTTTGCATTAGCATATCCCTTCTCCCTTTGTCAAATCACCATGCATTGGATTATCAGTGTAGGATTTCTTCTATTTCAGAAATTAGCACAGAAAGGATCATACTTTCAGGGGGAAAAGGGAACTAGAACTATCTTAGAAAAAAGAACACAAGCATATTTTTGCAGATAATTTTCTCTTTTGGAAATTTTTTTGGTTTTTATGACCTGAAAATTAAATGTTTTTATTAACAAGTAGGATTTGGGCAGGTTTCAGAAAAGAAAAAATAAGGGGGGGTATATATTTTTTTATTACTTTTCCTCAAACCTGTTGAAAACAATTGACATAATAAGCTACTTAAGCACTCAGTTTGCATCAATCCCAAGAGGAATAAGATATCTAAGAGCTAGACATCTAAATAGCTTAACTAATTGCCTCCTGACAAAGAGACTTTATGGCACAAGCCATTCAGCCCACACAGTTGTCTTCCTTACCTCCAGAGAACACCATTACAGCTGTCAAAGGACTCCTAGACCTGGTATGAGTTAAGGATTAGTTGAGGATAGAGGTATTGCTAAATATCTTGATTTTTGTCCATTGATCTAGTGTGAATCTCTGATTTCCACAAGCTTTTTTGTACAGAATTAATCAGCCTAAAGATGGAACAGCAGATATTGGTATGTAACGATGGGTACTTTCTCCTCTTTCCTGACTGACAGAATAATACTGGCATGTTAAAACTGCTACAAATGGCAGTGCATCTGCTGGGTACAAATGACCCCTCTTTAATGAGGCTTCCACTCCTCAGCAGCTAGCTCAAGGTGCCAGTAGTTAATCCAGTGTTCATCTTTGGAGGACATTTGAGAGATGAAAGTAGGAGCAGGCAGTGTCTCCCTGGAGGCTGCAGAAGTCCTCATTGAAGACAGGTACCAGGGGATGGAGACAGCAAGGTCTGGAAAAACCCCAAAACTCCACTGCGTAAAACCTCTGCATCATCATCTCCAGGGCAGGGGGAGCTGAGAGCTGGGAGGGATCACAGTCTGGGCTGCCAGATGCAGCCAGAGACTGCATCTCTGGGGAGACATATACCAGGCTGAGATCCCCAGCCTGCTGTGGATGTTTAGTGTTCCACCAGGTTGTTTCTGTCCTTATAGCAAGGCTGGGCTCATACCTGAGATCTGGGACACTGTGCTACAGTGGCACAACCAAAATCACTGCAACAGCTGCACTGAATCCAGGTATGGCCAGGAAGTCCAGGCTGGGCATTGGACAAGAGAAACAGCAAGCACATGAGAGCAGAGAACAGGTCAAGAGCATGGCCAGACATTGCAGGTAGAGAAGACAAGAAGCTCACACTGGACCAGGTGCTGGAGTAAGTCAAGGGCAGAAGCAGGAACCAGGATAAAATAGGAAGAAACATAGCTTCAAGTTTTGCCAGAAAGAGCTGCAATGATGGTATCTTTCAGTGTCTGCATGGGGACAAACCTAGGGCCACAGGTGGATATGAGATGTAATTGTGCCCTCAGATAAAGCAGTAAAATGGGGGGCACTGGCAGCCTCTGGAGACAGGGACTGAGTGGAATTGACACTGCCAATTGTCAATTGAAAAATGAAAAAATAACACCATCCTGCTGAAGGCATATTTAAAAATATGATATGGGTCTGAAAACCACAACTAAATAAAGTGTTGTTTTAGTTAATTATATATTAAGAACCGTATTCTCAGACACAAGCAGAGCCTTGTTTAAATTAGCATGTTTCCTGATAATTAAGAAATTTGCTACAGTAACAACACAACTACCCAAAACCAACAGTCTAAAAATAACTTTGTGAAAAAGTTTTCACTGTCTTCTAAGGTCATTAATTAATTATGTTACAAATATTCTGTTAAGTTAGTGGCAGTGTAAGCCAAGACATAGATACTGACAGTATCTAGGCAGAGACTTTATGTGATAAGAAAGGAGGGCATACTAATTACAAGTAGACTATGAATATACATCGACATAATCAGTGTGCCCCTCGTGTATTTTCAGGAATCTTAAACTGCTGTGTATATGATATAGCTAGAACTGCTATTGACTCCAATGGTTTCAAATGAGAGGCATCACAGAGCTAAATTCTGAGTGGATGTGGAGTGGACAGAATTAACTTTAGCAAACCTGGTTCTATGACCACAATATTTCCTCTGGCCTCCTATCCTGGAATGTATTTACACTTTTTTTTTTTTTTTTTTCAATCTATTATGCCATGGACATGACAGGCCTCAAAGGCCATTCCAGGATTGGTTTTCTCTCCTCTTTGCTTCTTTCTGCACCCATTTTTGGGAGAGTGAGTGTCCCCATGGTGCTGTCTGAGAACATATCACCTATTCTTTCTGTATAATGCACATTTTGTTCAAGTCCTGCCCTGATGTCTGCTCAGATGACCTCTTCCAGCACTGTCCACTACAAAGTTCCTGTGGGAGACTTTTTGTTGCTTACAGGTTTACCGTCCTTTCACATAAGCCTCATTCTGTTCCTTAATTTAAAAAATACAGTTGAAAGGACTGATTGATCTGTACTATACCCATCATAATCAATCAAGTTCTCACTGCATTGTCTTTCTCCCCAAAATAACCATTCCCTGGTTTTGTATCCTCTTTTTTAAATGTCTCACCAAATCTCTAATTTTGTTATTCTTTCTTGAATCTTTTCTGAGTTATGTTTTTTCTTGAGATCAGAAACAGTATTGAAGAAAGCATTCCAGAAATTTTATAAATATACACACACATATTCTGTTTGTACTACTCAGCACAGTCGTTTCTATTGCTATTTAATGAGCTTTTATGAGCATTTAATCTACATTAATGTGTAATGTTCCCTGCTGCTGTACATGTCACTGATATCCAAAAACGCTGAGAGTGTTCTCCACAGACCCAGCCCAGAAATCAACAACATATGAATATATGACTTTTTTTCTAATATTCACATATTTTGTATTTAATCAGACACAAATCTGACTTCAGTTACATACATATTACCTAATATAAAAAATTGTTCAAACTCTTTTAATGAGTTTTTTAAAATTTGCCCTGATTTTTACTAATCAAATGATTTAGAATTGAAGTTCCTCCTTTCATGTAACAGGCACAGCAGGAGGGTGTGAATCTAAGATCTGCTCAGCATGGGACCATAAGTTATTATCATGAAGGCCAATGTGCTAGAATATTTCTAATTCCCTAATGCTGATTTACATCAGTGTTTTAAATGGGAGGACATGTGAGAATGAAAACCTTGCACTTTTGGGTAAAAGATGCTGTCCTCTCTTTCTGCTGTTTAGGCTGTGTCCTCTTATTTCTTTTGTGCTTTTTATGTGTGACATTTATGCCAAGTCTTTCAGATTTATCTTCTTTGAAGATGGTCTTGGTGGATTTTACTACACACTTGTGGCAAGGGTTATAGAGTTTGAATATATGCACCCAGGGAGCTACTATTAAAAAATAAATTACTTTGTCCTGTAAGGATTTCTGGACCTCAGGGTTGTTCATCAGGATGGATGGAGCAGAGGACTCATTTCAGAAGACAGACATAACCCAGGTCTTTCAATACAATTCCAACAGATGCAGCTCTCAAACACATTTGCCAAATGAACTTTCTTGAGTAAACACCAACTTCATCCTACTAATTACACTGCAAAATTCATATACACTTGCTCAATATTTGCAAATTATCTCCTTGCAGCAGTCCTTTTCTTTTTGTCTTTTTCTTTCTGAACTGCACACACACGTCTTGTGGCCCATAAGAATGTGTACACTGAAAAGAAATTTAAACACCAGCTGGCCTGAGCCTACGTACATCAGAAGAGAGCTGCAGTTTACTCAGCTGAATTAATTTCCCAACAGTATATTTAAGGGTAGAATGCAATTTCAAGGTCTAACGGCTGATAAAGTTAATGTGCACATGGGAGAAAAAAAGGTGCTGTCATTGCTGCAGATGGTTCCAGTGCCGATCCATTCATGTACATTCCTGTCCTGAACTGATTCTCCTCAAAACCATTACATACTTAGCCGTGTTCCCCAGGGAGCACAGGGGCTTCAGGGGGAGCCAGGAGGGGCAGTGGGGTGTGGGGAGGAAACACGAGGGTGAAGGCAGTGGCAGGCAGTGACTGGAGGACAGGGGGGCAAATGGGAGAAAAGAGCTTTTGGACAGGGGGTCAGGGCACAGAAAACACCCTTTTGTACACAGCTGGAAGGAGAAAAGAGACAAGGAGCAGGATGAGAGGGATGTGAAAAGACAGGGATTAACAGCTGTGTATAGCCTGTGGTCCTGTTCCTGCAGTGAGGACAACTCCCAGATGACAGACAGTTGACTGAGCCTGAAAAGCCACCATCACTTGATGCCCTCACTGCATTAAAACTGTCCTCCCTTCCAAGGGGACCAGCTGGCTCCTCATTGCCAAAACTTGTCTGAATATCAGTTTAAAAATGGTCTGCTTTTTTTTTTATACTTTTCTTTCGTGAGAACTCCAGTTCTCACTTACGATTAAAGCAGAGAGCTGAGCAGATGTCAAGACAAAAGAAAGGCTTTATTAGAAGCATTCTCTTCAGAAGAGCTGGAAGAGCACGTTTTGGGCAGTTCTGGTCCAAACAGTCCTCATTTTACTGAGCTGAACTGTGAGACCTTTCATACACAATGGCCAAAGCAAATATCTTTGTGTATTTATCAAGAGTGGGAATTTAGATTATAAAGAGTGGTTCAATTTGTCCATAGGAAAGAAAATAAGAACAGTACTGAAACACTAGAGAAAGCTGCACTTAAGCCACAAATGTGAAGGGCCAAATCCATGCTGGGATTTTGGGACAGATACTAAAGGAGATCCTGGTGCCTGAAGGGGAATTTGGCACCTTAACCCCAAACCCTGATCTTCTCAGCTGAACTCCACAGCACACCTTATCTGCTACCAGAAAGCCCTCCTGCTCCTGCCGTTTACCCCATTGAAGATTTTTCTCCCAGTGAAAAAAAAAAATAAAAATTGGGAGTTCATGCCCAATGGCACAGCCCATGGACAAAAAAGGCACTGTCTGGATGCCTTCTCTAGCTCAGCCTTCCAGTGTGCCCAGCAGACATCCCTATCCCTCCCACAGCCCAGTGCCCACAGAGCCTGGGGGAAGCTGGTAGAGAGACACAGATCCAGTCCCTTTTGGGAGCATGACCAGAGCATTGTGTCATGAGAGTAAATAAAGACCAGCAAGAAAGAAGCGTGGCCATCCCTGTGTACAAAGAGGAGCCATCCCACTGGGAGTGGCTACAAAGGCACCAGCACAGAGCCGCCCTATGCCGCAAATACTCGGTGCTGAGCCTGCACAGCCTGATCCAGTACATCCAGGGAGCAGGGATGTACGAGCGTGTGCTGTGCTGCACATCCTCTGCATGGCTCTCCGGGGGAGAAGGTCTCTGAGACCCGTAAAGCTTGTGTCGAACATGCCCCAGGCCAGAGCGCCCCGGCTGTGCAAAGAGCCTGTCAGAGCTATGAACCATCACATCAAGCAAATGAATGTTAATCTCCGCTCAGAGAGGGTTTCAGATGCTGTTGCACAGGGCTGGAGGTGGCAGGGCTCCTGTTTAATGTGGGCAGAGAGCAGCCGAGGGGGGGCTGCTGAGCAAAGGAAGCAGCAGATGTGGATTCAACAGCAGATAAAATAACTGGACCAGCAAATTCACAGCAAAACCCTGAATGTTTTCTGCACTGAGCCAGCCACAAAGACTTGTATTAAAGAAACAAATCAGACTTAGGAAAGACAAAAAATTAAACCCAGAAAGGCAATGTTGCTGATAAATAAAGGAAAGCCAGGGGCTGGAACTGAAAGGTGTGCTACATGTTCACCTGAGGACCTCTCAATGGGCCTGAGAGGTGGAGGTGAACAGGAGTGCTGTCAGCAGGTGCCCTGCACCCAGCACAGACAGGGCTGCCCCAGGCCGAATGGCCAGGATGGGGCTGAGAGAGCCCCTTTTCCCTCTCAGGGGCACATAGGAAGATGTTGTTTCTAAGCATTTGTCTGTCCCACCAACAGCCTGGCTGCTCAGCCTCTCCCTGTAAATCTGGGCTAGCACAGCAAGGCACCAATAGCCTGCAATGTCTGAAAACAGCACCAAAAATGGGAACTGAGGTCTCCCTCTGTGCAGAGGGATTTGGGTGGGACAGATGAATTGAAGAAAAACTGGCAAAGATTAATTTTGCACAGAATGTTGTACGAAACATGGATTTAAAACCAGTTCTCCCTCTCTGCAGAAGCATTTGTCACTCATATAAAAAGGGTTGTGATTAAAATCACATTCATAAATGAAAAAGTAGGCAACTTGCTAATCCTCGCTCTAAAAGGGACGGAAAGCAATTTTGAAGGGAAAAAAATGAAATTAAGTAAGTTATAAAACAAGATAGTGGCAGCTGGTGGCAGCTTAGGACAGTCTGGCAGTTCATCTGCCCAAAATCCTCTTGTGTAATGGAGATGTCTGTCCAGGCACCCTGGCCTCACTACTGCACTCAGAGCCAACTACAGCTGCACAGAGACCTTTGTTGCCTGCCTGCCCTCATCTGCCAGGGTTCTGTCTGCTACGGAGGTGAAGCCCTCTGCACTGGGCAGGGTATTTCTTGAGCTCTCCCCTGCACACCCCTGCCTTTGTCTTCTGTGGGGTTTCTAAGCTCTACAGCCAGGTAAGGTAAAGCACTTATTCTCTGCTACTGAGATTCACAATTAGGCACTGTAATCCTGCAAACAGTCAAACAGTCAGAGGAGACTGTCTGATTATGCTATAAAAAATGTCATTAAAATGCTGGATTTAAAAGAAAAACCCTTAGCTCTGGAAAAACTCATTAAAAAGTCGTTATTAGGTAGAACCGCCATAGCAGAAGGAGGTGGGTGTTTGGGTAATGGACCTTGCATATGCACAGAAGGACCTCCTGGTGATGCCATTATGATGCCAGATTACAGTGGCTAATCAATTTCAGTGCCAATCTATGGAGACCCCATTGAGTTACAGAAATAAAGCAAGGTTCTGCTGTGCAGACGTCCCTCTACTTATTACAAAAGTAAGAAAATAAATAGATATACATTGCTATGGTTTTATTCTGCACCAGAGTTAGTCTCATAAAGAGAACCTCCTACCTTTTTAAGGGTTCCTGTGTGCCAGCTGTCAGAGGGTCCTGCAAAACAGCATGTGCTATCAGTACAGAGCACACACCAGCAGCACACGCTGGGCAGGATGTCTCAGTAAGGGACAATATATGTAAATACACAGAGGCATTTTTAGTCTGGGGTAGGTGCATAGAAAAGAAACATATCATATTTTGCTAATAAAAAATGCTTGCCCCATTACATACCGATCTGGCTTCACCAGGAAACAAAGGTTTTGGGTGTTTGGTGTAGCCTCTAACCTGTCCTCATGAGGAGATAGGTACACCTGGTGAACTGCAAGGAGTCTGACTGTATTATGCTAGAGAGAAAAAAAGCCCGCATTTCCTTACACTAGTCACAGTAGCTTCCATCCAGTAGGGACCTGTAGACAAAGAATGTAATAAAATCTGTTAATTTTTGGTTTTAACCAAAATGTTTGTTGCACACAAAGTCATAGTTGTATTTAATGCAAGTAAAGCCTTTTGGTTTCCCAGCTGAACCCCATTCAGCTGTGGAGATTGATGGAGGGAATGGAGGGCCCTGGAGACCTGCAATTACAAGGTCAGAATCTGAGCCAGTGTGTGATGCTCCCAGCTGTGACCCTGCTGTCTGCTCTCATGTATGTGAAGTAAAACATCTTTGATCAAGGTGTGCCAGTGCCTGGTCTCAAAAATTCCCAAATCAGTAAAAGATAAGGTAACATAGAACCCTTTTCTTTCCTGCCCTGCAACTGATGGTGCCCTGCTCCATGCAGATGTGGCAGCCCTGGCACAGCAGCAGGAAGCCCAATGTTGCAGGCTGTGTGCACCCCGATATTTTTTCTGGGCAACATCTGTTTCCCATTAGCCTGTAACAGACAGTTTACATCTATTTTACAGAAAGCCAGTAACCATAGCATCATGGTAGCTGGAATAGAGTCGACTAATAATATCCACTTTCAGGACAAAAAGACTGAATCTTCTTTTGTTTTCTATTTCCATCCAGCTGCAGTCATCAGGATAAAAACTGTGCAAAAGCTCAGGCAGGTTTACTGTTGTACATAGAGAAACTCATTAGGCCATCCTCTAGTTCACAGGGATATTTTTCCACCCATTTTCAAACCTTCTGGCATATTCACAGGAAAGGTCACCATAAACAGGTTGCTCAGTCACCTGTGTAGCAGTGACCCAAATCCTTATGCCCAATGGCAGAAAAGTTGCTGAACTTCTTTAGCAAGGATTTAGGATAAAGGACCTCACTTTTTGCTGGATTTCTCTGTGAGAAGCTTCCTCTGGGCTTCAGAAGTATTTCATGCACTCACAGAGGTAAACATTGTCCAAGGCAGGAACTACCAAACTGGACATAAAGTGCAGGCTGTTGTTCTGCTTGTAAACATATATCTAATATTCCAATAACAGTGTGACTAAATATGTAATTAGAGTGGAGCCAAGCTTCTCAGAGCATAACTTTCCAATTTAGCTTTGACCATAGCCCGAAATAGCTACATGCAGGCAAAGCACCATTTGAAGAGAAAACCTTTCCTAAGAGCACTTGCCTGAGAACGGCCCCAACCCAGGTGGCTCAAAGAGGGGGCTGGCCTTTTGCCAGGATTTGTCCTGTTCTTGGATTAATTCCCAGAGTAGCTTCAGGAAACTTCCTGAACTTTCTGCTTTAAAAAACACCTTTTGCTTAACCTTTTGAAAGGTTAAGCCTTAAAATACCACTGGGAAACAGATCTTGGAAGCAATTGGTGTTACAGGCCAGTAATTGTTGGCCCAAGGAGGAAGAAGACTGAATGGCCCTAAGACATACCACCTCTCCTTGCATTTCCTTGGGCCCCTTTCTCTTCACTTCCTTTACAATAAAGGAACTCACAGTGCTAAGTTAAGACAGATTACTTGAGTTTCCTCTGCAATATACAGGCTATTTAGTGAACTGGTGAACAAAAGTGTGACTTCAGCCAAGGTTATCAATGTGGACAAGCTGTGCTTGGATTTGCATGGAATCTACTCATCTACCACATCTGCAGTGTGAAGTTGGTTGTGTGGACCTGACTGCTGCATTCAGGCCAAAAGTACCACCAACTTAAGCTTTTCACCCTGATTTCTTCAGGGAGGAGAGCATCACCACAGGAAGACTTGCTAGGTTTGTTGAGACCAATCTATCAAAGGATTCCTCACCCAAAGGGTGTAATAACACAAAACCTCATTTATGGCTTCAGATCCCGCTGTAATATTTACCTGCATTAGCTTTAGTTGCTGTTAAATATTAAGGGGAAAAATGAATAAATGGGAACTGCCTTCATGCCCTTAGGGGTGCAGGTATGGATTGAGCATGATTAGCACATAAAGGGGACTCTAGATGCAAAATGCAGGCCTGTATTTATTTACTGTTATTGCACACACACCCTATATGCCATATCTATACTTAAAATTGCTAATTTAAAGAATTTAGAAAATCACCCTAGGCATAAAAATACCAGGACACTGTTAGAATTAATTACATAATTGACAAAATTAATTGGTTATATTCTAGTTTGAAGGTTTTGGTTAATCTCAACTCAGGCTTTTAGGGCTTTTTGTGCTATCAAGAAAGAAATCTGGATACAGTAATATAAATATGGACCATAGAGCTAGGGCTGAAAGAGATGTCAAAGCCACCAGAATCCCACGTGCAGGGAGTTTCTCCAGATATCAGGACTAGGAACACAAGAAGATACCTAATACAGGAGACAGCCTACGAGCAGACTCGGAAAAGTCATCTAGAGGTGATCATCATATGATCATCATAACGCAATCCAGGGTGATGGCTGCAAAGGATGGCTCATGCAGAGACATCCCAGTTATAAGGGAAGAGAAAAAAAGCATATGACACAGCAGGCTAGGCTTGTGTGCTGTGCACCTCCCACCTAGCATCATTCACATGCTCAGGGCAAGATCTGGGGGTTTGTAGTTTTTGTCACAGCAGAAAAAAAGGAAGTACATTAGCATGTATGACAATTAATGACAACAAATGTATTGACAATAAATTCAGCACTTGAAACCACTCTCCTGCATCCACACAATCAGGTCCCTGTGATGTCAAGGTAGATATGCCTGCTGTGAAATGAAACTCCAGTGACACAAAACAATTCTAGTGGCAACTGACTCTGGCATATGAATAGTTGCCATCAGACACTACCCAGGAAATGGGCAGTTTAAGCAAGCCTAATTTATCAAGAAAACCATAACCTGAGGACTTTTATTTTCTTTATTCTATTATTCACATAATAAGATTAAATATGGAATAGGCATGATCTTCAGTCACACACATTCTATGAGTTTGCAAGCTGGGGCTCCTGCAATGCTCTCAACCTCCTTCTCTCAACCTCCTTCTCTGCAAAGGCGCCTTTTCTAGTTTGGAGGAATTTCACTAACCTGATGTAGAAGATGGAACTGTGATGATGTGAAATATCCTTGCTCCTTAGCATCAGGCACTGATCCAAAGAGAGACCCAAAGTGATCCAAAGTGAGTGCCAAAATCACAGCGATGGGCACTTAATTTTCTACTGCTTTGAGTAAATCTGGATGTTCAGAAAAACGTTCTTAATTTCCGACTGGTTTTGCTGCATTTATGGGTTTTGTACCTCTGCCAAAAATTAAAATCCAGCCTCTCAAATACAGACAACTCCATTTTCACTCATATCAGGTTTGATGCCTGCAAGTTTACAAACTAGGGTAACAACAGACTGGAGCATAACACCTTACCGCATTTACTATCACAAATGTCTGCGTTATTAGTCCAACAGTTTTATGGGTTTACTATGTCCTTTATGAGCTGCTAATTACTTGATTGTGCTGAACTGTTGTAGGTTGTGATATTTTGTATAACACTGCCTGCCAGTGCATTGCTGTGAGCTTTGCAGTACAGCCCAGCTCCCAGCCCCAGCTTAGCAAAGCTACTTGACCAGGTAGCTGCAGCACGAGGTCACTCCTGGATGCATCCTTTCCTGGATGCATCTATCGTGGCCCAGAATCCATCCATTGCAGCCTTCCTTGCAAGCCCGAAGCAGTCAGAGCAGAGACCTGGCAGCTTGCTGTGCCCAGGGTAGGGGATCAGCACAGAGGCTCCCAGGGTGCCTTGTGGCCCCGGCACACACAGTTCATGCAGGAGGTACATCTGGTTGGCTCAACAGCAGGAGTGCTGCTGGATCTATCAGGAGCACACACACGCTGATGTGCAGCTGGGCCAGGGCAAGGAGATAGCCAGGGTGGGCAGGATGTGCCCTGGAGAAGAAGGGCAAACTCAGCACTGCTTCCATTACCAATTCCTTACCTCCACATGGAGAGGGCAGTGAAGAGCCTGAAGTGGTATAAAAGCTGCATGGAAAGTTAGTTACAATTTTTGAGCATTGTTTGCTTTAACCACAGAGACTATTAATAAATGTTACTAAGAAGTGTTAATGTTACTACCACTTTCTGGGAAGTGGAAGGCACAGGTGTGTTATACACAGTAAACTCAGGATTGCTGCTGCAATCCAGAGGCAGGGATAACACCAACAAGCTTTGTGCCACCAAGCAAAGCACAGTCAGGGACACCATCCCATTACTGACTGTTTGGCCTGACTTCCTGTGTGATGACATTCCTGTGGATGTCAGTCAGTCATTCTTGTGTGCAGGCCATTTCTGATATCTGTGCTACAAAACCTAAATTTGGTCTAAGGAGTAACAAACAGACATGGAAATGAGACCTTCCAGGGAAAAACTTCAGAGTGCCAAGCTTTTCACTCATGCCAGCTGTCTGAGCTCTGCACGTACCTGCTGCAGACCACGTGTTCCTCTGGGGTTTTCAGCACACCTACCTTGGCTTCAGAGACACAAAGTGGGGAGAGTGGGTGGTTACACCAGGTGTCTAAAGCTGAGCAGTGTGGTACCTCTTTTGTGACCCTGTGCAAGAAAATGAGTCCCAAATAAATGGTGCCATCCTGAGTGTGCCACAGACACCAAGTGCTCAGTAGACTGTACCAAGGAGAAGCCTTTTGACATTTGATGCACTACATCCCTGGCCCTGGCCTGGGAACAAAGTGAAGAAGTCCTTCAAATTCCAGGCTAAGGAGAGAACACTTAGGGAAAACTATGAGTTCTACCATTTCTGAGACAGGTTAGCTTCGGATGTCTTTTGAGAAATTTCCCTTTCTCAAGGGGATTTGCAATGCCAGGCATAAGATCCTCTCCCTGCTTTGTTAGAGAGGTAAACAAGACATCAGCAGATCAAAAGCGAAGTGGTTGGTCTGTCTCCTTTTGCTGTGGTTGTGAAACAAGGCAGTACAGGTTGTGTCTGTGAGCTGCAGAGAGGGGTAGCAGCTGCTTGGCTGTGGTGGCTCCTGGCCTGGAAATAGGTGAAGCACAACAGGGGATCAGACAGCAAAGAGCAGAGGAGACTCTTCTCCTTCATGCTTTCATAAACCCAAGGATCAGTCTCAGCCTAGGGAGAGGCTGTCTGGGGAAAGAATAACAGGAGAAGGAGGATGGGGCTGAGAGGGCCAGAGATGAACTTTTCTAGGAATGGGGAAAAAGCCAAAGGTGCATAAAATGCGGAAGGTCATGAAAACAAGAGTAGAAAGTGGGAAAAACCTGGGCATGGGTGGTCTTGGGGAAGTCTAGGGAGAAGGAGCATTTAAGAGCACAAAACAAGTTCTATTCCTAGTACAGTCTATTACAAACATATACATTTTCTTTAATGGATTTTAGGTTAAGCAAGGTATATCTAAAACATGTTGAACACATCGCATGAGGTGAGCAAACTCCTCTGATGCTCCACCAAGGATGTAACATCTTTCTAGCACCTGGTTTTGTGCCTATGTCTCCTCATGGGCAGCTCCTTGGTCTGTCCAGTTCTCTTCTGGACAGGGCAGGCACAGCTCACATGAGACTGCGACCGCCAAGAGCCATTGGAGTCTCCTAGGTGTGCCATGCCTGGTGCAGAGATGTGCTGCACTAACACCTGATGATGGTCTTTGGATGCAATTGCCTATGAAATGAGGTAAAGATCTGTATATGTGCATACCTAACAGTTGGGATTATGAAGCAATCAACAGATAATATTATTAAGACCAGTAAGATAGGCTTGACATACTTTTCCCATTTTTTAGTAGAAGTTCACAGAGGTCTGTCTTTTTAGCAAAGCTCTGACAGAAGCAAAACACCCAAATGTCTCTGAGATGAGAAGGAAACTTCTTGTGGTCACCAGTGTGAGGTCAGATCCTGGTAGTGAGGCCTCTTTTTACTCTTCCCAATGTTTCTTTCAAAATACTGATACCACTGTGTTCCTAGAAAATATCAAAAGATCAGCACATAAATGGCTGGAACAAACAATACTTCTTGTCCTCACGCAGTTCTTCTCCCTCCAGGGCTACAGATAATTTAATGGGAGAATTGGTTATTTCAAAATGAACTGTTCATTAGTGTATTTTCATTGACAGTTCAGTGAAACTGTCAGCTCTTCTCGCTCTAATTGCTTTTGATCAACAAAAGGAAAACATGCACCCTTAAAAGAAAATTATTTTGATGCAGTTGGAACAACTCCCTCTTTAAAGAGACTGATGTGGCAAAAAGCAAGCAACAGACAATGATGAGAAAAGAAAGGAGGAAAAAAATTGACACATTTTCCCAAACAATCACTTGTTACTTCAGTATTTCTGCAGTCAAATGCAGTTACTCCAGAGGAAAACTTTACATGTCCTTCAGCAGCCTCTGCCAGAAGAAGAATTTATTTGGATTGGCTCTTGCAGGCACTCAAAAAAAGCCATTTCTCGAGTATTTATAGGGGAGCAAGTGGTTAGCTTGTGTTGCATGGATCAGGTTTCTCACTAGTGCCATTCAATCAAGCTACACAGATTAATTTGGATATACAGTCTAGTAAAACCTGTCATAGAATACCCATAATTGAATATAGGCTACACTAGTCATAACAGAAGTAGCAGCAATGTGATCTTAAACTCTAGTGGAAAGTATGATCTATCAACACTCAGGGTTTAATGGATTTCTGTAAAACACCTTGCATAAAAAAAAACTTGGTTGCTTATTGCCTGCCCTTGGTAACTCATGAAGCATTACTACATCACACAGAAAACTGACTAAAGCCACAGTCCTTTAAAAACTAAACAGAAATTTGTTTCTGTTTAGTTCACTTCTCTTTCACAAATATCAAAGTATGTAAAAGAGAAAATAAAATCCTGAATTCCAGTCAGATTTGGGATCAGATTACAAGGAAGGCCTTGCAGATTAGGAAAAGCACAGGAAAACCCCCAAACTCTGGTCAACCACCAGCTCACGCTTTTCTGGGACTCTGGGGTGGTCAGAGCACAGTTGCCCCACAGAGTGCTCCCCTACATGAGGCAGGATGGGGATTCAAGGCCAGGTGTCACCTCTCCTGCTCATCTGTAACATTCACTGCCCAAGCATGGTCAGCCCTTCCTGACTCCCCTGCTGGTGCTGCACCCCACAATCATAGCAGTGTGTGTGGGACCCCACCTCAGCACTGTTCTCCCTCCTGACTCTAGGTACCAGCTCCCTCTCTAGGCCAGGAGAACCAGGCTTTGTCTCCAGGAAAAGCCCCTGCCAGAGATCTGCAGGGAGATTTCCAAGAAGGTGATGCTGATGAGAGTCCCCATTTGGTTCCTAGCCAGAAAAGTTAGATCTGGTGTATGAGCTCAAGAAAAATAAAGCAGCAAGACTGACTGCTGACCATCTCTGGGACAGGTGTCAGCATGCTTTCTGGGAAGGACCTGGCTGCACCCCAGACAGGTAACTCATCCTGGTGTTCCTTTCTTCTAACAGGGGCCTTGATTTCTAAACATGTAAGATTAGAATTGATTTTGTATGTTTTGAAAACCTCTGTAGCATACACTCTCTCCTAGACAAAATGGTCACCCTTGGGATTTCAGCAGAATATGTGCTGAAATCACTTGGCTCTTCCAGGAACTGAATCACTCTTATTTGTGTACCTAATCATGGCTTTAAAAGCTTAACTTGCAACATGCTGGTTTGAAAAATACAGTCACCTCCTTCCTGGTTGTACACATGTTCCTGCTGTTTTACAGCAGACATGGGAAATAAAAATGATAAAAGAATGTCCCTTAACCTGAAAGTTTGTTTTAAAAGCCAAACCAGCATCTCCTGGGAGTGCATGAAGGATACCTGTGCTTAGATGCAAGAGATAAGCTGACCAGCTGTGAGATGTGGAGGATGGGAAGAGATCTTGATTTATCATGTCAAATCCAAGCTTCATGTGAAATTTCAATCCCAATATAATCCTCTATTTTGAATAGCTGGTACTCAGGTACACAAAAGCTTTTGAACTGCAGACTCCAAACTAGAAGAGGGAAAGCAAGAGTATCTGTCACCTCCCTGATAACCACTGCCAGCTCCATCTACCCATTTTTATGAAACATGTTCACCTTACACATTCAGTGCAATTTAGAAAATCACACTGGGCTTCATGTGATCACATTTCCCTCACGACCTTGAAGAAGACAAGATGAAAAACCAGGGGTTTGCAGCCTTGCCTTTGCCCAACCTGTAATGGTCAAACCAGGCAATGTTTAGATTGGATATTAGCAAAAATCTACTGAAAGGGTTGTCAAGCATTGGAACGGGCTGCCCAGGGAAGTTGTTGACTCCCCATTCCTGGAGGTATTTAAAGATGTGTGGATGTGAAACTTAGTGACATTGTCTAGTGGTGGGTTTATTGTTGGACAATGATCTTAAAGGTCTTTTCCAGCCTAAATGTTTCTATGATTCTGCAAGAGTAACACCTGCAGGAGGCTGCAGAGCCCACATGCTGTATGTAATCCTGAAACAATATCAAACTTTTTTGCTTTCTGACTTTTTTTTTTTTTTCTTCCTTGCTCTATATTTCCCTAGAAACCTCACAGTCAAGTTTATTCTAATTTTGCCCTTTCTTCTGTCAGGTTATTTTTACTCCTGCATTCCTAATGTAGCTTGAAATTAATGCAGCCTTTTTATTTATATATCAGCCTCCTCAATGATGTATGCACAGTTTGAGGAGAGATATAATTACAGGCTGCTGTGGAAGAGCACAACATGCTGGTGTCATTACATCCCAGGCAAACTTCAGCTTTGTTTGGAATTCATGGCATATTGGATTTTTTTAAAAAAAAAATGTTTGATCTGAATGTCATTCCCCTAGACCTGATAGTATTCTAAATCAGATCAGGACACAGGTAGTATCCCTGTGCAGCATCAGAAATCACAGAAAAAGGGGCTGACAGAACATGTCCCTGCTGCCTGACAGACAGGGCAGTCCTTCATCCAGGGATTTTTGAGCCCAAATAAGGAATGAGGTAGTTTTGATTAATACTTGAATTAAAAGCACTCCAGACAAACACATCTAAAACTAAGAAATAGAGGTACAAAATTAATGAGAAAAACCTAAGTCTCCGTTGCAATGACCCCACTCTTGGATTTGTAATGTGTTGTCAAACTGTGGATAAATCACTTCTTGCCAAAAAAAAAAAAAAAAAAAGAAAAAAAGGGTAACCTTGCATTGCTACTTGAGAGAAGAGGTTTAGCTGTGACCACTGGGGCCAGCCATGGCTGCACATGTCATATAGCGAGGATTGCAAATGAGGAGAAAACCAAGGGACATTTTACCTGGAGACTCTGACCTGAAGCAGCTGCTAAACAGCAATAAGATGAGGGAAAAAAAGAAAAGAAGGATTAAAACTTTCTAGTATCTTTCTAATGGCTTTTGCTGGGGTATCTTGCTGTGGCCTATGAATATTTATATAGAAAAAGTAGTAATAAAATTAACATGCTTTTATCTTTTTAAATAAAGCTCACCTCACCTTATTAATTCCCCCAAGGGTACTGTGGTTGAGAATACCTCGGGCTGAAAAATGGCTTTCTCATGCTACGAAACCCCAGAGCTTTTTAATCTCAGGGTCTCTCACCAAAAAAGAGAAGGTGAAGAGGAGGCTAAAGAAAGTACCAGAGGACAAGGCAGAAGAGAAAAAAAAATCTCAAACTTTCAAAACCTTCTTTATATACTAAATAGAGCCTAATCCATGGATGCTATATATCTTTAACTTATAGGAGAGACTGGCGTTTAAACAACTGAGATTTAGCCTTTGGATCTGTCATTTCTATCATTGGCTAAATTCAATTTACATTTAAGAATATTTGTTGAATCTCCTTAATTTGTTCTTTGTATAAATGGCATATATAATAGGGATGAAGGCAGGAAAAAAATTAAACAATTGCTTATGAAAATGAGACATTTTAATTAAATTTAAACATCATGGTACTTAGTATTATTTAAGTAAGCCAGCACTTTTTGTTTAACATTGCTAAGAGATGGGTTTTCCCTTAAATAAATTTTGCTGTCCAGTCCAGGTATCAAGCCAGGATTATTCTGAGTACTCTCAATGCACACTCTGGCTAGTGAGACATTGCACAACCTCATGGCCTAATGACCTTTGTAAGTGTGTCAGTAAACTGGTAAATTTGGATGGGACTTGTCTTACCTAGGTGTAGGCTAGATTAGTCTAATCAAATCATGGAGGCTTCCTCTTCTGGCAAAGGTGAAAGAGAGCATCTCCAAATGGCAGATCATCTCCTTAAGGGTTTCAAATTTGCAGGTTAAATAGCCTTCTGTGGATGCCTCTCTGCCTGCTCTGAGCACGGAGCAGGAAATAGAAGAGTGCTTTTAACATCTGTACTTACTACTAGATGAATAAAAATAGAGAGATGACCTCATGCTTTAGATCAAGCCTTTAATTTACTAGCTTTGGCACAAACGCTTGCACTAATTACTAGGAATTACTCCCACTCCCCCCCATTTCAGGGGGAAAACCCCAACAAAACAAAAATGGAAATAGTAGAATGTGTGGCACTTCAAAAATTCCTGTCCCAGGTAAGCAGTTTTATATAAAATGAGAGATCAGAAACCAATTTAAAATGAAAGACAGGGGGAAAAATTATCTCTGCAGCCTGGAGTTTCAATCTCATAGGAAACCAACTATAGTTGGTTTGGTTCTGCTTTGAAAGGTATATAAAAACATCCCAAAAGGAAATCTCATTATACTGTGACAACAACCAAAACCCTTTTTAGTTGACCAGTGAAGCAATTCTAGAGAAATACCTTTGAAAGTATTGAGCAGAAAAACAAGTGGATGGGGTTGCATACTTGTATGCAGAAACCTCAGTGGTCAGGTTTGGTTGGAAATAAGGGGAGGCTCAGCTCTGCAGACCTTTCCATCTAGCAGGAGGGAGGACCTGTGTCACACTGTGTGCACTCCCACATATTCATCAGTCATCTGGGGGAAAAAAAATATTGGAGATGGACTTTGCTGGAAGGCAATGAAATGGACTGGAAATCCCCAAATAACCAAGGGGGGACACATTGAAATGCTTGAGACTAAAACCAAGGGGTGAGGGACCTTTGATTTGATCCATTCTTCTGATGATGCCAAAGCAAGTGCTCCTTGGGTCTGAAACAAGATTTAGCCTTTCCACATCACTGCAAAGGTCCAAGTGATTTCTCCCATGAATATCAAGAAGAAAGAGCCACTGCTTATTGGCCAGAGACACAAGAGGGCTGTATCCCTGCCCCTTGGCACTGCCTTGGCAGATCAGTCATGTACCCCATGGTCCCGCTTTGTTTCTCAAGGGCTGAGTGTTGGATTGCACCAGCATCTCAACCCAAAATCTCTCTGACATGTTTTATTTCTTTTCTCTTAGAAGGCAGGACGAAAAATTCAGCAGTGTTTGCCTCTAGCTAGCTATCAAACAAATGAACAATTATATATTTGAAGTGGAGATGGGGAACTATTCCATTCCAATTATAAAACCACCCTACTCTTTACTGAAACCTGCCATCACAAAAAAAAAAAAAAAAAAAAAAAAAAGCTGTATTTCAATGTGATATTTTGTAAAATGGTAATACTGCGAAAGTGATATGATTACGGCAAAGGCTGTATAATTGGATGATTTAGGATATGCAGGGCTTTTGAAATACATTGGGCTTGTTCCTTTCACTAAGATTGCTAACACTTTCTTTTAAGTCTTTCATTTTACATTAACGGATTCATTTTACAAAATCCCCTCTTATGCTAGTACTAGAAGGAAAGTCACTTGGGCCAATTTGCTTTCTGTGTACTGTTTGTTAATGCACATCTTTCCACATATCCCTGTATTCATCTTCATTCTAGCTGAAAAAATCCATTTTTTTCTGTTGCATTTCCCGGAGATCTTTTCCTGCTCTCATTAATTTGTATTGCCTGGTCCAGACCATTCTATGCTCTGCTAAACAACAGGCAAACAGAACAGAAGTCATGTTCCTAGTAAAGTGGACAGCAAATTCCTCAAAAGGAAAAATAATAATCCCATGTAATTTTTTTCCCACTCTGTCCCTTACACAGTCTGGCACTTGAGCTGGTTTTTTTTTTTTGATCACTAACTACATCAGATGGGGGTTTTCTGTGTTCTGTCATCAGTCACATCTAGCTTTTTCCCGCCATCCCATCTGCAAATTAATCCAGCATCCCCTGGGGTAAATCATTCTTCAAATCATTCCTGTCAGCAGCTTATGAAGGTCTTGGCTGGCTCACCAGTGCAAACACTGATCCCAGACCTTGTCACCTCAGCTGGGACACAGCTGCTCAGTGCCATGCCAGGCTGAGTCCTGTCCCATGGTGAGAGCCAGACCACCCCATGGCACAAAGATACAGCAAATTTTGTCTCTCAGCAAGAGGTAGGGTTAGGGCTTGCTCTCATTCATCATCCAAAAGGGACAGAAATACTTTTTTACTCCACTGCATGCTGTAATCTGAAAGGGTTGTGCTCTCCCCTAACACACACCACAAAAAAAGACCTTAGTTAATTGCTCTTCCCAATCTGCCTGCTCTAAGGGGAAATAGCTGGTGCCAATGAATAATAAATTGAGTATTTGCATATTTTCTTTTTTTTTTCTTTTCTTAAATATTTTGTGTCATTGGCCAGCTATAGATCTATTGTCTTATTGCCCCTTTTTGAGATGATTTATACTCTGAGCAAATAACTCCATGGCTTACCTACAGAACGTGGAAATGCTGGCCTGCTGAACAGTGCCAATTTCAAAACCAATTATTTCCTTTCTCTTTTGATTAGAAGAAAAAGGTGGCAAAATCTGTTTGCTTTGCCGATTGACTACCTACTTTCTTTGAGCCAAGTTATTTCCACAATCCATTCAAGGCATCAGAGCCAGTCAGTTTAATGGAAACCCTTCCCTCTGAGCTCACAGAAAGGACACAGCCTCAGCTCCTAAGGAGCTCTTCCCCTTGAAGTGTGGAGACATGGTGACCACTGAGAGATTGGACTCACTCCAAGCCTCAAAGCATTGGCTCCATGAGCCTCAGCAGCCTCATGGGAAAAGTAATCCTGCCCAGCTGGTTGAGTAAAAAACTGACAGAAAAAGCACTCTGATCAATTATTTGTTTTTAATCTGAATACCACTGAGGTGAAGCTCAACTAAACAACATACAGGGTTGGCCTCAAGTAACTATGTAGAATAAGAAAAATTGTTCTCACTGGGATTTTTAGTTTACAAGAGCTATTTCAGTGCTTTTACAATATTGTAAGGATAGTATTTGAGAATAATTCATTTTCTAGTTTATCTGCAGATTGCTTGAGTAGAGATAATTGTGTTTTACAATTAGTGCTTGAGAGAATCCAGAAAGCAGTTCGATGTCAACTTTTCTGCTGAGGCAATCCAGTCTTGTAGATTAAATACTGATAAGCATACCAAAGATACATAGCTCTTGGTAAATGCTAAAGATCATCATACTGTAAGTGTAATTTTGATGATGACTACTTTGCCACTAATTCAGAACAACGCCTGTCATTGTGTTCGAAGTAGGCAAAGTGCTGAAACGACAGCTCTGGAAGCTGTACTCCTTTATTCAGAGATGCCTTACAGAGACACAAGTGCAGCATCAGCTCCTGCAAACCGACTCATCTTCATGTTTCCACGTCTTATGGGAAAGGCTGTGACTTTCAGAGCATGAAAAAATCTCTTTGCTCATCCCTGATCTCACTGGCAAAATAAGGAGCACCTTCTACAATACCAGCTTTTGCAAGAGGCTTCCTTGACTGTGGTTGAATAACACACAGAATAACATCAATACCATGTCCCTTCGTGACAGCTGTGGGAGAAAACTAACAATAGGCAAAAACCTTTGCTCCTCATCTATGCAGATGATGGTTCATTCACTGCCCTCTCCAAAATCCTGCTTGCTGGGTATCCCTGTATCACCTGTCAGCTTCCTTAATGATACAACTAATTCCTCTGTTCCTGTTTGCAATGTATCAGCCACTATATTCCTTTCATATTCTTCTTGACCAATGAAAACCTAAAAGTTAACCTGCCTAAGAAGACATGTCAGAAGACACATACCAAGAACCAGTGGGCTGCAGCATCCAATTCCACTGCTTTTGCATCCACATCAGATCAGCCATGGGTTTGCCATACTCCTCAGTGCTGAGCACACCCTCGTCACAGCCCTGGAAGGAGAGCAGGGCGTGCTGGCAGGGTGGGCACAGGGGAGCTCCCCAAGGATCATACCCCAAGGATCTGCCCCGAGCAGGGCTGGTGGAGCCTTGCACATCCTCTGCCCTCAGCTTGGGGTGGTGTCACTGCACAAACCAGCAAAGAGCTCCAGAGTTTTCATCGTTCGTGTGACCAACGCTAATTGACTGCTTAATTACATCTCAGTGAGAAGCATCTTTCTTCCAACAGAAAATATTTCTGATGTCAGATGGGGCTAGCACTGGCAGAAAACTATGCTTGAAGTAAGACATTATCAGAGCAGACTGTTCTCCCTTCTTCTATTTTAAATTATATATTTTTATTTAACTAGAATTTAGCAATCACAATACAAGTTTAAATACAAAGCAACAATTGTAGATTAATTAAAAGGCACATGATTAAAACAAATCATTTTGAAGGTTGATAGCTTTGTAACTAATTTTATGTTCATAATTCCTGTTCTCCAATATTGTATGCAAAAGTCGATGGCAATTAAGTAACCTTATACCATTCAGTCAAAAGTAAAAGAACTTTGGATATTTGATTCTATCTGTTAACAACTCTATTAAACAAAATAGCCAAAGTCCCAACTTCATTTTCATAACAAAATTTCTTGAGGACAGTTTCTGACCCCAGCTTCTCGCAAAATGAGAATGAGTTAGAAGAAGCCAGATTTATCCTGAGGGACAAAGGATGACAACAGTCAAATGAAACTGTTCAGGGTATGAAAAGATGCTAGTTATGTGTCTACTGGCCTTCACCCAGTCACAACCTCTTCAGAGGTGAACAATGATCTCCCAGCCTCTGCTGCAGAAAAATAATTCCCAATGGGCCATTATACTCTGTGCACTGAGGTGCAAAGCCAAAAAGCTCCATTAAAAAAAAAAATCTGAAGTCAAAGAGAAGAGGAGAAATAAGATGTCATGACCAGGAAAAGGATATGGCAACTAAAACTGTCACTTAGGGAACTTTGAAACAGCAAATTAAAATACTTCTGGAACACAAGCAGGCAAATAATACCAGCTAATGATAAAAAATGCAACACCTGAGCAATAATTCCAACAGACAAAATCTGGAAACCATCTGACCTTATACTTACCCTTGCCTGCTAAAGCACCTGATGCACAATTATAGATGGCTGGGAGGGCTCATGGCTGAGCTGCTGAGCTGGAGATCTCCAGCATGGCTTACCTCACACCCCCCCCCATTCACAGGGCTGGAGCTGCAGTCTCATCAGGAGCACCTGAAGATGAGGATGCAGAGACCCCCCTGCCCACCCAGTCAGAAATTGCCCCTCACCCACACATGAAAATCCCAGTACTGGGAGTACTGGGGACCATGTAACAGGCAATAAGCCTAGTAATAGATGTATGCAGGAAAACAACTTTAAAAAGCACTGTAGGATTGAAATTCTTCCCTAACAAAATGCCAGATGTCAGTCTCAGTTGATTAGCATTACAACTGAAATGTGCTTATAAATATGTCATATTTTTGTAGCACTCCGAAACCTCGGGAGCATTAGATAGTCCTCAGGACACCTTCCCTAAAATGCAACCTACAAAAATGTTCTCATTTTCCTCAACACACTGGAGAAAAAGATAAAAGCTTTATTGGTACTCAGGCATCACACATAGATCAAGGGAAACATATGGTCAACATGTTATTACAGCATTTATGGGCATTTTTCCCAGTAACATTGACCAGTATGGAACACAGGACGCTGACCTAGGTGTGGACCTGGGATTATCCTGGAAGGCAGCTCCTACATCCACAAAACAGTGACAACAACCCATTACTGAGAATCTCTCACAGACATCTGTTAATTACTTTATGACACGGGAAGCCAAGACAGAACAAATACCAGGGAAAGTGCTTCCCCAGTGGCAATTTATGGCCCCACCTCGATACTTGCAGGCGGAGACAACCACTTTGCACTGGTACCAACCAGAACCTCCAGGTAATAAGTCTTCAGGACTGCCGTGAGCTAAAATGTCCTCCCCAGTTTTCAAAGGTGGTGGAATTTGGGGTGTCCTTTCTTGGTGTTCCTTTCTGCCTAAGAGAAAAACACCACGTCCTTTCAGTGTGGACTTGGCACCTCAGTCATGCCCATGTCATGTTCCCATAGTCACTCTCAGGCAGGGCTGGGGGTGCTGCTGCCACACAGGGTGTCAGATCAGCTTATGGGTCTGACCAGGCATTAACCTCAGCTCATTCATTTGATGTACCAGGTCTCAGTGTGTTCTCAACCTGCACCCAATGTGCCCCTCAGGGGCACGACAGTGCAGCTACAGACACCCACACAGAGGGCAGTGCCAGGTGGTAAGGGCAGACCCAGCCATCCTCCTGCACTCTAAACTCAGCTTAAGCACATCAAGGTAGACTTAGTGAAGATGGCTATTGGAGAAGATGGTTATACTGCCGCTTGGGATGTCTCAGTAGCTTTCTCTACATTGATCTGAGCAACCAGTTGAATATGACCTCATTGCTTCTGTGATGAAAACTCAACATTATATGAATTTGAAACAAAAGAAATAGCACTAGATCACTAAGAACAAGCACCACACAAGTGCAGTTGGCTGAAAGTTAGATGCATTGGTCGCCAGTGAATTTTAGTTTGTGTCTGTGTATACATATATTTTGTAATTTTGTTTATAAAGTGTGCAAGGATATATGGAGGCAATATTTTAAGCAGAGGGCACAAGGCATGCTCAAAAGTCAGACTTGAAAATAGGATTTAATTGTATTTTTTAACTTACTTGGTAATGTCATTATCAATATCAAGGTTGGGATTGTTTCGATGAACTGACCTAAACCTTTTCTTCCGTGTATATTTTAAGGACATATTAAGGAAGAACCATCATTAGCCAAAGTTTGGGCAATACATATTATCTAATTATTAATTGAGTCAAAATACAGATTAACTAACATTGATTAAGACATCTTTTCCAAGCCTTCTTTTCTCTCACCCCTGAAATGAGTATCAACACATAGCTGTCTGTCTCGTCTTTGGAAAGAGATTTACTTAGTATTTCTCATGTGATTTTACCTTTGGGAAAATGTTTATGTCCCTATTGATATTATGATTTTTCACATGATTATTCCTTATTATGTCAGAGTTATCATACTCTGCCTGGATGCACGTTTGGTAGTCTCCCTTTTCAAGGGTATACAGATGATTAAAAGTTTATTTTCACAAAGTATGTGGAGTGGTTTTCTCTGCTAAATACCAAAACAATATTCAATTGGGAGAATTAAGCTTATGAAAGAGATGTTAAGGCAATGTCAAAGATCTTTCAGGAAGACGGAACTTCTATGCAATAACAACATGGTTGGATTAACTTTACAACAAAAGGAAATTAGACTGGATTTCTACAGAGTCAGTTTTGTTATTCTAGCTAACAATATGATTAACATTGAATGAATAGTAAAGGCCTCATTCATGCTTCACTTAGCCCAAATTAATGTGACTGATTACCCAGCCTCTCTGTACTGGCAGAAATTCCCGTGTCTCCTAGGCTCATTTATCCAGAAAGTCTCACTTCTAAGGGAGTTAACCCCAGGTAGAAAAATAAACAAAAGCTGAAGCCTTTGAAACTTTTGCACTTCACTGCCTTTTCCTCTGGACAACCAGATCCACCTTCATGTGGGGGTAAAAGTCTACAGCCCCAAAGATCCAGCTGGGCTCCCTTGTAGACATGCAGTTTGACAGTAACTTCAGGAACTGTTCCTTTCTCAGGAAGGTTCATTTTTTTCTTATATTACTCCCATGCTCCACATTGCCAATAACCAGACCATCCTAGACAGAGGTTACTACTAGGCTTGGGATTAGCTGCTTGCCCTCGTTGAAGACCATCCCTGACTCCCCAAGGTGCCATGAATTAAAGCTGCTGCTGAATAACACCTTTCTCCCAAGCACCTGAGGAACCTGAGAAGATCTTATGGGCTGTGAAAATGACAATATGCACATCAAGTGCTGTTTGTGTTTGCAGTGAAAAAACAAGTCAGCACAGACTGACATCAATGTCAGCATGAGGAAGGCTGCAGAAGAAAACCTAAGTAGATTTAATCTAAGAGGCAGGAAACCAGGCAGGAGCAGTTTACTCCCATCCCTGCTGCTGCCACTGCCCCATCACATCAGTAATACTGGAGCAATCCACTGCCTAAGTGTAATCAACATGAAGAGCCTTGACTTTTCCTTCTCCTCATCCTCGCCTAAGTACAACACAGATGAAAACTGGAGGCAGTGAAAGCAGTACATGTGCATAAGCAGGCAATTGTCTCATCATGAGCTCACATACTCCTTACGTTATTCCTCAAAATACCTTTCACATTCCACCACAGGAGCCTGACTTTCACAAATGCACAGAAGGCCCCTGCAAGACTGAGTGCCTTTTGTGGTTTCACGACCTGCTAGCATTTGAATCCAATACCCACCCCCCACCAAGAAAGCCTTCAGCTGGATTTCTAGAGCTGGACTGAATGGGGAACTGAATCCTAGCTTTATACTTATGCATTCATGGCTGACTCAAAGGGAATCCACTAAGGATGTAATGGCATTGCCAGGGTTCTCAGTGGAGTATTGGCACTGACCAGTGGGGATCTTACTGTCCACCCTTTAACTTCTGTCTCTTTAATCACCAGAAAAATGACCATACTCTCTTAAATGGCACTAATTCTCCTGCTGAACAGAGTGCAAGGCAGTGCAGTGCTGCATTAGGGGCAGAGCCTGAGTTCAACATGGAGGCCACAAAATGGGAGCAAAAGCATTGAGTCAAACCAGCTGCAGCTTACTTGGCTTCCGCTACTGGCAAGGTACTGGGAGGGTGGCATCTGGAGATGGCATTTGAGAGCCAGAGGAAGACAAGGAAATGTGGGAAGAGGAGGACTGAAGAATGGTCTGTGAGTGGGAGAGGAGGAAAGCACGTTGCTCAGAGTGAAGATCCAGAGGAAACTCTGGCACACCTAGGGATGTCACATTATATTGTCACAATACTTCCATTTTTAAAGGCACTCAAAGAAGTTGAAAGCCCTACATAATATAAGGAAGTTTATCCAAGCTAGAGAATAGGGTGTGGATCCTACCACTGGTGAAGGCAGTACCTCCTTTTTCAGTGCATTTGCCCAACAAGAACACCTGAAGGAAACTAATTCTGGTACTAGCCATGCAGTAAATTACTTTGAATGCAATTCTTAATACTAGGTAAATCTTAAATAAGCTAGGTAAATCTTAACTGCTGTGTTACTTCAGATAGACAAAATCCAAACCCAATCTCATACCAAGGCTTGACATTAAACCAATTACTGCTGACTGTGAAGCACATGCACATCCTGAAGTCTTTTGATCTTTCAGAATGGGTGACAGAAACTTCTCCTTGCATTGTACTCCATACTGAAATGATCTGGCTGTGGTGCCACGACTCTAAACACTGGCATGTGCTGCAGACAATTTGACTCACAGAAAAAAAGCTTTGCTCCTTTATACTGGTCACTGGTTTGAGCAGTGGGAACCACCATTTTGGTCCATTTTCACAAACTCATGTGAGAAGAACATGAGGAATTACAGAATACCTTCTCTAAATCACATGCAGTTGTCACTACTGGTAGCTCCTTCATGACAGTGTCTGTGTATCCTGAAGGTCTTTCTGGCATCTGCAATGCACATGTCACTGGCAACCAGAACCAAACCAAATCCTCCTCTAAGACGAGCAAGAGAAGAATGGGAAAGTATCCCAACAGTCTTCCTGGCAAAACTCTACAGAGGCTTCATTTTTATCACCATCATGGAGACTATGTCTGAGAAAGTAAACAAAACAAAGAAATGAAAAGAAAATGTTTCTCCAAGAAGATGCATGTAATTTTCATAGCAGAGTAAGTCCTTGAGTCATGCAAAGGACAAAGCTGTGATAAAGCTAGGTGGTATAATCCCATTTTCTATCCCTACATGCTCTAAATATTTCACATCTAGCAACATTTATGTGTATTCCCAAAAATAAAAATCAAGAAATTGTTACAGAAATAAGCATTATGATACATATACATATCTGTTTGACTCTTGCCTGGAAAAAAAAAAAATGTACATTAAATTAGAAAGCCCCATAGTCCAGAATATGGTTCCAGAATGAAAGCAATTAAAAGAAAACTGCATTCCAATAGATTGTATTTTCACAGTTTGTCCTTAGCTGAAAGCAAATCCATGTTTAATTTTAAAGATTTGTCATTAGGACATATACATGTAGTATTCTGAGCAAGGGACAGGAAAGGTGATCAGATTTTGTTACTTTTTCTGGTGTTGCTTTTTTCATGGTAGTTAATCCATCTACAAACTTAACTCATTGTACAAAAGGTTTTGTAGAACTTACTGACTTCATGCTTTTGAAGATTATCCTGACAGAGCCAGTAACACAGAACATTGTTTTGATGATAGCAATGATGTTGAAAGCCAGTGGGATAACCATTCCCCTTCCTGAAACAGCTTTTATGAGCATTTCTAGAAACAAAATAATAATAGTAATATGGCATTTGAGAAGACTTGAGAATCCTTTCAGAATAACACTAAAGGACATTTAAAACATGTTGAGATGCTGGAGCATGTTCAGAGAAGGACAACAAGGCTGGTGAAAGACCTGGAGCACGTCCTATGAGGAGCCTCTGAGGGAGCTGGAGTTGTTTAGCCTGAAGAGGAGGCTCAGGGGAGATATTCTCACTCTCTGCAATCACCTGACAGGAGGCTGTAGCCAGGTGGGAGTTGGTCTCTTCTCCCAGGTAGCCAGCAACAGGACAAGAGGACATAGTCTTAAGCCGCACCAGGGGAGGTTTCTATTGGACAGCAGGAAGAAATTCTTCACAGAAAGGGTGACTGGGCATTGGAATGTCCAGGGAGGTGGTGGAATCATCATCCTTGGAGGTGTTTAAGGAAAGACTGGATGTGGCACTCAGTGCCATGGTCTGGTTGACAACGTGGTGTTATGTCATAGGTTGGACTTGATGATCTCAAAGGTCTTTTCTAACCTCAATGATTCTGTGATTCTGTGGGTTCGGGGAGAACAAAGAAAGGACTCAAGTCCTGGAAAGACAAATATGATACCAGAATCCAGAGCAGGATACATATGGGATTAATTACACAACAGAATAATATACACAAATACATGTGCACGCTGCATTACATACTATCTTTTCTAAATCTAGCAAGTTTCACTTGCTCTGTCCTGCACACACAGTTTTCCAGGCTAGCTATTACGAGGACAGAAGTAATTTATCCAAGGTAACTCTGCCAGGAAATCCCTTGAGATGAATGAAAAGCAGGGGTTTTCCAGGGCCTCCTGCCTGGAGAACTTTGATCTCAGCCGCATGTCCTCGCTTGGCAGCAGGCAGGTACTGCACATGATGGCCCTGTGCCAGTCACACTGTGAATCCGTGGCTCCTGGCAGAGAAAGCATGTCATTCCTGGGAAGGAAAACCTCCTTTGGATGCCAGGGGAGCAAAACAAAATGACTCCTGGCAGGATGCAGAACAGGGATTGTTCAAGCACAGCAGATCCAGGTATCAGTTCGCAGAGTCAGAGATCGAAAAACTGACAAGGCAAACATGACTGGGAGAAGGAGGAAGGACAGACAGATACAGAGGCATCTCCCCCCTTGCAAGCTAAATATACTGCTTTTGGCAAAAACATGATTAAGATTTAATTAATTACTAGGTAAGAACCATCTTAGAGTCCCTAAAGGAAAACCCTGAGTTGTTCAGCAGGAATAAACCACCAAATTAATTTTTGTCAGCACTTGCATAATCCAGGCTAAGGCAGAACTAACATTAGACTTAAAATTCCTTGTAGAGCAAATCTTTGCCTTATCCTGGATGGGATTAAAGATCCATGAACATGCTCAGTATCACAAACAAATAGGCTTTCTGGTAAAATAAACATATGGAATAGATTTTATTGAGCTTATTTCATAAACCAGAACAGGCAACAAACTCAGAAGGGCTGCCAGTGAACACAACCTTGCAGCTTCACTCTGAGATGCACAGGGAGACACAGTGAATGACAAGTGAGAACATCTGGTGCCACTGTGCCTACCCTGAAGCTCCCTGGCTTCACCTCCCCAGCCAAGGCATGGTCAGCAGCGGGGGACACTCCCCTGTTTCTCGAGGAGATTCGGGGAGCGGCTAAGACAAAGCGCTTCGCTGTTTGCCTTGTTAGGAAGAGAGGCGGCGTCCGAGGAGGTAATGAGGGAGTCGACTCAAGGCCGGGGAAAAAGTCTCAGGTTTAATCCGAGCTCCAAGGAGCTCCAAATGCCATTGTCCCGACAGCCGAAAACTGCCCTCGCGTATTTTGCAATCATCTTAAATACCGGGGCAGTAACAAGGGGGAAGGGATGTCCACCACCCAATGGAGGGATTCGGGGGAGTGGAAGGCAAAAGGACAGACAGACACACAAACCAATGGGGGAAGTTCAAGGGAGGGACCCCTGGGCCTCGTCCACTCCCTCGATGCCCAAGGTGGAAGATTCTGGGAGAGTGGGATGGGGAGCTGAGTGATGGACAGGGTACCAGGGAGGGGACAGGGGAGTGACTGAGCATTTTCAGGGAGATTGGCATTGAGGGAAAGGCGGGAAAGTTCGGGGTGGAACCATTGGGAGAAAATGGGGGGTGAAGAACAGAACTGTTACAGAGATATAAAAACACAATACAACAATCTGGCTTCCACAATCAGCAAACTCTTCCCCACAGCCTCAATTTCTCCTCCAGAAAGACGCAAGGTACTGTGTTTTCCATGTTTTTGCAGAGGACAGAACAACAGAGTTAGGCAAGTTTGTCAGCCAAACATCTGCTTGGCTAGTGTCACATAACATTCAAACCAAAAACTTTCAACAGCCTTAAGAGACAGAGGGACTCCCTATTGAGCTGTATGTGCCTTCTAAACTTGGGCAACAGCGACTCTGTTCTAGTATTTTACCACCCTTATCATAAAGACCCTCTTCTTCCCCTCTTTAGTTTAAAACCATTACACCTTGCCCTACAGGTATATCACTACAGGTCCTACCAAACAGTTTGTCCCCATTGTCCTTTTAAGCCTTCTATAGGTATTGCAGAGCTGCAGTAAGGTCTCCCTGGACTTTGGAGGCTTCTTTTGTCCCAGATGAACAACCCCAACTCTCTCAGCTGTTCCTCATAGCGGAGCTGCTCCAACCCTCTGATCATTTTCGTGGCTGTAGTCTGGACTTCCTCGAACAGGTCAATATATTTTCTGTGCTGGGGACCCCCAAGCTGGATGCAGTGTTCCAGGTGGGGTCTCACCAGAGCAGAGGGGCAGAATCCCCTCCCTGGCCCTGCTGACGACACTGCTTTGGATGTAGCCCAGGATATATTTGGCTTTGGGGGCTTCAGGCACACATTGTTGGCACATATCCCACCTCTCATCCACCAGCCCCCTGCCAGCCCTTCTCCACAGGGCTGCTCTCAATCACTTCATCCATCAGCTTCTATTGGTACCAGGGTAATCATGGCAGTCAAATAAACATAAGCAGCAAAGAGTAAAGAAGTTTTACAAGAAGCTGCACACAAAGGTAAGGAGGAAAGGACCATGAAACTTGGGACACCTCATAGTACAAACCTGTAAATACTTCACCAGTTGATGCAAGTGAAGTTTTGGCTTGCATAAGAGCAAAACTGGCTGGCACTGATTCAGGCATGAAAAAGGGCTTGTGGATCCAAGCCCATGTCTGTCAGATGAGTTGATACAGCCGGAAAACACAGACAATGCTGCTCTAACCCCCAAGCCTCACCTTGCTCACATTCACTGTGGCAAAGCTCAGTGCAGTTCCAAGAACCAGGCACATAGCCCTGCCAGGACTTGCATGGGAGCCATGGGACCTGGGCAATTTTAATGCCCCACAGCCCTGTGTCACAGATGACACCCCACTCCAGAGACAAAATAGCCCTGCCAGCCTGAGGGCTGCTCTGGACCAAAGCACTTTAGCTATTTGTGAGGACCAGGCTTGGACAGCGAGTGTTGACATCCCCTCCCCAGGGACACACTAGGCTACTCAGCAGCAGCTTGTCTAGCTCAAGCCTCCCATCTGCACCCTGCATGTGTAAATATGCCCTTTGCAGCTGTGCAACCCCTCTGGATGTTTCACTGACCTATATTCCCACGTGTACACCTCACAGAGCAGCACCAGTGCTCTGCAAGTGCCATTTCTTCTACATATCACAGCAGCTTCCCACTGTACCCACCCATCACCTTGAATACTCCAAAAAGGACCACTTCCAGCACGACCTCAAGCCTCAGACAAAAGCTCAGCTCTCAGCTCTTTGGCTGAGGATTTAGGCATCACCTCAGCTCTGACACACTCACCAAAGGGGTTCAAGAGACAAAGCAGCACAGCTCAGTTCACCAGATGTACAACTGTGTCTGAATAGCAGCGGGCCAGTATGTCAGGCACTGCAGGAGCTCACTAAACAGGCCCATTAGCCAGAAAAATAGGGCACTCTGCCAATTAAATTATTAACCTCCGGGCATATTTGCATGCATCGAACATACTCAGCTTTTCCAGTTTTACTCCTTTTGCTACACTCAGTGACCCATACATGTCACAGCACTCTATGTGGCTAGGAAAACATTTTTATAGCATTTTGTAAGTGAAGAATAGCAGAGACTAAGTCCTGCAAAATATCTTATGTCAAGTCAAGGGAAGAGCCTGGAGACATGTATCCTGACTCACCATACAATGCTCTGTCCATCACATCACATCACATTTCAGTGTAGGGACATTGCTAGGTCTGCCACATGCTGATAAAGTTGTACAACTACAAACAAAGGTAGTAAGTATGGAATCTTAAATCATGTAGGATTTTTACCTAAGTGAATGGCCTCTTGGTTTTCTGTTCAGCTCCTTACATGGATTAAGTTCTATGCACCTTAAACCCTTCATAGACTGTGCTTTAAGAAGTGCAAAGATCTTGCATTTCAAAATCTGTAAAAGTAAAATAATTAATAATAATAATAATAATAGTTCAACTTGCATGGTACTATTTCCCTCTCCTTTCTGCTCTGAAGGAAATGCATGCTTCCAGTCAATGGTACTCTGGGCTCTGTTGCATGGTGTAAATCACCCTGAAGTACTATCAAAATGCACAGCAGCAGCACAGGCCCCAGAAGCATTATTAGATCCTCTGACTACATTTATGGTCACAAATTACAAATTTTTGACTGTAGTTACAGCTGAAAGAGTGACATTCTTTCATTCCTCAGGTCAAACTAATTCATATTTTAAGCATGGCAAAACTTCTAAAAATCACTTAATCATTTAAATCACAGACATAGGTGTTTTTTCCCCTAGGTTTGAACAGGGGAAGTACAGACATAAGCATGCTGGGGGAAGCTCTGCAGCATAGGAAACTCCTAAGTACAGCTCCCACTGGTTTTCAGTGGGAATTATGGCCTTCAGTCCCACAAATGCTTTTGAACGCTTACCCCACAATGCACATCTTTCTTCGCAAGCTCCATGCCGAGCAGCTCTGCCCTTTGGCAGAATGTCTGACTGCTCTCCTGATGTAATGCAAGTGGAGAAATGAAAAAGAGAGACAAAACCGACCTTACTTCAAATCACAGAGCAGGGTTGTCTGTATTAATCAGTTCAAAATAAGAATATCAAAGAGCATTTTCCTTAAGTTGATATATTTGACAGGGCATTTTGAGAGGCTCAGGGATGCAGAAACAACTTTTATATAGTCAGAACAAAAGCAGCAGACAAAGCCAGGTGTTTAAAAGCCTCTAACACTGCAGAGGTTCCCTTAGTAAAGTCTGTTTTGATCATCATATTTTAATTTCACACAGCTGTTAAGTGAACATCATCTTAGCTGTATGCTCTACCACCATCTAGCTTCTGCCTAAGGAACTTTCTCCTCAAGTAGGGAAATGATTAATTTGTCATAAATGTTTCCTTCAAGTATGACTGTCTGTGCTTCAGGTATTTTAGTTATTTTGACATTATAATCCAAATGAAAGCAAAGGTAGTGAGTACAAAGCAGCCTCACATGTTAAAGAGGCCTCTTCATGGATCAATTCCTTCAGCTGTATCCTTTTCCATCTGTCAGTTTATCTGTTCCCTCTTTTCTGTGCTTCAATCCTGCCAAAAATGCATGTGTGTTAGATATTTCTTAAGTTTACACTTCAAATTTTGTTTGCTTAAACAAGATTCCTTAGAGGAACTCATTAAGAAAAACAACAAAGAATGGGTCAAAATAGCACAACACCAATTCTTATTAACAAAGGAAAATGCACCAACAGTATGGAAAATAGAAAATAATTCCTGTTCATCACAGGCAAGGTTAATGGTCAGTATTGGGAATGGTTTTTCTCATGGAGGATTCAGGTGGCTCCCAGTGGCCCTTGTGCCCCACAGAAGTCACCTTGATGCACTCTGTGGCTCAGAGCTCAGATGCAGGCAATGCAAGCAGGAAGAAAACTTCCAATGAACTTAGTGGTGTGGGAACTGATGTTTAACTTGGATCACCCAGAAAATTATACATGATTCCATTCAGTACTTGGGCTGACATAAGCTGTCCTGCCCAGATTCCCAAAAGTGAAATTCATACTTAGGGAAACTGTGATAAGGACCACCATTACCCTGCAGCACATGTCAGAAGACCTCTCCTAAGGAGTCAAGAGAGCTGTTCTTCTTTCCCTAATCCTTGATGGAAATGTTAGGAGAGTTTTTACTAGTTGTGAGGGCTCTGTAGTTACACTGCTGCAGGACTCATCAGCAATATTTGTAGACACTTTGCTAATATTTTTGGAGGGGCTTCTAGCCAGCTTGCCCACTTCTCCCTGGAAAGCACCATGTAGCTGAGTACTCACTCTTATGGCACAGGTTTACACTGCAGCAGAGTGTAACAGAGGACGAGGCTCGCAGACAACTGTGTGCAGTGTCACTGGGGGAGGTGACATTGAACCTGTGCTCATGTTATCTCCCTCCTGAACGAGAGCAGACAGATCCTAATGCACGGTGTCTGCTCTGGCAGCCCCGGGGAGCAGTCTCAGCTCCTCCGCTGCAAAGGACTTTGGCAATGAGCAGCTGGGGCAGGCATTGATTTGGATATTGTTTCCATTTTTGCTGAGGCAAAGCTTTAGGGAGGAACTCAGCTGGTTTGTTTTCCTGTCAGCAGCTTCATGACTAAATTAGCTAGTGAGTTACAAAGTGGTGATGCAGCAATGCAGGGAGCCTGGTCACAAGCAGGTTTATCTAGAGACCAAGCAAAACACTATTCCTCTGCCAAAGCTGTGCATAGCTTTATGTGTTTATGTGAAAAGCCCTTAAGGCTGTCACTCAGCTTTCAACTTAATTTTGCAAACATGATAAGTCTCCAAAGCTTGAGCCTTTTTAATACAAGGTGATGAAAAATACAGGGACCAGGCTCAGGAGGCACATTGCCCTTCAGAGCGATTTAGAGATCCCCAGCTCAGCACTAAACCAGGGCAAACCATTTTCAAAAAACGCATTTTCCTGCCTGCAGGTTACAATATGCTCACAGAGGCAGAAAGCTCATTACCGGCCCTAATCTAAAGGCCGTCCTCCCTGACTCGGTGTCCCCATGACATGCCCGTGCCACCGTTTTCCTGCACAAGGGGCCGGGTCCCTGGGAGCGCTCCCGGGGTGGGCGGGCAGAGCACGGGCACAGGCACAGACCGGCGCGTCTCTCCGCGGCGTTTGGCAGCACGCAGTGATTTCACAGAGGATGCTCCATCTGTCGCCGTGTTCTGCAGCAGAGCTTGACCTCGCTAGCACTAAGGAAGCCCCAACAGATTAACATTTAATGATGCTTTCAGTTTCAGCCCTTGCAGTTTTTCATCTCTCAGAGGGCAGACATGGAAGAGAAAGAAAATCATATACTATGTACAGCATATGGTCTTCTTTCAGCCATCTGCTTTAATATGGTTGACTTTGACAGATTCCAATTTTTAAATTATTTCTACTTTGAAAAAAAAATTCTACATATATCTTATTCCAGAAACAAAACATTGTTGCTTCTTGTATACCCAGACCATTTTTGTTTAGATTTGTATAACCATCACACCTAATTCAGTTTAAATAAGTAAACACAGGGAATATAGTTCTTGGTAGCTGTCTGAACAGAAGCAAGGAAACTAAACCTTGCCAAGACAGATGGATTAAATGAGATCCTTCATGTCACTCTTTGTTGTCTTGAAAAACACATATAACCACACAACTTCATACAAAAATAAATCCTTAAGGGACCATAAAGTGAACCAGAACCACAGAGCTTCCATTCTTTTTGTTAAGCACTTCTACTCTTCTTTTTTTTTTTTTTTTTTTTTTTTTTTTTTTTTTTTTTTTTTTTTTTTTCTGCTTGTGAAGTGTCCAGCTTGTGCTCTGTGCCCAGGAGCAGGTGCAGATAAAGCACCTGGAGGTCCCTCAGTGCTGCCTGGAGCACTTGCTGTAGTCAGTAAGATCATCACAAGCACAGATGATGTTGAAAAAACAAAACTGTGGTATGAAAGTTCACAAAGTACATAATTGGTGGCATGGCTGAGCATTTGATGACTTAGGTTAGTATTTGTAGGAAATAGTGACCCGAAAGAGGGATTTACATGAGAAAGTATAGGAACAAAAGTGATGGCCCAGAAGGAAGGAGAAACACAAAAGCTAGCAGAGAGATCCCAAGCCCATTGAACATTTCTGGAAGATAAAGATAAGAATTTTAACTTTGGGATTATAGTTGCCAAGAGACAAGGCAATAGTCAGATCTTTAAAGCAAGCAGATCACCTAGGAAAGTGATAAAACAACTGGCAAGAGGATAATTAGTACTGCTTCAGCCATGATACTATAGGGGGAAGCTAGTTGGGAACACAGTGGGGAGAGAAGGAACTGAATACCACTGAAGTCACTTCAGCAGCCAGAGCCCAGCTGTTATGTGCACTTTAGTAAAGAGAATATCTGAGAGGGCTAAAGTCCAGTGAAAGTATGAGCTGTGCAGTCATGAGGGTAAAAACAAGGCAATTAACCTGTCCCACGCAGTAGCTTTCATAGTTTGTTTTTTTTTAAAAAGTGCCCATGCGCCTTCAGCAGCCACCCAAGCAATGAGGTTACCTCAACAAGTTGCTAGTGCAACTTTTCTTTTGTCTGAAGAAATCAGAAAACTATTAACAATTCCTAAAAAAACTGACCAAAGTAAATTGGGAAGACATGAAATAATTTTTTTTGCAGCCAAGACCCTCCAAAGGAAGAAAAAGAAATTGCCTCCTAAAATTTAAAATTGCAAAATCACAAGGTTGCAGCAGACTCCCAAGCAGCCTAGAAACTGAGAATCATGAGTTTGCAGAAAGGGTGCCCAATAAAGGCTTACAACACCTCCAATAATTTAGAGAACAACTCCATTCACAGATAGAGCTTGTGCTCCACTGCCCAAGTCACAGCAGATCTGGCTCAGAGGAAACTTCATTCTCCTTGGTGTCTGGCAGGCCATGGGTTTAATGCTGCAGGTATTTAATGTCTTCCTGGCCCATCTCTGTCTTACTCTGCTGTAGGGTGGATACCCCTGCACTGGTGAGAGACATGCTGAGCTGAAGCATATAATCCCTCAGAGTGAAAGAAAACCTTCTAGAAAAATGTGGGGCCTTGACTCTTCAACCTGCACATCTCACATCCCCTTGCTAAAGCTCAAAGCAGATAGCAATGGTATGAAATCCAAAAGGAAATTTACTCTGAGTAGTAAAAATGGGTGTTTGCAGTTAAATGCAACTATGGGAATAAAAGAGTAAAGCCTAAGACAAAACTGAACTCCCTGCAGCAAAACCCTGAGGTATTAGTAGGCATTGTTTATGAGCATCATCATAGTGTGTTCTTTCTGCCCCAAGAACAACACAGAGCAGGGAAGGTAAGAGTGCAGCAAAGCCCTGAAAGCAGATCTGTCTCCCTGTGCAACATTTTCAGAGTATCACCCTTAAGTGTAGGGTTTTGGTCCATGTATGGGTGGCATAACTACAGGACATAATCATTATAAGCACCACTGGATGTAAAGATATCCAAACACATCAGCAAGAATATTCACAGTCTCTAATTAACACTGTGAGAAGTCAGGAAATATAGATCACGCTTAGCTACTGTCTCATTTTGTTAACAAGTGATAATTGAAAAATACATGCTAAAGTGATTGCCTAATCATCACATCAAATTTGTTACAAATTCAATTCACCATGATCAAATAGTTATTTACAAAAAGCAACAACACACAGAGCACATTACTTGTTTGGGGTCTATCTCACCAAGTCTGAACAAACAGCCTTTGTGCAAGGAATTTTACAGAGGAAGGAAAATCAAAACTGTGTCCCAGCAGCTTTTGGGCTAATTTTGGGAATCAGAGTATCATTCCTGCTACTCCATCACCTCCAGTTTGAGAATTATTCATGTCCCTTTTCTGTGCATCCTGAGGAACCTCTGATATTCCCCCTTGCAGCACTACCCTGACCCCAACCATTCTCCCTCTACCATCAAGGTAAAGGTCATGAGGGTCCACAGGAAGAGCTTGCATGACTCTGTGCCTCCAAAATGCAGGATTAGGCCAACTGACAAAAAAAGTCCTCTGTCACCTTCGCCCCCTAATGATACTCTCTTAATCTAGGTTTTCAGTGAGAAAATGTGTCATCCAAATGCATAACGAATTATTTGTAAGTAATTTACCAAAGAGCTTTGTTCCAAATTCCTATTAAGCTCTGCAGATATAACAAAGTAGTCAGAACACAACTTATTTTAGGAATCAGCAATATGCTTTAGGCAGAAATCTCAACTTGTAAATATTGCATTCTGACCCAGCAGATTTCCTTCGTGATAGACCATGACCACTTCATAATTCTAGGGCAAAACCATGAAGATTAATAAAAAGCAGGAAAAGGATTTTAATCAACACAGCCAGCTGGTCTGTGGTTTGAATTATGTTGTGGAAGGCAAAGTGTAACATTAAGATTGAATGAAAAATGCAAAGAACTGATTACTCTGTAGACTACCTACAGCTAAATTAACATTAAACTCATATTTGCAAATCCTGTGCTTATATTACTGCATGTAGGCAATTGTGATATATTTAACATCAACTAGAAATTTTAAAATCTGCCTTTAAAATAATGAGTTTTGTTTCAAATCTTGTTCATAGAAGGCACTTTCCACCCATTACTAAGAAGATGACCTATTTGAGATCTCATCCTTTAAAAGTATTGTGATGAGTTGCTTTTCTGGAGGGAGTAAAGCAGGACACAGGATGTCTGGAAAGCAACAATTGAGGGATGAGGAGAGGGAGCCTGCTTAAAACCCAGGGGCAGGAAGATGAAGGCTTATCCAATAAAGGAGCATGCAGCCAAAGGATGGGACTTCTGGTCTGCAGTGGAACAGCTTTGGGTGCCTGGGAGAAGGTGCCTCCTCCAGGACACAGACCTAGAGAGGCATCAGAGGCTGCAGCCTGACCACTGCTCCTGATCAGCAGATGTAGGCTGCTGCCAGCTGCTGTGGGGTGGAGGGAGAAGGGGGGAAACAAGCTGGCTGGACCCTGGCCAAGGAGCAACAAAAGGCTTGTGTGCCATCCCCACATCGTCCTGCCCCGCTGGCCACCCAGCCCACAGAGCACCATAGCAACCAGAGTTAAAATTGGGTCAGGATTCCAGTGCAAAACCTGTTATTTTGAATATAGGGTTTGCACTGAAAATGTTCATTCATGTACTATTTTGACAGAAAACATGCTATTTGGTGAAGCTGAAGAGGGGAGAGGAAACTATGCTTATGAGGAAATCAGTGCCCAAAGTGCTGTGAGTGCATGATTTTTTCTTTTTTAACTGGCGCTGTACCTGGACAAGACATACTAGGACTAACCGAAGTGCCGTCACACACCTTGAATTTCACTGAGGTTCCAGACGACACCCACAGTGCCCTGGGTGCATCAGCCAGGCTGCTCCTGACCACCTGCCAGCATGGCCCAAAGATAAGCAGGAGGGGAAGCAAGTCACTGGACAAATGTATGTGATCTAGGACTGGGACATACTTATGCCTTGGCCTTTCCTTAGAAAGTACAGTTCTTTCAGCTAAATGCATGACTCATAGCCAGTAACTGCTACTCCAGGCATTATGTGATGTTAATTAAAAGTATTCTGTCCATATTAGAAGAATTTAACAAATACTATGCATGCGTAAGTGCAGGGAAGGGGGTTTGGAAGTGTAACAGTGAAAATAGTTTCTTTCAATTACTTGATCCCCACTGTACAGAAAAAAAAAAATTCACAGTTCTTCTGGAGAAATATTTCTGTAGCTCAAGAAAGATATTGAGTTAACATGCCAGAATCAAAGCATTCAAGCTGAAAAGCTAAATCTAGACCTAGTACACTCACTGGACCTGATTTTTCTAAAATGCTGAGCACATTGTTTTACTAAAACAGGACCTGTTTGATTAGTCCCAGACATACATAATCCTGACACATCTGAGCATCTCAGTGTACCTAATTCATTTACCCTTACAACACTGACCCACTTCCAAATCCTCTTCCCCTTCGTGAAGTAAAAACACAATTAGCAAATTTTATTAGTGAGCAATGGAGGCATGAAGGCTTCATAAGTGGTCCCAGGTCTACAGAGGAGCAGGACTGCATCCCAGACTCCTTGTGTCACAGATGTTATCCAAAGCTTTGGAACTACAAACTAAAACTTCCCAAATATCCTGTTTCAAAAAGAAGCATCTCCCTCAAGAAACCTGAGAGACATTACTCAAGATTTTTTTGTCTGGAATGAACTAAATCCTGGCTTTTAACCCAACATCAAATTCACAAGCTGATATGATCAGCTACACTGTTCTGCTGACTAATAATTTTAAGGTGTTGACCAGTTACAATCAAATTTGATGGAGGCTCAGCCAAATTAGGTTTCTTTAAGATGCAAGAAAATCTGCAGCCAGGAAATTGAAAAATACAAAACTTGTGCCCACAGAAAGAAACAGATAGGAACAATTTAATATTTACAAAGGCAAGTAAGAAATCCCTGTGTGAGAGGGAAGAAATCCTGTGTGAGCATCCAGTTATACCCCATCAGTATGAGAAAAGCTCAAATCAAAGCCAGTCCTGCCTTTTGCCTTGTCCAATATGTAAGGAACATCGGAAGAAGCAAACATCTTGTGGAGAATCAATCCACAAAAACCAGCAGAGCAGCTGGGATTTTTGCAGTGACAGACTATCAGTGATAGAGGATACAAATCTGAAGTAAGTTGTTTTTCTGTAGCACAATTTATCTGGGACATTAATATAATTATTCCAAGATGAAGGCAATATCAGTAAATGATTCCTTATCATGAGTTTCCATCAGTTGTTCAAAGCTTTTGAGTTTACTATAATGTCACATATAAAAGCCATGTCTTCATATAAAGCTACATATCATATAAAAGTCTTATAGCACTGCAACTGAAAAATTATTATTAATGTTCAGTGTATTTTGAATGTAGTTTCTATACCAAAAATGAACTGGCTTATTTAAAACACACTGTAGCACTCATATCAATAGAAAGAGAAACCTGATATAAAATCAGGTTTGCATTTTGCAGATGGATTGGCTCAGGTTCTATGCAACAGATTTGTAGCTCAAAAAGTCAGTGACTCGTGAGTAAGGAACTTCTTGTACTGTGAGCAGAATTTAACCCAAAGTTAATGAAAATCTTAATGAAAGTATTTTTCTGACTTTATAAAGCAAGCTAAAATCCTAGAAAAATGCAGATAATCAGGACTTAATAAAAAGCTCACCCCTAGGTCTCCCTTCAGATCTGTTCTATGCAGGACTGCAAACTCAGTTTTGGGATTGCTAACTTCTCAGGGTGGGCTCACATCATGTCACCAGGCAGCCTCCTCACTACCTACCAGGCATCTTCTGAACTAAAGAGTCACTTGAACTGAGCTGTAGTAAGAGACCAAAATGCCTTTTTGCTCACAGCTGTCCACAGATGTGCCAAAGGCTATCAGCAATTCCAGCTGCAGACTCACACCTCAGAACTGCTCATTCTGCTCTTCTGCCTTGTCCTTGGTTTCCATGAAGTGGCCATGCAGGATTTTCTGCCTTTACAGCCTCTCGGCTCAATGCACTGGGCTTTGAAGTGATCTCTGGCTCTTACTTCAAATGCTGCTGCCACTGCTAGATCAAACTCAGAGAAAGCACAGCAAAGTAATTTGTATTACAGTCAAGTAAAAACATGAATTGCCACATCATGTTCTTGATATGCACAGCATGGTTTGAAACCCAGATCACCCCATTCTAGCCCTGTATTTGCCTTCTGCAACTTACAGCTGTGACTTTCACACAGCCTGGCAGTTTCCTTTGCCTCAGCTCCCTCTTAAATTAGGCAGAAATATTCCAGTGATGGATGTCTGAAGGTCTCTTACAACCACATTGTGGTAAAAATAGATAAGGGAAAGAGAATCTCCTGTTCCAAGTAGAATTTATGTAAACCATTCATTATTCAGTTTTCACAAAAATTCTTTCAACTTAGAATGACCACTATTAAAAAATGTTGTAAATTCGTTACTGAGGACACAGAATTGGGGAAAAAAAAAAAAAAAAAACAAACAAAAAAACAACAGACATGCTTAAACATTTTAAAACCTATTAATTTGGAAATGTCAATCCATACTTCCTTTGGCTGTACAGGATGGAAAATGCTGCTGGCCATGTTTTCCCTGTGGTATTCTTTTCTCTGGTAGTTCTAGTTCAATGCCATACAAGGGAGAAGGACAACAGGAGGCCAAGAATGTCACCAGTCCAGTGCTGTCAAGATGAGTTCCACTTCCCCAAACACAATAAAGTGAAGGCTTGGCATTTAGGGGGGTGAGAATCATTCCTAGAGCTTCTATATTTCCAGTCTGAAATGGATCAAAATCTGCTCATGTAGGTCAGTCACTCACTGGGTTTCTGGTGGGGCTGTGTCACAGTTTAACCCCAGTAAGCAGGTAAACAGCACCCAGCCACAGTTCTTTTAGCACCAAGTATTTAATTTCTGCTAGGTCTTCCCTACTTTTTGCCAAGACTGATATTTGTTATCTCAGACATGTTAGAACATAGCCTTCATACAGCTACACATCACCTTAAACCTGAATGAAATCTTCTACAGTATCTTACGACAAACATATGACAGGACTAGAGAATGAGTTGAAAATTTTTAAATGGGCAAACTGATGTGTAATTAAATTACCACAAGCTTTTTAAGAAAGAAAATAGTTGCTATCCCACATGCACCTCAACCTAGACTCTAATTACAGAAAGCCTTCTGATGACAGGAAACACAGTTTATATTCTCCTGCTGCAGTGCTCTGTGCCACTGGAAAGGGAATTACAATCCAGAATAGTGTGATGAAAACCAGGTGGGCCTAAAAAGGTAGAATTTTTGTTCAAAGTGCACATGCATTATCATCTGTGACTGGTTGACTCTACCCTCAAGTACAAACTACAAAAAATTAAAGGCACAAATTTCTGATTATTTTGTATACAGAGTTCCAACACCAGTTAGTCTCTGGAATATTATAGAACAGTGGTTTACACGACAAATACTTCCCAGGAAAATAAAAAGCCTACACCACAAAAAAACCCTTACACACGTAAGGTCAAACAAATGAGCCATTTAAGAAAAAGAAGCCAGACATTGCAATTGACTCCAACTAAGCACATGCATCTAAAAAAAAAAAAATCAGTGAGAAGGAGATTCTTAAAGGAAATCCCAAAATAGCAACAAAAGAAATGACAAATCAAGGCACAGAAACAAATTAAACTCTCCCATCACATTTGCAGACAATAAATATACAATTAAGGCACACTGGTGTTTACAAAGACTGTGGCAAGGTCGTTTTTAAACATTAATTTTTCTTCCTAATGTTTCCCTTTCACTGCTAAATAATTTCATTCAGAGGACAGTTGTTCAAATGTAGCTTTCACATCACGAATCTTTAAAAGCCTACAGTTTCGCTGTTATATTTACTTTCTCTTCTCTACACAAAAAAGAGGATTGATCTAAACATATCCTACACCACTATTTACACTTCAGTTGATTATTATATCTGATTTCTTTCTGAGTAACTAATGTAAAATTTCATTTGAATAGCTCATGCTTAAAAATGTATTTTCCTAAATATAAACAGAAAAAATTTTCCCATGCAGGTGTGTATCCATATGCAACTTAGAAAGCCATGAAGGCAAGATATTCTTCTTTTCAATGTTTCTATTCTTTTATCATACTAACTCAAAGCACAAACACCAAGAAAAAATATGATGTGAATTTAGGACTAAATAGTTCATTCCTGGTGTACAGTTTCAGAGGGAAAAAAAAAAGGTTGCTAAAATATAACTCATTGAAATAGCAGTAGCATTGTTAAATCACACAGCTGTAGTGGCAATGATGGGACTTGCTTTCTGAAATGGAAACACTTACACAGACAATTGAATTGACCTGTTGTTCCCTAACTTACACTTATTTTAGAGGGCATTTCCAGAGTGCTACATTTCTATTTTAGAGTTTTGGTTGGTTTTGGTTCTGTTAGCAAAAAAAGAAATCAATTTATATCTAAAAAAAGGCAGCAGATACTTAAAGAATGTGTATGCCTGTAGGACAGAAGCAGGTCTCCTTATTTTAAATAACATTTAATCATCTTCCCATTTTTTGAAAACTGAAGAGTATCCCAGCTCAGCAGTGTTCCTACCCATTTGTTCTTGTCTGCTATACATACAATATCATATAACTTCTATATGATCCATACAATCATTTTATTTACATATCTGTCTGGGATGCAGTAAAGACTTGAGCAATGCAAATTTTTCAAAGCTATTAATGGGAACTGAGAGGAGGTGTCATGCTGCTTTTGGTGCTGAATTACACAAAACCAAATCTGACTCATCAACTCCGAAGTTAAACATCCTGATAGTGAGGAGAAGGTGTGGCAGATATTGTAAAGTATCCTTATCTAAGGATGCTGAGCTGACACAGCTGAGTCCTCCATAAGCATATGGAGACATATGACTGACAGTGAACCACTTACCATTTATATATATACTATAAAAGTGCCAAATGGCAGGGATTTCTAGCAGACTCCTTCTTGGAGCATGTGTGGAGATTCCTCCCTTGGGTGGGACACCTCTTAAGGTGAGCTAAGGATGTTTGCCCACAATCATTGGTATGGGTGAGTAACATTGATCTCGACTCAATAATTGTTTCTTTTTTGATAACTTTAATATCATTGTTCTAATATAGTACATTATCATATACTATACAAGCAGTGTTAACTTCCATACCATGTAATAGGTAATTCTGATTAAGATCTTTTTGTCCAATAATTTATCATAATAAATCATTCATTTTTGTACATCTGGCTTGCCATCCTTAATTCTGCATGACAAAATTGTACAAAGGTTTGATCACATGTGTTTAATTCCTTAGACTTAAACCGTTGACCAAGTCTGGGGCTAAGATTGGATCCAACCACACCCAGACACCTCTCTGAGGAGTTTAGAAAGCCAGAGGTCATTCTGCACCTTGTGACTCAATGGGAAGGCTTCTCTAATAAACTTTGAAGCTCCCACTCCACCCACAACAACATCATATACTCCATTACCTCGTGTCTTTTTAGAAAAATTTTCTGGAAATGCAGAGCTATGGTTGTTGTCAAACACTTTATTTTTCTGCATTTTTTTTTAATTTAAAAATGAAAAAACCCAAGAAAGTCTCATACAACCCAGAAAGACGTTTTAAAAAAAATCCAGGATTATTTGCAGGTCTCTTTTTTTCTTTTATTAAGTGTTTCCTCATCTTTTCCCCAAAGAACAGAATATTTGGCAACATTTTAATTACACTGCCGATAAAAGTAGAAGTAGTAATCAGTAAAAAACATTCCAGCAAAGTAACGGTCTGTTGAGCAGCTAGCAAAACCCTGCAAAAGAAAAATAAAGGAGATTCATATAGGAACTTCTTTCAGTTCAAATGCTATTTGTCTTTTGCTATGTGGCCATTTGAAAAGGCTTACCGGTACAGCTACACGGAAAGAGTATGCGCTGTCATACAACCTAGCTACAGGGAGAGCCCAAACGTGCTGGCGTCCCTAGGTGACAAATGAGAGACAGATTAGATAACCTCATTTCATGGGAAACTGAAGAGAAGGATAGACTCTGGAAATACTTCACTGACAAATGCAGTGCAAGGTCATTATGTATTTAAAGATCAAGTGCTGACTTTAAACCCTGCAAATGTGGGTTTGCTCTGATCAGCTCGACATGGAGGAGAACTGGCAGGCATCTGACTCCCAGTGACACTCGGCTGGCTCTGAGTAACTGGATTTCTTCACTCGTTTTCTAAGCAAATCCCCCCAAAAATAGGGATTATTCCTGATATGCCAGGTGGCCTGTGAGCTTTAATTTGTAATACTAGCAAATGGCAGTTCTGCTGATTTTGGGACAGCAACTTTAGCAGTGCTCAGAAGACAGAAAATTTCCTCCATGTATTCTAAATATATGGGTAGTGTCTTCATCCAGTATTTCAAAAACAGATACCTGCAAGGTTTCAGGCTATTTTTTATTACAGTGCTCTGCCATGCAAAAGTGAAAAAACATATTCTGTACCTGAAATGTTTATGCTACAATGAACAAAACAAAATTCAATCCTCACCTCTCTTTCACCTAACGAGCCACGGTAACTTATATTTCTAGTGGCTCAACTCCTTCATCTTTCTCTCCTCACTTCACTTTCTGACACATCCTCTCTGCTGGAGACAATATGTTCACAAGACAAAACTTACGTGGGACTGGTGAGTCCAAATGATTGCTGTTCTGCCTTTTGGCAGAGAATAAGCCTTCCCATCCCTAGAAAAATCCTCTTAAAAGAAACCTCTTCAGCTAGGCATTTCTATTCTGAGTCACATCAAATCTGAAAGCTCACTGCTGCTGGAGGCTAGTTAGCTTTAGTCTTTTGATGTGGATTTCAGGTTGACACAGGAAATCTCTTTGACTAGTTTTGTCAGTAGGCTTCAAGGACATTTCTGCATTGTAAAACTCTCTATGTCTGACTTAATTTCAATTCTGTTGAAATTACAATAGACAGGTCAAAACTTGGAAAATTTTGGCTTTCTGATGACTGTGCCGCTGTTACAGAGAAGCCTGAAACTTTTTGCAAGGACATTTGAAAAATCTGAGCAAAAAGTCAGCTGGAGGTATCTCAAGTGCTGTAATCTGACTAAGCACAAAAAACCAAAAACCAACCAAACAAAAAAAATCAATTAAAAACATGTTGTGTATGGGATCATACATCAGAATTCTGAAGACTCTTCTCCAGAAGAAATTGGAAATTACTTCCAAATTAGAGATGCTTCTCCTACAATGTGTTCAGAAATGCTATTACCTACTATCATTGCTTCTGCCTTTCCTACTGTTTTAATCAGAATAAACATTTCTGACCAAACACTGACAAATGGGGGCCTTGAAGGAGGCTTGTATGTCCAGGGAACCTGAAGAAAGTTTAAGCCTTCATCAATTTACTGGAGATGCTTCAAGATTTGCAAGACCTGGTCACTCAATATTTTTTAGTGGGAAAAGCTAACCTGTTTCACCAGCTTTTATCCCCATTGAGGCAATCCAGAGAATGACACATAAACAATTTTGCTTTTAAAATGAAGACTTTTCCCTAGAGGGATTTATTGGTAAACTCCTGTTCACACAGAAATAAAGCAGAATATTACCATTGTTACCAGCAAATTCTAGACTTTAAAATTGGAATTCATTACTCGTAAGATAATAATGGAAACCATAAAGTAGATGAGAGTTTGGAAGACTCTCCTAAAGCTCTGAGTGATAAGTTATTCCCATTTCTTAAGTATCTCTGGAGTTATAATGAGTTGTAGTCGTGGCTTAGGCTGAAGCAGAATCAAAACTGTTCTTGCAGAGAATTATTGGATAGATTTTTATAAAAGTCAGCAGAAAACTGACTCCAACAAAAAGACTTTTTTTTTGTTGAGGCATCTCATTATGGTCGTGCCAAAGCCAGCCATGACTGACAGACTCAAAGTACCAGCATCTGGATTTCTAGTACTTCAACAAAGATCAGAATTTTGCAGCCATTAGTTTCATAAAAATTATTCCCAAAACCCAGAGTATTGCTATAAAAATCTTACCTGTGTGGTTTCTTGGAAATTCTTCCTAGTGTTTTGGCTTAAAGAATAATGAGAGCAATAATTTCCAAATGTGACTTTGCAGAGAAATATAATTAATGGTTCTGTGGTGCTTCAAGAAACAAAGAAAAATAAGGATAAATTATTTTATTAAAAATAAAATCAGTTGCCTCCAAACCACAAACTAATATTTAAAATACAGTCATACTCAGTGAAACTCTGAATATGATGTATTAATCCCTACATGGGAGGGCTATACTATTGGATTATAATGGCATACATTTAAAAGACAAATTTTCAGTGGCTGTAGAAAACAAGCAGACACTTCAGGGGTACTGTTATATTTTATCTTATCTGAAAAATGCAGGTGTTTACAGGGATAATATTGAAGACCAAAAGACTGGACAAGTCCTTTGTTGCAGAGACAGAAGTCAAACTGCTGTCAAGCAGATTGTTTGGCAGCTGTTCTGGCTATTGCTGGCCTTTCTCAGAATAAAACTCCAAAATAAATGACTTGTTCTCTCTGGGAGAACACGGTGGAGGTGGGTTTTTGTGGAGAAAATACCTGCTGAAAGGAATAAGTCTGCTGCTTTTCCCTGCTGTAAGTCACAATTTTATGCAACACCAGAAGTTCCTGCACAAGAATCCCTCTTTACAGGGCTTGGCACAACAGGCTCAAAGAAGGTACTCTCTGGAGTTACTCATGTTATGTTCCTCATAATGTTTCTCTACAACAAAAGAAAAATCAGATCCCTAAGCCAGAGATCACAATCTGCCAATACACACATACATGTCTGCCCAAATGATAGGATTGAAGCTTAAGACTTCTGGATTTCAATACCTGCAACATCGGGTGAAATTTTCCTTGAGCTGAGAATGGTATTGGGCCAATGCAACATCATAGGCCCAATAGGCCTACATAGACCAAAAGGTCTACATTAACAATTTCATTGTGCATAGATTTTTCCCACTCCTCTGAATAGGACAAATTTGTGTAACAATAGACATCAGGCAAGAATTTCTATCAAATTAAGAACCACTGTTGTCTTTTGCATATATTCCTTTTAATTGTACTTACTTTATTTCCAGTGAGATTTCTACATCCATGGGTGTGTATTTGTTAATAGGAATAACATAGCTGTAGTTTCCAGAGCTGAAAAAGTTTGCATTAATACACATGGTATTTTGAGATAGACAGTATCTTCATCAAAACATGGAAATTGCATTTAAATTTAAACAGAAAAAAATATAAAAAGGTATCAAGGACTACTGCATGCTAGATGAATCAACTGTGCGCAGGAGCCAGCCAGGCAGCCAGGCCACAATAATGGTGTCTAGTTCTCCCACAGTATAATAAAACCATTATTTTTATTAATTTATTAATTAATAAAATAATAATTATTAAAAATTTACCTACCTGCACTGAAGATTTTTGCTACAATAGCGGTTGTCAATGCTTTGCTGAGTTTCCAAAATCTGTATGGAACTGATTGTTGTATCAATCCCTAAAATATTAAGAATAATAGTTTATTCTTGATTATTTCAGAAATCTTAGATAAGAGCATAATAAAACTGCAGTTAGTCTACTGCCTTGATTGCCACTACAGGACTTGCTGCAGGTCTAAATTAGCACTCAGTTAAAAGCCTCTGGTTGATTACCTTTATTCTGCCATTGGAGATAGATAAGAACCTTGTTCAGTTTGCAAGGACAAATATCCTGGGAACCTAACATTGCACAATTTTCTTTTGCACAGATGTTGAAGGCTACTTTAATAGCAGCCCAAGTAAAACTCAAATGTGTCAATATTCATTTTCATGTACTAGAAGCCATACCCATTCAAGTAACCAAAAACTTGAAAAAACTCATCTTTGTTGAGAGGAATAATATGGAATGCAACAAAACCTTTTCTAATTATCTGTGGAAGAAAACTACCCAACCTAAATGAAAATTATAATTTCTTCATATAATGTTGCCTTGAACTTGCAAGAACTTTTGTTTTTGCAAGAGTTTTGTAATATACTACAGATAGATGATGAGTTTAACCATGATAACACTGTTTTTCCCTTAGGCAGACACCATGTGTCTGAGAGTGCTGTCCAAATCCTTCCTGAACTCTGGCAGCCTTGGCGTCATGACCATTTATCTGAGGAGCTTGTTTCAGTGCCTGACCAACCTCAGGGTGAAGAATCTTTTCCTAATATCCAGACTAAACCTCCCCTGACACAACTTCATGCTGTTCCCTCAGGTCCTATCACTGATCACCAGAACAAAGAGATCAGTGTCTGCCCCTTCTCTTCCCCTCATGAGGAACCTGTGGGCCACCAGGAGGTTTCCCCTCAATATCCTCTTCTCTAGGCTGAACAAACCAAGGGATCTCAGCTGCTCCTCATACAGCTTCCTCTGCAGACCCTTCACCTGGTCTTACAATGTGGTGCAGAAAGCACAAGGAGGACTTGGTTCAGCAGGCCCAAGCTCTTCACATCAGGCTGTGCACACTGGGTTTGAGTTTCTGTTCCTCTGTTCCACAGCAACCATTCCCTACTTTGCAGAGAAACTTGATGAGTATAGGGTGACCTGTTCTCTGATTATAAAATCCCTGTGTGGTAGTATATACTTAATTTTCAGCATGCAAATATCTACAAATGACAGAGGGAAATCAAGCATGTTCATCTCAGAAGTAGCACAGAAGAACATTTCCCTATGACACAGCAACTCATTACAAGACGTAACTTCGTGATGCCTGAGGTGTGTGTACCCATGCAAAAAAAAACAGAAGAGGAATGATTTTTTTCAGATCATCCCACTGGGACACAACCAGGCAACAAGCAGAACCTGTGTTCTATTCCTCACCTGCTTTAAGTGTGTGGTCTAGACATCTAAGTCTATTTGTTTTATCTTCCAAATATTGCCTAGTCTTTAATCAAATATTTATTAAAAGAAGAAAAACAACCAAGCCTTAAAACAGGGGATCCACATAAACCAAAAAGACACAAGGCATAATCCTGCTCATAGTGAATGAATGCCAGAGCATGCTGTTATAACATATGTAGTCAGCAGATACTCATCTTTACATAAAAGAATCAATATTTTCAGCCCAGGCTGGCTCTGACAGCAGTGCACAGTCACTAAAAGGGGAACCTGAAATCAAGCCAAACTTCCTGTGTCAAGGAACTTAATTTCATCTCCTCTGAAGGCAGTGTCAGGATCTGAAGGTAGAGATGGCCCCTTTGAGCAGCTGACATTTTAATCCCTTAGGTGAGATGAGGCAAACCCCAAACACTTCCTTCACACTCTATCATGAGTTTCCTGCACACGAATACCATGCTTATATCCTTAAGCACAAGATTTTAGCCGCTGTCAAGGAAAATGCCACTTGTCATTTTATTGTATTTGAAGTCAAGCCTAAGAACTCTCTAGAGAGGGCAGTCAGAATGTCTATAAAAATCTAATGAAGATGTAAGAATAAACTGAAAATTACAGTGAATCACAGGTTTCCTGTTGTTCACAGGAACTAGACTCGCAAGTGGTAATTCTCTATAATGATGAATTATAACTGAAACTTCCCTAAATTCCAGAAGCAGAATTCAAAGCCTATAAGTAGATCTTGAAAGTTATACAAGTAAACACTTTAATTTTTTATTTCATTTAAATATAGGACTTACAGTCATTTCCAAGATCAGGTCTTCCACCAGGTTTTTTGATGGGATCTTGTTTGGGTAACATGTCACTTTTGTTTCCTGTGAAAGGATGAATGTACAAACACTGCCCAAGTTAGCCTTGCACAATTGTAACAGCAAAGTATGAACACAAAACCAGAAGATATTTTGTTAATTATCTCTTGAACAGAAATGCATAACCATGAGAGAGATCTTTAAAATACAAAGCACCTCCATTCAGAAGAAGATATAAACAGTCAAAAGAAGTTTGCAGATAACAAGAAACAAATTTTTGAAATCTACAGAATATCAAAAACATTTCCAAAACATAGCCTAATAGAAAAGACTTCATCACACACAGAGAACATCACCAATTTCTATAACAGAGAGCCAAGCTGAAACTCAATATGCAGTCAGGCACTTCAGCACAAATCTGAACATAAAGCCACATCTTTCTTATTAGTGAGACAATCACATTAGGAATTATAGGTATCTGGCACGCAAATATAGGCTGAAGGAGCAACTTAGTTTTTATATATAAGCTGATGACTTCTTTTTTTTAATTGTTATTCTATTAATTTTCTCAATACTTGCCTAGAAAAGGGAACTTTAAAGGTCTTTTGAATAATCATCATATAGTACAACCGGAGGAAGGTAAATGGCCCTTCAAGCCTGTGGGAAATGGTCTAATGTTATTCCTGTGTTTCTACACAGATTGCCAGCTAAGAATCTGTTCAGAGACATGTTAACAGGAAACTGGCACTGGAAATGCTGATCTTGCCTAAACTAATGTGCTTCATCAAATATCACTTCTAGAATACCAAAATACTCCATTACCATGTTTTCCAAAGGAACCTTTCTGATCTCAGAATGACTGTTTCATGAAAGGAAGCAGGGATCAAATCTCATTATTACTGAGATTGAAGCAAGACAGCTGGATTGACCTTATTGTTTTCTTATTTATTCCAGATTTGGATTTCATTTCAGTATTGGGAAATAAGAAAATCCAGACTTTTCTCATGCTAGCAGGTGACCAAGAGCATGGAGCAACATTAACAAATGGAATCCAAGGGCCCAGAAGCAATGTAATACAAAATCATCTTTGGGATTTTAATCTGTCTTGTGTTTTTTTATAAAACTCTCATACTGCTGCCAGCTATTCCTTGAATTCATTTCCTATTTACTAGTTCATTATACAGATTTAAAGGTTCTGCCAGATTTGGTGGTAACTGCCGCATTTAGTAGTCATCTGCTGTCCCATTTCATTACACAGTTCCACACACCTAGTAAAATGGCTACTGAACACATGCAATCACTTATACACGTACACTCATCTTGGGGCAGATCTAATAAAAACCTGTTCATTCTCTCATTCCTCCCTTTAATTCACAAACTAATTGTCACACATTTTCTCCTGGTTTCTCTTAATAGTCTAGATATGCTAGCTATGCATTAAAACTGTAATTTTCTATTTTCATTAACAGAGAGATATTCTGTAGAAAGCCTATATCCCCTAGTGGAGGTAAAAGATTGCTCTATGTAGATAAAATAGTTCAGCCCATGCAAATGTTGGTAGGAATATTCATAAAAAACTTGGAATTAGTAAACACTTAAAACTGTGATTCTTTTGCAGGTGGTGGAAGAAAGCATTAAGCAGTATCAGAATTTGTACAAAAACCAGGACAAAGATTTACTTCACTAAGATTTCAGCTATTTAAACTGAATCAGTAACCAGCATAGAACTTTATTTTCACTTGGGTTTTTACTCATCATAGAATTATGAATTTATTTTCTTTCAGATATTGCAATCTAAATTTTGAATACAAGGTGCCAATTGAGATCAGCAAGAACTACCACAAAGCACCACAGCAACCTTCAATAAATTGCAAATAAAATTCCACTCTTTCACATATAGTAACACTGAGGGCTTTCTCAAAGGCCCATGTGGGGTGTGAAGATCCAATTAAATAACAAATAAAGAACTACAAGCATGACAAGAATGTAATGAGAAAAACCATCATCTTCAGATAAGATTAAGAAAAATTCATCCAATAAATGTAGTATCTTTTTTTTTTTTCCCTCAAATATTCTATGGTTTTAATTCAAGTAAGTTGTAATATTCTGTAGGCAGCATGGGAAAAATCTGCTGATGATTTCTCATTGTGATGGTACTTTACTATGAATCTGTTAACTGCCCTCTGAAGGCAATAAATGTGAATGCCTGAGGCTGACCAAAATCCATCAGGAGCTCTCACCAATCTTTTATTGTGAGGGGAGAGACGCTGGGGAGAAACAACAGTAAGGACAGCTCCTGGTTATTGGTGGCACTTAACATTAAGGGGAGAGCAGTGAGCACTAATGGCATGGGAGCAGAAAGCAGAAGTGGCACAAATGCTGAAGGGTATTCACATTCCTCAATTCCACTAAAATCAATGGAAGTTCAAAAGCCTAAATCCTCCAGAGAAATCATTTAAAAGAAAATATAAGAAAAAAAAGTCACATTAAGCTAGATGACATAAAGACGTGTTGATTTTTTGTTTAATAAATTTTCTCTTGCTTATGAATGCTTTTGCTTCTACTTGAACTTTCCAAACAGCCTTTTCATTAACAGCTCTGGGATGCAAAGGATTAGGAGCTACAATGTATGCACTCCGCAGTAGTCTGCACCCACAGAATTCAAGTATTGCATGTGGAGCAGCAAAAGGTCTGTAATAACTCCTAAATTAGTATTTAATTTAATTGCAATTTCAAACAGTTCTACCTTTCCAGGAATAGGAATAATCAGCTGATTCTAAAGTATCCACTTTTTATCTTGATTATTCCCCATATTTAATGCTTAGCTTTTTTTTCCTGAAAACATTTTCCTTTTCATTTATCTTGGCTACAGCTACATTAAACAGCTTGTTGGTTTTCCTTCTGTTTGGATTTCATATTGACATTGTTACCTTCCATCTGGGGATATATTCAGGTTCATTAAACTTGTGCAGAACTGAAATCTTTCAGTAGCTTGTGTACTGTGCTGATTTTTCACTCTTGGATCCTCTCTTAATGCTATTTGGAGCATAAAACCTTGAGAAGGTAATGCTTTGTGTTAATTCTTATCTTCTCTGTCCACCTAATATCAGAAGCAGTCAGCTGAGGATAGAAGGTTTTCATATTTCATTTTCATCCATCTACAATTCCCTAATTTATAAATGAGATTAATGTCTTCTTAATTAATCAACACTCAGGTTTCAAAGCAATACAAATCACTCAGGTATGACCTCCTGAAAGTACTGTATTGAGCTCTATCTGCCACAGGGCTTACTGCAGCACTGATCACAAGAATCACAAGGACCACTCACACACAGCTTATCTGCAGAGTAAAGAATGGCCAGTGGCTGAGTCCCACTGAAACAGCTCACGCTGAGAGTGTCACAGCAATTGGTAATGCCTGCCCTGGCAGACATTTGTACTTCAGAGGCTGAACTGCATCCATCCCCCTTTTCACTTCAGTTTGTCGATTGCGCTGCAAGAATTGTTCCCAAGGCCAAGACAGGAAGATTATGAATGCTGGTTTAGTAATATTAACACTTGCTTCCTTGATATGTTAAGGACTGGGAGAGAGAAATATAGATTCCCACAACTTATGCATACCTTTATGCATTAACCCTTTCTTATAAATATCATAGAAGTTGTAAACAACGCTTCTTCTCATACACTACACATACAACACTTGGCAGACAGAGTCAGTAAAAGAATTCATTCCAGTAAAAGTATTTTATTTTATAGAGCTCTGCCTTCAAATGCTACTGCTCAAAACCCCTGCCTTAACAATCAGAGTTTTAAGTGTAAGTTTTATGTTTTCAGGCAGTTGGCATTCTGTCTCTGCCCATAGGAAAGATGTAGTACCACCACATTGTGACACAATTCAGTTTTTTTGGGTTTTTTGCATCTGTTAATTAATTCTCTACTACCCCTAATCAACTCACATCCAACTGCAGCCAAAGGTCAATTAAAGAGATTAGTGAATTTCCAGTTGACATCAAATAATTTACCAGGAATGGCCAGGAAGAACAGTGACACCAGACAAGACATCTTAGGGCCTCAAATTTTTAAGGGTAACCAGACTGGATTTTTCAAAAACATATTGACTGCTTCAAAATCATATTGACTGATGATTAGTTATATCAAGATTTTTTAAATACTCTGGACTAAGCTCTTTTGTAGAAAGCTAACTACCTTTAAAGATTCTTGCCCCTTTCCCCACACTTTCCATACAGTCTCTGCTCAAATGATAAAGAATTACATTTCCAACTTACGTTTTTCCTTTGCAATATTTTTTTCATAACTTAGAGATTTGACTTTTGGTTGATGAATTGGACAACAATAGACCTTGTCACAAGGTAAAATGTCACAGAAATTCACTTCAGGGATCCTGCTGATGAGCTGTGTGGTCTGAGAAACTGTTCTTTCACTCTGCAATGCTAAAAAAAAGCAAAAAAACAACAACAAAAAACAAACAAACAAACACCAAAATATAATTATCACAAATGCTGTGTACTGGCATTTTATAATAACCAATTATGTGTATGCAGACCAGCAGAGACACAGTACCTGCTGTAGTAGTAGAGGGAGAGACTGGAACAGAACTTGAGGTACTGCTGATGAAGAAAAACAATTCATTAAGAAATGGTCATTAGAGTTGAGGACCAAAACAAATTGATCCACAGTCTATTACTGATTCTACTAACTTGAATTCATTAATGGTAATTTAAATACTTGCCTGTAAACTGGATGTTTTTTAAAACGGCTGTCATGAATGCTAAGTAAATATAGGCTCCATATTGTCAAAGCACTGTAGAAAGAGAATTGTTCTGTAGATTTGCATTCATTTTTATGCAACACAATATGAATAATACCTTGACAGCATTGTGTCAAAATGCAGTCATGCAAGTGTTAACTATCTGATCACTTTCCCTTTAGTGGGAAAAATATCAGCTGAATTTAATGGGGTTTAGATCAGATACTCTTATACAGTATTGTGTTCATATACTTGTATTCAACACAAAATACGGCCACTTTCCAACCTAAATAAAATCACACCACCAGTTCAAAGTACTCAGGTCACAAAGAGATTGATTGTAAGCCACAGGTTTTTGGACTGGAGACAGAAAATGGCAATCTCAGAAGTCCAGGGCATACTTTCCTTTCCATAAGTCCAGGGTCACAAGTTAAACTTCCAGTCACATAATTGCCCACTGCAGTGGGAACAAGTTCAGCTTCATTTCACACAACAGATTCACTCTGTATATCAGAAATTGTACTTAGGCACAGAATGATTGGATAAAACATGCAGAATCCAGTTTTGCACCTGTAGTACGAATCATTGAGGTAGACTTAAGGTGCACCATGCATTGTGACATGGAGAGAGATCAGCTGTGTGTCCACCCCATGAGTACCTTACTTTTACACAATGGTTTCAACTTTACAATATTACCAAGGATATTAATTGTTAATTTTAATACATCGTGTTCTTCAAGTCGGAAGGGAAAGGAAGAAGAAGAAGTGTTACATTCTTTCAGATAAGTAGAAAGGGGAAAGGGATAAACAAGTCAAATTGTTGTTAATTAATTTTTACCATAGTGCCATAATAGCAACCAAAGCTATTATAGTCACCCGGAAAATCTTCATGGAGCAAGATTCTTTGGTCTTTGATAAACAAACCTAGGGTAAAAAAAAGTCTGGTTAATTCAAGAGGCACATATCTAAGCAGCTGCTAGTAGATTAAGAAATACTACACAAGGTTGACTTTACATCACCCTTGTTTCTTTCATGATCATAGGGGTCAACATTTACAAAGAAAAAATTAAAAGGCCTCTAAGACATTGTTGACAGTTTGGGAGCACAAACATTATAGAGGAAGAAAGGATAGCTAAAAATAACAGCCCCTTGTCCTTTCTTCCTGCCATTTTTCATACTTTTGAAGTATTTAAAAATCAATCAGTAAGTGTCCAGAACTAAAAGCTCAGCAGCTTTCAGTATGTGCTCAGATCGTGCTAAGGCAGAACTGGTAGAAATACAGAAGAAAGGCACTTTCCAGCCAAGTAGGATAATCTTAGGTAATGGAGCATTTGACTGTCATTATGGTACAAAGCATATTTGACCTATTATTTTCTCTTGCTCTTTGGCACTGGCAAAAGCAAAGTAGGCAAATGAGCATTGGTTCATATTAAAGAACAGGGCTTGCCAGCCTAGGAAGACCATCTCGAAAAAGGTCAATGTATGTATTTCTTCACTCATATGATCCCTTTGAAAAAGGGCATCCACTTCCCATACAGTGATATAGGCAAGAGAAAGTGAAAGCAAACCACAATGAATGACTCAGACAAGGATTTCATTTCACTCACCTTCCTGGATTTTAGTGGGACTGATTTTATTGATGGCAAGAGACTATTAGCTCGACTATACCTGCTGTAAGAGACAAGATCTCTTTAAAATTCAAATGCTTCAGCAAGTAATTAATGAAGAAAAGACATTTTTAATGTGTTAATGTCACTTGCTTTTGCAATTTTAACATTTACAAAGGGAAAGGCAGAAGTGTCAGCAGATTCGTTTTCAAGGATAAAGGTCTCCAGTTAACTCATTCAGGTGAATGCTCTTAAATGTTACATGTGATTTCGAAGAAAACTTGAGGAAATGGCTTAAAAACAGGAAACACTCATCACTTCCACTGCAGCACCAGTGAAGATTCTTTCTTGCAGACAAAGCTCTACAGATTTGCTTTAGAAGCAATTTCCAAGTCCCAGAGCTGTAACTGGACATAATCTACCCTTTACTTTATGCAACAGAAACAATTACAAAAATTACTGCAATTTAATAGACATTTCAAATTAATTTAATTTAATTTTGTCAGTGACTAAAAAAAATTTGAGAAATATGGGGTCTTTTGCACAATTTAAATACTGGAAAATAGCTGAACTCTACTGTCAAGCAAAATTGTTTTTCACTTCAATCACTTCAGAGATTGAAGATCACTTTAACAACTTGTGTGACAACTATTAGAAAACATCCCAGCCAGAGGTACCTGACTTTGCTCTCTTCACTGACTGTTGACTTTAAACTGTTGATCCGTTTCAGCCTGGCCAGTTTCCTGTTCCACTGTTCCAATTCTTCTATTCTGACTTCAAGATTGTTTGTTAGTTTACAAAGCTGCTTTACAGCACCAACATTCTCCATGAAGATCTGATCCTGAGAAGAAAACAATGACAAAAGTAGGTACATAGTAGATACTTAGTATATTCATCAACCAGATGTAACAAGCAGGAATTAGTGCAGAATTCACCGATATAAACACAGGTAGATGTAGATGACTGTAGATGTAGATGACTGGTCACTGTAGATGCCATAAAACCCTTTTTCTAGACATTTAATTTGCAGTAAATTGAAAATGAGGACTTGAAGAAAAAATTGAAGCTAAAGGGCCTTTTACACCAAGAATTTAAACTGCATTTTACCTTCATACTGTATTGAAATCTTAACCCTGTTCCAACAGGCATCTACTACTTGATTTTCAGTGCTTTAGCTGAACATAGATTTTAGAATCCCTTAGCAAAATATACATCCAACCATCTTCCTACAGTCATTAGGTAGGCTCAGACAAACCAGAGTTTCTATCCATGTTGTACGCATTATATTAATCACACAGAGATAAGTGAGACAGATTAAAAACCAAACCAGATGTCAAGCTGTGATTGTATAATATTTTGCTGTCCCCTTCAGCCTCTCCAGTCTCTTACAGGAGTCTTGTAGGTTCTAATAACATGATCATCTCTGCAACTTAAAACAGTTTAGACACCCTCCATTTACTCCTTCTGGATATTTTACCCAGGAAAAGCCTCCTATTCTCCTACCTCTGTTTATCATCTAGGTATCAACCTGCTGCTGGAGAAAGCCTCAGTATAATCATCTGGGTAGAATTTTATCCATTTCTGAGTAAAAAATGGTTACTGATCCACTGCAGGAGCATAGTAGAAGAGTACTTTGCTTGCTGTGTGTGAAAGAATGGCTTTCTCAGCCTAAGGTCCAACCAGACTGGTGCCATTGGACGAAGCTGTTACTGCAGTTAATGTTGCTGTGTTCTAGTCAAGTTATGCAGAAATAAGGTTTTGCCTTTCACATTGTAAAAGCCATGCACACCTTTCTTTTAAAGGTGACTGCATTACACAAAACCAGACAGCATTTCATGTAATCAGAATCAGAGCACACTATCAGTGGCAAGCCACAAGCTTCCCTACTGCCAGAATACCAAGAGTCTATTTAAATAAAAAGTGACTTCAAAATAATGTCCTGTACCTAGAACTGTGAAATCACTTATACAGACACTTGCCCTTGTATCAATGATATGTAGCAGCTGCCCTTTCCATTTTCTTCAAATCAAGCATGAATTGCTTCTAGGTGGCTTCAACTAGCTGAGAAAATTGCTCTTCTCACAAAATGAAGGAACACTCTATTTGAGGGAAAAAAAAACTGATCAGAGTTTTACTGCCCCTCTAGTGACAAAGTACTGAGCACAGTGTGACTGAGAAGAGATTATGTCTGAAAAAAACAAATTGCATATAGTTGAGATATTTCTCTAGAAAGTAGCAGACCCTGGTTCAAATGTAATGTAATCAATTTGTTTTACAGAGTTCAACAGCTCCAAACTGACAAAGAGACACAATGCCAGCCAACACCCTACTTATCTGGATATAAACTTGGAATATGAGATAACAAAGTTCAAGGTCTCATCACCTGCCAAACTGAAAGAAAAGAAAATGAAGCACTGTCCATTTACTATTCAAGCTGCTGAGCTATTTGGAGCTGGGAGCTCCAGAAATTTAAATCAGATGTTCCACCTGAACAAGACATGTTCAAAATCTCTGAATTTAATATACATCTTAAACTCTTAGACACAGATCTCTCCGGATCCTGTCACCGCAAAGGTCATGGAATTGACATTCATATGCTCTGCCACAAGTGTTAGGAGAAAGAAGAGAAAGCACAGATTTATGCAACCATATTAAAACACCAATGTGCCTGTGAAGAAATCCCAGATCCATATCTAGACAAGTAGTCAAGAAAATTATAAGCAGCAAATAAGCCATTGCTGTAACAATCCACTCCTGCTTGGGCCACATACACAGCAGAATCACACCCTACAGGGATGAACAAAAAACAGGCATTCTCCATTTGTAGGTCACATTCCTGGAAGACACCCTGGCAAGCACTCTCCAGAGACCCAAGGTACAGAGAAGAAAGGGAACATGATGAGCCCAAATGGCAGTGCTGTGAGGCACTGTTAGAGATGGTATTTTGTGTGATATTTCAGCAAGGAAGAGATAGGAATCAAAAGCTCTGTTCTCCAACATAAACTTCTGTCAGACGAAAAACTCAACTACCCCAAAGAAATGTTGGAGGCATTCAAAAATGCAAATGATGCTACAGGTGTCATACTATATAATTGGAAGGCCTAAAGGGCAAAATTAACTTGGAGTCACCTACCACCACTGCTCTTCTACTAACATCTAGAAATCAGCTACAGGCTGGAACCCTGACCAAATAGAGCAAATTTTCTAAAAGTCTCCTTTTCAACAGTATCTCCAGAAGTGCTCTTTCCACAGCTTTATTCACGGCATCTAATTCATACTTCTTTTATATGGAATACAACCTAGAAGACTTAATTTAAATTATTTATAGCTTATCAAAAGATGACAAGTGAAATGCAATCTTTTTGTAGATATTTTCTCCAAGATTGGTGGTGTAAACTTGTGTTTTCTATAGAAAAATGAAAGAATGCAT